>NC_044038.1:25850952-26542202 GCF_901765095.1 Microcaecilia unicolor
CTGCTGCCGCCGCTGCCACTGGCGGAGGGAAGAGTAGAGGACTCCCCCGCCGACTTCAGGGAAGGAAGGAGGCGGGGCGAGAAGAAAGAAAACGCGAGAGAGAGGAGCCGAAACCAACTAGGGGAGGGGGTCTCTGGTTACCTGTGCCACCGGCCGCTCCGCGCCTCGGCCTCTTTGACAGGACCACGTCCTTCTCGCGCCGCTCAGCGTTTTGGCCGCGTGTCCGCGATGTTCGCGACCCCGAGGAGGTGAACAAGCTCACCGAGAACACTTACAAAGTAAGTGCGCGAGGAGCGGGCAGGGGAGGGGAGTCGGCCGCCTCGCGCCGCTGACAGCCCCGGGACCGGTCACGCGGCGGTGAGGTGCAACAGCGCCGGGGACTGTGAAACTGTCTGTGCTAGAGACCCGCACGTGGCTGAGCGGCATTGCAGACTTTTTGTTTTTGAGGGTTTTTTTTTTTTTACACTTGGCAAACTTTTGTTTTTGTTTCCATGTAGTTCCACTGGAGCGGCTTATGCATTCCCTTCTGTAATATTATAACTCTGATAAGAGGTCGTAAGATCTCTTGTTTTAGGTGGACGGGAGCTTTAAAAATATTTTTCAATGGTGATGTGAATTCAAGATTATGTAGATTTCTTCAGATGAAAAACTTGGGATTCGAAATTTCCTGTAACAAATGAGTTTGGGGTTTATTAAAAGAAATAATCTAAGTAGTCACACAATTTTAACAATAGTTGACATTGGTGCTTAAGCCAAACTGTTAAAAAATTAGTGCTGAGTATTTCATGGGTTTTTTTTTCAAGATTTTTTGATTGGTTTTAGTACAATGTAAATAGTACATAACATTAACCAAAAGAAATAAAAAGATAGATTATGGAGATATAGTGTGCCAAGGAATTATACAATTATAGTTATAATAATAATTCTAATAAGTTTGGGGTTATTGCCAGTGAAATTTACATGTAAGCATACTGTGTCTTAAAAGTTCTTAAAATAGTGGACATGGATGTGCTGGTAAGAGAACAACTCCTCTGCCCTCTTCAGAAAATGGTTCACTGGGAGTTTTTCCCCCCCCTACTTACCTGGAAAACGAACCTGTTTCTTGTTTAAGGATGGAAAGTTGTCGCACGCTGATAATTAGTGGTTAGATCTATTAGAATTTAAATAAACATCTGGTTAGCTTATTGTGAAAAGCACCCGCTGTTACAAATTTCCTGTTGACTGTCAGGGAACACATCCTGAACCACCATGAGAGGTTTACCTTGGTTGGTGCATTATGACGGTTATCGTTATGAAAATGAAAAAAAAACATAACTTCTTAGAAATAAGAATTGCCATACGTGTCAGACCAAAGGTCAATCTAGCCCCATATCCTGTTTCTTACTGGCCAAACCAGTTACAAGTACTTGGCAGAATTCCAAAAAGTAAGATTCCATGCTCCCACAACTCCCAGTGGCTTTCCCCAGGTCTGCCTTAATAATGGTTTATGGAAGTTTATCTCCAGGAAATTATCCAAAACCTTTTAAACCCAGCTATGCTGCTCCTTTTACCACATCTTCTGGCAGTGTTGGAAATTTTTTCTTATTTGTTTTAAAAGTATTACTGTGTAACTTCAGGGTGACTAATCTTTGTACTTTTTGAAAGAGTAAACAATTCGCATTACCCATGACACTCCACTAGGATTTTGTATAGCTATAGGTAATGGTGGTATTTTGATGGGGGGGGGGGTTTAAGATTTTGTTAAAATAACTTGCAGTGCTGAAGTATTTAAGTGATTTTTTTTTTTAAAGAAACATTTTGGTTGTTAATTTTTGGGTTATTTATTGAGATGGTAGTACAAGAAAGAACTGAACCTGTATGTGTGCATGTATTCATACGGAGGGGATTTCTGTCTGAAAAAGAGTTGTGAACAGTCATTCTGTTTAAAGTAGTTTTGACAGTAGTCTTAGAGGTAGTGGCAGGTTTTATTACTTTTTTTTATCGGCTATTTAAAAATTTGATAGTCTCTCATCTAGTGATGATACATTAATGCAATTTTAACACATTTGAAAAACAAATATAGCCAGTACAAATTGTTAGTGAAACTGATGTCATATAAGGCTAGTGGATGCCCGGTAATATGACTGAAAGAAACTTCGGTTTATTGTTTGGATACGTGTTCGTACCTGTTTAACTATTGTTACAGAGATGGGTGGGTCTTGTATGTAAAGCCAAAAGGTGAGATTAGCATTTACAGGAAGAAACAGCCTCTGCAGGGGAGCCAATTGTTTTTGATGATGGCAGATAATATTTACAGTAATTGCAAAACCCGGAAAAAACTGTTTAAGGAAGTCAGTAAGAGTCTGGCCATTTGTATAGCATTCTGCAAGTCTCTTCAATAAGGCTTCTCTCTGTCTTCTCTCTCTCTCTCCCCCCCCCCCCCCCCCCCCCCCCCCCCATATTGCTTATTGCAAAGGCTCAGTGAAGAATCTAATTGGTTTAGTCTTACTTATAGTTCTCGCTGAATAGTTCTGAAATTCAGTAATCTACCATGATTCTCATTTAATATGATGGCCAGGAAAAGATTCCTTAAAGTTTAGATGTGCTCAATATTTGTTTTGTCATTATATAGTTATACTCTTTGGTTAGAAATTCCTTCACTTCTTATATCCTAGTTGAGTTCTATTTTGCACGTGTGCCATATATAGAATCCAGGAGTATATAAACAAATCAGTGTGCATTGACAATTTGCATATGCAAATTAATTGACTAATTGGCTGCTAATAATTATTGGCATTACTTGGAACTTATGTATGCATCATATTCTGTAATGATGCGCATAGAAATCGTATAGCACATAAATTCGAGGGGCATGCCTGAAGGCGTTCCCAGAATTTATGTGCATTGTTACAGACTCAGTGCCTAACTTAGGTACTATTATGCACTTAGCCACTATTCTATAAAGGGTGTGTATCCTTTATAGAATAATGCTCAGTACAGTACTTAAATTTTTTGGTGCCGATTTCTTGGTGCCTTTTATAGAACCTAGTCATAATACATTTTGGAATGTTTAAAATTACATTATATATATATAGATATATATATATATATATATATATATATATATATATGGATTTCAAGGTTTAAATATGTATCTATTACATTTGATTACTCGCCTCACCAGAATTTCAAGCAATATACAATGCAAAATCCCAAAACAAAGAATCTGAAGTCCTTTAACCATTTTCCCCTCTTGCTCCCCTCACTACAATATCTTCACCTCTGCCTGCCAAAAGCCTGGACAAATAACCACCTCTGAGAAACCAAAGAGACCATTTTGAAAAAGATCAGTAATGTTTGGTTTCATATTTGACAGCTGTTAAATGTGAAAATACTTTTTTGTTCACATCAAATGGTTTTAAATACATATATGTGTATCTAGTAATATATATCTACATACTTAAATACTTGTTTACATAGTAACATAGTAGATGACGGCAGAAAAAGACCTGCACGGTCCATCTAGTCTGCCCACGATAAACTCATATGTGTATACCTTACCTTGATTTGTATGTCTTTTTCAGGGCACAGACCGTTAAGTCTGTCAGCAGTATTTCCGCCTCCCAACCACCAGTCCCGCCTCCCATCACCGGCTCTGGCACAGTCCCCGTATAAGTCTGCCCTCCCCTATCCTAGCCTCTCAACCCAACCCCTCTTTCCCCCGCCACCCAATTTCAGCTAAGCTTCTGTGGATCCATTCCTTTACATGGCCTTCTTTTTAGATGCCTTTTACATATTGAGCAAATAGGGAGATACTTACATTGGCTTTAGGCAATTTAATCAGAATCCCTAAATTACCCCCCCCCCCCCCTGTTTACTAAGCCATGTGGCAATGATGACACAGCCCATTCAAAGTGAATGGGCTGTGTCTGCATTATGCATGGCAGCCATTGGCACAGCTTAGTAAACGGGTGTGTTGGGGGGGGGGGTGTCTTTTATTAACCTGATCTGATCAAATAAGCAGAAAGATCCAATGGAAAAAGGGGTGTTAATGCAGCTTATGATTTTTTTTTTATGTATATACTTATCAGTGCTACTAAAATTCTTTGAACTGGTAGCAACAACACGTTCACTAGTTTTAGATTATGAATTTCCCCCTTTTTTTGCATATCTATATCTTGAACAGTAATATAATAGTAGGCAATGCCTGGAAACAGTTGAACTTTGTTTTTAAACTTTTTTGTTGTTGTTGGTGTCATTCATATATTGACTTTAAGTTCCTTGATCTGATTTATCTTTATTGCTTTACAGTCCCATTAATCTCTATTTATCTTATAAGCTTAGCCAAGTGAAGAAATGTCTGTCAGGCAGGTGTGGGTGTACATCTCACCAGGGGCGTAGCCAGATGGCCAATTTTGGGTGGGCCTGAGCCCAAGGTGGGTGGGCATGGAATTCTCCCCCCCCCCCCCCCCCACACACACACAGTCCCCCTCTGGTTTACTCTGTCTCCACCCCTCCCTGCCACAAACCCCAAATATTAAATCCTTGAGCTGACAGAGATCCCCAAACCCTGCCAGCTGAAGATTTCCTCCTCCTCCTTGAGCAGCCAGCACTCTTCCAATGGCAGCCGACAGCACTTGCTTCAAACTGATGCTGCTGCCGGTAGACCGTGCATGCTCAGTGCTTTTCCATATGCAAAAACTGAGCATGTGCAGAAGGGCTGGTCTCAGTGTCAGCTCAAGGCAAGTGCTGCTGGTTGACATTTGGAAGAGCTCTGGCTGCCCAAGGAGAGAAATCTTCAGCTGGCAAGGTTTGGGGATCCCCACCAGCCACAGCAAGTGTGTAACAATTTGGGTGGGCCTGAGTCCAAGTGGGTGGGCCCGGCTCACCCAGGCCCACCTGTGGCTACGCCACTGCATCTCACAGATGGGCCAATGCTCAGAACGTAATGCTGGCATTAGTCAACTAGTGCCAGTATTAGTGAGTGCAGAATGCTCAGGGCTCTATCGTGGGAGACAATGAGGTGTATTTTCAAAGCACTTAGCCTTACAAAGTTCCATAGGCTAAGTGCTTTGAAAATGAGTCCCATAGTGCGCACCAAAGATTAGCGCAAATAGCATGCAATTGAGGTAATTTCCTATTCCCTCCCAATGCTCAGAAAACAATGCACAAAACAGCTGCTTTTACCGCTGAAAACCTAACCCCAGCTCGGAGCAGCGTTAGGGTAGAATCGTGAGAAATCCTCTTTCATTCTTTAAAATATGCCAGTTTTGGTTTCTTTTGGAAGTGGAAGGTTATCAATAGAAATCAAACAAAATAAAACATGGAAAAGAAAATAAGATGATACCTTTTTTTATTGGACATAACTTAATACATTTCTTCATTAGCTTTCGAAGGTTGCCCTTCTTCGTCAGATCGGAAATAAGCAAATGTGCTAGATGACAGTGATATAAGTGAAAACATTCAGCATTACTATGACAGTCTGACAGGGTGGGAGGATGGGGGTGGGTAGGAGGTATGCATGGGGACATCAAAGCATACCATTGATATTCTAACAGGATGGGTGTGGATCGGTGAGGGGAGGGGTGATCAACAGAGACTTACAGCTTTATGGTTTATAATGGGCTAGGAACCCCAGATCCTTGTTAAGTCCTTTCTGTTGGGTGTTAAATATTCAATCATTCTGACTTCAAAGGTCTTACATTTTGTATGGTTTTAAAGTTACCTTTCAGGATTCTCACTGTGAAGTCACTGGTACAGTGTCCTGGTCCTGTAAAATGCTGACCAACAGGGGTGGGAGCCCTACTGGCACCAGTATTGTTCATGTGGATCTCTATGTAAATTGAATCGTGTCTTAAGCATCTGGCCTGTTTCTCCAACTATAACATCCTTCGTTACATTTTTGTACACTGAATGATATCATACCACATTGGAAGATGAGCAAGTGAAAGATTCCTTTATGTTAATTATCTTTCCTTTGTGTAAGACTGTGGGGTCCTTTGAAATGTTTTGGCTAGTATATGCAACTGGAGATAATTACAGGGAAGTGTGCACCTTCTGTGCCTTTCAGTCTTTGATGGAAGTTTACTATCTGATTAGCTTGTGTTTTAAGTTGGGTGGCTGTCGAAGGCCGGTACCAGGTGGGGATGGGAACTATCTCTTTCAGTAATTCATCCTCCTGGAGTAGGTTTGTAGATCCTTATGATTTTCCTCAGAAAATCCATGCAAGCCTGTAAGTGCAGGGTACTCAGAAATAAATGTGTGCAAGTCCGAACAACCCCAAATGAAAAGCACACATTGGCACCTGTTTCCTTAAACTTAAATATAAATTAACTGAAAAGCTTATATTTAAAGGTTGCAGAACACAGGTGCTAATGTGCACCTATGCCAGCCAGCAAACCCAAAAGATAGCGAAGCACACAAGCTGACGTACCATAAATTCTTCTGCGTGTTGCACAAGCATGTTCTCTCTCTCCCCCCCCCCCCCACACACCCTTTGCTTTCACTTTTTATAGTGTGCATGTAATTTGAATACCATTTCCTTTGAGCATTGGCAAGCTAGTTTTTTGCACTGTTCTGGCAGTATGGGTTCTGCACTGTTAGCTTTACCGCAGGAATTCTGAGCAGTGACAGAGGGGGTGAGCCAGGTGGATATCATGAATGGAGATGAGGGTGTTAGGGCTGAGGAAATGCTGAAGGGGGCAAAACAGACATCCTCTGTATTTTACTACCCGTTGGCTAGTTAATCTGTATTGTGATAAACGATCAACAAATGGCAGTGCATCTGGTCATAAATTTAACATTGTATAGCTTTAAAGAGCTTGCTGTATGTGGGTGAAGTAGGGTTAGGGCTCAAGTTCATTTCTGACTGTCAGACCTGGGGAAGAGAGAGAAGAGGCACTTTCAAGAGTGGCAACTCAAATATTCAATTGGTTTTGAAAGAATAATAAAATGAAACCAAGTATAATAATAGATCTAACAATCACATGTTATTGTCAGTTTGAAATATATTTTACATTTAAACCCCAGGCAGGGTACCACTGTACCAAGACTTAGAAGGCCATATACATAAGTCAGTAGCGCACCGCATGGTCCGTTTCTAAATGGAAAAGTTTTTATTAAGATGTGGTAAAAATGGCATTTTACTGCAGCTTAGTTTTACCACAGGAGTCACAACCTCTGGTAACACAGTAGTACAGTTAGTGACTTAATTCAGTAAAAAAAAAAAAAAGCCCTAATGGTGGTATTGTAAACTAAAGGTCCCCAGTGCCATTTTGAACCTTGCGCCCGCAGGGGCAGGATGCACTGGGATTGCTCCTGCCCCATAACCCTGGTCCTCAGTGGATTACTGTAGGTAGGCCTGGGAAGGATCTTTTGTTGGAGGCTAGGAAGGGGCAACAGGATCTTGAATGGTGCATACCTTGTGTCCTTGGGGGGGGGGGGAGAATCTTCGCTGGCAGATAGGAGACCCAGAAACCCTGGACCTTACTTAGATTTTACATCACCAGCTCCTTTAAGAAGGGCTCCCTGAGAGCATTGGTGCCTAGTAGTGGTCTGATGGTGCTGATCAGGAAAAATAGGCCAAGCTTTGAGCTTGTCTTCCCTTCCCCCCCCCCCCCCCCCCCCCCCCCAGAATAATGCAGCTTGCAAAGGTCAACAATCAAGATGTGATATTCAATGTACATAATAATGAGGCATTTTGCATGCATTTACATGCTTTGCATCTCAGTACTGTGTAGCATACATTGCCTTAAACTAAAATGCATTATTCCCTTAACGGCAACTATTCCCCTAAGGGTTGCTGTATATAGCAAACATTAAGAAAGCTATATGGTTCAGGCCTTAGATTGTACAGTAGAATTTACAAGTAAGATAGTGAAATTGTATTAAAAGTCAGCCCGGCAGGGATTAGGTGTGGCAGCGGGGAGGTGAATAGTTCCTGCTGAGCAAATATACAAAGCACATTTATTTATTTGTTACATTTGTACCCCACATTTTCCCACCTATTTGCAGGCTCAATGTGGCTTACATTGTACCATACAGGCGTTCACCAGTCGGTTGATAACAAATACAGGTTATATTGCGGTCGAAATGAGGTAGGTGTGTATCAGGCACCATGAGGATGGAAGGTATGAAGATTGTATATTGTCCAGTACGATCATAGTTGTGTTGTGTTGCTGGGTGTGGGGATTTACGTTGGATCGGTGGGGTAGGCCCTTTTGAAGAGGGTGGTTTTTAATGATTTCTGAGTTCAGATGGTCATGGATTATTTTCACAGCTTTAGGGAGTCCATTCCATGGTTGTGCACTTAGAGAAGCTGGATGCATAAGTTGTTTTGTATTTCAGTCCTTTGCAATTTGGGTAATTTAATATGTAATATAACATATGTAATATGTCATGTAATAATATCCAACCTGTGTTTATCTGTATGTACAGTGGTGGAAATAAGTATTTGATCCCTTGCTGATTTTGTAAGTTTGCCCACTGACAAAGACATGAGCAGCCCATAATTGAAGGGTAGGTTATTGGTAACAGTGAGAGATAGCACATCACAAATTAAATCCGGAAAAATCACATTGTGGAAAGTATATGAATTTATTTGCATTGTGCAGAGGGAAATAAGTATTTGATCCCCCACCAACCAGTAAGAGATCTGGCCCCTACAGACCAGGTAGATGCTCCAAATCAACTCGTTACCTGCATGACAGACAGCTGTCGGCAATGGTCACCTGTATGAAAGACACCTGTCCACAGACTCAGTGAATCAGTCAGACTCTAACCTCTACAAATGGCCAAGAGCAAGGAGCTGTCTAAGGATGTCAGGGACAAGATCATACACCTGCACAAGGCTGGAATGGGCTACAAAACCATCAGTAAGACGCTGGGCGAGAAGGAGACAACTGTTGGGGCCATAGTAAGAAAATGGAAGAAGTACAAAATGACTGTCAATCGACAAAGATCTGGGGCTCCACGCAAAATCTCACCTCGTGGGGTATCCTTGATCATGAGGAAGGTTAGAAATCAGCCTACAACTACAAGGGGGGAACTTGTCAATGATCTCAAGGCAGCTGGGACCACTGTCACCACGAAAACCATTGGTAACACATTACGACATAACGGATTGCAATCCTGCAGTGCCCGCAAGGTCCCCCTGCTCCGGAAGGCACATGTGACGGCCCGTCTGAAGTTTGCCAGTGAACACCTGGATGATGCCGAGAGTGATTGGGAGAAGGTGCTGTGGTCAGATGAGACCAAAATTGAGCTCTTTGGCATGAACTCAACTCGCCGTGTTTGGAGGAAGAGAAATGCTGCCTATGACCCAAAGAACACCGTCCCCACTGTCAAGCATGGAGGTGGAAATGTTATGTTTTGGGGGTGTTTCTCTGCTAAGGGCACAGGACTACTTCACCGCATCAATGGGAGAATGGATGGGGCCATGTACCGTACAATTCTGAGTGACAACCTCCTTCCCTCCGCCAGGGCCTTAAAAATGGGTCGTGGCTGGGTCTTCCAGCACGACAATGACCCAAAACATACAGCCAAGGCAACAAAGGAGTGGCTCAGGAAGAAGCACATTAGGGTCATGGAGTGGCCTAGCCAGTCACCAGACCTTAATCCCATTGAAAACTTATGGAGGGAGCTGAAGCTGCGAGTTGCCAAGCGACAGCCCAGAACTCTTAATGATTTAGAGATGATCTGCAAAGAGGAGTGGACCAAAATTCCTCCTGACATGTGTGCAAACCTCATCATCAACTACAGAAGACGTCTGACCGCTGTGCTTGCCAACAAGGGTTTTGCCACCAAGTATTAGGTCTTGTTTGCCAGAGGGATTAAATACTTATTTCCCTCTGCAGAATGCAAATAAATTCATATACTTTCCACAATGTGATTTTCCGGATTTAATTTGTGATGTGCTATCTCTCACTGTTACCAATAACCTACCTTCAATTATGGGCTGCTCATGTCTTTGTCAGTGGGCAAACTTACAAAATCACCAAGGGATCAAATACTTATTTCCACCACTGTATATGCGCATGTGTGTATGAAAGAGAGAGAGGGGAAAGGAGAGTGGGGGCACAATTTGAAAGGAGCAAACTGCTTTGTTTCATTGAAGCAATGTTTATGCTGTAGCTGCTTGGAACAGCTCCTTCCATAGAAATGCATTGCTGTTTAGAGGGACTATATTTCTCTGGAACTACCAGTCAGATCCGGCCAATTTTCAAGCACTGTGTCTTTTCACTGGTTTTTCTCCAAGCCAGATGTGGTCCCATTCTGTCAAGATGTGGGGGAATTAATTTGCCCTCAGACAGATGGACAGGCATTTTCTTGAACCCCCCCCCCAAACGCAATTTCTTTTCAACACTCTGGTGAGTTGAAAAGAGTAAAAAGTAATAGTAATAAAGCCTTGACTATCATAGCAAACCCAAATGAGTTCAGTTTCTAAAAATTGCCTTAGCCTGCCACTTAAGTTAATAGAGCCCACTTGTATCCAATCACAATAATTGAACTCAATTTTTATGCACCTTGATGAACAATCAAGATCTATTTTATGAGTTGACTTTGAAGCAGAGGTCCAAACATCTTGGATACAGAGTTACTGAAAGAACTCCAGGATAAACTTAATCAAATGGTTACAGATGGAAGAAGGCTATAAGAATTTGTGTGGTCGGATGTCCCTTGAGACAGTCATCGTTATCAAGTGGTAACAATTTGGCAACAAGATACTTTCTTGATTGGATCACCCTTGCTGAACAAGATCCCTGTGATGCCTGAAATGGCTTTTAAAATAACTACCCAAGATCTATAGCTGAGTGTGGAAAATGTTAACTGTTCAGAAATGTCAAGATTGCTTCATCTACATGGCCTGATGAAAAGCCAGGTGATAAGCTGCACAGCATTTGCAAAAAAAACAGGGAATGCTGGTCTCATCAAACCAGAACTCACCTCCCACATGGGATGCAAAGTGAAATGTGTTGATATCAGTGCCATGGGATATTTATTTAACTGCATTAATCCTGGATATAAGCATTTTAACACAATTGCATACAAAATAAAAACACAAAAATAAACCAAGTAGAAAAAAACAATCCATCTGTTACCTCACTTCAATCCCAAGGACCTGTAAACCCTGCACTATTTTCCTACCCACTTGGAAAAAGCTGTGTCTTAACCATCTTGCAGGAAACGTTTTGATCAAGCTCCAACATAACAGCCCTAGGCATCTCATTCCACCGAATAGGCAACATAACTGAAAATATTCAGTATCTGCAATGCATCTCCTAATCTTCTTAACAGGAGGAGCGACCAGTATCTCAAATTCCTCCCTGGACAATGTTTGCTCGACTTACCTGCCAAGTACTGTGGCCTTCTGTCATTTAAAGCCTGTAAAGTAGGTACCAAAACTTTAACTCCAGCCTCCATAAAGTAGTGCAGAGCAATCAACATAGGTGTTACCTAGTCTCACCGCAGTCTTCCCAAAGTCATATGTACAACGGCATTTTGCAAAGCTTATAGCTTGCAAAGGTTTGCCAGACACTTCCATGAAAAGTGCATTACAATAATCCAGGTGTGTTAACACTAGTGCTTGCATAACCATCTGTAAAGCTGGTGCAGTTTGCGGTCTTATGACTGTCATTCTCAACTTCTGATATGCCCTGTACAGAATCCTCAATACGTAGTCTCTCAAGCTAAAATACCTTGTTAACTCCACTCCCAGAGACCTTACCTTATTGACAAGTACACAGTTTGACCCAGCAACCTGCAATACTACAGGTTACAGGGTCTCTGACACTAAACTAACCTGCAACCTTTCTGTTTTGGAACAATTTAAGCCACTTCTAGAGAACCAGTCAACAACCGATTCCAGTGTAAATCATATCTCTGCATTTCTGGTCGTCATGAAGACAACCAATTGTACACTGGCTGCATAAAGATGACAAAATTAATACTCAATGCCCCCAAAGGGTGGAGGAAGATATTAAACAATGAGGGAAACAGGGCTGGACTTGTGGCACCCTAATCCTTAATATCCAAAGATCTAAGGGCGCTGTAGGCACACTAGTGTTTTTATCGTGTGCTAAAAATTAATATGCGCTAACCCAAATATTCCTATGGGTGTGTCTAGCATTAGCACACAATTTTTAGCACGTGCTAAGAACACCCATGCACCTTAGTAAACAGGACCCTAAATGTTCTCCACCCATTCCTGAAACTGTCAGCCTTCCAAAAAGGAGGATATCCAATTTATTACCCCTCTCCCTTTTCCCCCACTTGCCCAACAATGATCCGACAATAAAAGTATGACTTATCAAAGTGAAAGTCCCTATTCCCCCGAATGGGAAGTTGGTCTGTAGTATTGAATTGCCCCCCCCCCCCCCCCCACACTCTCCTCACTAAAACTTTCCACATTTCCCGAAGGGGCCCCAACAGCACACTGTATCTAAATTCCTTCAGTAAATGTGCCACTGTGCAATGCAACAAATAATAGAAGGAGTAAGGCGCATAAAACTCCTTCTCCAATTCCACCGGTGTATGATTCTGGATGTCCCCAAACCAGTCTCCCAAACATGCCAGATTATACAGTTTGAAGTCTGGGACTCCCAAGCCACCCTGCCTGCAGTCTCCTAACAGAAACCTCATTCTAGGTTTCTTCCTTCCCCAACAAAACTTGTTAAACAGCCTTTGCACTCTTCGTAGATCCCTCTGGATTAATCTCAAAGGCAACACCTGAAGTACATATAACCATCTAGGGAACTGGACCATTTTCAGGAGGCTTATCCTCCCCATCAAAGACAGCGGAAGATCTTTCCAACTTGCCAATGTCCGGCGGGTACCATCTAACATGCTCCCCACATTTAGTCTATACAACTGTCTAGTGTCCATCCCTAGCTTGATTCCAAGATACGTGAAGTTTCCGTCTGCCCATCTAAGTGGAAATTCCTGCCCCCACAACTCCTGAACCTGAGGTGAGGATGACAAAACGTCTGATTTTTCAAAGTTTAAATGGAACCCTGCAAAATCTCCATATTGAGCCTACTGCTATGCGGGAAAATGTGGGATACAAATGTAATAAATATTCATGAAAGGAATCCAGTAACGCAGTCAAGGAGGTTCTCGGGTTTGTCAGATGTACCAAGATATCATCTGCAAAGGCCGCCACCATAAAGCAGTGTGCACCCATCTGAATTTTGTGAATATCAGGGTTCAACATGATCTCTCTTAGTAGAGGATCTAAGGTCAAAACGAATAGCAACGGCAATAGGGGGCAGCCCTGTCTTGTACCTCTACGCACTGGAAATGACGCTGTTTCCCTACCATTTACTAAGAATCGTGCCATAGGCTCCGAATAATGTGCCCTAAGGACTGATAGAAAGCATCCCGAGAAGCCATAAGCCCCCAAGTAAGTAAACATGAAGTCCCAGCATATTCAATCAAAGGCCTTTTCGGCGTCGAAACTGATAGGAATCGACGAGGAGGCTTTGCACTGTGAGAATTCTAAAGATGCTAGGATCCTACGGATATTTTTCGTAACCGAGCGAATTCGCCATAATTTTTGCCAGTAATTTAACCTCAGTTTAAAAGAGAGATGAGTGTATATGATTGCGGCAGCAGCGGATCTCTGCCCGGCTTGGGCAAAACAATATGTGCCAGCGCAAGGGAGGAAGGCAACATCTCCAAGTCTATTACTTTGTTGAAAATATTTGTTAGAGGGGAAACCACCTCTTCTCCCATGAGCTTATAGAATTCCGCCCTAAATCCATCCTCTCCCGGAGCCTTAAACATCGGACCGTTTCTTATTGCCACCACCACTTCCTCTTCTTCAATTGGAGAATTCAAAAAAATCTCTATCTCCCTGATTAAGAGAAGGAAGAGTCAAATTATCTAGGTATAACTCCCCTGGTAATCCCTTGTAGGTGCAGCATACAACTCACGATAATTAAGAAAAACGTCCCCAGTAGCTTCATCGGAGTGCACTCTCTGCCCCTTTTTGTCTTGAAGGGTTAGAAACTTTGAAGACCCTCCCTTAGGATGAGTCAGCCAGGCCAACAGTCTACCCGTTTTGTTCCCTTGTCTATACAACAAATATCGGTAAAACATCTGAGATTTAAGCGCTCTCTGGTGCAATAAAGAGTTTAGTGCTACCTGAAGATCGAGCACTTTGCGGTGCCTCCCCTCCTGAGAGATCCCAAAACATTGCCTCGCACGACACAATTGTGCACCCAGCCTTAAGATCTCTCTATCCCTGGCTTTCCTAATGTGATAGGAGTAACTAATGATTTCTCCTCGTAGTACCGCTTTCGCAGTTTCCCCGGAAAAGAATGGGATTCGACGTATTTGCAGCATTAGAGCTCTTGTATCCCTTCCAACAGCTCACCAGCCGTTCATGAAGGCCTGGGTCTTTGTATAAATCCAGGGGGAGCTGCCACCTGTATCGGTTATCTCTCACAAATCCCAGTGTCCATTCCTTCCATATCCAGGCATGGTCAGAGATAACATAAGGTCCCAACTCTGCTTTTACTACTTTACTAAAATCACTTTTAGAGACTAGAATATAATCTGTTCTGGCTTGTGTAGAGTGTGAGCTCTAGATAAATGAGTGTAATCTGGTTCAGTGGGATGGAGTTCCCTCCTCACATCAACTAAATCCAGCAAGTGCACCAACTGTCTCAACCCCTTATTGATGTGATAGGGCACCTGTGAAACCTGCTTAGATCTATCCATGATAGGGTCCCACACCGCATTAAAATCCCACCCCCCACACACACCACCACCACCAAGGAAGAGTGCTTATGTTGAAGGAGCAAGTTAATCACCTTTTTATAGAAGGTTTTATCATATTAATTAGGGGCATATAAGTTGCAGATTAGAATTGACTAATGATTCACCGTCACCTCTGCTAGAACAAATCTTCCCCCCCCCCCCCCCCCCCCCCCCCCCAGGATCCGTAGGTACTATCTGCACCTTCTCAGCCACCCCCTTCCTCACCAAAATTGCCACCCCCCCCCCTTTTTCCCTTGGGCATCTGCTTAGAATAGTAACATAGTAGATGACGGCAGAAAAAGACCTGCACGGTCCATCCAGTCTGCCCAACAAGATAACTCATACTTGCTGCTTTTTGTGTATACCCTACTTTGATTTGTACCTGTGCTCTTCAGGGCACAGACCTTATAAGTCTGCCCCGCACTATCCCCGCCTCCCAACCACCAGCCCCACCTCCCAATCACCGGCTCTGGCACAGGCACAGACCGTATAAGTCTGCCCAGCACTATCCTCACCTCCCCACCACCAGCCCTGCCTCCCAACCACCGGCTCTGGCACAGACCGTACAAGTCTGTCCAGCACTATCCCCGCCTCCCAACCACCAGTCCCGCTTCCCACCACCGGCTCTGGTACAGACCGTATAAGTCTGCCCAGCCCTATCCCCGCCTCCCAACCACCAGCCCCGCCTCCCGATCTTGACTAAGCTCCTGAGGATCCATTCCTTCGGCACAGGATTCCTTTATGCTTATCCCACGCATGTTTGCATTCCGTTACCGTTTTCATTTCCACCACCTCCCGCGGGACGGCATTCCAAGCATCCACTACTCTCCATGAAAAAATACTTCCTGACATTTTTCTTGTCTGCCCCCCTTCAATCTCATGTCCTCTCGTTCTACCACCTTCCCACAGCGAATCCAGATCTGAACAAATCCATCCCCTGAAATACACCCAACAGATCTGGTAAACTAATTTAATTCACCTTGCCCAAATTTATTGGCAGATGCACCTTGGACCAAAAATTAGTTACGTTGCTACCATATAGTTGTGTTTTCTTTTGTGAAATAGAACTAAGCAAGGATGGAACAGATACTTCAGTCTGATGTAGAACTAATCAACCATAGCTCACAAGTCCTGACTTATATAACTCCTTAATGTTCAGTTTTGGTTTTAAAACACTGTTTTAACTAAGGATGTTTTCGTTTTGCTTTTTTATTTATGTATTTATTTTTAGTCCTTGATCTATTTTCGGTTAAATTGCATTTCCTTCTAAATGGCTTTCTTATAGGGTAAATTATATTTGCAGTTGCTGCTAATTTCTACATACTGAAGATATGTGTACGTTTAGTTATTGTATTGCTCTTTCTTTTGTTCCCAGAATGTTATGGACCAATTCAATCCTGGGCTACGGAATTTAATAAATCTAGGGAAAAATTATGAAAAGGCTGTTTTTGGTAAGTAAGAAATATTTCTGTGCTTCCTTAGCATAAAATTATATGGTTGCATTTATAGGTGTTTTAATGCTTTGTATCTATAAATGTGCATTTCCTTAGTATGGCTCTTTCAAACCTTAAAACAAGGAGCTGTGAAGTGTGTTAGAATGATAGTTACAGAGGCATAATTTTCAGTAAAAATATGTGCTCAAATACATCTCAGTTTCTTATACCTTTCAGCTACACAGGGGACTTCTCATTAATGTTCTTGGGTGCTAGACCATTACGGGGCCAAGGTCAAAGAAGTCTCTAATATATTTTTAGAACAGCAAGACTAGTGATAGCAAGAGGTCCAGCATATAAAGCCAGATTTTTAATGGCAATGCATTTATAATAATTGTGGGTTGCTTTCATGCAGTTGACAAATTGGGTTACTACACTCATAATTTCTTCTCCAAAGCCTTTGTCCTTCATGTCCTCTTCAGGCTTTCTTTTCACGGGTATCTTGTAATTCTAATTTTACTTCCATCAAACCGTTGTCATTTATTCCCTTTCTTTTTGAAAGAGGTATTCATTTTCTGCCTTTGATTTACATACAGAATTAAACACCTCTGGAAGATGGATCTGCTATATAAACCCTCCTTTCCATCAAAAATGACTGCAGAGCCTCCCTTTTATCATTGAAATTAGTTTAGTGAGGGCATAGGGCAGTTTTGACATGTCCCGATCAATACGTACACATACACAAAAGAAGTGACCCACTCCATCCTTTATGGCAAGGATAAGTTCTTATTCAAAGGTGAGGAGATTCCCTGTTATGATGGCTACTATGGCTGCTTTCCAGAAAAAATATTGCTAGAAATTATATGTTGGAATAATCCATGGATACAAATAGCAGGCAAACCAGTCCATTGGCCAATTTGGCAAAGTCAGCAGATGCGTCTTCTGGGACAGCTGTTAAATGAAGGGATTTTAAACCTTTTCAAACGCTGCAGGAGGAGTTTGGTCTGCCAGATTCCCAGTATTTTGCTTGGATGGAGTTCAAATTGCACTTCTTGCTTCCAAGCTGGATTTGGGAAGGATTTCTAATTCTTGGTGGCTTCCAGCTTTATTTTGGGAAGCTTATGGCTTCAACTGGTGCAGCATCTGCAATTTATAAATGGATATAGTATATGACCAAGAAAATTTGTGTTGGGACACAGCAAGCGTGGGAATATAATTTGCAAGATAGCTTAACTGAAACTCAGTATCAGTCCTTTTGACTGTGTGGTACAAGTTAAACTTTTTTTGTCAATGACTTGGTGGTCACTTTTTTCCTTGTTTTTTTTTTTTTTTTTAAATTACATTTGTACCCCGCGCTTTCCCACTCATGGCAGGCTCAATGCGGCTGGCAATGGAGGGTTAAGTGACTTTCCCAGAGTCACAAGGAGCTGCCTGTGCCGGGAATCAAACTCAGTTCCTCAGTTCCCCATGTTCATCGCTCTATGTGGATGCTGCTTAAATTAAAAAAAAAAATTTTAGAAAAGAAATTGATTCTTGCTGGTCTTGTAAGGGATAAGTTGGAACTTTGACTCTTTTTGATATATGGGTGTCCTAATATGCAAGTCTTTTGGAAAGATGTGTAGCAAAGGGTAACAAATGTTTTGGAAATTAGACATTAACTTGTCACTAAAAGTCATTATTTGGAAGTCCTTAACTCTTTCACCTGCCATTCCAAAGTCTGCAAAATGTCTTTTTGATTTTTTTTTAGTTACAGTGGCACTAAAGGTTATTGTAAGCCATTGGAAGGGTAATATTGATGTGCATCAGGGGCGTATCTGGACTCTGGCGGTAGGGGGGCCAGAGCCAGAGGGAGGGGGCACATTTTAGGCCCCCCCCCCCCCCCCGCCACTGCCAGCCCCCCCCCCCTCACCACCAATGACACTCTCCACCCCTTCCCGCCGCCGCCAACCCTCCCCGCTGCTGTCACTTACCTTTGCTGGCGGGGGACCCCAAGCCCCCGCCAGCCGAAGTCCTCTCTTCCATGCAGGCTGCAAGTTGCAATGCTTCCTGTTCTTCTGAGTCTGACCTGGATTGGCCACTGTCGGTGACAGGATGCTGGGCTAGATGGACCTTTGGTCTTTCCCAGTATGGCACTACTTATGTACTTATGTACTTATGAGGGGGTACTAAGGCAGATGTAGGAGCTGTGGCTGGTATGATGGAACGAGGCAGTATGGATTTGTTTCCTATACACTGAGATATGAAAGGCTTTGGTTACAATGAATGTTTGGGTACTAAATATTCCCATGAAGAGGCAATTGTGGTTTTGGGAACTTTTGCGGTTGAAAAGCCACATTGGGTTTTCCAAGAAACACAATGCTATTGTTAGTTTGTCAAACTGACCTCAACACCTCCACCCCTGGTCTATCACCAACTGGTGAAACAGAACCTTAATATAAAGGATTCCAGGGATTCTGTGGGGTTATTCTTATCATAGGTCTTAATGCCCAATTGTTATAATTTGTACCATACCAAAAACTACTTGACTTTGCATTGGCTGGCTTGAATCAACACATACTGTTACATCTTACATCAAAGTATCTTAACCACACTAATTGTTAATTTATTCCATGTCCAAATACCCTCATTATTTTACTACTTGTGCCTAACCACATTATCCCCTCAGTCCCATGTATAGTGCACTTAGCTGAGTTCTTTGATCTTCTCCAGCCGGCTGGTAAACGTTCTCCTATGTTTCCAACCCTGTCTCCTGTTCATGAGATCATGAGGTGTGCGGTAATGCTTTCGCTGGTATGAGTGTATTCGGATTACTTCGTAACCCCGTTCCTTCCTTTCTCTTTACTTTTGATTTAAACTTTCTTTTCCGACAAGCACGTCTTGTTTCGCGATGTCAATCGCTGCTTCAGGAACTTTTTATTACTCTTATTTCATGCTTTTGATTCCGATGGTATGGCGCACAAGATGGCCGCGGTATTTCAATGACGCCCTCAGGAACCTCCTCCAATCACCTTGCACCTTTTGTTTAAAGGGCCAGTTAGTAGAACGCCTTCCATTCTACATCTTTATTCAGTCCCCTAGGCATGGTTGTTTTAAATTGATAAATCAATCGCTGTTCCCGCTGCCATAGTTGTTGTTTGATATCCCCCCCTCTCATTCCCTTGCTAATCCACTTCCAAAACTATAAACTGCATTTGATCAAAAGAATGACCCTCCTCTGCACAGTGTTGTGCCATAGGTGCCTCTGGTTTTTTATGCACAATTCCATGTTTATCTCTATATAATAAAGGCACCTCCAACGTTCTGAAGCCTCAAGCCGGAAATTGAGGCGCCAGAGATATCCGGTTTGCCCTGAGTGTCTGGCCTGCCCTCGCGTCATAACGTCATGACGTCGAGGGCGGCGCTATGACAATCGGCCAAACGCCATCTCCCTGACCCTCGGAGGATATTTCCCACCTCCGGAGAACTAACATTGCCCGCACAACGTCGGAGACAGGCAGGCGGGGACGTAAGCATCGGCGACACGCGATCTCACTCCCCTTGCCCCTCGGCAGCCATTTCCCAACTTCGCAGGACTCCCATCGCCCCGGGGCTGCAAAAACTCGGAGACACGGAGGGAGCGACGCAGGCAGGCAGCCTGAACCTTGCACACACGCAGGGAGCCAGCCTGCCTGCCTGAACGTGCCAGGAAGGGAGACAGCTTCAGTCGGAGGGAGCGCCAAGACCCTGAAAGGCACTGGAAGGGGGGGGGGCACTCGAACCTCAACCTGCAAGGAGGGAAGGGGGAAAAACGCCGGCAGACGGAGGGACCACCATCCTGAAAGCCCAAGGGAAGCGGGGCCAACACCCTGAAGCTGGGATTCCCTCTCACACACACACATTCACATTCTCCCACAAACACGCCACACACATTCTCATCTGTCACACTCACACATTCACTCTCTCTCTCTCACAAACACACACTACGTCTATGATACAGAAAAACGCCGCCACAGGGCCCACGATCCTGCAGGCCGGGGGGGGGGGGGAGGGGGGGGGGGACGAGATGGATATGCGAAAAGGAAACACGAGGGGAGCGGGAAGGATGCCAACACATGCAGGGGGGGAACCCTGTGGCACACTCTCTGTCTCCAACACACACTCTCACACTGACAGTCTCACTCGTTCACACACACACAGTCGCAAATTCACTCTGTCTCTCACACACTCACTGTCAAACATACACACTTCCATAAAAACCTTGCTAGCGCCCATTTCATTCCTCTCAGAAACGGGCCTTTTTTACTAGTGTTCTATAATTCGTGTTTTGAATTTTCTTGAGGTGTGTCCTATATAAATCTTACTGCATGGGCACCTACATGCATACACTACGTTCTCTGTATCACAATTTGATTGTCCTCTCACTTTGATCGTTTTTTTGACCATGCTCCCATTCTAAAGTTGATCCCTCTATAATATTTGGACAAATACTGCATCTACCACATTTCTTGTGTGTTCCAGTAGTTATCTGCCCCTTAGTCCACACGTCTGATCTGCAAAGAGTGTCCTGCAGATTCGTGTTTCTATTGTATGACACCATCAATCTTTTATCCAAATTCATTCTGTGTTTGGAGTATTCCCCAATGTTTTTTTCAATATTTTGGTTATCTTATCTGATTCTTTTGTGTATTGAAATACAGATTCCTACTTTGAAAGAAATAGTGCTGGGTTGGGAATGGCTGGTAATTCTGGACCCTTGTCAGGTGGGAAAGGACTAGTTTCACTTATTTAGTTTTGTTTTGATTCTAACTCATTGCAGATATGGGTCACGTTGACTGGAGATAAGTTCCTTCTCCCTTTTTGACAATTTTGGATTAGATATTTTTGTATTTTCTTGTAAGGAAGTGTATTGGCCAAAGTTCTATTGTATTTTAATTGCAAACTAAACAAACAATGCTGTGATGAGGAGATATGGCACTATAGAAATCATGGTTCCTAGCTGGCAAAAAATTGAATTACAAGGGGGCATGCATTATTGTTTGAGTCTCATTCCTCTTCCATTTATATGTGTGATACAGTGCTTGTTAAGTTATTTTTTTTCTAGTTCCATGTAATATTTGCTGATTTACTAGGGATGTTCTACATGCCACTAAAGTCACTATTCTGCTCCTACAAGGGTTGCAGTTTCTCAAATTTCCATAAATCCAACCATTCTAGCCAGGAAATTAGCTTTCATAGAGGGATCCTTTTACTAAGGTGCGCCGAAAAGTGGCTTGCGCTGGTGTAGACGCATGTATTGAATGCACGCAGGTCATTTTTCAGCGCACCTGCAAAAGAGGCCTTTTTTTGAAGGGGGGCGAAAATGGACATGTGGCAAAATGAAAATTGGCGCACACCCATTTTGGGCCTGAGACCTTACTGCCACCCATTCACTTAGCTGTAAGATCTTGCGTGTTAACCGGGCGGTAATCATCAGTGCGCGTACAATGTTTATTACTGCCCGATTAGTGCTGTGGGTCGGAAATTTTCTTGCGCGAGTAGTGGGCACATGTAAAAAAAAATGAAATTACCGCCCGGGCCACGTGGTAGCTGGGTGGTAGTTCTTAATTGGCGCATGTGGGGCACGTGTAGGCACCTAAGTGGCTTAGTGAAAGGGCCCCTTAATCTAACTTAAATATAATAGAAGCAGAAGCCTTCTGACCACAGTGCAGTATGAGGGACTTGCTTAAGTTCATCAAAAAAAGTCATTTGCTACCACCTGTGCAGGAGAATGTTTGATCATATGGCATCCACTTTGCTCATTTTCACATGAGACGACCTTGGTAGGAGCGGTAAAAAGTGGCTTTAGCATGCCCTTATGTGGGTCTTTCCCATGTACTAAGGCTACTTTTACCACTGGGATAAAATGACCAAATTTCCTATTTTTTGTATTAACAGCCTCGCACTAATTTTGTCATTTATTTAGATTTTGCTCGCACCTTTTTCAGTAGTAGCTCAAGGTACTCTGGATATTTCTCTGTCCCAGGAGTGCTCACAATATAAGTTTGTACCTGAGGCAATGGAGGGTTAAGTGACTTGCCCAAGATCACAAGGAGCAGCAGTGGGATTTGAACAGACCACCTCTGGATTGCAAGACAGGTGCTCTAACCACTAGGCCACCACTCCACTCGCACATGGCCATTAAAACAGGTTAACATGTGAGCCCTTACCGCCACCCATTATGTGGGAGGTACAGGCTCACACGTTAAGCATTTGCTAATCTGTTATCGCTCAGCAATGTAGCTCCTCTGATTAGATAAAAAAAAACAGCAGATCGTGTAAAAAGATAAATATAGTTAATTCAAACAAAATACTGGTATTTGTATAAATATAGACAGCCCGACACAGGCCGTGTTTCGCCCAACTGGGCTGCTTCAGGGGCTATATAAGAGTTCTTTATTACCAAATATAAGGCGCTTTTTGCTACCAGATATAAGGCGCATGTAAAATGTCCTATTAACCGGTGTATGGAGAATAGATCTGGTTTGAAAAAAACAGCTGAATCAGAGATGCCAAAAGCATAACTTGCTAATAACGAGTCAGTCTTACAGTCGCATATCTCCGAGGTGGCTCCTCTGATTAGCACAGAACATGCCCAACCTCCACCCCCCCAGACACACCCCCTGCACAAAAAAAAATGTTTTTATTGCGTGGATGACATGCTCACATCCCAAAATTACGACAGGATACCTCTGTGCCATTTTTGTTTTTTTGCTGTGGTAATCACACACTAATGCTTACTGCAGCCCCTTGAAGCGTAAGACTTGCCATTTTAGGTCAGACCCAGGCTCCATCAAGCCCAGCATCCTATCTTCCAGCCATGACCAATTGGGATCAATGGGGAAAAGCATTCCATGTTGCTTATTCACAGAGCTGGTGATTTCTCAAGTCTACCAAACTATTAGTTGTTAATGGACCTGTCTTTCAGAAACTCATCCAACCCCTTTTAAACTTTGAAAACTACTAGCTTTTGCCACATCCTTCAGTAACAAATTCCACAGCTTAAATTTGCATTGACGAAAAAGAATAAATCTTGTTTTAAACCTGCCACCAATTAGTTTGTTGACATCTCCCCTAGATCTAGTACAGTTTGAAAGGGTAAATAATCATTCTCTATTAGCCTGTTCTTTACTATTTGTGATTTTTATTAACTTTTGTCATGTCTTCTCCAAATTGAAGAGCCCTAACCTATCTAGCCTTTTTTTTTCCCCCTTAAGGCAGCTGGTCCATCCCATTCTGATAATCATTTTTGTTGCCCTTCATATGTCCCTCTAACCACTGCTAAACTTTTTTAAAATGGGGCAACAAGAGCTGCATATGATACGGTGTAGTTGCACAGTAGAAAATATTGACAGCTGTTTTCTGAATAATTCAGCTTTCTAGCTGTTTTACCTCTGTTGTCCATTTGAACTAAGGATTTCAGCGTCAGGGTTCCACGCCTCAGTGGTAGTTCCTAATACAGAGTCGGAATTCTACATAGTTCAGACTGTTTCTTCTCCATGTGCATCATTTTGCAGCCTTCAACATTAAGAGGATAGTTTTGTGCAGCAGGTGGTACATATGCTGCACAAATTTTCTAAGGGAAAATATGCCCATTGTTTCTCTTTGAAAATTACCGATGGAAAGTACCTGCACATATTTATACTTACTATTTCCTGGTTCATTTTACAAGCATGTGTGTAAATGGTAAAACCTTCATGCCCCTTGGAACACCTCCGCTCAAGTAAGAGAAACTTAATTTATGTGCATATAGGCAGGCAGTTTTTTTTAAATTTTTTTATAAAAGTCTACTTCTGCACACTACTATGTTTACCCATGGAAATGCATTTAAAATTACTCCAACCCCCTCATTCTTTAATTTGGCATCCAATGTTAGGTTATAACACTTTTCCAGGGCAAAAAATATAATTCAGGTTTCTATTGGTTCACTTACTGAATGGATATAAAGAAACCTATCTATCTTATAATTGTGCACTGTGCAGTCTACTCATAAACTCTACCTCTTTTTTTTATATTTTAAATATGCAGATAGTGCTTAGTGCCCACTGAGCACTATGTGCATATTTAAAATATAAAAAAGAGGTAGAGTTTATGCGTAGACTGCACAGTGCTCAATTATAGATAGGTTTCTTTATGTCCACCTAATGTTAGGTGCCAAGTGCATAGCATAATTTATAGCATACTAACACTTTTATGTGCGTCAGAGGTGCTAATAATTGGTAGTTATACACGTAAGTGCAGTGTTAGGTGTTATTCTATATTATAAATGCCAAAGTTGCTTAGGGGTCCTTTTCCTAAGGTGTGCTGAAAAATGTCTTGCGGTAGTGTAGGTGTGGGTTTTGGGCATGCGCCGATCCATTTTTCAGCGTGCTTGTAAAAAAGGCCTTTTTAAAATTTTTGCCAAAAATGTACATGCACCAGTATCAAAATTGCCACTCGTCCATTTTGGGTCTTTGACCTTACCGCCAGCCATTGACCTAGCGGTGAAGTCTCATGCAGTAACCAGGCAGTAATGACCTACGTGCATCAAATGCCACTTGGCACACGTCTGATACGTCCGAAAAGAAAAATTATTTTTCGTCCGCGCAGATTAGACGTGCGCCAGAAATTAAATTACCATAAGAGCCATGCGTTAACTCCATTTTGGTGTGCATTGGGTGCACATAGATGCTTACGTTGCTTAGTAAAAGGGCCCCTTAGTGCGTAACTGAGAAGAGGCATATGTATGGGGAGGCCGTGGTCATTTTGCCAAGCAGGGCACACAACTTATAGTTGCACACATAAACAAAGCAAAGGAGAGCCAAGCTCACATGACATGAACAAAAATGATTGACTAAATTTAATGTGAGTGCATCAGATAAACTTTGACTATGAAGTTATTGGATCTCATATAGCGCTAAGCTGTTCCAAATACCAAGCCGCCACATCTTTATTGATCACTTAAATTTGATCACTCATTTTTGTTCATGTCACATGAGCTTGGCTCTGTTTTGCTTTGTTTACTTTTGAGGAGCAAGCACTAGAATTCCACTGTTTTGTAGGTACTATCAGCTGTACATATGGCATTCCAACTTATGCCTGCCAGCCATAAATTTTGGTGCACTGCCATGGCTTTGTGTAAATCTTCTATAACAGCTTAGGTATGCCCTGAAACCATTACAGAACTGGCATTAAGCACACCTCATTGTGGTGCCTGTGTCTTGGCACCAAGGTATAGAATTGCCCCTTATGTGTCCGGTCATCCTGCAGTTCTTCAATTTGCTTTGATTTTTTTTAAACTACTTGTATCATTTTTGTGTTCCTTCAGAATGTGATATCTCACTTATTGCCTTTTCTATATCACTAATAACTTAAGTAACACTGACCACACTTTGGATCCCTCATTTTCTTGGCATCAGCTCCGCCGTTCTGCACAAATGGATGTTATTCCTTCCTGCCAGCAGGTGGAGGTGGAGAATACTGAATTCTGCCAGCAACATCACCAACATAAGCAGAGGTGCTCACTGGAACAATCCAGTCAGTGGCGTTCCTAGGGGGGCGGCGCCCAGCGCCCCCCCCCCCCCCCCCGGGTGCATGCCGCTTGGGAGGGGGGGGGGTGCCACAGCGCGCGCCTGCTGCGAGTTTACTAACTTTACTCGTTCGCTGCAGCTCCCTCTGCCCCGGAACAGGAAGTAACCTGCAGCGAACGAGAGAAGTTAGCGAACTCTCGCAGCAGGCGCGCGCCGCGGCAGACCGCCCCCCCCCCCCTTGGTACGCCACTGAATCCAGTATTTTTCTCTACCTTCAGCATGCTGATGATGGTTATACAGAAGACCTGTTTTTTTCTCTCTCCTTTTTTTTTTTTTTTTTTTTTTTTTTTTTTTAAATATCTTTATTATTAGAAGAAAAGACATGTAACATTTGAACATCACATTCCGGCTCAATGAAGCCAACTATTTCCAATATCTAGCAGCATCTCTCTCTTCTCCTTTTTCTTTTCTGTTCGTTTCTATTAACAGTATGTGTTCTTTTCTGTTTTAATGTTAGATTTTCATTACTCTTTGTACGTCACTTTGATGATTACCCTTAAGCAGTTAAATTAAATAAACCTAAACCCCAGCTTTCTATCCCTGGCAGTGGCCACGCAGAGTGATTGAGCCTAACAGCTGCTCTCAGGTCACAGTCTTGGGGACCATACCTGGTTGAGTTCAAAACTTTGCTCTGCATCCCCCAGTCACACTTTTTAGTGCCACTGTGTGTAGCTTTGGCTTGGTCCTGCAGGGCCTTGCCCAAGAGGTGTGGTCCCCACAGGCTCCCCCTTCAGATCCCAGGCTTTTCAAAAGTGCTAGCTTCAGCAGAACATATACAAAACAAAAAAAAAAATTGGCCTGGCTAGCTTTATGCCTTTTGTCAGGGGCTAATGCTATTGTAAATAACTAAGTAGGGAATTTCCCTCTAGGCACACTAAGAGAGAGCCAGGGATGATATGCCAGAGCCCCAGACCAAAGTAGGCAGAGGTAGTCGGGCAAGCCCTTGTGCATCTGCTGCACAGTAGACATGCTAGCCGGCACAAGCTGAGCGGTCTGCAGAGCCAGTTGCTGAGCAGGGATTGGTTTTATGTTGTGTAAATGTAGCTCATTCAGTCTATCTGAGCGTCTCTTCTCAACCTGAATATTTTACATGTGCTGTTCCCCTGCCCCCTTAAGTTCAAATGGATACATTCCTCTGTGTTCCTGCCAAGGCAAATTCTCTCTGTTCACTCACAAGGAGAATAAACCCTTGGTCATGTCAACAGGCTTTTTCATTCCTACCTACCCTAGGTCCCTCTATCTGTGTGTGTGTGGGGGGGAGGGGGGGTTCTGGTGGGGCCCTGGTGATTTTTTATTTTTTTTATTTTTATTTTTTGGGGGCTCCAGATAGTTAAGCAGGCCGTGTGCAGGTCCCCTCTTGGGACCTAATCCAACCGTCATCCTCTTGGTGGGTGCTCAGCATTTTCGAACAGATCTGGTCATTCTGGGGGTCTGGGTTCTTCAGAGGGAGCAGAGGAGGTCTCTGAAGTCTTCCATGGACTCCAGTTTTGAGGATTCTCCCTTTTGGTAGGCAGTAGGTCCTATGGGTTCTAACTGTCTTGTCTCATACAAAGATGCCAAGGGGACCCTATTTTAGAGAAGAAGATTTTAGTATAGCCCCTAGTTCTGCCCCGCTCTGCCTTGGCCCCACCTACTCTACTTCATTGCTCCACCCCTGGCAAACCTCAATCCCATAGCCATCGCAGAAAATATTTTATTTACACCAGTGACAGGGATGGGTAAGAGGCAGTGTTTCAGTTCACTCTTATACCCCCTATCCAGCTGAATGCGGGAGACTTGGCAGACAAGGTCGTGGGAGCCTTGGTTATGCGTAAGCCTCCTGCAGCAGGCCCCTTGGGGTCCTGAAGCTTTATCTGCTTCATAAGACCCTCATCCACATGATGATGGCAGAGTGAGAGTCCTCGATTTGTCCCATTGGGGTGGCCAGGGCTCTTGATCGCCTCTATGCCTTCGCTGAGGAGTTTGAGAAGTGTTGGGCCTTCCCAAAGGTGGACAACCTAGTTATGATGAACACAAAGACAACCACTGTACCTGTCCAAGGGGGCTGGGCCCTTAGGGAGCTCCATGAAAAGGATGTGGAGCCAGCAGCTCCACCTGGCATTTTCGGTGGGGGGGGGGGGGGGCAAGAATTCAGGCTGCTATTTGTGGCAGTTCCATAGCTCCATGCTGCATTGGTTCCAGTGGTTGCCAGGGTCCCTGGAGATTTCCCGCCTGGAGCTGGGAAGGCCTTTTTGGGTGGACATCCTCTACAATCTAATCTTTCTGGCCTTCCACTCAGTGGTGGCATCAGGAGTTGCTGTTGGTTGTGTCTTCACCACTGGGTGTGGATGCAGCTTCCAAGAAGCTTTTGCATCAGCTGCCCTTTAGGGGTCACTTGCTCTTTAGTGATGACTTGGTGGAGCTGCGGCAAGGCTATGCAGCAATTCTTGGCCTCAAGCGGTCAGGCTCCTTCAGGTCTACTAGGTGTCCTTTGGCCCAGGCCAGGGAGGGGGCAGCAAAGTAGGTCCTTCAAGCAGGGGTCATTTTGAGGCCCCAAGCAAGCTGGACCCTCAGGTGGGACTGTAGCCACTCAGCCTGCCCAATGAGGGTACATTGGGCCCCTCATTGTTTCCGGTGGGAGGCAGGCTGTGTCTCTTCTGGAATGAGTGGGTCTGCATCAGATCAGTGGATTCTGGAGGTGATCTAGAGGGGTACTCCATGGAGTGCACCTGTCTGTTTCCAGACTACTTCATGACCTCTCCCTGCAGCTTGGCTTTAAAGTGCTAGTCTGACGCTCTTACTTTTTAGTATCGCTGTGATATAGGAGCAGTGGAACCTGTTGTGAGGGCAGAGCATGGCCTGAACAGGTACTGTCATCTATTTCATGGTCTCAAAAAAGAGTGGTTCCTTTCACCCCATCCCGGACCTCAAGTGGGGTGGATGCTTGTCTGTGAGTCCAGCGCTTCTAGGTGGAAATGCTTTGCTGGGTCATCACCTCTGTGCAGCCCATGGGGTTCTTGACTACCCTGGACCTCACAGAGGCTTACCTCCACTTCCCCACTGCAGATCATCACAAGAGAGATTTGCATTTCTGTGTGTTGGGTCGGCACTTTCAGTTTTTGGCCTTGTTCTTTGATCTGGCTACAGCGTCCTACACTTCCAAGGTGATGGGGGGGGGGGGTTGTGGTTGTGCCCCTCCGGCATCGGGATATTCAGGTTCATCCCCACTTGAACATCTGGCTGATTCAGGCTACTCTGCATCGGAAGCCAGTTTGGTTACCTCGCAGGTCACTTCCCTCCTGGAATCCCTGGGCTGGGTAGTGAATTGGCCCAAGAACCATCTGACCTTTTCTCAATCCCTAGAGTATCTTGGGTTCGGCTTCGACACAGCCAGAGGAATGGTTTTTTTTCTGGAGGAGCAAGCAGAGAAATTGCAGGTGCAGTTGTGCAATCTCCCAGAGCCCACGGTTTGGGATTACTTGTTGCTCTTGGGATCTGTTGAAGCTATGCTGGAGGGTGGTGCCTTGGGCAAGGGCTCATATGTACCGTCTGCAGTGGTCCTGTGGTTCGATGGATATCGGTCTTACAGGACTTCCATTGTCCTCTGCCGCCCAAAGCAAGGCTTAGTCTAGCCTGGTGGGACATTCCGGCTCACCTACTGAGAGGTGTTCCTCTGAATCCCCCCGTGGTGGGTTCTGGTCACCATGGATGCAGGTCTCAGACCCATCTGCAGACCCTTTGCAGGCAAGTAAAAGATACAGGCAGAAGTTCTCAATCACTCCCGACCGGCCTTTTCAGCTTATTCTGGATCACTGAGGCCCTCTTTGGTTCAACTTGATGGCATCCAGAATCAACTCTTCAGTCAGTGGAGGGAGCAAGCCTCCCAGGGGATAGACTCTTTGGTTCAACCGTAGCTGTGGGAGGAACCCCTTGACGTTTTCCCTCTGTGGCCTCTGATACCTTCTCGTGCAGAATTGTATGTCATCCTTATCTGGTCCTGCTGATGGCACCAGACTGGCCTTGCAGGCCATGGTACACAGTTCCCCAGTTGCTCCTGGTGAAGGATCCTTTTCCACTGCCCAGGGGCTGGGGTCTGCTCCAGCAAGAGCCAGTAGACGTCGAAGATCTGAATTGCTTCTGGCTTACGGTTTGGCCATCGAGAGGCAGCATTTGGAGATGCGTAGGTTCTCCTCCCACAGTGCTTCTCCACTCCAGGAAGGCCTCCAAGTTCCTGGCTTGCATCAGGGTCTGGCAAGTTCTTGAATTCTGGTGTCGGGAGCGGTTCCTGTCTCCCTGGAGGGCTCTGATTCCCAATATTTGGGGGTTTCTGCAGTAGGCCTGGATCAGGGGCTGGCTCTCAGCTCCTTGAGGGTCCAGGTGGTGGCTCCTAACCAGTTTTCATGAGAAGGCAAAGGATATCTCTCTGGCTTTGCATAGAGAGGTGGCTCAATCCCTGAAGGAGGTGGCTCATCTGTGCCCTCCACTACGCCCTTCCTTCCCTCTGTGTGTCCTCAGTCAGTCTGGTACTCTGGGTACTGTCCGAGGGTCCATTTGAGCATCTGTGCTCAGCTTCCACCAATGACCTTACTATCAGGGCTGTGTTTCTGGTAGCCATCACTCCTGCTCGTAGAATCTTCGAGCTGCAGGCACTATTTTGCCAGGCCCCGTATCTGTCCTTTTGGAGGACTTGGGGTCCCTGTGTAGGGTCTCCTCCTTTCTGCCAAAAGTGGTGTCTCCATTCCATGTTAATCAAGAGTTCTGCTTGCCTCCTTTTTTGTGGAAGGTTCAGCTCCTGGAGCTTGAATGCTTCACAAGCTAGATGTTCAGAGGACACTGCTCTGGTACCTTAGGGAGATGATTGAATTTTGTCTCTGTCCACTTCTTTGTGCTTTTTATAGCCCTTGGAAGGGTCAGGTCACCTCCACTGCAAGGTGGATCAAGGCAGCTATTGAATTCCCCCTACTTCGGCAAGAATTGGGTACCTTGAGGGCTGATGGCCCACTCTAATAGGGCTCAGGCAGTATCCCCTGAGGACATTTACTGGGTAGCAGCTTGGGTCATCTCTCCTTTCCATTGTTAAGCACTACGGGTTAGACATGTTGGGCAGATTCTGTTCAGACTTTGGCAGAACCATCATTTGGGGGGCCTTGTCTTCCTCCGTCCAATAGACTGTTTTGGTATGTCCCATTTGTGCAGAATGGTAGAGCTGACGTGAAGAAAGGATGCATTGACTTACTGAATAATTTTCGTTTCTTTAGTCAGCAACACCATTTTACAATCCTGTCCTTGGAAAACTTCTGCCCTGTGTTCTGGGTGTGCTTTGCACTTCCATTTCAGTACTTAAAAATGCAGCCATATGGGGTTCCCATGATATAGCTATATCCTGGTATATGCAGGGTAGTGAGTCCCACTCTGTGGTGTTTTGCTTGCTTGATGTATCCTTGCAGCTGGAGTGGTTGATGGGGCATGGTGCATTACAAAGAGACCACCTGCTGCTTGGGCAAATGCATACTGGATTGTTCCAGGGAGCACCTTTGCTTATGCTGGTGATGTCACTGGTAGAATTCAGTTTTCTCTATCTGCACCTGCTGGTAGGAAGGGATGACACCAATTTGTGCAGAACTTGTCGCTGACTAAAGAAAATTATCCATTAAGACATAATTTCTTCTTCTTCCACTATTCAGCTTTCTGTTGGAAAACAATTCCATTTAATCCTGTTTCCTATCGTGTAAATCACTTTAATACTTTGGTGCTAACTGTATATAAAGTATTAAAATCAACAAGTTAACCAGTCCACAACAGGAATTCACCTCCTATCCCATGACTTTGTAACTTCCTCTGGCTACCTGTTTCTGCTTGTATTAAATTCAAATGTCTCACCTTGGCTTTTATGGTTTAACAATTTTTATTGATGACATATTTCAAAACAAGTATACAATTTCACTGTATCGCATACAAAAGCATTGTATCACAAACGTCATTAGTATATATCCATATTGATTGTCATCCAAATTAATATTTTAGCCCCTCCCCACAACATCTTATTCTGCAGATGCGTCAAATATTCCCGGTCCTCTTCTCCTCCCTCCCCCCACCCTCCCTCCTTCCCCTAGAAACAATGTGTGTTTTAAACATTTCAATCAACTAAAACAATTTAACAAGCATAACTATATAGGAGCATGTATATTCAGCTCACAGTTATCTTCAAGTTTCCAGCTCCCACTCCACCTCCTCAGTCGCCCATCCTCTGGGCAACATTTAGCCCATGGTGGGCTCAAGGTTACGCTGGAAACAAAATGAATATATACGTAAAACTCCCATCAATGTCTCTATCTTAGAATATGTCCAGTATGTTTTCCATTTCCCATCCTTTGCCTTTCCCCTTATTCCCTTCCCTCCCTCCCATTTCCGCCCAATCGCCATCTCTTCGCATCAATTTTATTCAACATTAAACCTCAAATCCCTACTGTCTACAACACATCACAAACCACCTAAAAAAAAAAAAAAAAAAAAAAAAAGGCGGGGTGGGGGGGAGTTTTGCCTTCCTGGAGTGTCCTCTTTTTAATCCTACATTTCTCAACCCACATTTAACAGCAAACTTCTTGCTCTATGTGGCAGAGAGTCCACGTATGCTCCCCATACTTCATGAAATTGCTTCAACCTCTTGGGTATGTGTTTGGCATATCTGTGTTCAAAAGCCATTAAGGCATGAAATTTATTTCTCCATACCCAATAAGATGGGGCCTCATCTCCCACCCACACTCCTAAGATCACTTTCTTCCCTAAAACTCCTGCTTTTCTCATTAATAACGTGTGCGCTTTTTTCCTTAGATGATAATCTTCATAGCAATCTAGCAATATGGCCCTTGGTGAAAGTCTAACCACACACCCAGTCAACTGTGCTAAGTATTCAAATATCTTTTTCCAAAAAAGTTTTGTTTGAGAGCATTCCCATAGGGAGTGAAGCAAAGAATTAGCCTCTCTTTTACATTTTTGGCATATAGGTGAATCTATTGCTCCTATTTTAAACAATCTCTCCTGCGTGAAGTAGGCCCTATGTACAATACGAAATTGACATTCCCTCAGGGTTGCATTAGTCGAAATCTCTGGAATTCTCTTTATTAGTTTCAAGGGTTCCAGTCTCCCTGCCACTTCTGGAGTCCATCTGGCGACAAGGTCCCCAAATGTCCTTTCTCCAGTCTCCCTTTGTATTGCCCTATGCAACCCTGATATTGAAAGTTCCCCGTCTTGAAATATGTCAAAGAACCCCCGTAATTTTAGTCCCAAAGACGGGATCAAGGCCCCTCCCTCCAGAGTCCTTATGTAGTGCCTTAATTGCAAATATGCCATCAAATCTTTATGCTCTACTTTTCCCGTTTCCAATAGAGCCCCCCATTTATATAATTTCCCTTCCTCGTCTATCACATGTTGTACCAAAGTGAGGCCTCTTGCTGCCCATCTAGCAAAGCTACTATTGTCCTTTCCCGGTATGAAATGTACATTTCCCCGTATCGGGAGTTGATCTGATACATCTGCTCGTCCTCCCAACAGCATTGTCAAGAATTTCCATGTCTCTCTCATTGCTCTAAGTAGTCTACTCTGTCGGAGTCTATTTGGCAAGGATATTTGTGGGCAGTGCAATAATGAGTTGAAGTGCCATGGATAATAATATGCCGCCTCAAATTCCCTGGGCGTGTACTTTTCCTCTCCCAAGATCCAATCCCCTAGGTGTCGAAGTAGGCACGCGTAGTTATATAGGGATAGATCTGGAATTCCTATTCCACCATATTTCCACGCTCCTACCAAATATTTAAATTGCATACGTGGTTTTTTCCCCGCCCAGCAAAACCGCGAGATCAACCTCTGAAATCTCTTTAAATCTTTCTTCAGTATTTTAAAGGGTAACAATTGTATAATGTATAGCCATTTCGGAAACAGCACCATATTGAACAATTGAACTCTGCCATGTAGTGAAATAGGGAACTGCTGCCAAGATGTCAAAACCCTTCCGCAATGCTCCAATAGGATATCTATGTTTATTCTATATAAATTCCAAGTGCACCTCGATAGTTGAATTCCCAGATATCTAAACGATTTGTATTCCCACTTTACTGGAAAAGATCCTACCCAGCTCGCTTTCATGGCATGTTCCGTGGGCATGGCTATAGATTTATCTAGGTTCAATGCGAACCCCGAATATTCGCCATATTCCTTGAAACACTCCATCAGCGCCGGAAAGGACACCCGGGGGTCCACCAGATGTACTAACAAATCATCTGCATATGCAGAGACCTTAAACATCTGATTCCCTATCTCCACCCCTTTGATTTCTACATTATTCATAATTTCTCTAATCAGGGGGTCCATTGTTAATATAAAAAGCATTGGCGAGAGGGGACAGCCCTGTCTAGTCCCCCGGTATATGTTAAATTCAGGTGATAGCAGTCCATTCACCTGAACCCTAGCTCTAGGAGATCGGTATAGCACTCTCAGGGCATCTAAGAATAATCCTGAAAAGCCATATCTCTCAAGTATTGTAAACATAAAGTTCCAATGTACACGGTCAAACGCTTTTTCAGCGTCAAAGCTGACCAACAAAGATGGCTGTTTTGTTGCTTCTACATGTTCCATGGACAGCATTATTTGCCTCATATTATGCGCTACCGTGCGACCCGCCACAAATCCCACTTGCTGTTCTAGAACTAGTTTAGGCAGCACTCTGGCCAGTCTATTGGCCAGAATCTTCGCATATAATTTCAATTCGACATTTAACAGCGATATTGGTCTATATGATGATGGTTTTTTTGGATCTCTCCCTGCTTTCAGTAACAATACTATCTGGGCCACTTGAAGTGATTGTGGTGCCTTACCATCTATCACAAATTGCTTAAAATATGCTTGCAATGTCTGCATAATCCGGGGCGAAAGCAACTTATAAAATTCTGCTCTAAAACCGTCTGGCCCTGGTGCCTTGTATAATGCACTTTGTTTAACAACCAGTTCTACTTCTTCTATAGTAATATCTTCATTCAATTTACCTACTTCCCTCTCTCCCAGCTCCGGCAAAGTTAAATTATCCAAATACATATTTCCATCCATGGGTTCCTCTTGGGTCCTACCATACAGGTGTTGATAATATCTACTGAATACTTCAGCTATTTCTTTATCGGTTCTCACCAATTCCCCGGTTGTTTTTTCTATGTGAGTAATAATCCTTGATCCTCCTGCCTGCCTTATCAACCTTGACATAAGCTTGCCTGCTTTATTACCATGTAAGAACAATTGATATTGATAATATTTGACAGATTTCATTGTCCTTTCATGGAGAAGCTCATTCAAGCTAGTCTGTAGTGTCAGTAATAGAGCACGATTCACTGGGGTGGGATATCTCCCATATTGAATTCTAGTAGCTCTCACCTGCTTCTCTAATCTTATAATTTCCTTATCTCGCATCTTCTTTTGGAAAGAACAGTATGCTATTGTCTCCCCTCTCAATACCGCTTTAGCCGCTTCCCAATATAGTATCGGTTGTTGCTTATGTTCTTCATTATAAAATTGATATTCTTCCCATTTTTTGAAAATATGTTCTCTATAATGGGGATCCCGATACAGTTGTAATGGGAAACGCCACATGTATTGCTTATCTTTAGTCTCACCAAATTCTAATGTATACCATATAAATGCATGATCCGATATGCTATACGGCCCAATGCCTGCCTCCCCTACTCGTGAAAACATCTCTCTAGATATTAACCAATAGTCTATTCTAGACTGTGTGCCATGTGCTCTAGATAAGTGCGTGTAGTCCCGGTCAGTTGGGTGCAAGATCCTCCATACATCTATTAATTCTAATCTAGTGCAGAACAATGCAATACCTTTATCTAGACAATTACTAGCCTTCAGGGGTCTCCTGGATTTATCCTGAGTGAGATCGTGTACCATGTTGAAATCTCCGCCCATTATCAGTGGCACCTCCCCTAGACTAGTGATCTTACCAATTAGTCCTCGCACCCATTTTTGATTGTATGTATTTGGCCCGTATATATTACAAAGCAGCACAGGCCTCTTATTAAGTGATACCTGCAATATCAAATATCTGCCTTGTGGATCTTTCCACGTCTGTTGTATTACTACATCTATACCCTTCCGTATCAGTATCAGTAAGCCCGCCTTCTTACCTATTGCTGGCACCTCCGCTATTTGTCCCACCCACCAACCTCCAAATTTAAGATGTTCCGCCGACGTTAGGTGCGTTTCTTGCAAAAATGCAATATCAGCCCCATGCCTATTCAAATCCCTCATTATTTTTTTCCTTTTAATTGGTGAGGACACTCCACTAATATTCCAGGAAATAAACTTTAACAGCCTCATGTTATCTCATCCCTTGCACGTTTGTTTCCTTTCCATAGTATTATGGTTGGTCTAGAGCTGTCCCAGCCATCAGCCCCCGACCCCTTCTTTCTCCATGATTTCTCTTCTCTCTTCCCCCCACCACAACAAAAAGCACAAAACATTATCACACACAGCATATTGGCACGGAAAACCCTCTGACTTTCTTCTCCCCTCTCCCCCCCTCCCCCCCTCCCCCCTCCAACCCTACCACTATCTGGTGAAACATACTCATTTTGTACCCTCCCTCTTGCTCCCTTCCCTGGAATTCCCCTTGTTTCCTTCCCTTCCCTCCCACATCTATCCATTAGCTATAATGGACAAGGCCCGTGTGAGTGATCTCCCAGCCCCGACCCCCCTCCCACCTCATTTATCTAATCCCCGTCTGCCCAACAAAGCAAAGCATGATTCATCTATGAGTACTTTTTATCCAGGTGTCTATTCATATATCCATACTTTCATAACCATGCCATTTCAAAAGATACGTGTTTACCACGTAAAACCTTCCTATTCCTTATCCTTTCCAAATATTACAAGTATATCACATCTCTGTCTTTTAACACAGGGGAATATCTCCAACGCACCTAGCCCCCCAGAGCCCCACAGACTTCCATGGAACCCCAGAAGGCCAGGCGCTCCGAAAGCACCCCCAGTCGCGTCCCTTCTAGTGAATTTTGTGGCTTCTTTCTCCACGTTGAGCCTCTTACCACCATTTTCATAACACTTCTATCTTTGTACATGTCTTTGTAAGTTTCCAATGAGTAGACACAAAATCTGTTTTGTCGCTTTTTGTAATCCTTCAAACTCCACTCAAACTCCGCTCTACAAGAGCATTTATGCTTCCATATTCTGTGGTCTTATTCCAAATTTTCATGCACACCAGTTATTGTCTTCCAGACTAGTACATTAATGCAAATTGAATATGGCGCTTGTGTAACTCTGTACATACCGGCGCATATGCTTTCCGCATACTTGACACTCTTGTTGAAAAATCTTGAAAACACAGCACCGTTTTATTTTCATATTTCAGAGGCCCCTTTGCTCTAATCGCCCTCAAGATGTCCACCTTGTGAGCATAATTTAGGATTTTACAGATGACCACTCTGGGTCTGTCCTCTGGTGCTCTACGAGGCCCCAGTCTGTGTGCTCTTTCAATTCGAAGAGGCCCCCCATTCTGCGATAGCCTTAAAGTAGTTGTCAGCCATTCCTCCAAAAACTTACCCAGATCCGCTTCTGGGAGCGATTCGGGTAGACCCACAAATCTCAGATTTCCCCTTCGGGATCGATTTTCCATGTCGTCTGCCTTATCTTCTAAATCTCGCACTTTACTTTGCAGCTTCTCCGTCAACGTTTCCAGCTGTTTCATTTTATCCTCCAAGTCAGAGACACGTTGTGTGCACGTCGTAAACTCTCCCCTGAGCGCCTCCACATTGCCGTCCACATTGTCAAGCTTGGCGGATAAGGTTTGTAATTTCTTGTCTAATGTTACATCTATGGCCTGGGTGACCTCTGCCACGATCTCGGCCACCCACGCGGAGCTGACCGAAGTCGGGCCTTCGCCACTACTCGCCGCCATCTTGGATCCGCTCTTAGCTAGCTTTTCTTTGTCTCTACGAGTCGCACGTGCGGTCATCGGCGCTGATCCGATCTCCTTCCAGGCACACCAGATGGTCTTTTAACGTTCTCTCCGCTTTTCATGTGCGGGGCATCCGTTTTTTGTCTTTATTTTAGGTAGAATTGGCGGTCGGGACCGGGAGCCTCACCCACCGACGTCTGCCTCTCTAGCACGACATCACGTGACCTCCCTCACCTTGGCTTTTAAAGGACAGGCTCCTCATGTCCTGGACTGTCTCAATAAGCTTGTGATCCCTTATCTTCCCTCTCATGCCCTCCTTTCCTCTCGACAATCCTCACTCTCCCTCCCTCCACCATCTTGTTTAAGGCTTGATGTCACTGTGACTCTCCCTTTAACTATGCCAGCCCTAAACTATGGATCTCCCTTCCCTTTGCCCTCAGATGTGAATCATCTCTCCTACCAGGGGCATAGCTACGTGGGGGCATGGGCCCCCACAGATTACGCCCTGGCCCCCTCTACATTTGACCTCCCCCCTGCATCATCAGGTACCTTGTTTGCTAACGGGGGTCCCCAATCCCCGCCAGCCAAAGAGTCGTCTTCAGCACCGGTCGACTCCGGCGCCTTCATTGTGTGATCATCTGTTTCTGACGCCTTATGTCCTGCACCATGCATGTAGCCCCGTGCAGGACATAAGGTGCCAGAAACAGATGATCACACAACGAAGGCGCTGAAGAAGACTCTTCGACTGGTGGGGATTGGGGACCCCCGCCAGCAAACAAGGTGCCTGATGCGGCGGCGGGGGGGGTTTGTGGTTGCGGCAGCAGGGGGTCCAAAGTGGCAGGAGGGAGGTTGGCGGCGGGGAGAGATGGCTAAATGATGCCCCCCCACCTCGGGCTCTGCCCCCTTCCCACCGAGGTCTGGCTATGCCCCTGTCTCCTACAGTTAAAAAAACAAAAAAAAAACTGGTCAACACATGGCTTTTCAAGGAATCCTTTGGCTGTTGCCCATACTCTCCATCCTCAACTTGGCTACTTTCCTGTCATCTCTTTGCTTTTTTTTTTTTTTTTTTTTCTTCTCATTCTTCTCTCTAATTAGCTGCTGTAAACTGCCTAGCTGCACTGACTTTTTGCAATTGGCAGTACAGGATTTCAAATACTGTTAAATTAAAAAAAAAAAAGTAAATATGGGTTACTTTATGAAATATCTTCTGACATTCCAGTGCAAGATTTGTTAAAACTGAGTGGTATCTGTCACAAAGGCAACACATACAATGCTTCACAAAGCTTCAAAACAACAATTTGCTTAAGTTCCGAGCACAAGGAGATCAAGTTTGCTGAAAGTTAGTAAGTAGAAAGCGGTCTGAAATTGGATTTTAGTTTCCGATTAATTCTGCTCTGCACTGCCAGTCCCCCCAAAAGTTAACTGTAAACCTTGTATTTCAAAGCAAAGTTGCAGTCAAGACTTATTAATTGCAATTTATATGCCTTGTTTTTTGTTTTTTAAGCTATGGTACAAGCGGGTAGAGCCTATTATGATGGTGTTGCAAAAGTTGGAGAAATGACTACTGTGTCTCCTGTTTCTAAGGATCTAGGTAAGTTACACTAAATAATATGTTATTGTAAGCTATATTAAATATGGGCTTCCCACCCAAGCACAAATATATACTGTGGTTAAGTGTTGTACTAAGGGATGAGGCAGCTGTAAGCCATACTGCATCTCAGTGATGGGGTATTGTTTGACATGAAGGAGACAGTTCAGGTTGTTACATTTTAGACTTCCCAATAGAAAAAGAGGTGGTGTCACTGTGGTTAACGGCTTGATTTTTTTTTTTTGTTCATTTTGTAGTTAAATTTGCAGTGTAGAAACTTGTTTTCAGACTTCATTTTACTCTAGTTGTTTTGTCTGTTAATATTATGATTTTGTGTTATTTGTGTATCTACTGTAGTTCATGTTCTCCGTGTTTGCTGTAATCTTAGTTTGTGCACTTGTTGAAAAGGTGATTTAAAATCTAAATAAGTGAATACATAATAAGGGTAGGAAAGAGACGGAAGCAGGTCTTGGATACACTGTAAGAAGATCCTGTGGACCGGTAGTTCCCGAACCTACTCCTGGAGGCACCCCAGCCAGTCAAGTTTTCAGGATAACCACAATGAATATTCATGAGAGAGATTTGCATGCAGAGAAGACAGTGCATTCAAATCTCTCTCATGAATATTCATTGTGGATGTCCTAAAAACCCACTGGCTGGGGTGCCTCCAGGACCAGGTTTGGGAACCACTGCTATGGACTGTTCTGAGAATCTAGGGATAGAAAGGTTTGCCATCCTTGTTTTCATCTGCAATATAGCATTATTTTGTCAACTTTAGTTTATTCTGTTATAATTATGTCACTTATACAGTTTCTTCTATCACTCTCTTTTTTTAAACACTGTTGGGATTGAGTGGAAACCTAACTTCATCACTCCTGCAATCAGACATTCCTGCCTTCCTCTTATCCCCATCCCATCCATGTCCAAATAAGTATTCTGATCCCCAGAGGTCAATGACCATGGTTCCAGATTAGCTATATTGCAAGTTTTTCCACAGCGAGAGGCTGAATAAATTCTTTCTGGCATCTATTGCAGCCACGCATAGTGTTTATCCACTGGAAGAGGCTTAATCAGCTCACTGAACTAGCTGAGTCAGCTGTTTCCAATGAATAAGTACCCATGTGACTATGTGCAAGGCATCAGTCACCCTGTCAATATTTGCATTTCCATTTAAATAATGTAATGGGGATACTAAATTTTGTTTAAAACCTAGATTGTTAGGCTGAAACAACTTACTCTTTTTGAACTTGAAAAGTAAACGTATTTTAATTTTGGTACAGCCAACTAGAAGCTGCCATTTTTTTTTTGTCTAGGTTGTAGCACAGAGTGATTCATACTTAAAACAATTTGGGGCTCATTTTCAAAGCACTTAGACATACATAGTTCCATTGGTTACTATGTAACTTAGACTTACAAAGTGCTTTGAAAATACGCCTCTTAAGCTCATTCATGATTTATTTATTTTTTTTTTTTAAATAAGCTGAGTGTACTACATAAGTTTATCTGAAACAAAAATGTAAAGTGGAGATTAAACTTTAGTGGGTTGTACAGGTATTAAAACAATGTAGTCTTCTTAAGTCTACGTTTATTACATGAAACCTGGCCTTACAGCAAAACATCCAAGTGCAACTTTTCACTTCACAGGTTCAGACTGAAGAGAAGTCTGAATAGCAAACAGAAAAAAGTAAACGATTCCAAATGCATGCATCATTATTTGCTTTGTGTGCCCTTTAGAGAAACTTGACGTACTGCTTTTTTTTTTTTTTTTTGTGCAACAGAATCAAATAATTAGATCTTGAAATTTATGAACCTGTCAAACATGTAAGCAATTTATTTCTACACAATTTTTTTGCAGTTATAGCTTTGCTAATTAATTATGTTGTACCATACCTTGACACAATATATGCAGGGTTCTGATTTTTGCTCTGTAAATTTATTTTAGTAGAGAAGTATTCTGTCCAGTTTGGCCGTCTCTATGCTGTCATGAAGGAGAGAGGTCACCTGGCAGCAGGGCATCACTGTGATGATGTGGCAGGATGTTATCTTATATCCAGGGTCTGCTCTCCAGTGATGCAGTATCTTCTTACACTAAGGATGTGTTTCTAGGGGGGTGTGCCCAGAAGAGAAGGATTAGGACAGCCCTTGTAGTTAGTAATTCAGTGGCTGATGTTCAAAGATTACCGTGCTAGGAATGTCTGATTTTTTACAGGTTCTGTTCATTTTAGCATGCATGATATTTAGCAAGAAATGCACAAAGGGGTTCTGCGTCCATCTTACCAATCGCGGTAGCAAGCGATAATCCTATGCAAATGTATTACAACGAGCTAATTAGTATTAAAATGAACATTCTAAGCCATTTCTGATCAATGCACAGAAAGGAGCCACCTACCTTTTACCATGCAAAAGTTTTCCATGAGGGCAACTTCTGGGAGAAACACTCTGCTTGCATTTTTCAATAGCAAAACTTGCCTGAGAGCAGAGAACAGCTTTTAGGGGTGGAGAAACAAGCAGGGGAGGGGAGCTTAAAGCAAGGAGATTTTATTTCAATAGCAAATTGCTCTTTTGATGATTCCACCTTCTTTCTGGAGCTTACTTTCCTTCCCTCAGGCTGTCCCCTATAATGAAATCATTCTGCCTTGGATCCTGTAATCCAGGTTTGCCCAATTCTCCCTTTATATGGATAATGCAAACACACTGGGTAAGCCATCTCCATAGGTTACCTAGCCAGAACAACCCTCTTTAGCTTGATTATACTGTTTTCAACCAATAGGATGCTTAGGTGTCCTTACCTTCTTTGCTGATGTGCATCCTGTTCAATGTTTTGGGTTTTGTTTTGGTTTTTTTAAGTGCTGCATAGCGGACCGCTGCCCTCTTCATCACATCTGGAGTAACTGATTTCTGTGTAACAACAACAAAAAAAAAAAACCTGAACAAAACTAATGTCTGTCTTGTGCTTACCCAAAAGGCCAAACTTTTGGTATTATTGGGTTCTTCATTAGTCAGCATTATTAGATCTTGGGCTGCATGCATTCTATTATGCGGATGACATGATAGTTTTTCCAGTAGATTCTCACTGTCCTAATCTTGAGACATTAAACTTTGGTTTGACATCCACCTGCTGCTGGTTAGAAAAAAAAATGGTCTTGTCTTTAATCAAACTGACCTGTTCAAGAAGGCATACCATAAACAACCATCCTAATTTCTAAATAACAAGACTGATCACGAACTACACAGAACAGAACTCTTAACACTTGATTGACTAACCTCACTGCTATTAATGAACAAGCACTACCACTTTAATCCTAATGTCTAAAATGTTTTCTCTATAATTGATGACTCAACGTATGCTACAATCCAATCTATTACTCAGGAACTTATATGCAATTCCATAACGTATTCTACTTTACCATGTATGTACAGACCTTATGCAATACCACTTTAATCCTTATGTCGAAAACGATCTTTCTATAATTGATGACCTAACATATGTTACAATCCAATCTACCACTCAGGAACCTATATGCAATACCAAAATGTATTATTCTTTACCATGTATGTACGCACCTTAATGCAATACCATTTGTAATTCTGTTAACCGGAAATGGCAATCACCATTACGGCAAATGTAAGCCACATTGAGCCTGCAAATTGGTCGAAAATGTGGGATACAAATGCTATAAATAAAATACCAAAACTGTGGTCAACTTGGATTACAGGCAAGTCCATAGCTCCTTGTCTCTCTCCCCATCAATAAACAATCAGCCGATCAAACTAGTAACATTTCTTAAATATCTTGGTGTCATCATAGGTCAGGAACTATCATTTAAAGAACAAATTTAATCTTTGACAAAGACTCTTTTTATTACCTCCAACAATTCTGCATTATTCAGCCTCTTTTCAATGAGCTATCTCGGGACACTTTTTCTTTATGCTTTTATTAGATTGTTGCAGGGTCTTCTATTTGGGATTACCAGTAACTACTTTGTGTTGTTTAGACAGTACAAAATATAGCTTTTTGGATCCTTACCCACACCAAGCACTACACCACATTTTGTCACCATCTTTGGTTTCCTTTAGCTTTTTGTATTCAGTTTAAGATACTTAGGGGTCCTTTTACTAAGTCGTGTAAGGCTCAACGCGTGCCAAAATGGAGTTACCACCCGGCTACCACGTGGCTCTTGCAGTAATTTCAATTTTTGGAGTGTGTCCGATACGTGTGTCTGAAAAATAAATTTTATTTTTGGCTGCACATATTGGACGTGTGCCAAGTGGCATTTGAAGCGCGTGAGCCTTTACTGCGTGAGTCTTTACTGCTAGGTCAATGGCTGGTGTTAAAGTTGCAGACCCAAAATGGACGTGCAACAATTTTGATTTTGCCGCAAGTCCATTTTCGACGACAATTTAAAAAAGGCCTTTATTACAGGTGCACTGAGAAATGGATCGGTGCAAGCCCAAAATCCGTGACTACACTACCGCAAGCCATTTTCAGCGCACCTTAGTAAAAGGACTCCATATTCTTTCTTTCAAAGCTTTTCATAACAACAGTCCCTATCTTGCATCTCTTGTTGTATCATATGCACCACCTTAAATGATCAGCATTTGTCTGCATATCCCACTCCCTAAGAATGCAATACAACGACACAGCGCCTTTTAGTGCATTGCTCCATTCTTATAGAACACCTTTCCATCACAAGTTTGCTTGGAACAATCCTATTTTGTTCAGTTTGAAGATGTTTCTTTTCTTAAAAGCATTTGGTTGTGCTGTGGTGGTTGTCGGTGGAGCACTGGTTCTTCACTGACCCACCTCTCCTATATATATTACCTCCCATATTCCTTTTGTTTGTTTTCTGTCCTGTATGAATGTTGTCTTTCCTGTTTTAACTGGTGTTCCTTTCTTTCTGTAATTGTCTTTAATTAACATTTGTAAACCACCCTGTAATGCTTGGAGGAAGGGCATTTTATAATAAATTTTAAATAAACCGTAAACCCCTTCTCTTCATTTTTATCGCCTACTCAGCCCATCTCCCTCTGGGAATAATCCTCTTCCCCTCCCCCCCCCTTCCTCCTAGATGCTTGCTCACAAATTCCCACCCATTCACTCACTCTGGGGACACTTTCTCTATTTATACCTGCTCCTTTCCACACTCCATCCAAGCACTTTCCCTTCTTACCCATTTCTTCCTCTAGAGGCTCTTCCACCCTTCTTGCTTTCTCCGTCCCTTCTCTGGATATTTTCCTCTTCCATATCATCAAGCTGATCAATCCATAGACTGGTGGGTTGTGTCCATCTACCAGCAGGTGGAGATAGAGAGCAAACTTTTGCCTCCCTATATGTGGTCATGTGCTGCCGGAAACTCCCCAGTATGTTCTCTATCTCAGCAGGTGGTGGTCACACACAGCAGCAGCTCTGGCTAGGCCTCCAAGCCTAATCCTTAGGTTTTGTTGAGGCCTGGGTTGAGGGCTCTTTTGAGCAAGTGCAAACCTGGTGGTGCCAGGTCCCTCCTTTTCTCCCCCCTCCCGCTGGCTCCGTTTAAAAAAAAAAAAATTTTAAACGTCTTTAAAGGCGTTTAATTCGACGTTTCTTTAAACGTTCATTGCAGCTACTCACTGGGACACCAGTTCGTTACAGCTCGGAGCGGCAAGCAGGTAATTTTACCTTTTTATAGCGGGCAGGGGGTTCCCCGATTCTTCTCCTCGTGGCAATGGCGTCGGAGGGCGAGGGCGCAAAGGGTCGCTCCCCGGATCGCTGGAGCGCTTCTAGAGGGGATGCGGGGGTTTTACAACCTGATTCGCCCTTGATGGGTGATAGTTTAGTGACCGATGAATGTCCCGGTCGTTCCTCCGGCGTGGCGGTTTTTTCCCGCCATAACCGCCCATCCCCCGCTCCTTGCCTCCGCCATCTTGGCCGGCCACGCGCTCGGACGGCTTCTTCGTGGGCCGCCCTTGAGGTTGGAGACATTAATGCCATGAACGCCCTTAATTTGGGCGACGGCACAAAGCGGCTAAAGTTAAGCGCCGTTCTTCCCGCGCGGCTCCTTCACGGAGTTTCGCGCCGGAAGCCATTTTGGATGCGCAGCATGTCTCTCCCCCGCTAGTGCGAGCGCCGGTTGAGAGTGCGTCTAGGGCTGTTGCCCAGGCTGCGGAAGTGCACAGTCTGGGGGGTTTTTCCCCCGAGTTTGTTTTGCTGCTGCATCAGGCTTTCCTCATGCAAAACGCTGCCCCTGCTCCCTCTTCTGATAGAGGTTGAGGTTCCCAGAGGTAAACGCCCTCGGGTTGATTTCCAGGCCTTGGAGGACTTTTGTCTCCTCCGATGTAGATGAGGGCAGCGTGTCTGAGGTCTCCCAACGATCCTTTGCGGATTCCTTGGAGGAGATAGATCCCCGCTCGGATGGAGCGGATGTCCCCTCTGCAGCGCGGCTTTTTAGCCCAGAGGATTTGTCCAACCTGTTGTTACAGGCCATGGACACTTTGAAGATTTCCTCTCCGGAGGACGTCTCTCCCTCAGCCCCTGTTGGCTCTGCCATTATGCTGGGGACGAAGCGCCCGCCTAGAACCTTCCACGTGCATGATGCCATGCACACCTTAATTGCGGCTCAATGGGATGTCCCGGAAACGAGCCTTAAAGTGGCTAGGGCTATGTCCCGCCTCTATCCTTTGCCTGTGAGTGAACGTGAGGCCTATCTGTGGCCTACCGTGGATTCTTTAATCACTGCGGTGACTAAGAAAGCGGCGTTGCCGGTGGAAGGTGGCACGGCCATAAAGGACGCCCAAGACAGAAGATTGGAGGCGGCCTTAAGGTCGTCCTTTGAGGCAGCTGCTTTAAGTTTGCAGGCCTCAGTTTGCGGCTCCTATGTGGCCAGGGCGTGCCGGACTATGGTGCAGCGGGCTTCCCCCTCAGATCATTCCTTGAGGGCTGATTGGCCGGCCTTGGAATCGGGCTTAGCCTATTTGGCAGACTTGCTGTATGATGTCTGGAGAGCCTCAGCTATAGGCATGGCTCAGACAGTCTCTGCGCGGCGGTGGCTTTGGCGGAAACATTGGTCTGCTGACCACGCCTCTAAATCCCGCCTGGCTAGATTGCCTTTTAAAGGCAAGCTGCTCTTTGGGGTCGAGCTGGACAAAATCGTGACCGATCTCGGCACGTCTAGGGGCAAGAAATTACCAGAGGTCAGGGCTCGGGTTAGTACTCGTCCCGGTACCTCCAGAGGACGGTTGCAGGAAGCCCGTCGGTACCGCCCGGGCAAGTCGGGTTCCTCTGCCCCCTCTTCCTTCAAGAGGAATTTCTCCCCCAAGCAGCATTCCTTTCGCAGAGACCGCCGTCCCGGAGGTGCTCCCTCCGGTCCTCCCCCAGGGTCTCGTACCCAATGACGGGGCTTTGGTCCACGCCCCAGTGCAGATTGGAGGACGGCTGTCCTCGTTTCTGGGCGAGTGGGCCACTATAACTTCAGATGCGTGGGTGCTGGAAGTCATCAGAGACGGCTACAAGCTAGAGTTCTGCCAACCCTTAAGAGACGGGTTTGTACTCTCTTCCTGCAAGTCTCCGGTCAAGCTGTGGTAGTGCAGCAGACCTTGGACAACCTGATCCGCCTGGGTGCGGTCGTTCCGGTGCCAAAAAATCAGATTGGCAAGGGACGTTACTCCATTTAAGGGGTCATTCGGGCCTGGAAAGTGAGCCACTTTCGCATGGAGACTCTCCGCTCTGTTATAGCGGCAGGGAAGGCAGGAGAGTTCTTGGCTTCCTTGGACGTCAAGGAAGCGTACCTGCATATTCCCATCTGGCCTCCTCTCCAACGCTTTTTGCGTTTTACAGTCCTGAGACGACACTTCCAGTTCAGAGCCCTCCCTTTCGGGTTGGCTACTGCTCCGCGGACCTTTTCCAAAGTAATGGGGGTCATAGCGGCCTTCCTGCTGAAGGAAGGAGTACAAGTCCATCCTTATCTGGACGACTGGTTGATCCGAGCCCCCTCTTATGCAGAGTGCGGCAAAGCTATGGACCGGGTAGTTGCTCTTTTGAGCTACCGGGGATGGATCATCAACTGGAAGAAGAGCCAGCTGCGCCCGACTCAGTCCCTGGAGTATCTGGGAGTTCGATTCAACACCCAAGTGGGCAGAGTGTTCCTGCCAGACAATCGGATTGTCAAGCTTCAGGCTCAGGTGGACTAGTTTCTAGTAGCCTCTCCTATTCGGGCTTGGGACTACGTGCAGCTGTTGGGCTCTATGACGGCCACGATGGAAGTAGTGCCCTGGGCCAGGGCTCATAGGAGACCACTACAGCTATCTCTGCTGCTGCGCTGGACTCCGATGTCGGAGGATTATGCTGTGCGCCTTCCCGTGGACCCAGCAGTGCGCAAGGCGCTGAGCTGGTGGACGCAGACAGACAAGTTGTCTGCTGGATTGCCTCTGGTGACCCCGGAGTGGATTGTCGTCACGACAGACGCCTCTTTGATGGGCTGGGGAGCCCACTGCTTGGGAAGGACAGCGCAGGGGCTCTAGTCTCCTGCAGAGGCAAGTGGTCTATCAACCTCCTGGAACTCAGAGCCATTCGGTTGGTGTTATTGGAGTTCATCCCGGTACTGGTGTTGAAGCCTGTACGGGTCCGGTCGGACAATGCCACGGCTGTGGCCTATATCAACCGCCAGGGAGGTACCAAGAGCACCCCTCTAGCCAAGGAGGCTATGAGTCTTTGCCAGTGGGCGGAAGCGAACCTGGAGCAGCTTTCAGCGGCCCACATTGCCGGAGTCATGAATGTCAAGGCGGTCTTTCTCAGTCGCCATCCCTTGGAGCCCGGAGACTGGCAACTATCTGCTCAGGCGTTCTTGGACATCTCGAAGCGCTGGGGCCAGCCGAGCCTAGTTCTGATGGCGTCATCGGCCAATTGCCAAGTGCCGCGCTTTTTCAGCAGAGGACGGGACCCTCGATCCCTGGGAGTAGATGCTCTTCTCCAACAGTGGCCGACACAAGAGCTCCTCTATGTGTTCCCGCCCTGGCCCATTTTGGGCAGGGTGCTAGACCGGGTGGCAAAGCATCCCGGCAGGGTAATCCGGGTGGGTCCGGATTGGCCCAGACGTCCCTGGTATGCGGACTTGATCAGGTTCTCAGTCGACGATCCTCTGCGGCTGTCAGTGGAGCAGGGCCTGTTACATCAGGGTCCCGTGGTGATGGAGGCTCCCTCCCCCTTTGGTCTTACGGCCTGGCTATTGAGCGGCAGCGTCTGAGGAAGAAGGGCTTCTCAGACAAGGTCATCGCCACTATGCTAAGAGCGAGGAAGCGCTCTACTTCTACTGCTTACGCCAGGGTTTGGCGTATGTTTGCAGCGTGGTGTGAAGCAGGCTCACTTTCTCCCTTCACTGCTCCAATTTCTTCAGTGTTGGCGTTCCTGCAAGAAGGTCTGGAGAAAGGCCTGTCGCTCAGTTCCCTTAAAGTCCAGGTAGCGGCTCTGGCTTGCTTCAGGGGCCGCCTGAAGGGTGCTTCCCTGGCTTCGCAGCCAGAAGTGGTGCGCTTTCTCAAGGGAGTTAATCACCTGCGCCCTCCTCTGCACTCAGTGGTGCCTGCGTGGAATCTCAACCTGGTGCTAAGAGCATTGCGAAACCCTTGTCGAGGGCATCTCTGAAAGACCTGACGTTGAAAGCAGTCTTTTTGGTGGCTATCACTTCAGCCAGAAGAGTTTCCGAGCTCCAGGCGCTCTCATGTCGAGAGCCTTTTCTGCAGTTCACTGAGGCAGGAGTGACTATTCGCACAGTGCCTTCCTTCCTGCCCAAGATTGGTTCTCGCTTCCATGTGAATCAGCAGCTCTGTCTCCCTTCCTTTCGTAGGGAGGACTACCCAGAGGAGTACTCCGCTCTTGAATATCTGGATGTGAGACGAGTCATCATCAGATACTTGGAAGTGACCAATGATTTCCGGAAATCGGATCATCTGTTTGTCCTGTTTGCAGGTCCTCGTAAGGGTCTGCAGGCTGCTAAGCCTACAGTGGCAAGATGGGTCAAGGAAGCCATTGCAGCGGCTTATGTGGCCGCGGGGAAGGTGCCGCCTATCCAGCTGAGGGCTCACTCCACTAGAGCTCAGGCGGCCTCGATGGCAGAGGCCGGATCCGTCTCCTTGGAAGAGATATGCAAGGCGGCAACTTGGGCTTCGGCTCATACATTCTCCAAGCATTACCGTTTGACTGTGGCTGCACGGGCGGAGGCCCGGTTTGGAGCTTCAGTGTTGCGGTCAGGGATTTCAATGTCCCGCCCTGGGTGAGTACTGCTTCGGTACATCCCACCAGTCTATGGATTGATCAGCTTGATGATATGGAAGGTAAAATTATGTATAATCATACCTGATAATTTTCTTTCCATTAATCATAGCTGATCAATCCATAGCCCCTCCCAGATATCTGTACTGTTTTTATTCTGGTTGCATTTCAGGTTCAAGTTTAGTCTTCAGTTACTTCAGAAAGACTTCGTGTTCAAGTTTTTTCACTTGGATTCTTCAAGAGTTGAGACGAGTTTGTGTTACAGTGAGCTGCTGCATTCCTCTCCCCCCCGTTTTACGGGGCTGGATTGAGACATAAATTCTGCCGGCACTCCCTCCCGCTTCGTGCGGCTGTAGGGCAGTTTTGTACCCTTCCCGCTTCGGCGGTGTTAGGGTCAGTCAGCTCCTCCCGCGGTTGCAGGATAAGCCAGATCCCCCCGCATCGGCGGGTGTGGTGTCCCTCCCCCGCTCCGCGGGGATGAGCTGGACGGATTCCCCTCCCCCACTTGTGTGGGGATGAGCTGGGTTAATTCCCCTCCCCCGTTTCGGCGGTGGTGAGCTGGGCAGAGTGTCCCTTCGTGGGTGTAATTCTCTAAGTGCTGAGTCCTGCGGATGGAGCTTTGATATCGACATACTGAGGAGTTTCCGGCAGCACATGACCACATATAGGGAGGCAAAAGTTTGCTCTCTATCTCCACCTGCTGGTAGATGGACACAACCCACCAGTCTATGGATTGATCAGCTATGATTAATGGAAAGAAAATTATCAGGTATGATTATACATAATTTTACCTTTATCCCCATTTCCTTCTAGCATATGTTCTGCACCTACCAACCCATCCTCCCTCTCATCCTCTCATTCTTAACACTGCTGCTGACTGGGGTTGAGTGAAGCTGTGAAGAGTGCTGGTCCAATCAACTTTGTCAGTGCATTCTCAATGATTCCTGGGTCGGCAGCAGGAGACATATTTGATACGACTTCATCTCCTGCTGCTGCGTCAAAGCTTGCAATAAGATTAGACTCTTCACAGCTCTTATCACAAGGCTGGCCCTGTGGCAGCAGGAAATGTCGGCTCAAAAGCATCTCCTGCTGCCAGCCCGGTAGTCAACAGGAATGTGTTGGTAAAATAGAGCAGAGAAGAAAAGAGGCTAGCAAAAAAATGGAATTTGGATCAGGCAGAGATTTTGGTTACCCTAGGCACGATCTGATGTCTGGGATTGGAGTGGCAAGCCATATTTGGGGGGTGGCACTTTCCCCACCCCGCAGCAACATCTGTGTGTTCACCTTAAAGAATGCTGTAAGTGTAAGTCTCAGCCCAGACCCCACCCCACCCATAAACATGCCTAATGACTTGTATGCGCAGTCAGCATGTAAAACTAGGTGCTTCTTTCTTTCTGTAGAGGAGTGTGGTAGCCGTGTTAGTCCACTCTTAAGGTTATCAATAGAAATCAAACAAAAGAAAATAAGATGATACCTTTTTTTATTGGACATAACTTAATACATTTCTTGATTAGCTTTCGAAGGCTGCCCTTCTTCGTCAGATCGGAAATCAATGAGATTCCCCTGTATGTGTTTTATAACCTATGGGGGGCTCAGTACATTTTTTTTTAGTTCCTTCACAGTTAGAGAAATTCCTGAAGGATCATGTTGTTAATAGGCTTAGGTTAGATATGGAGTTATGTTATTGAGCCTAAGGATGTAAGAGATTTTTGTCTTGTTTTTCCTACTGCCTGTTTAAAAGTTGACTTGCCAACTCTCTAAATGTGGGCTGGTGGTTTATATTTGTTTCCTTATAGTAAACTTCTGGTTTAATGTTATCTGTTACTGCCTACTTGTATATTTATGGGAAATGTATATTTTATAAAAGCAAATTTACAAATAAATACATTTTATTTTGGCTGCCTTACACATTCCGTTTATAGCCTTCTATAAAGCTAGCAAAATCAGTAAACTGCAATACATACAAGACCTGTGATGGGCAAATTATAGTGCGCTGGTAGTCTGGCCTAGAGAACCCTTTTATCCTCTCTGCATGTCATTTGGGAACAAACCGTGCTACTAGTTTGCAAAATATATTTATTTATTAGGATTTATTTATCGCCTTTTTGAAAAAAAATTCACCCAAGGCGGTGCACAGCAAGAATAAGTGAAACATAGGCAGCAGATAATTACAGCACTAAAAATATTCAAATAAAATGACTAGATGCTCCAAGACTATTTTTGAGCCCGCTGCACAGACTCTTGCCACTATCCTGCTTCTGGCACCATCTGCCAAGGCTTAGTGTAGTGTATGTGCCCCTGTCTTTTAAAAATGTATACTTTGTGTCTCCGCACATACTGGTGAAGGGGGAAGGTGAGTGATGAGAGCTTGACCAGATTTGCATGGCACGTCACAACCCCATCTCTCCCCCATGGAGCTGGTAGCTAATCTAGAGCAGCATGATTTCATGTGGCAGACTGTTAGGATGCAGGAACAGTGGTATATGGTGCAGGGATTATAACGTGGAGACAGGCCTTACGTTGGAGCTTAGGGTATCTCTCTATCCCTGTCGCAGGTCTTTGTGGGCCTACTTCTTTTATTTGATCTTCACTAGCAGGGCTGGCATAACTATTGGACCAGGTGAAGCTGTGGCCCGGGTCACAACAAGAGCAGCAAAATAAATCTCTGACCTTGCCTGGTCCACATGTTAAGCCTTTTCTTCCCCCTCCCCCCCCCCCCCCCCCCCCCCCCCCCCCCAGGTCTGGCACTGTTCCCTCACCTCTCTCTCTCCCACTGTCTTGTGAAATTTACATCAGTAACCCACAGCATCATAACAGGCTGCCTTTGGCCAGCCCCCGGGTCTTCCCTCTGCCGTGTCCTGCCACCTCTGATGCAATTTCCTGTGAGTGGGACACAGCACATAAAAGACCCAGGAGATGACTGAAGACAGCCTTTCATACTGATGATGCTGCTGCCATCAATTTAAGTTTTGTAGGACCGCGGTGGAATGAGGGAACAGTGCCAGACCTGCTGGGGGTGGGAGATGAGAGACTGGACCTTGGTGGGGGGAGATGCTGAACCCATTGGGAGGGGGTTCCTGGCACTAACCCTTGAGCTGACCTCTTCACTAGCATGGAAAAGAGGGAGATCTAAAAAGGCAAAAAGAAAAAAAAACAGAAATAAAGCCCCCCCCCCTTTCCAAAGGGGATCTTAGTCCTGCCCCCCCCCCCCCCTTTTTTTAAGGGGAGTGAGCTTTATTGGCACCTGCAGTGGGAAGCAGCTATAAATGTGACCCCAGGGTAAAAGTTTTCCCATGTTTGATGGCCTTTTAGCTTGTGGTAAATATCATGTAATCCAGTTTCATTTATCAAATGTAGCAGGACAGCAATCCTACAGAGAGCAAGTTGTGCTAGGGTGCTGGTCAGGATTTCTAGCCCTCAAGCAGGAGCTGGTTGCCAGGTGCAAAGACTTTCCTAATTAGGAAGTAGCTCCAAGAAAAGATAGGCGCAGTGCCCCAGAGGTGCACGGAGCCATAGCTAACATGGCGACGTGCACCGAGGGGCATGCGCGTTCATGCCTGCGGGGTGCCAGAGAAGCGGAGTGGGCGCGTTCCCGCCGCAAATGGGGGCACCCCGCTGGCATGGGAGGAGAGAGAGCAGGGTTTAAAACCCTGGGGCGGAGCCCGGACGGCCTCTTCTCGTGTCCGGGCTCCAGGTTCAAAAGGGTTATCTTTTTAATTATTGAAATTGAGCTCGTGGTCTTGCTGCATGAAAACTGTTTACCTTTTTCAAATTCTGAAATAAAACACTGTCCTCTTCCTTTCTGCTGCTGTACTCGCATCTTTTCTTTATCTGTCTTAGTATCAGACTAACCTATTCTTTAGTGAGCTTTTCAAGTTACTGTTATGTTTTGTGAGCAACAAGCAACTATTTTAAAAGCAAAGAAGGAAGTGTGGTCATGTTCTCTCCCCTGTGAGAACTGGGAACTGAGCAGATCATGTGATACACATTGTACATTTGTTCCTCAGTTTCTTTCCCTGTATATATGTTCTTGTGATTGTGATAATTTTAGTTACTTTGCTTTTATGGCTTTCTCACATTGGAGGAATTTGCACAGAAGTGGTAGACTAATACCAATCTGATTTGCATTAATTCTCAAAATTTTGTTAGAAAAGATATATTTGACAGCACTGTGTAAAAATTCAACTTCAACTATCCTCTGTACAATCCTGACCCCTTTCTGTTCTGCTGAAATGTAAAAATTAAAAGTTGGCATGCACTTCAGTATGTTTTGGTCCAAGAGTTTTTATTAAATGTAAGAAAAATAGAAAAAGAAGTGGCTTTAACAAGAATACAAACATATACAAACAATTATCAACTCACACTTTTATGGAAATACGTCGGTAACAACCAAACAATAACTTCTTTCAGACTGTTATAGTGATATTACTGCAGATTTGGGTTTGAGTGAAGTTATAATCCCATAAAGTGTGAAATAAAGACAGCTAGTAAAAAGAAAAATGGAAAAGAGAGAAATAAACTACCAAATGGCTACTGAAGCAAGCATATTAAGAAATGATGTTTTAATAGCTTTTTAACAGAATTTGAGATGTTATTACAGTACTAGTAAAAAAGCCCCGTTTCTGATGCAAATGAAACGGGGGGCTAGCAAGGTTTTCTTCTGTGTGCATGTGGGAGTGTGTGTGTCCCTGCCCTCTGCCCTCTCTCCCTTCCCCTGTGCTCTCTGTCCCCTCCCCCCTCGGAGTCGAGTCCTTCAGTGTTAAGTTTCCTGCTGTGCTGCATTTGTGTTACAGAGATAGTGAGGGCTTCTGCCCTCTCTCCCCTCCCCCCTCTGAGTCCTTCACTGTTACAGAGAGAGCGATTTGATTTTGTGCTTTGCTGTGTTTTCCTTCACTGTGTTACAGAGAGAGCGAGGGCGGGGCAGACACTCATGGGGAAACCGGATATCTCTCCCCCTTCACACTTCCGGCTGGAGGCTTCATTTGAGAACGTTGGTGGTGCCTTTTATATATAGAGATATGAAATTAATGTATTGAATCCATTGCCAAATAGTCCTTTAGTGATGACCCTACTTTATTGACATGCATAGATTTTTTTTTTTTTTGCAATATATTTTGAGTTCATTCAAGTATACAGAAAAGGGAACAAGTAAACAATATAAAGAGAAAAGAAGTTTTGAGTTTGTCTGCGAGTGAAGTCTCAATTTTGTGAAACTGCATAACTGAGTGCCACCAGAAGTGGATGTTAAGCTGCTTTTAGGGCTATGGCTATTAGAATATCAAGACGTTTATAGAGTCATATTTATCCAGGGATATGTCCAATGAGAGAGATCCAACAATAATCAGTTTAGGTGATGTCGGTACAGTTATATTGAAAATAGAGGAAATTGCCAGATTTGGACCCAATAATTGAGTTAATTGACATTCATAAAGCATGTGGAGGAGTGTTCTAGGGTAAGATTTGCAGGACCAACAGGTATTTTTGTGTTAATGCCACAGACGTATGTTGTGGGTCCGTAGAATTCTGATGCGGAAAGTAAAATGATTTCAGTGAGCTGGCTGAGGAGCTTGACCTGCTTACTTTAGACCAAAATTTTGACCATTCGTTGTTTCCCATGATGTTCAAAGGCTCAGTCTTTCAGTGAACTTATAATTTTAAAAATTTGTAGATTCGGGATGCAATATGACCTTTCTGAAAAATAATTGATGTAAACTTTAAAAAGGGATGTTGTGACTGAGAATAGTGTACATATGTGTTGAGAAGATTCTACACAGTGTTTTAACTGTAACCAACAAAAGTATTGATTCTGAAGATGGTCAAATTTGTTTTTGTAAAAGTAAGGATTTAAATTTTTTGTCGGATAAGATATGGTACATAGTCCAGATCCCTCTACTGTACCGTTCCTTCCAAAATATAGATTTATGGTTAATGCAAAGTTTAGGGTTTCCCCAGATTACTGATTGAATGGAGGTATATGGAATGACCATGAGCTTGTCCAATTCAGATAGACAATTGTCTTGTAATTTGTCAGACAAAGTGGATGGCAAAATGATTTGATGCAGAGTGGAGTCCACATCTCTCTTTCGATACTTAGCCATATTGGAATGTAATCATTGTCATTTAACCCCCATCTTAAGGATTGCTGTGAAATAAAAGCTTTGCAGTATGTTAAAAAGTCAGGAAAAGAAACACCAGCATTTTCCTTAAAGGATACTTAAAGCAATTTTGGGGGTTTTGCTTGCTCAAAGAAATTGACCTTATACTTTATCTAATTTCTTGTAGAACTTTAAGGCAAAAAGAACAGGAAACATACTCAAGATAAAATTAATTTTAGGTAAGACTGTCATTTTGATTGTGTCTAGGTGACTCTACCAGGACAATCGGAGGGGGTGACCATGACTTAGTAAAGTTTGAACAGATTGTAGAATTTCTTTTACTATTCACTTCTATAGTAGATTCTAGAGGTGGAACAGATCATTACCAAGAGATTTCAAACTTTTGGAGGACCAAACTAATCCAAAAGATTTAGCAATCTCAGGGGTAGTATGTTCATTAAGTGGTAGAACCTCAGTTTTATGTATGTTAATTTTGTACCCTGAGAAAGAGGCATAAGTGGTTACTAATTCAAAAAATATTTTGAGGGACGTGTCCAGGTTTGAGAGGAAGAGCATAATGTCATCGGCATAGACTGAGGCTTTAATTTCAAAGGTGCCCATTTTTATGCCAGATATGCCATCATTCCACCCTATCAAATGCCTTTTCAGCATCGATAGTGCAATGAGTGGATATTTGTGGGATTTGGCGTTAAATGAAATGTGACTATAATCTAGCATTATCTGTGATCAGCATAAATCCTTGATTAGGATGGATTATTTTTTAGATAATTTTGATCAATCTATTAGCTAAAAGTTTAGCATAAATTTTATGATCTAGGATTAAAAGTAAAATCAGAGCTGAGACTTCACTCCCCAAATTCAAGCAATTTTTGAAACCCCCTTAGATAATTTTGATCAATCTGTTAGCTAAAAGTTTAGCATAAATTTTATGATCTAGGATTAAAAGTAAAATCAGAGCTGAGACTTCACTCCCCAAATTCAAGCAATTTTTGAAAACCCCATTTTTCCAATCAGCTTTCAAGCTCTCAGCCCCTTCTTCCATCTGAAGGGCCAGACCTGTGACCACAAATCTGGACACTCCCTATCTCCTCTTATATATTTGAGTGAATGACCCTAACCTATTATATTGGCATTCCTTTTCTTTTTATCTTTTCTTTTAATTGTATTCAGTGAACTGCTTTGACCAACTTTGTTCAATCAGCAGTATATCAAGTTCTTAAATAAACTATAAAACTATTAGGTGCAGTACTATGAGCCATGATGCATGGAGGTGCTGGGCTGGCAAAGACAGCCAGAACCTTGGAAATGGAGTAGCCACCAGTGGACGCTACGATGGGACAAAGTCGTTGCCTGCATCTGGAGCCTTTGAGCTAACATTTGGCAAGAGGAGTCTTGTCAAGTAGGGGACAGCTACCACTAGAACATTCTGTAGCTAGAAACCAGCTGATGGCAGTCAAGGCCATGGAGCCACATGGAGGTAACCAGCTCAAAGGGAAAAGTGCACAGGACAGTGTGTATCTGAGTTACGCTTTCAGGACAGTACATACAAACTCCCAGTCCCAGCCATACAGAGAACTCTACACACCTGATCTGTTGGGGAAACAGAAGGCAGTATTGAACCTGTTACTACCTGCTGAGAGTCAGGAGAAGGAGAAACACTGCCAACCTAGAGTCAGTAACATGAGGGGAAAATCCACTTTCATTTATACACCTTCTGGGTATATAGCCTTTTCAATTTGTTCTTATTTTAGCCTTGCACATTATCCTGTTCTGGTCTAATTCCATTTACTTACAAACCATAATGATTGTTCATTTGTGTCTTGTAAATCACTGTGCAATCAAGGCAGGACCAAAGCTGAAACAATGAATTTTCTCAGATTGACTGCTTTATTTGTAAGCAAAGAGCTTGTGCAGTACTTTTTAATACCAAAGATCCATCTTATACTTTTCTCTTAATAACAGGGATGCCTTGTAGGAGTCTTTAGCTGTTTGTGCAATCTTTTCTTTTTCTTCTTTGCCCAAAAAGCATGTGCTTAGCATTCTGTCCTATATCTGTTAGGTTTATTTATTCATTCATTCATGTCATTTATACCCCACATTAGCCCGAAATAGACTCAAGTTCAGCGTGGCTTACAAACAAAACAATAAAGTGAATAAAACCATAATAATGTTCAGAATATAACACAAATTACAATAACTTCAAGAAGAGCATTAATATATGTGCAGTAAGTAACCAGGGATTTAGACCATCTCAAGGACAAACAAATAATTAAGTGTGGATAGGTGAGAGCATAATTAACATAGTAACATAGTAGATGACGGCAGAAAAAGACCTGCATGGTCCATCCAGTCTGCCCAACAAGAAAAACTCCATATGTGCCACTTTTTGTGTATACCTTACCTTGATTAGTACCTGTCTTTTTCAGGGCACAGACCGTATAAGTCTGCCCGGCACTATCCCCACCTCCCACCACTGGCTCTGGCACAGACCGTATAAGTCTGCCCAGCACTATCCCCGCCTCCCACCACCAGCTCTGGCACAGACCGTATAAGTCTGCCCACCACTATCTCTGCCTCCCACTATCGGCTCTGCCACCCAATGTCGGCTAAGCTCCTGAGGATCCATTCCTTCTGAACAGGATTCCTTTATGTTTATCCCATGCATGTTAGAAAAACCGCATTTTTTTAACGCATGTTAAAAAAAAAATCTGCATGCGGGGATGAAAGCAACATTTAAGAGGATCCACTGTATGACGGTGGGAAACGAGATTAAGAAAAGGGTGTGGGTAAAATTCAAATAGAGTTCTTTGTATTCAGAAAGGCCAGACTGAAGAAATGTGTTTTTAGAAGATGATTACCTAAAAGTTAGGTAATCATCTGTAAACTTGATTGATTTAGGAGAGAATTTCAAATTTTGATGCAGAGTGAATTGTTTTATATATCACATTCTTATAGATAGGGACATGTAAGATGAGATATTTTCTAGATGATTTAAACAGCATTACGAGGGGGTAATTCAGTAAGATTATTCATATATGATGGGGCTTGACCAAACAGAATTTGGTGAAATAAAATGCATAATTAGATGAAAATTACAGATAGTGGGTCCAACATCTGTAGACTTTGCACCTGCTGATTGTATGGGTAACATTTTTATGCAAAACACCAGACCTAAATTTGAAAATCAAAATCCAACCTACATACATTGTGTACCTAATATACTGTAGTCTCTTCCTGACCCTGAGAACAGCTTCCCTGAGGCTAAAAGAGAACAGACGATGAAAAATGGCTTTGAAAATTGTCCTCCCCAGCTGTATCAAGATCAGAGCACAAACTTTTTAAACATGTTCTGTGTCATGTATTTTCAATGGACGAGAGAAGTCATCTTCTAGTCCTAGCCATATTTGTACAAGTTTGTAGTGTATCGCCTAGTCAAATGGTTTGAACAAATTGTGTACATAACCTTGTACAAAGGTTTTACTTCAAGTGTGAAGACTAGTTAAGCCATCCTTATCCATTATTTATAATACATCTGTTTTCTGAGTTTTGTTTTCAGTAAATGTATTTAGCACTTAGAACACCATTATTTTACTAATCATCTGAAAAAGATTAATTTTTAATGCTTTGACAGTGTTAGATCAAAGATAATTGCTCCTCCGTTGTTTTATTGATTTTTACTTTTTCATCAGATCAATTTATGCTTTTTTTTATGCTGCAGTTGGTTTGCAAAAACAGTAATTCGTAGTTTAAATGCTCAGTGTAGGTTAGGCATCTAAACTGGATTAAAAAAAAAAATTTAACTCGTGTGTTTCTCAGTAGTTAAGCTCCGTCATACAGTGGATCCTCTTAAATGTTGCTTTCATCCCCTCATGCAGCAGATTTTTTTTTTTTTTTTTAATCCACTGAAAGGAGTATCATACCTCTTTGGAGAATGTGCAAGTCTCGGCACAGATCTGAACAGGAGCAGCATCCCAAAGTACATGGTTCACAGTTGGCCTCTATGTGCCATTCACAAAGCACAGAAGACCATAATTATGATGCCACTCCAAAGCACAAGAAGCTCAAATGCTTCGGTGCCATCATCATTCTGGAACAGAGTAAATCTCTGTGGCATCTTCAGGTTCCTCATAAGTAGCTACAGTTCTTTTGGCACAGCCATCCCATGCAATACTGTATACTTTCACTGCCTTTTCACTGCAGTGTCTACGTACAAGAGTCGAACAGTCCAAACTGCCAATAAAAAAATCAACTGTCAACTCCAGTTTTGGTGATTGATGAATGAATCTTCCTCTTCAGTATCTTTATCTCTTCCACAAGCAATCCAGTCTAGAGGGACTACTCTAACACAAAGAGGAACACAAGAGAATGGTATCAAAACAAACTTAGTGGTGCGTAAATGGCAGCTCCAGTAATTGGAGAAATGAGGCCAGTGCCGGGGAGACTTATACGATCTGTGCCCCAATAATGAATAGACAGATCTGGATGGCCTGGAGTGGGGCTTTTGACAGCAAGGCCAGTGCCAGGCAGACTTCTACAGTCTATGCTCTGAAAATGACCAGGTCAGATCAAGCTCATTATGCATATTGTTGGGCAGATTGAATGGATTTCGCAGGTCTTTATCTGCCATTGCCTTCTATGTTACTGTGATGCTCATTTTCAAAAGAGAAAAACATCTCAAAAGTGGTAGATGGACATTTTCCTCGCCAAAATGTCTAAGTTGCAAATTTTAAAACTCTCTGCAATTTGTCTAAATTGCAAGGGAGTATGTTTTGGGCTAGTCTTGAGCGGGCTTTAAATCAGATATTTTTCTGCAATAATGGAACAGAAAAAAGGTCTAGGGCAGAAAGAGGGACTTTTTTGTCTAGACCTGTTCCAGTCATGACTAAGTACCTAATTATATAAGTGATCTGCAAGCCTGAGGGCTATTGTAGTTGTGGACTTTTTAGGTATGGTAGTTTTTCTCTGTTTGGAGAGTTCACTATACAATATGAAGGGGTTTAGGTGCAATTTGTAACATAACATAAGAGTAGCCATACTGGGTCAGACTGAATGGTCCATCTAGCCCAGTATCCTACTTCCAAACAGTGGCCAAGCCAGGTCGCAAGTACCTGGCAGAAACGCAAATTGTGGCAACATTCCATACTACAAATCACAGGACAAGCAGACACATTCTTCAGCAAAGAGTTCCAGAGCTTTAACTATTTGTTGAGTGAAAAAATATTTCCTCCTACTTGTTTTAAAATCCTATTTGTTTTAAAAGTATTTCCATGTAACTTCCTGGAGTGCCCCCTAGTCTTTGTACTTTTGGAATGAGTGAAAAATCGATTTACTTTTACTCGTTCTACACCACTCAGGATTTTGTAGACCTCAATCATATCTCCCCTCATCTCAATTCGAACTTAGATGTCATTGAGCCCCTATATATATTCTCAGGAGCCTGTCCTAGGTGCTAGCCCTGTGAGAGCTTGAGCACCCTCAATTCTAAGTGAAATCTTTCACTGTCCATGGGAAATGTCATTTGTGCTGAGTTTAGCACCACCAATTTGTTTTGAAAAGTCAGCTCCTATTGATCCAGTAGTATGACACTTGTCTTTACCAGACTCAGAGTTGTATGAGAACCATTCCTTTCCTTCTCCTCCACCAACATGTTCTATTCTCAACCAGAGTCATACTAGACTTGCCTATATTATGTCTGTCAGCCAGGTCTTCAGATGTCCTCAGTCACACTGTAAGAGAGAGATTTACATGCATGCAAATCTCTCTTGCGCATTGAAGCCATCTGGACTACTGCAACTCACTGTACGCAGGCTGCAAAGAGCAAATACTGAGGAAACTTCAAACAGCCCAGAATACAGCAGCCAGACTCATATTCGGAAAACCAAAATATGAAAGTGCAAAACCATTACGAGAGAAGCTACACTGGCTCCCACTCAAGGAACGCATTACTTTTAAAGTATGCACACTAGTCCACAAAATTATTCACGGAGAAGCCCCAGCCTACATGTCTGAGTTAATCGACTTACCACCCAGAAACGCTAAAAAATCATCCAGAACTTTCCTCAACCTCCACTTCCCTAACTGCAAGGGCCTGAAATACAAGGCGCTGCACGCGTCAACCTTTTCTTACATGAGCACGCAGGACTGGAACGCGCTGCCGCGTGGCCTGAAAACGATCTGCGAACAAACCAACTTCCGCAAATTATTGAAAACACATCTTTTCGAGAAAATTTATGGAAAGAACCAAAACACATAAAATCCACACTCACCGTTCAGTAATACATCAACACATCCACTTATGAATTTTCTATCCTGAAACCTCACCACACTCATACCTCTACTCACAAAAAAAAAAAAATGTATATCATATGTTTTCTGTTATAATATATTGCCCCTTAGCTCCTCGTTGTTTCCTTCCAATGTTTCAACGTTCTTTTCCATTGATATATTCCTTAACGATACTTTGATTTTGTCTCGTTTAACTCTTACAATATAATCCATAACCGAATTGTAACAAAATGTATTTCCATCATTCATAATGTATTGTAAGCCACACTGAGCCCGCAAAAAGGTGGGAAAATGTGGGATACAAATGCAATAAATAAATAAATAAATTCCTGGTCTGCTTGTGGCCCTTGAGGATTGAACTTGGACAAGTCTATGGACTCCAAACAAGCTCTCACAGTATACTAACTGAAGAGGACAGAATCCATTAGAATATCTGTGTAAATCTGACTTTTTTTTTTAACAGACCTAGTCTTCCAGTAGCAAAGTATATACTAGTTAATTGGCTAGTGTGCATCTAATTCTGTTACAAATAAAGATAGTCATCTTATGACCAGCAGAGTTAAACATCACCAGATCAGAGCTACTACTTCTACCATATCTCTTGAAGTCTGCATCCCCAGTGATGGGAAAACAAAGGGCCCTGTTTATTACGTCATGCTGTAGGTGTGCAAGCTTTTTAGCGCATGCTAAAAATTAACATGTGCTAATGCTAGACACCCATAGGGATATAATGGGTGTCTCTATTAGCGCACATTCTTAAAAAGTTAGCGTGCCTACGGCACAGCTTTAGTAAACAGTGCCCCAGATTTTAAGTTCTGAGAGAAATTCCAAAGACATTTTGCAAACTATTGGTCTAAATAAATCCATACCATTTCCTAAAAATGTTTATAATAATAAGTTTGAACCTTGTGTTGATCATGAATTGGGGATGACCAAGAGCTATGGTTTGTCAAAGTTTTGAGCCATGTAAATTGCTAAAACCTTTATTCAATTACTTATCTTTTTTTGCAGTAAAAAGGGAAAAACATATTTAGCTCAGCAGAAAAGACGGTGAGCCCAGTCCCATAGAAATTTGCACCTGTGTCATATTTGGGGGAATTCAAACAGAATAGAGTCCAGTTTTTGGAGACAAATTATATCCTGTTCTCAGCATAGGAGTCACTATACAACATGCAGTTATTTGGCAACAAATATATGTTAGTCCCCTGAATAATAGTTTGTCCATACACACTATTGCTTCCTTGATTTCTTCTTGCCTAGCTTGCAAAGACCTTGGATATTCACTTCAGTTGCTCTATGCTTTCAGTATGAATGGTGAAAAGATAAATTGCATAATAGCAACTAATTCAGCCTACCCAAGGTTTCTATCGTAATTTAGTCAGAAAGTCAATTAATTTTCAGAGGCTAGGAAATAAGTTTCAACCTAATAATCCTCACATATATTTACTTTAAAGTCCATTCAGATATTAGTTGAATATTTTTTTTATTTACATATGCTATTTAATCCTTGAAAATGCAAACAGACCTGAATGTTAATGATATCCAGGCAATAAATATTACAAGTCGATAACATTTTATTGCTCAAGTCAAACACCAGAAAATGTTTTATGTATATAACAGTACATGCTGTAGAATGCCCATATTTAATATTTAAAAAAAATATATATATATAATATGGGTATTGATTATTGATAGCATAATATAGATTGAAAATTATACCTAAAATGGAAATTTCCTATTTAGATGCTTATTTTAGAAGTACCATTCATGTTTTGGATATCCATAGTCTGGCACATAGATATCTGAATCCAATTTTACAAAGCCAAGATGTGGCCATCTAAAATTGAAGAACATCCAAACTGCAAGGAGGCCTGGTCTAGATGTGTTATGGACAGAACTAGGGTAGACCCCAAAAGACTTTTAGTGCCAATTTTAGAAGGGGATTGAATGTCTTCCCACCCAAACCCACTTCTCCTCTACCTCCTCTCTCTATTTCAGTTGATAACACCCTCATCGTCCCCGTCTCATCTGCCCGCAACCTCGGTGTCATCTTCGACTCCTCCCTCTCCTTCTCTGCGCATATCCAGCAGATAGCCAAGACCTGTCGCTTCTTCCTCTATAACATTAGCAAAATCCGCCCTTTCCTCTCTGAGCACACCACCCGAACTCTCATCCACTCTCTCGTTACCTCTCGCCTTGACTACTGCAACCTACTCACTGGTCTCCCACTTAGCCACCTATCCCCCCTTCAGTCCGTTCAGAACTCTGCTGCACGTCTTATCTTCCGCCTGAACCGATACACTCATATCACCCCTCTCCTCAAGTCACTTCATTGGCTTCCGATCAGGTACCGCATTCAATTCAAGCTTCTGCTACTAACCTACAAATGTACTCGATCTGCAGCCCCTCCTTACCTCTCAACCCTCATCTCCCCTTACGTTCCTACCCGTAACCTCCGCTCTCAAGACAAATCCCTCCTTTCAGTACCCTTCTCCACCACCGCCAACTCCAGGCTCTGCCCTTTCTGCCTCGCTTCACCCCATGCGTGGAACAAACTCCCTGAGCCCACACGCCAGGCCCCCTCCCTGCCCATCTTCAAATCCCTGCTTAAAGCCCACCTCTTCAATGTCGCCTTCGGCACCTAACCTCTACACCTCTACCCAGGAAATCTTGACTGCCCCAACTTGACATTTCGTTCTTTAGATTGTAAGCTCCTTTGAGCAGGGACCATCCTTCTTTGTGTATTTTGTACAGCGCTGCGTAACCCTAGAAATGTTAAGTAATAGTAGTAGAATGTCTGTCCGAAAAAGTGGATGTCAGGAGTTAGACCTGCTACCCAGGATGTTTGGTTTCCATCCCAAAGTAGCTGGTGTCCCCTCCCCCCCCCCCCCCCCCCCCCCAAAAAAAAAAAAAGTGAAATTATTATTATTTTATTGCATTTGTACCCCACATTTTCCCACCTTTTTGCAGGCTCAATGTGGCTTACAGAGTATTGTTATGATAAAGTCGTTACATGATTTAAATACAGTCGATCATAAGCTGAGGTATAAGAGGATTTAGATGGAAAGGTGATAGATAAGGTCGTGTGAGAGGTGTTTTTGGTGTATTTGGGTGATTTAAGGAATGATTTGTTTCATTGAGGATGACTTTTGTAGGTTTTGTTGAAGAGATGTGTTTTCAAAGCTTTGCGGAAGCTGGTTAGATTGTTCGTGGTTTTCAGGGCCATGGGTAAAGCGTTCCAAAACTGTGTGCTTTTGTACGCAAAGGTAGTAGCGTAAGCCTGTTTGTATTTCATTCCTTTACAGCTGGGGAAGTTCAGATTGAGGAATTTGTGGACCGATCTTGGGGGGCCGATCAAGGGATACTGGTTTCATTGATGGCTTCAGGAGAAATAGACGTCTGTGTTACTAAAATGGCTGACACAACCATTTGTGTTCCAGCACATAAAACATCAATGTTGCTGTATCGTAACATATTTATATGCTGCCAAAAGACTTTTTATGTTCTTGTGTTGCCCTGTTGATATTTAGACATCCAGTTTTCTAAAATGTATGTTCATTTTGCACATCATCGGCACTTAAGCGTTCATTTTGCCATGTATTTTAGAACAGACTCTACATAGACTGATCCTGTTCTAAGATACTAGCAGAACTTCAAACATCCTGACTGAACGTCTGAATTGTGATTTGAATGTCTTTCTAATTCTGCTTTTAATGTGCTTTTGTGTAAGATTAATACAGATAGTAATGCAGAATAATGGTGTTTGTGGTAATCTAAAATACCAAAACTAATACAGGAAATAAGAAGACAAAGCAGGAGACTATCCTACATAGTTTACATTTAGTCCTGTTACATCAAATGAATGCAAACTTAAATGTGAAATTTAGACTTATGTTCTACTAGTAAAATGTGCCCATTTCTTGCGGCAATGAAACAGGCGCTAGCACGGTTTCCGTCCGGTCCTCCCCCCCCCCCCCTACTCACCCCGTCGGCTTTCGTCCGCCATTGTTGCGGACCTCGGCACGCCACCGTCAATCTGCTGGCATTGCTCCGCCCTCGATGTCATCACGTTTGACGCGAGGGCGGGGCCCCAACACAGCGTTTTCGGTGGCTTCACCACCATGAAGGCTTCGAACTGGAAGGAAGTGCCCGGAGGACCTGACAGTGACGACAGTGTCCTCAGAACGTTGAGGGTGAGTTTTATTATATAGGATTATGTTTCTATAGGCTGTAAGCTTTAGTAAAGCAGGCATTTAAATAACTAAAACAGTTGTGACATCATGCTGGAGGGGACTGGAAGTAACTACCAGTAAATCTTCTGTAGGGGCCTTGGGATATGAATATGTAACCAGGACACTCCCTTTACATAGGTTTTAATTTATAATTTTATTTGTTTTATTATTATGTACGGAAACTGCTGATAGCTTGCATGAATGAATGTCATATTACATGTTTTGTAAAGAAATACAGTGGCTTAGAAATTCTTTGTAATCAAGCTGGTGGTAGCGAATAAAAGTTGGACTATTTCTCTGACTGTTTTTATATCTAATTACATCATCAGGTATTCAAGGATCTTTACTCTTTACATAGTACAGTATAATCACTTGGTACTGATCCTTCTTTAACACAATATCCAGTTTTCCTCCACCAAGCATTTTATTTGTTGGAACAGGGAATATATCAGGTGGTCACAGCTATTGTGTGTTTCTGAAATTCTGTTAGGGTCATGGTCCCAGTGGTTTTTCTGGTATGGCTCTGTTATTTATAGTTTCCAGTATGCATGCAGGCTGCCTGACAGGACATTGCATCCACCCATGAGGTGTAACTATTTCTAGTCCTGTGCTACAGAATCTGCATTTCTCCATAAGCCATTTTGTCCATAATTAACCTTCTGCTGCAGTTATCAGTCTCTTCTTTAGGTGTGTTCACCCCTTTAAGATTTCCATTTCTTCACTAATCTGTAATACTGCTACATGTTTCTTTCTACAAGTACATTACCAAAATCCATCCAACACTCTACAACGCTTATCCACTCTTACTTCTTATGCTTGGGCTGTTGTAGCCTGCTCACAGGTCTCCAGTAAACCATCTCTCTCCATTAAAGGATGTCCACAATTCTTTCACTTATTTCACTTTGCCTGGGTAACCCTCTTCTCAAGTCACTGCAACTTGCTATCTATTCATAGTAACATAGTAGATGACGGCAGAAAAAGACCTGCACGGTCCATCTAGTCTGCCCACGATAAACTCGTATGTGTATACCTTACCTTGATTAGTTCCTGTCTTTTTCAGGGCACAGATTGTATAAGTCTGTCCAGCAGTATTTCCTACCTCCCAACCACCAGTCCCGCCTCCCATCACCGGCTCTGGCACAGACCCCGTATAAGTCTGCCCTCCCCTATCCTAGCCTCTCAACCACCAACCCCTCTTCCCCCCGCCACCCAATTTCAGCTAAGCTTCTGTGGATCCATTCCTTCTGCACAGGATTCCTTTATGCCTATCCCACGCATATTTGAATTCCGTTACCGTTTTCATCTCCACCACCTCCCGCGGGAGGGCATTCCAAGCGTTCACCACCCTCTCTGTGAAGAAATACTTCCTGACATCTTTCCTGTTCATGCTTCTCCCACTAACCTAGAAATGCATTAATTATGCGCCTCGCCTCTCCTTTCTTCTCATCTGTCTAGTGAGATCTGCTCACCAGGCAAGGCACCTTTTGTCCTCCCATCACCAACTGCTGACTTGGCCCTTTCCACCCTTCCCCACCATAAACTTCCTGAGTTGGTCATGCTCCTTTTCTGGGCTTATTCAAATTGTCTAAAAACCCACCTTTTGAGGCTTATTTTAAAACTTAACCCCCAATTCTCCTGTTCATAAGATTATTAATTTTAATCTTTTTTTTTTTTTTTTTTTTAAATAAATGAAATTCACAATTTTTGTACTGGCTCTTGTGTGTATTTGTTCAGCGCTTTGCACATCTAGTAATGGTTACTGAAGTTGTGCCAAGAGAAAACTTGCCACTGCTGTTAAAGAATATGCAGTTGTGTGCATATATATCTGTTGGAAAATTGCATCTTAAAACTTGGAGAAAGGGAGATTGTGGGTTTAACTGGGATGTTTAAAAATTCAGTAAGTAATTGGCTTTAAAAGCTTGTTGTAATGCCAATTTTCCAAAAGGGCTACTGGAGTGATTGGGAAACTGTAGACTGTTGAGCCCGATGGTGCTGCACGAAGTGGTTGAAGCTATGCTAACACGAAATTACTGACCATACAGATAGTTATGGCTGAATGGGAATGAGTCAGCATGGATTCAGGAAAGGCTAGTCTCGCTGTTGTAATTTATTTTTTTTTCTACTATTTTGAAGGAGTAAACAAATGGATAATCCGGTTATGGTGTATTTGGATTTTTAGAGGCTGTTTGACAAAAGAGCCAGCTAAGGCTCCTTCACTCCACTGCACCTTGTATTATATGGTACTACCTAAACAAGATTTCCATATTCCCTTTTTCATGTTTGATGAGCTAATACATTCCACCATGACCTTTACAGAGTTTGTTTTGGCAGTCATTAATATTCTACCAAAGTCATGAGAGCAGCCATGCACCTTGTTATGAGATCTGTGCAATGAGATGACCCTTTTAGAAAGGTAATAAATTAATGATTCTTTGCAGTGGTAGCTTTAACATCAATGCCACTATGAGTAAACTATTGTTGCTCCTATTTAAAGGCTTGACCTGCTTTGCTAACACCTTGAAGGCAATTTTCCTAGTAACCATTACTTCCGCTCAAAGAATTTCAGAGTTGCAGGCCCTTTCTTGCAGAGACCTCTTCCTGTGTTTTACGCAGGTGGTGGTATGGATTAGGACAGTTCCTTCGTTTTTGCCAAGGTGGTTTCTCGTTTCCACTTGGGGCAGTCCCTGCATTTGCTGGCCTTCCGCCGGGAAGATTACTCTGAGCAATTCCGGGCTCTTTGCTGCCTCGACGTGAAACGGGCTCTTCTCAGGTATTTGGAGGTGAAGAATGAATTTCATCTTTCTGACCATCTCTTCGTCCTTTTTTGGAGGCAGTAAGAAGGGTCATATGGCATCCAAGGAGACCCATAGCCTGTTGGTTGCAGGAGGCCTTCTCTTCGGCATACGTGGCATTGGGCAAGGAATCCCCTTTGCAAGTTTGTGCACATTCTACGCGAGCTCAAGCTTCCTGCTATGCAGAGTCACGTTTGGTTTCTCTGGAAGAAATCTGCAGGGCAGCTACATGGTCTTCGGTCCATACATTCACTCGTCATCAGGTGGATGTGGCTACTCGTCAGGATGCTGTGTTTGGCTCGTCGGTGATTTCTGCTGGGTTGAGGGTGTCCTGCCCTATTTGAGCACTGCTTGGGTACATCCTACAAGTCTCTGGATTGATCTGTGGGATGCCATGGAAGGAAAAATTAATTCTTACCTGATAATTTTTCTTTCCAGATAATTTTTCTTTCCATTAGTCCCAACAGATCAATCCAGAGGCGCCCCCCCCCCCCCCCCCCCGGGTTTACTGTCTGCGGTTTTGTTGCGGTTGTTTTTTTTTTTTTTTTTTTTTTTTCGGGTTCCATTCTGAATGTTCCTTCGTTTGATTAAAAAATAAATAAATATAGAAGTGGTGGAAGTATGTTGAGCAATTGGTCTGATAATGTCAGGAAAGTTTTCTATTGTTTCCATTCCACTGCTTTGGTATCGTTCATACTGAGGTTCAGCTGGCTGCAAAGGTCCACATATAGCAAACCTTGCAGGTTCTCCTACCTCCACCTGCTGGTAGGGGGACACAACCCACAAGTCTCTGGATTGATCTGTTGGGACTAATGGAATGAAAATGATCAGGTAAGAATTAATTTTTCCTTATCTCCAGGATATTCATTTGGAAATCCTGTGGCACACCAGTACTAAAGCAACAGCCCTTATCCTGCTGCACAGGTTTCAGATATGTCCAAATCTGTATCATTGACGTCTTTTAAATTTCTTAATCACCATGGGGTCCTTTTAATAAGGTATGCTAATGGATTTAGCATGCAGTAACACTTAGCATGCACTAAATAAGATGCCCATAGGAATATAGCGGGCATCTTATCAATTAGCACACGCTGTATCCATTAGAGCACCTTAGTAAAAGGACCTGCTAGTGAGCATTTTGTTTAGATATTATTCAGTTCGATATACTGTTTAATGTACACTTAGAGCTGTGGTGTTCATCAATGACCAACAGTGGCAGTATGTGCAAGCCAGCCAACATTTGCAAATGAAGTCTTTACTTCAGTTTTCACCGAGGAAGATGTGAGAGAGATACCAGTGCTGTGACAAGTCAGAGAAACTGAAACATTTAGGTAAATCTGGAAGATGTAATGAGGCAATTTGATAAATTAGAGTACAAATCACTTGGAATCACCTGGACCAGATGGGGATACATCCCAGAGTACCAATAGATCTAAAAAATGAACTTGGAGAGCTATTATTAGCAATGTCTAATTTATCTTTAAAATCAAACATGGTACTAGAAGATTTGGGGGTGGCCTGTGTAATGCCAATTTTTAAAAAGGGTTCCAGAGTAGTGTTATATGGAGACAGAAATTTCACACATCCCCAGTGGAATCTACCCCATACCTGCTAAGATCCATTCCATCCCCACCTGCAGGAGTCAACGCTATTATTTTACTTGCTCACAGCCCTCTGTTTCCTCTCAACCCCAGCAGCCTTTTATGTGTGTGTGTGTGTGTGTGGGGGGGGGGGGGGTTGGATGGTATTCAATATTCAACCTAGGAATGTTCCAAGCCTCAGTCTGGTTTTCCAGCTGCCTCTCTGGGCACTCCAAGCCTCGTTCTGGTGCTCCAACTTCCTCTTTCTGTATATTCCAAGCCTCATTCTGGTGCTGCAACTGCCTTTCTGGGCACTTCAAGCCTCATTCTGGTGCTCCAACTGCCTCTTTCTGTATATTCCAAGCCTCATTCTGAACTTGAGATTTTGACTACACTCCTGCAGGAATCTCACAGCAATTTCTTCCATCCCCGTGGGAATCCCCATTCCTATGCAACTCTATTCCAGAGGTGATCTGGGAAATTATGGACTGGTAAGCCTGACGTCAGTACTGGGCAAAATGGTAGAGACTATTATAAAGTACAAAATTACTGAGCATATACATAGACATCTATATATATAAAAGGCAACCCCAACGTTCTATGAAGCCTCCAGCCGGAAGTGTGAAGCGCCAGAGATATCCGGTTTCCCCATGAGTGAAGGAAAACAGCACAGCACAAAATCCCTCTCTCTGTAACAGTGAAGGACTCAGAGGGGGGAGGAGAGAGATGCCCTCACTCTCTCTGTAACACAAACACAGCACAGCAGGAAACTTAACACTGATGGACTGGACTCGGAGGGGGGAGGGGGAGGGAGAGAGGGCAGAGGGCAGGGACACTCCCACATGCACACTCTGAAGAAAACCTTGCTAGCCCCCGTTTCATTTGCATCAGAAACGGGGCTTTTTTACTAGTGTATTAATAAAACAGAGCCAATATGGATTTTAATCAAGGGAAACCCTGCCTCACCAATCTACTACATTCCTTGAAGGGGCGAATAAACATGTGGCTAAAGGTGTGCCGGTTGATACTGTGTGGATTTTCAGAAGACAAAGTACCTCATGAGATAAGAGGTAGTGTCCTATTATGGATTAGGAACTTGTTAAAAGATAGAAAACAGAGGGTAGAGTTACAGTGGTGGAAATAAGTATTTGATCCCTTGCTGATTTTGTAAGTGTGCCCACTGACAAAGACATGAGCAGCCCATAATTGAAGGGTAGGTTATTGGTAACAGTGAGAGATAGCACATCACAAATTAAATCCGGAAAATCACATTGTGGAAAGTATATGAATTTATTTGCATTCTGCAGAGGGAAATAAGTATTTAATCCCTCTGGCAAACAAGACCTAATACTTGGTGGCAAAACCCTTGTTGGCAAGCACAGCGGTCAGACGTCTTCTGTAGTTGATGATGAGGTTTGCACACATGTCAGGAGGAATTTTGGTCCACTCCTCTTTGCAGATCATCTCTAAATCATTAAGAGTTCTGGGCTGTCGCTTGGCAACTCGCAGCTTCAGCTCCCTCCATAAGTTTTCAATGGGATTAAGGTCTGGTGACTGGCTAGGCCACTCCATGACCCTAATGTGCTTCTTCCTGAGCCACTCCTTTGTTGCCTTGGCTGTATGTTTTGGGTCATTGTCGTGCTGGAAGACCCAGCCACGACCCATTTTTAAGGCCCTGGCGGAGGGAAGGAGGTTGTCACTCAGAATTGTACGGTACATGGCCCCATCCATTCTCCCATTGATGCGGTGAAGTAGTCCTGTGCCCTTAGCAGAGAAACACCCCCAAAACATAACATTTCCACCTCCATGCTTGACAGTGGGGACGGTGTTCTTTGGGTCATAGGCAGCATTTCTCTTCCTCCAAACACGGCGAGTTGAGTTCATGCCAAAGAGCTCAATTTTTGTCTCATCTGACCACAGCACCTTCTCCCAATCACTCTCGGCATCATCCAGGTGTTCACTGGCAAACTTCAGACGGGCCGTCACATGTGCCTTCCGGAGCAGGGGGACCTTGCGGGCACTGCAGGATTGCAATCCGTTATGTCGTAATGTGTCACCAATGGTTTTCGTGGTGACAGTGGTCCCAGCTGCCTTGAGATCATTGACAAGTTCCCCCCTTGTAGTTGTAGGCTGATTTCTAACCTTCCTCATGATCAAGGATACCCCACGAGGTGAGATTTTGCGTGGAGCCCCAGATCTTTGTCGATTGACAGTCATTTTGTACTTCTTCCATTTTCTTACTATGGCATCAACAGTTGTCTCCTTCTCGCCCAGCGTCTTACTGATGGTTTTGTAGCCCATTCCAGCCTTGTGCAGGTGTATGATCTTGTCCCTGACATCCTTAGACAGCTCCTTGCTCTTGGCCATTTTGTAGAGGTTAGAGTCTGACTGATTCACTGAGTCTGTGGACAGGTGTCTTTCATACAGGTGACCATTGCCGACAACTGTCTGTCATGCAGGTAACGAGTTGATTTGGAGCATCTACCTGGTCTGTAGGGGCCAGATCTCTTACTGGTTGGTGGGGGATCAAATACTTATTTCCCTCTGCAGAATGCAAATAAATTCATATACTTTCCACAATGTGATTTTCCGGATTTAATTTGTGATGTGCTATCTCTCACTGTTACCAATAACCTACCCTTCAATTATGGGCTGCTCATGTCTTTGTCAGTGGGCACACTTACAAAATCAGCAAGGGATCAAATACTTATTTCCACCACTGTAAATAGTAAGTATTCTTAATGGAGAAGAGTAGATAGTGAGGTTCCCCAGGCGTCTGTGCTGGGAATGCTGCTTTTTAACATTTATAAATGGAGGTAATTTAAATTTGCTGATGACACAGTTATTCAAGTTGTTAAATCGCAATAGGATTATGAAAAATTGCAAGATGACCTTATGAAACTGGGAGATTGGACATCTAAGTGTAGATCACATTTATTGTGAGCAAGTGCAAAGTGATATATGTGAGAGAGAGGAACCCAAACTATAGCTACAAGGTTCCACATTAGGAGTCGCCGCCCAGGAAAAGAATCTAGATGTCATCAATGATGCATTGAAACCATCTGCTCACTGTGCAGCGGCAGCTAAGAAAATAAATAGAATGTTAAGAATTATTAGGAAAAGAATGGAAAACAAAAATGAGAATATTATAATGCTTTTGTATCGCTCCATGATGCAACAGCACCTCATATATTTTTGTGCAATTCTGGTCACCGCATCTCGGAAAAGATATAGTGGGATTAGAAAAGGTACAGAGAAGGTGGTGAAAATGATAAAGGGGATGGGGGTGATTTCTGTATGAGGAAAGGCTAAAGAGGCTTAGGGGGGAGATGTGATAGTGATATATAAAATACTGAGTGGAGTGGAATGGGTAGATGTGAATCTCACTTAATTTACTCTTTCCAAAAATACAAGGACTAGGTAGCATGTAATGAAGCTACCAGATAGTACATTTAAAATAAATTGAGAAGATATTTCTTCATTCAACATATAATTAAACTCTGAAATTTATTGCCATCCAGCCAAAAGACTGGGGTGGGGGTTGAGGGTGGAAAGGCCATGCAACTTGAATTGGTCTGAGTGGGTTGAAAGAGAGATCACAATTAGCAGGAAAATGGAAAACAGGACAATGATGCAGTCTGAGAAGGAATTCGAATGCTGGAGTTGGGAGGTACTATGAGTGTTAACATTGTAATCTGTGGTTAATATATATGTTTTTTTTTATACTGGGGGATGTTCCAGAGAGTTAAGCAGGCATCTGGAGTGCCCACGGTGAGGATCGCGGTGGTTGCGATCTCACAGCGGGTGCATTCCAAGCCGCTCTGGGGTTAGAGAGAGCCGCTCTCGGCATTAGGAAGAGCTCTGGGTGATGCTTGGCCTTGGTGTGCCTTTAAAATGGCTGCAGGGGCAGACATGATGCTGCGATGGGCGGTGACATCATTGGTGACATCACGCACGCATGCACAGTTTACCTAACATTCCCAAGGAAACACTAAACCACCAATGTTTAATATAGTTTTTGTGGGAAACATCTATTTTGACACATAAAAGGATCTGTTTTTTTATAAATTTGAATCGCAGTGCGATTGGCACTAGTGTGGAGTCGCACATGTACGAACGGCACAGTTTGGAGATTTTTGTCCCTGGGGCTGCTGGGAGGTAAGGGGGGGCTACAAAAGCCCTTCACAGAAACTGTGCAATGTTTTAGTTAAGGGATTGATATTTACTTTATTTTTGACAGATTTTATACAGTTCAGGAATCCAGACCTGACAGGAAACGCAGTTAATTCTCACACATAGTAAAGAAGATAGTTTTCTTCCTTTTTATTTATTTTTTTAAGAATAAGTTTAGATACTGAAGATCATCAGTTGGGAGAGGGCTGGCCCCAATGCTGAGCATAAGTTGAGAAGTTTTGAAAACAAATAAGTTAAATTCTACAGTGCACACATAAACATCACATACAAGACAGAAGGAGATACACTGAAAAACAAAAAAGTGCCTTATGTGAGAAGAAACCTGTAACACGAAATAAATAAAATACTTGTAAAGGTTTAAAACTAAAGGTTAGAAGTTTGTAAAAGAAATAAAACACAGTTTATGTACATTCAGTTGAATTTACACAAGTTTAAGGACGGTTATTTCTCAATTCTTTATAACAAAGTTATTTATTAAAATATTCAACAGATGAATACATAATTTCTTCCATATTTACCTACAAACTTTATTAAAATTCCATACTTATTGAATAACATTTGATGTTTAATAAAAAAAAATAAACTTATTATAAATATACAGAGTATAACATCTTTTCTCTGCTTATATCTTTTAATTTTAATATAAATTAATTCCTCTTTTTTTTTGCCTTTGAGAGAAGGAAGTGGAGGGGGGGGGGGGTTAAGTATAAAGACCCATCTCAGAGGATTAAAACCTGAGATAAAAGATCACTGTGACACTGAGTTTTATTGGTAATTGGTAAGTAAGGTTTTTCTTTTCTGATGATGGGTTCTCTTACACACCATAGCCCTTCAAATGTTTTATGGGTGGTGACCAGTTTAAAAAGAAAACTTTCTAAATCAGCTGCTACAAGCAGATGATTCTAGGTTTCTCTGACCTTGGCACATTGTAGGAACTGTTTATAGTCTCTCTTTCTATAGATTAATTAACTGTTTTCAGTGGCTTAAACAGACAAGCTATTGTTGAAAATCAAGCTTGCATGTTTTCTTTTGCACTTGTTTGTTCCTTGAACAAACATTTGCTTTAACCTATTGCAAGAGAAATCCTGACTTCTATCAGTACATGAATTCACCAGTGTTCTCTTATAGTTCCTCTGAGTAGTTTAGTTTCGTTTCTTAGGCACTTGCTTAACCGCCATTTAAGTTAAAATCAAAGCAGTGCATAATCTAAATTGAGAAAGGAAAGGAACTCCAATGTCCAAAACAGAAAAGGACAGGGCGAGGAAGAGGAGAAGGAAAACACATCCACATTAACACAAAGTAGGCTGTTGAGCTCATTCTGCTTGAGCAGAGGTGGAGTCTACTACTACTATTTAGCATTTCTATAGCGCTACAAGGCGTACGCAGCGCTGTACAAACATAGAAGAAAGACAGTCCCTGCTCAAAGAGCTTACAATCTAATAGACAAAAAATAAAGCAAGCAAATCAATTAATGTGTAGAGGAAAGAGGAGAGGAGGGTAGGTGGAGGCAGGTGGTTACAAGTGGTTACGAGTCAAAAGCAATGTTAGAGGTGGGCTTTCAGTCTAGATTTAAAGGTGGCCAAGGATGGGGCAAGACGTAGGGGCTCAGGAAGTTTATTCCAGGCGTAGGGTGCAGCGAGACAGAAGGCGCGAAGTCTGGAGTTGACAGTAGTGGAGAAGGGAACAGATAAGAAGGATTTATCCATGGAGCGGAGTGCACGGGAAGGGGTGTAGGGAAGGACGAGTGTGGAGAGATACTGGGGAGCAGCAGAGTGAGTACATTTATAGGTTAGTAGAAGAAGTTTGAACAAGTTTTCTCTCTCGAAGAAATCTGTAAACTGCAACTTGGTCCTCCTTTCATACTTTTTCCAAACATTATCACTTGGATGTCACAGCCTGAATAGAAACTGCTTTGCTACATCCCAAAAGTCTCTGGATTCATCTACTGCAGATGCTAAGGAAGGAAAAATTATATCTGATAATTTCCTTTCTTTTAATTGCAGCAGATGAATCCAGAATCCCACCTTCTCTGGTCTCTGGTTTTCCTTTTTGTTCATCCCTCTGTTTAGGGTTTGTGTTTGAAGTTTCAAATTTTTTGTGATTCTGTTGTTCATATTGTTCATCTGTGAGGAAGGAAAAATGTTGTGCCTAATATTTTTCTTCTGCTTTATGAGAAATACAAACTGATTAAGGAGCATACCATCCTATAAAGTACAGAATAGATAGGCCTGCTTGTCCTCGGAAAAAGCGAAGATACCTGTAGTAGGTATTCTCCAAGGACAGCAGGTCCTATATTCTCATAATCTCTCCCGCCTCCACTTGGAGTTGTTTTTATTGTTTTTCTTTGTCTACTGTTATACTCAACTGAGGTGACCGCGTTCTCACGGCGGGTGGGAAGGCACTTGCGCATGCACGGTGGAAGGAATGTATCTCGCACTCCACAAAGCTCTTCTTATACTTGTCATAAGATCCAGACTGGGCAAGGTGGCGCGTTACCCATTTGTGAGAATATAAGGCCTGCTGTCCTTGGAGAATACCTGCTACAGGTAAGTATCTTCTCTTTTTCTCCAGACCTTGTCCAGTGGATAGTTTCAGCTAGGTCTAAGGCATTCTTGGCATTGGGTTTTTTTCCGTGACTGTGTCTGGTTTCCACCCTACTTACGGACTTCTTTGCTACATCTCACAAGTCTCTGGATTCGTCTGCTGCTGATGACAAGGAAGGAAAAATTGTCTTACCTGATAATGTTCTTTCCTTTAATCCCAGCAGATGAATCCAGAGTTCCACCCTTTCTTGAGGTTGTAAATGGGGACAAGCAGGTCCCTTTTGGACATGTGCCTGCAGCAATCACCATAGGATCTCTGATCTCTTAAGGAAGCATTGAACCAATTGCAGTTTCCCTAGTAGAACACCAGCATCTGATCTTCTGGATTCACATCAGCTCTCTGTATGGCCTGCAGGCTGAATCCTGTTTTCCTCTTCCAAATCTTAATGACATTTTTGTTCTAGGGGAGAGGTCATCATAATTATAAAGTAAGACTTACAAGTTTGGTAAAATAAATATTTTGACAAATCAATTCTTATCAGATCCTATGATTGCACTGCTAGTATTTAAAAGATTAAAAAAAAAATTTTGTGTGTTTATAACATTTTTTATAATGCATCCTGAAGCCTTGCTCATCTACTATCCCTTCCTCTCCCTTAAAGATCCTATGAGCTTGTCACATGCTTTCCTGAAGTCCGTTATGTCTTCACAGAAAGGGTGGTGAATGCGTGGAACAGCCTTCTGGTGGAGATATAGTAGCTCCTTAGATTACTCCTGAGTCTATCCTGTTTTACTTTCATTATTTGTCCCCTCATTCCAGAGCTTCCTTTCAAAAACTGTCTAAGGTTTTTAAATGTCTATCGTATCTCCCCTCTCATGCCATCCTCCCAAAGTATACATATTGAGATCTTTGTCCCATATGCTTTATGACAAAGACTGCTAGCCAGCTGCCTTCTGAACTGAATCCATCCTGTATAGTAAAAGCCCCAGAAGCCAGAAATCCGGACCACCTGAGAATTCAGCCCCTTTAAAATTGCAACATCCAGACCGCCTGAGAATCTGGGCTACAAGTGCTGCACACCTTCTCCCTCCCGCATGTTCTGGCATCTCTCCCCACACTACTGGTGCCTGCATTTCTCTCTCACTCCCCTGCCCCAACCACTGGTGTACTTTTTTCAGAAGTAAGTCTTCCGTGTTGCAGTGCTAGTGGCAGACTTACAGGCTGCCTCTAGCCTGCACCAGGCCTTTTCCTCTGACCCATCCCACCCCTTCTGATGCAACTTCTGTTTTTGTAAGTGGTGGAACAGGTCAGAGAAAAAGACCCAGGGTAGGCCAGAGGCAGCCTGTGAGTAAGTCTACCTCTGGCGCTGTAGCATGGAACAGTTGCTTATGTTTGAAAAGGTGCACCAGGGGCGGGAAGTGAGAGAGAGAGAGCTGTGGAGAGGGAGAGATGCGTAGCCACAAGGAGGGGTGGGGCCTTGGGGACCTAGAACCCATTTTTGGGCTTAGACCTCCAGGCCCCTTCCTTTGGGATCTGGCATTTCTTAAGTTGCAGAGACAGAGATGGGGTGATGCCGGATGGGGAAGAGAGAGACAGTCTGAGAATCCAGAAAATCCGGACTGACCCAATCCCTGAACAGTCTGGATTTTTGGACATTTATCTTTTTGAAGGTGCAGTTTTCAGAATTGTAAACAGTACTCTAAATGAGGTCTTTTCTTCCTTCTGGTCATTACTATGTACCCAAGCAGCTTTTCATCCCCAAGTCCTGCTTTTGTGTACGTAAGTACTTCGCCCACTGTTGTACTGCTCCCTGATGTTTTTTTAAGCCTAAATGCAGGACCCTGCATTTTGTAGCATTAAATCTTAACTGCCAAATTCTAGACCATTCTTCAAGCTTTGCTAGATCTTCCTCATGTAATGCACACCATCAGGAATGTGTACGGTATTGGAGATTTTGGTATCATCCACAAAGAGGCAACCTGTACCAGATAGCCTTTCTGTAATATCACTTACAAAAATGTTTAGAAAGAACCAGACTAAGAACCAGTCTTGGCCAGTTTCTAACACAGTCGGTCACTTTAAGGCCCATACCAAGGACACTCAGTTTATTTATTAGTTGTCTATGCAAAACCATGTCTAGAAACATTGCTAAAATCCAAGTACATCATGTTTAGTGCTCATTCTCAATCCAACTGTCTGGCCACTCAGTCAAAGAAATTAATCAGATCTGTCTGATAAGACCCACCTGTAGTAAAATCATGCTGCCTCAGGTATTGCAATCCAGAAATCTTACTATCTTCTGTTTTTATAAGAGTTTCCATTAATTTTGTTTATTTCTAATTTTATTTATATTTGATATGCCATTCTTGAGAGGCCTTTCAGAGATCAGAACAAGCCTATAGTTCCCTACCACCTCCTTACTTCCGCTTCTATGGATAGGAACTACATTTGCCCTTCTCCAGTCCTCTAGGATCAGTTTTGACCCTAAAGAAGCACTGAAACGTTCAGACAGTGAAGCCGCCAGAACTTTGTTACCCTCAGATGTATCCCATTCAGCTCCATCGCTTTGTCTACCATTAGTTTAGAAAGCTTCTCATCACCACGTTTTATTATTTATCAGGTTGTGTTTTTTTTGTTGGCTTTTTTTTTTTTTTTTGAAGTGGAGAAGTAGCCTAATCCAGATATTCTCAATCCAGTCTTCAGGACACACCCAGCCAGTCAGGCTTTCAGGATATCCACAAAGAAATATGCAGGAGAGAATTTGCATGTACTACCTCCTTTGTATGCAAATTAACTCACACATTCATTGTGGATATCCCGAAAACCTGACTGGCTGGGTGTGCCCCAAGGACTTGTATGAGAACTAAAGCCAGGGATCAAATCTCATTAAAGCACCTGGTGATCTTTAGCCGGCCACTTAACCCTCCGTTGCCTCAGGTAGAAGCTTAGGGCCCCTTTTGCAAAGCGGCGGTAAACCCACCCCAGCACTCACTAAAAGGAAGTACTGCCAGGCTACTACTTCCCACCCCCAGCACGCCATCATATTCAGTGCTACAAAAATATATTTATTCAGGTACACACCGGCACTACAAAATATTTCTTTTTGTAGTGCTGGTGTGTACCTGGTGGTAATCAGGAAGTGCTGTGCACTGCCTGGTTACCACAGTGTTAGCGCTGGCGCCCTTACCGCCACTTCAGTGGGCGGCGGTAAGGTCTACCCCCCTCCCTCCCTCCCAAAATAAAATGGCAGCATGGCAAGTGCTTCACTTGCCGCACAGCCATTTCTTTATATTTATTTCCGGTCTGAGGAAGAAGGGCAACCTTCGAAAGCTAATCAAGAAATGTATTAAGTTATGTCCAATAAAAAAGGTATCATCTTATTTTCTTTTCCATGTTTTATTTTGTTTGATTTCTATAGATTCTACATGGAATGTTGCTATTCCACTAGCAACATTCCATGTAGAAGTCGGCCCTTGTAGATCACCAACGTGGCCGCGCAGGCTTCTGCTTCTGTGAGTCTGACGTCCTGCACATACGTGCAGGACGTCAGACTCACAGAAACAGAAGCCTGCGCAGCCTTCTACATGGAATGTTGCTAGTGGAATAGCAACATTCCATGTAGAATCTCCAATAGTAACAACATTCCAAGTAGAATCTCAAACAGTAGCAACATTCCATGTAGAATCTCCAATAGTAACAACATTCCATGTAGAATCTCCAATGGTATCTATTTTACTGTCATAGTAATGCTTGAATGTTTTCACTTATATACACTGTCAGCTAGCACATTTGCTTATTTCCGATCTGAGGAAGAAGGGCAACCTTCGAAAGCTAATCAAGAAATGTATTAAGTTATGTCCAATAAAAAAGGTATCATCTTATTTTCTTTTCCATGTTTTATTTTGTTTGATTTCTATTGATAACTTTAAAAAAAATGAAAGCCCTACCTTTTACCCGCTGTGGTAAAAGGGGGGGCCTCTGTGTGCGTCAAAAACACATACCAACACCAGCACAGGCCCCCTTTTGCTGCAGCTTGGTAAAAGGGGCCCTTAGATTGTAAGCACTCCAGGGACAGAAAAATGCCTACTGTAACTGAATGTGGTTCGCCTTGAGCAACTACTGAAAAAGGCTTAGCCTAAATACAAATCCCAAATTTTGCCCATAAAATAAGAGAAAATTTAGAAAAGAGAACCATATTAGTTGTGTGGCTGATTTGTACATCCTTTTGTTTTAAATTTTCTGTTAGGGTGAAGAATATAGTCTGCTACTACATAGGGTTTGAGTCAGTTATTCTACTTCCTTCTGAAGAAAAAATAGCCTTCAGAAATGTAACATTTTCCATCTGCAGAGTAGGTAAGAACATTGCTTTACTGGGTCAGATCAAGGGCTAATGCAGGTCACAAGTTCCTGGAACAGTCCCAAAAAGTAGCAAGATTCCACGCTACTTTACATTAAGGATAACCAGTGGCTTCCCCCAGGTCTACCATAATGGTTTACCTAGCTAGAGTAATTGCCTTTACCTGGCGAATAGATTGTTTTACTGAGCTTCAGTACTCGCAAAGTAATTATCAAAAATGAGAAGATGGAGTATGAAAGTCCATTCAATACAGCTTTGAGCATTGGGGCCAGCGCAAGCAACAAATATGAATCGTTGCCAGCAACCTCCATAAAGGAAGAACAGTTTTAAAAGGTACACCAGGGAGGGGAAAGTTGAGAGATGCTAGATCGCCAGCGAGGGAGGGTGGAACAGAAATACTGGTTCACAGGTGGGGTAAGGAATGGAAGAGAGGGAGAGATACTGGACCAAGGGGGAGGGGGAGAGAAAATTTTGTGCCCACATATTTTGGGCTCAGGCCTATCCAAAATTGATCGTCTGGCTATACCACTGCAGCACACCAGCTGAATATTGGTCCTATTGCTCTTAAGATTGACAAAAAGTATTTGCACTATTTAAACAGGTTCTAGGGAAAAGCAGGACAGTATAAAACTGTTTTTTAAGCCAACCTTCTATGTCTATTTAAATGCACTGTGTAATGTTGTTTTAGAACCTCATTTTAATAGAGAACATAGAGACCAGAATTGAGACATCCAGGTCAGAATGTACTTAGTTTGGATGGTATTGTAGAATCTTTTTCAAAAATACCTGCAGGAGAACACATGTATCTGCCAGCAGGAACAGCCGTTACACAAAGATAATATGTGGAAAAAATCTGTGGTGGAAATTTGGCAATTAACATGTGTAAGTGCTAACACTTAAAAGGTTAGGCAATTTATTTTGCAAACCTAGTCACATGGATGCTACTAATAAATACAGTGGTCTCAATCTTTAATTTTAGTCAGAGGGAAATAAACAATGAGGGATTAAGGAGGCGAACTCCCCTACTTCCTCCTGTAAAAAGGCTGGCTGAAATGAGTACTTCTTTGATTTTCAGAAGGCGTTTGACAAAGTGCCGCACGAAAGACTCCTGAAGAAATTGCAGAGTCATGGAATCGGAGGTAGGGTATTATTATGGATTATGGCTAAACAGTAAGATAAAGGAAATCATTAGAGCCAAAAAACAATCCTTCAGAAAGTGGAGAAGAGAACCAACTGAAAGTAACAGGATAGATCATAAGGAATGCCAAGCCAAATGCAAAGCGGAGATAAGGAGGGCAAAAAAGGACTTTGAGAAGAAATTAGCGTTGGAAGCAAAAATACATAGTAAAAATTTTTTTTAGATACATTAAAAGCAGGAAACCGGCCAAAGAGTCGGTTGGGCCGCTGGACGAAAATGGCGTTAAAGGGGCGATCAAGGAGGACAAAGCCGTAGCGGAGAAATTAAATGAATTCTTTGCTTCGGTCTTCACCGAGGAGGATTTGGGGGGGACACCGGTGCCGGAAAGAATATTTGAAGCGGGGGAGTCGGAGAAACTAAACAAATTCTCTGTAACCTTGGAGGATGTAATGGGTCAGTTCAGCAAGCTGAAGAGTAGTAAATCACCGGGACCTGATGGTATTCATCCCAGAGTATTAATAGAACTAAAAAATGAACTTGCGGAGCTACTGTTAGAAATATGCAATCTGTCCCTAAAAGCGAGTGTAGTACCGGAAGACTGGAGGGTAGCCAATGTTACTCCGATTTTTAAGAAGGGTTCCAGAGGAGATCCGGGAAATTATAGACCGGTGAGTCTGACGTCGGTGCCGGGCAAGATGGTGGAGGCTATTATTAAGAATAAAATTGCAGAGCATATACAAAAACATGGACTGATGAGACAAAGTCAGCACGGATTTAGTGAAGGGAAGTCTTGCCTCACCAATCTAATGCATTTTTTTGAGGGGGTAAGCAAACATGTGGACAATGGGGAGCCGGTTGATATTGTATATCTGGATTTTCAGAAGGCGTTTGACAAAGTGCCGCACGAAAGACTCCTGAAGAAATTGCAGAGTCATGGAATCGGAGGTAGGGTATTATTATGGATTAAGAACTGGTTGAAAGATAGGAAGCAGAGAGTAGGATTGCGTGGCCAGTATTCTCAGTGGAGGAGGGTAGTTAGTGGGGTCCCGCAGGGGTCTGTGCTGGGTCCGTTGCTTTTTAATGTATTTATAAATGACCTAGAGATGGGAATAACTAGTGAGGTAATTAAATTCGCCGATGACACAAAATTATTCAGGGTCGTCAAGTCGCAGGAGGAATGTGAACGATTACAGGAGGACCTTGCGAGACTGGGAGAATGGGCGTGCAAGTGGCAGATGAAGTTCAATGTTGACAAGTGCAAAGTGATGCATGTGGGTAAGAGGAACCCGAATTATAGCTACGTCTTGCAAGGTTCCGCGTTAGGAGTTACGGATCAAGAAAGGGATCTGGGTGTCGTCGTCGATGATACGCTGAAACCTTCTGCTCAGTGTGCTGCTGCGGCTAGGAAAGCGAATAGAATGTTGGGTGTTATTAGGAAGGGTATGGAGTCCAGGTGTGCGGATGTTATAATGCCGTTGTATCGCTCCATGGTGCGACCGCACCTGGAGTATTGTGTTCAGTACTGGTCTCCGTATCTCAAAAAAGATATAGTAGAATTGGAAAAGGTACAGCGAAGGGCGACGAAAATGATAGTGGGGATGGGACGACTTTCCTATGAAGAGAGGCTGAGAAGGCTAGGGCTTTTCAGCTTGGAGAAGAGACGGCTGAGGGGAGATATGATAGAAGTGTATAAAATAATGAGTGGAATGGATCGGGTGGATGTGAAGCGACTGTTCACGCTATCCAAAAATACTAGGACTAGAGGGCATGAGTTGAAGCTACAGTGTGGTAAATTTAAAACGAATCGGAGAAAATTTTTCTTCACCCAACGTGTAATTAGACTCTGGAATTCGTTGCCGGAGAACGTGGTACGGGCGGTTAGCTTGACGGAGTTTAAAAAGGGGTTAGATAGATTCCTAAAGGACAAGTCCATAGACCGCTATTAAATGGACTTGGAAAAATTCCGCATTTTTAGGTATAACTTGTCTGGAATGTTTTTACGTTTGGGGAGCGTGCCAGGTGCCCTTGACCTGGATTGGCCACTGTCGGTGACAGGATGCTGGGCTAGATGGACCTTTGGTCTTTCCCAGTATGGCACTACTTATGTACTTATGTACTAACCTATGAGCCAGGGTGCAGTTGTAAATCTCTACAAGGATATATTAAGTCATATCTGTGCTTCCTCTTTATGAAATGAGGAAGATTTTGGCCTACTCTGGCCACAACCAAACACGCCCCTTTGCAATTTCCATGTATTAGACAGCCACGTGTAATTTGAGCCCTTTTAAAAATCACCAGTCGTACGTGGATGTCATTTTCACATGTAAATACTGGAACTTCCACGTGGAAATTGTGAATAAGTGTGTGTGTGTGTGTGTGTTGTATCTACATAACTGTAATTTCATATGAGTTCCTTTTACTAAATTCTAGAAATACCAATGTCCATTCTCCTGTGAAATATACTTGTCCTGCAGATGATTTTGACAGCCAAAAAGCCTCTGTTGCAGCAGCAGTAAGGCTGGCATGATACAGCTTAGTGTAATTTTTAAATTTTATATTTTAATGTGAATAACAATTGCACATATTTCAAATTTGCAGTATCTACAAACAGATCTCATTTTCAAGATGACCACAATAGATATTCATGGGACAATTAGTTTAGAACCAGATGAATCTGTGAACCCCTATTGAAAATGGTCTTTATTTTAATGTTTCTCATCCCAGTCCTCACGAACCACACAGCCAGCCTGATATTTGAAATATCTACAATAAATGTATTATTGTGCATGTTCATTGGATATCCTGAAAGTAGACTGTCCAGGTAGTTTTTAACAGAATACATATATCCATTGTGCAGAATACATACATTTGATGATCGTATCAGCTTTTGAGACCACTTAGGTCTCTTCATAAGAGATTCCATTGCAGGAACCTATATTATCTGAAAATCTCATTGTCTTCACCTGCAGATAAATGTAGGTTTATCCAGGTTCAGGGCAGTTGGTATTCTGCACTAATTTAATCTTGATCACATCTGTAGTGCTATTTGCCTTTTACATATCCCAGCTGCAGTCTCCAGAAAGAACTTTGGTATTCCAGTCAGTGGTATGTTCAGATAGCTAGCTGATTGTTGATGCCCCTGTGATTCGCTTTTAAGGTTTGTGAGACCAAAGCTCTGTTGAGAAGTTGTAAATTTTAATTTTGCCCTTGAGCAATGTTAAATCATTAATACCTGAGCCTCAGAAATGGTCAAGTATCTTTTGCTGAATAATGCTATATAGAACTATCATAACAACACACTTGCTGCTCAGAAGACATTTACTTGTTTTAATGTTTATGTATGTCAGTATCTCTCTTCTTTCAAGTAAACATGTAAGCATTTTATGACAAACATTGTTTTGTTTTTTTAATATCAGGGCTGTCATTGCTAACAAATGCACTGCAATCAATGTATAACAATGCTTTGGCAAGGCTAGAGTTACATTGTCTATCTTGACAATTTCTGTGCTTTGTGCAATTGTACTTTGTTTCAAATAGTTATTGTAGTCACTCCTGTATCATATGTGTACATTCTAGTTCCAAGAAATACCAACTATCTTCTTTTTTAAAAAGTGATACGAGTTTTATTAGGTACCTTAAGGAAATAACAGGTTTTTAAACAAAACTGGCAAAAGTTATGAGATTTTATTTTCACATTAGCATGTGATTGTTAAAGGTAACAATCCCCTCCCTTAACAAAATCACTTTTTCTATCTCATTAGGAGTATCGCTTCCTTCCCTGCTGCGTTCCGTGGCATCTCTACCTTCTGTTCCCCTTTTGCTCCCATCACCACCTTGCATTCCCTCCCCAACTCACTGGGATCAGCATTGTCTTTCCTATTAGCCTCTGAATGGCCTCTAGCCAGGAAGAGGAATTGGGCAAGTACTCCTTACTACTGCCTCCTCAAGAGGAGATGGTAAATACATCTATGCTCTCCGTGATGCCTTTACTACAGCCTATCATCTCAGTACCCCTCATCAGCATCTAATCACCTCTTCCCCTCTCCCTCCCATTCTCCCTCACCTGACATTTACCAGGGATATCTCTCATGGGTTGTTGTGGGGGCAAGAGTGGTCTCCAGATACTGCTAGAGCTTAATCTGCCAAATAAGGGCAGTACTCTTATTTGGCAGCTTGACCCAGGTTTAACCCCTGGCAGTGGCACTGTGAGACTATCACTAGGGTTCAGAGTCATCATTTTGAGCTTAGGCTGGCAATGGGTCCAGGAGCATTTGGGTATTGCTCCTGCCCATCACCAACCCACCAGACACAACCCTGAAAAGTGCTGAGGGGTCAAAGGGGTGGAGGCTATGGCACCTCATTGGGAAGGGGATGGAGGGGGTTGTTTAGAGACTTATTGAGGACTAGGGGGTTGGGATTCTGGGTGGTGAGAGGGATTGGGGATGCTTCTAGGGGTTTCATGGGTTTAAAGCAGCAGACCACAGTAAATGCATCGGAGATAACATGGTAAGTGCATCCATGTTAACTCCTGATGCATTTTCTGTGTGGTGATTGTCTGGCTTGCATGGTTAACTGCAGGGGTAGATGCTGAGCATACCTTCGACATTTACCGCACAGGCTTTGCACTTACAATACAATTTTTGCACCCTTTGTCTTTGCACTGAGAGAAAAAGAGGGGTGAGGAATGTACTTGGTGTGTGCCTGTACACCACCACCTGATCAGGCTGCTATGGCGCTTTTCTATACGCTACTGTAAACAAGCAGATTCATAGAATATAATTAGAAGCTGCGATTACTATTCATGATATATTTGAGCTAGTTTAACAAAATGTTTTTAAGATAATTTTAAAATGTAATCCAAATATTCTAACGATCTGGTACCTGATTTTGGCTTCCTTGACATCAAGACTGCCAGTATCCTATTAAATCAACTGAGACTATGATGGGGAAGGGAGAGAGGATTGGTGAGGTGATTAAAAACAAAAATGCTGTTTGTTAATGGAAGTTTGTATAGCGAATAGTTTAATAGATATAAACCTTTTATCATTTATAGTATGAGAACTCTTGTTAATGTGTGGGGGGTTTTTTTGCGCTAAAGATTTATCATAAAATGTGAACCAAATTTAAATAAAATCTGTGCAGCCAAAACACGGACTATTGTGGAATGCACTCCATCTCGTCTTGGTAGTTTTTGAAAGTGCACATGCAAAAATTGTAGGCTAACTTTTTGAGTGCCATGTTAGGAGCAGACAGTGGGCGTTCTGAGCTAACCAGTTAGCACATCTACATTACTGCATGCAAACTGGTTGGCACATGGATAAAGCATGAGCCCTTACCACCTAAAAATGGCCATGCACTAATGGCAACATTAGCACATGACCATTAATAGAAAAAAAATAGATAATCATAGTTTTTACTGCCACAGTAAAAATGGCTTTAGTATGTGGGAAAGATCTGTGTAAGGGTGCACCAAGGCCTGTTTTTACTACAGCTTATTAAAAGGACTCCTTAAGAGGAAAGGCCCTGTGGAGTTTAACTTTTGAAAGTATGGGGGCCAGTGATACCACACACTCTACCATCCTTATCCCTTTAGGAAACGGATAAAAAGTACTGTAACACAGGTACTTACCTACAGAAGGGAACGTCAATTTTAAGTCCCTGGCTTTTAGAACTTAAGAACATACTTTAATTGCCTTCACTGTATTTCAGAGATCTTTTTTGTAATTACAATTTGAGACTGACATATAAGGACCCTTTTACTAAGGCACAATAGGCCTAATGTGGGCCTGCCATGTGCTAATAGAGCACCACCACGGAATATGCTGAGGCATCCTGTGATAGTTTCTGCTTAGTGTGCACTAATCCTGCGCTGGAAAATATATTTTTTTAACTTTTCAGCATGGGAGGTGCGCCCATGGGCAGAGTAGGCATGCCTACGCTAATCGGATAGCATGGGCACATTACTGCATACTATTCAGTTAGCATGAGAGCTCTTAAATAGGTGGCAGTAAGGGCTCCTGTGGTAATGGCCATGCACTAATAGGGAAATTAGCGTGTGGCCATTAAAAATATATATATATGGCAAGGCGGCTATTTTACTGCCATGTTAAAAGTGGCTGCAGCACACAGAGAACCCATGTGTTGGCAACTGTGCTGGCCACTTTTTAGCATGGCTTGGTAAAAGGACCCCATAGTGCATTAAAGAGCTTTGTGCATTTAGAATTGCTTCATTGTGCTTCTTAGAACACTACTTAACAATAACAAACTATCCATTTTTCTATAATTTTAGGTTTTAACTAGGATAAAAACATGTTCTAATATTTACCCAGCCCCCAAGAGCCTATTTAAAAAAAAAAAAGCCTACCTTTTTACCAAATAACCATTTCTTCAGAATTCAATAAATGTTTCTAGCATTTATTTAAAATGTAGTTATGAATATGCCATGATAAAATAAACACACAAAGTTTTATATCACATTATGACATTTAACTCCACTTACATCAACAAAGTAGCAATGTGGATCATAAGAAGGTTACTTAAAACTTCAGCAGTGTATATCTTTCGCAACAAAAGTGTTTTGTCACCACACATCTTCACTGGTCCAATTTACTATCTCCAGACATTTTATTAATCCATATCTTAAATGCAAACATTAATATTAAAAAAATAGTATATATCACCAAACTGCAAGGCTGTATATTCAAAATGTATATATATATATATGTGTGTGTGTGTGTATATATATATATATATATATATATATATATATATATATATCATAGTGAACTTATGTTAAGGAGTATTCAAGGACCAGTTGCTGACCTGAATCATGTTTCGATAGATCTGTTTCAGGAAAGAAGGTCACCTTTCAAATAGCTCTCACACATTCCATATAATGGCAGCCTATGCTAAAATAAACATTGTGCCTTCTTTAGAACAAGAACAGTATCTGCTACCTCTTAAGAGATTTCTTATTTGTTTGTTTTTACTTTTTAAAAGCATGTTTTTATTTAAAAGTAATTTAAACGTATCACCTTATGTTGCATGTTTTTTTTGCCTACAGGTCAAGTTCTTATCGAAATTTCAAATGCGCACAAAAGACTTAATGAAAATCTAGATGAAAGTGTATGTATACATTATTACATTGTATTTAAGCAGTTGAAACATAATTTAAAAAATGTGCACGGAATGCATCAAGTTTATATAATTACTGCTTTTTTTATAGTTCAAAAAGTTCCATAAAGAGATTATATCTGAACTGGAGAAAAAGACTGAACAGGATGTGAAATACATGACTGTGAGTATAGCCTAGCTTTAATTTATAAAAGGAAGGTAATATTGTACATATGAAACAAATTAACTTTTACAGCAAAATTCTGAAGTTTGTGGAACAATACCCAAAGCTACACAACGTTCAACTCCACTGCAAATAATGCAAGAAAGTGAGTGTACAATTCTTAAATGAATTCTTAAAGGAAGGGAAAAGCCTCAGATCTTGAGCAGAGCACCATTATTCTTTTAAACTGTACAAAAATAGTCAAAAGAACATTTTTACGCAAAACAAGTGAAAATCAAATAAAAATGTGAAAACTTATCTCAAATGTTCAGTGAATGTGTAGGTTCTTTATGATTGGTAGCCAGCTTTTCAAACTGTCACATTACTGTATCATGGGCTGTTGTGGACCTTTGAATGCCCAAAAACAAAATCTTGATCCTTACTAGTATCTTCACTTATACAGTAACATAGTAGATGACGGCAGAAAAAGACCTGCACGGTCCATCCAGTCTGCCCAACAAGATAAACTCACATGTGCTACTTTTTGTGTATACCCTACCTTGATTTGATTGTACCTGTCCTTTTCAGGGCACAGACCATATAAATCTGCCCAGCACTATCCCCGCCTCCCAGCCACCAGTCCCGCCTCCCAGCCACCGGCTCTGGCACAGACCGTATAAGTCTGCCCAGCACTATCCCCGCCTCCCAACCACCAGCCCCGCCTCCCACCACCGGTTCTGGCACAGACCGTATAAGTCTGCCGAGCACTATCCCCGCCTCCCAACCACCAGTCCCGCCTCCCACCACCGGCTCTGGCACAGACCGTATAAGTCTGCCCAGCACTATCCCCGCCTCCCAACCACCAGTCCCGCCTCCCACCACCGGCTCTGGCACAGACCGTATAAGTCTGCCCAGCACCATCTCCGTCTCCCGCCACCTGCTTTGCCACCCAATCTCGTCTAAGCTCCTTAGGATCCATTCCTTATATGGCAGCTATACTTAAAAAAAAAAAAAGATACAGTAGAAAGGTAGCCAATCAAAAATAAGTCATAGTTCTATAACTCTTAATTCAACAAACCGCAGATCTTATTTTAAAAAATAATTAATTAAAAAGTGGTGCCATTCTATCAGGCTATTTGAGGCCATTAGTTCCAGCATATTAAGACAAAATATCCATTGTTCTCAACACAAGTTGTTTCCAGATCCCTCCTTGAGTATTTAAAGGGATATGATAGCAGTAAATGATTTTGCACAAAAAGTTGTATTAATATGAAAAGTTAATGAGGATGTTAAGGATTTAATTAGAATTTTTTATTTTCAAGAGTTATTCAAGGTCCAAAATAGTCCTGATGCAGCAATGTGACCTGTGCAAAATGGACTGACACATAAAAGGACTGACACATTTATTATATAGTTGAGATCAGTTGTTGCATTTTTTAAATCCTATGACTGTATTTTTGAAGTACAGTTTAAATGAATAATGGTGCTCTATTGAAGATTGCCGAGGCATTTCTCTTCCGTTAAGTGAACTGAATTATGTATTCACTTTGTTACATTATTTGCAGAGGAGGAATTAATAGTGAAGGCTATACAATATTCAGATTTGGTTTTTTTGTACTATGGTAGCAAATTGTGAAGTCTGAGATCAACATCTTAATCTTTTCTGATTCTTAATGTGATGTTAAGCAAGGCTCATGAGTGTTATGAAAAAACTTGTTTACATGGAACCTTGTGATATGTAATCTGTTTAAGGATCAGAAAATGCTTCCATAGTATGAGTTTTCTAACACTGATCATTTTGATCACAGGCAACACTAAAGAAATACCAGATGGAACACAGAAATAAACTAGATTCTTTGGAAAGGTCTCAGAGTGACTTAAAAAAACTCAGAAGGAAAAGCCAGGGCGGAAGGAATGCAACCAAGTATGAGCATAAAGAAACAGAGGTTAGTGTTGCATAATCTTCGATTTCATCTAAGATGTTAACTCCGTTTCACGTATTACAGAGCGTTTCCTCACTCCTTTCTCTAGCTCTCCTGATTTTCTAAGTTATGAGCATAGTACGAGTGGTTTAAAAATATTTCTAAATGTTGCTGGAAAGCAACAAACCTAGTTTACAGTTTTCCAAGCTGCAGTCTTTTATCTAATATAATAAAACGCACCGTGAACGTTCTGAAGACAACGTTCTGAAGTCACTCGAACACTCCCTGTAGGGTTCGTGGATTCATGGTGTGAAGCCAGCCAGCCGTCTCTGCCCTGCCCTCGTGTCAAACGTCATGACGTCGAGGGCGGAAAAAAAAACAAACGAACGGATCGCACCCACGCACGGTGCGTTTTATTATATTAGATTTACCTCCGTGGTGGTGGTTCCGGCAGCGCAGCGTCAGGGAAGGAGGCGGCGCTCCCGACGTCTCTAGCCTTCCCTTCGCTGTGTTCCGCCTTCTTCTGAGTGGTTTAAAAATATTTCTAAATGTTGCTGGAAAGCAACAAACCTAGTTGACAGTTTTCCAAGCTGCAGTCTTTTATGTTTTCATAATGGGGGAAAAAAAAACTGAGGAGTGGGTGGTGACATTTTCTGCATTGTTTATCATACACTCAATCAGTTGTATCAGCATGTAGCTTAAAACTTTATAACATATACTGATGTGAAAAGTTCCCCTCCCCCTCCTGATTCCTCTATTATTGCATACATGTTCCCTGAATGGTTTCTGATCATTAAACAACATACAAGATTAGTCAAAGGGAGCCCGAGTAAACACTTGACATAGTTTTTTGAATTATAACTTAATTTATTTTAAGGAGCAAAGTTATCCTGCACCCATATCACCCATGTGTAAAAGTAATTGCTCCCCTTAGTTATTCAGACAATTGACCACATTTAATTGATGATTGGATCCAGCTGATTGCAGCCAGCCTTGTTGAATTACAGCTCGTTATATTTTGAACCTTACTGTTAGAGTGAAGTAGTCACCACAAGTTTGAGAACACTATGCCATGATCAAAGCAAATTCCAGAAGAGATGAGAAAAAAAAGTTGTTGAAACATCAATTTGGAAGAAGCCATTTTTAAAATTTTGGGACTACTGAGCCTCAGTGAGAACCATTTTCTCCAAATGGAGAAGGCTTGGAAAAGCCAGTCAGATTTCCAGGATACCCACAATGAATATGAATGAGCTAAATTTTGCATGAAATGGAGCAGGGCCGTGCCAAGGGTCTGTGGCACCCCCCTGCAAGGGTACGGGTGCTGCGCCCCCCCCCCCCCCCCCCCCCGGGACATTGAGCGAAGGGAAGACTAGTAGAGACGTCGGGAGCGCCGCCTCCTTCACTGACGCTGCCCTGCCAGCCGGACAGAGGTAAATTTAAAAGAGATTTTGTTGGGGGGAGAAGAGGGCGGGCAGTTGGGACATGGGAGCGGGAGGGCGAGGCAAGCATGGTGCGGCGCCCCCCTGCCACGCTTACCTCGCTTACCGCGTTGGCACGGCCCTGAAATGGAGGAAGTACATGTAGATTTATCTCACACATATACATTGTGGTTAACTTGAAAACCAGACTGGTTTGATTTGTCCTGAGGGATAGGGTTGAGAACCCCTGTGCTACAGATAATTTACTTGGACATGTCGAAGGGCTGATTTTTGTCTTGTGGAGTGTGTGTGACGTGCTCACAGGTCTGAAGGATTTGAATCTGGCCCATTCATTAGTTGGATAGTTATCATATTCTGACTCTGTATCATTTCAAGAAGGCTACAGTCTGACTTATTTAAGGTCTGTAATAAGACAGCTCTTATGTATTTTTTTTGTTTAGTGTATGGAGTCAATCATTTCTCGACAGAGCGATATTCAAAGATTTATTGCTGAAGGTTGCAAAGAAGCTTTGCTTGAAGAGAAAAGAAGATTTTGCTTTTTGGTAGATAAGCACTGCAGCTTCACTAACCACTTGAACTACTACCATACACAGGTCAGTAGGAAGTAATTATGGTGCATTGCATGCTGGGTTTCAATAGCAACATAACTGCCATTACTTCCTATTAGATGCAGCTAGTAATCAGTTATTTACATAGAAATATAGGAAGTTAAGTCCCATCTAGTCTTCCTAATATACTTCCCATTACTACAGTGCCATAAACCATAGCTGATCTCTGTTTTTTTCCATCAGTCTTTTTGCAATTAAGAATCCTTTCTTCTTCTCCAATACTCTAGAGTCTGTGTCCGCTGCTTCTACCTTTGAGGCCAGCATGCTAAAGTGTGTCCTTATTCTTTTATCCCCTTTGACCCACTTGCCATGACTGCTTGTATTTGCATGCCCACCACACCCATGGATATTCTGAAAAAACCTGGTCTGCTTGCAACCCTTGAGGACTGAATTTGGACAAGCCTGCTCAAGTTTTTGTCCACTGAAAAAGATTTGCATCTTCATTATTATTTATATCTTTGAGGCGTATGAATTTCTATTGTTTTCTCTCTAGAATAAATATTTTGTAGTTTTTATAACATGTTTATGCTTGTTTAAATCTAAAATTATATATTAGTTCTGTGATTAAATAGCAGAGGACTATTCCATTGTATCCAAACTTTATTTCAAGACACTATGATGGTCCATAATTTCAAGCTTATTGTATAAGGTAAACACGTTACTAGTTAGTTTTAAAAAGGCAGGTTATTTGTTTGGGATTCAGTATATGTTAAAAAGTAGATTAACATGACATTATTTCTGACCCAGCAGTTTTCATTATGGGCTTCTTGTTCAGTCTGAGCCAATGTGGTGTTCCAGTGTCATGTGCCTTCATTCCCCTTGTGCCTTATTCCCCTCACCATGCTCTTCGCTCTTCCCAACAGCACTTATATATGGTTTCCTGCTTTGTCACATATGACTTGACTCTACATAACACCTGCTTCAGTGTAGTTTCACCTGCTTTGTGGAATGCTCTCCCTACTTCTCTTAAGACTGAACCTTCCATTGTAAAATCTAAGGTCTACTTTAAAGAACACTTAACCAGTCCTCTTCCCTGTAGGTTGCAGCCCTGTTCTTCCTATTTTTCTCCTGCTGTTCTGCCCTCTATACCCCTGTCCTTATAACCCTTTTGGCAATTGTAATACTACTACTTAACATTTCTAAAGCGCTACTAATACTACTCTCTCCTGTTGTAGTTCTCCCCATATGTCTTCGATCGCTTTTGTTTACTGTGACTATTATGTGTTGGTTTAATTTTTGCCTTGTTTTGTTCTCTGATTTTTATATACTTTCATCCCCATTATCATTGATTTGAATTATAAACTGCTTAGATGACGTGTGTACGCATAGTAGTATATCAAATAAGATTGAACTTGAACATACATCATTTACATAAGGATCCCTCACCCAAATGGGCCCAATGATAAGCTGTGGTCCTTAAGTCAGATGTCATTGCTGAGTGATGGACAAGAATCACAACCTTCCAGGGAGCAGAATCCTGGTCTGTAAATAGAATCTAACTCACAAAGCATGGTGTTGTGCAATATTGACCTTGTGCCAACCTCAAAATAACAGTTTTGATCCATATAAAACTTTACTACATTATAATAAGTCAGTGCAGAAACTATATAAAATGATGCATGCTAGATGCTTCTCCTTCCCAGCAGCAATTCTGAAGTTACCGGCATTATTGCTGGGATGAGAGGAAATGAGAATGTGTTTAGAAGAGAAGCAGATAAACAAAGGAGGATTATTTTTAGTTCTTTGTAGAAGTACCCACTTAAAAAAAAAAAAGTCTTTTTTTTTTTTTTGGTCACTGTATACATGAAACACTTTATTTTTGATATCTGTCCTTCCTAGGCTGCAGAATTACTTAATTCCAAATTGTCCAAGTGGCAGGAAACTTGTAGTGATTCAATAAAGGTGCCAGACACTGTAATGAATGTAATCCAAGATATAAAGACTCCAGGTACTACTCCAGTCTCAGGAACTCCACAGCCTTCTCCAATGGTAGAGAGAAACCACCTGGTATGTATCTGTCCAGTGCTGACAATTTCTGCCTCTGGGATAAGCATGTGGGATCCCTTAGGGAAAGGAAGAGTTAGTGATTACAGAGGTTTGGCCAGACTGGCTGGGCCATTTGGCCTTTATCAGCCGTCATGTTTCTAGAACAAATTAGTCATCAGGATTTAAAACGTTGTCATGAGGGTTGTGGTATTTTTTCCTAAACCAGCCTGATATTTAGCTATGTGGGTTTTTTTAAACACTGGTTGCAGCAGTTAAGTCTTTATTTGCACAACTATCTAACTTTCATCATAGTAACATAGTAACATAGTAGATGACGGCAGAAAAAGACCTGCACGGTCCATCCAGTCTGCCCAAGATAAACTTATGTGTATACCTTACCTTGATTTGTACCTGTCTTTCTCAGGGCACAGACTGTATAAGTCTGCCCAGCAGTTTTTCCTGCCTCCCAACCACCTGTCCCGCCTTCCATCACCGGCTCCAGCACAGACCGTATAAAAGTCTGCCCTCCCCTATCCTCGCCTCCCAACCACCAACCCCTCTTCTCCCCACCTGCTCTGCCACCCAATTGTAGCTAAGCTTCTGAGGATCCATTCCTTCTGCATAGGATTCCTTTATGCACATCCCACGCATGTTTGAATTCCGTTACCGTTTTCATCGCCACCACCTCCTGCGGGAGGGCATTCCAAGCATCCACCACCCATCAAATGCTTGGGAGAAGAACCAAGCTTTCACCTGTTTCCTGAAGGAGAAATAATCTAACACAAGACTAACATCAGCTGCATTTAACTGTAGCAGGACTTGCTTACAATTTATATATCTTTTATGACTCCATGTATAATTGTTTTTACGTTAATCACACTGATCTCCCATCTAAACTCCTGTTAATCTATGTTATCGAGCTGTGTTCCACCTCCACTTGTACTAACCATTGAGATGTTTTACTGGGTGTTATGTCAACATCAGAAGTACATACTATATTAGTGTGTACTGTATTTTTTGTGTTTTTTTTGTGTACTCTTGTACTTGTTTTATTGCATATGTCTAGGTTATCCTTGCTGTCACTACCTGGGACTCATTTCTTTAAAAAAAAAAAAAGCATAAATAAATCCTAATAAATAAAACAAATAAATATTGAGTGCCGATATCCAGATTGTGGCACATTTTACCATATCTGGATATTGGCAATATTGAAACTGTGATCCAGATAACTTATTTGGTTTAAGGTTAGGACAGGTTTTTTTTTTTCTGACTAACTTTGTCCACATAGAGGGAAAAGGGATGGGATTAGATTATACCACCTTTCTGCAGTTACAATCAAAGCTACATATTATATGCAGGTGTTATTTTGTACCTGGGGCAACTGAAGGTTAAATGAGTTGCCCAGAGTTACAAGGAGCTGCAGTGGAAATTAAACCCAGATCTCCAGGTTCTTAGGCCACTGCACTAACCATTAGGCTACTCCTAGTTATCCGTAGAGTGGGCATAAGATCACCACTCTCCAAATACATTCCAGTCCATCTTTGTTCCACCCATGCACACCGCTATTCAGATGGTACCTAGGTCAGTGATGGCGAACCTTTCAGAGACAGAGTGCCCAAACAGCAACCCAAAATCTAATTATTTATCGCAAAGTGCCAACAGGGCAATTTAACAGGTGGTGCATTCCCTCGTCCCCCCTCTACCTGCCTCCAAGTTCCAGGGCCCTCCCTCCCTCCCTCCCTTCGAGTTTCAGGCCCCCTCCCTCCCTCCCTTCAAGTTCCAGGCCCCCTCCCTCCAAATTTTAAAAGTCATCTATCTTACCTCGTCGGGGTTAGGGCGGCAGCAGCGGTAAAAAGCATGAAGGCTCAGCTCGGTGCTTAGTTCAGTTTTCCCTTCTCTCTCAGCTCTGGTCCCGCCCTCATTTCCTGTTTCCGCAAGGGAGGGACCAGAGCTGAGAGAGAAGGGAAAACTGAACTAAGCACCGAGCCGAGCCTGCATGCTGCCGCCCTAACCCTGACGAGGTAAAATAGATGACTTTTAATTCGGAGGGAGGGGGCCTGGAACTCGAAGGGAGGAGGGAACGAACTTTCGGTGGGTGAGGCGACAGCGCGCATGCCAACAGAGAGGGCTCTACGTGCCCTCTCTGGCACGCGTGCCATAGGTTCGCCATCACTGACCTAGGTGGTCTATAAGGATTAGTTAGCTGCACTATCCACTGAATATTGATGCCATTTTATCTGGATAACAGCTGCCATTATCTGGAAAAATGGCTTTGAATATTAGGACCATCATTGATTACTTTTCTTTTAACCTAGGGCTCTCAACCTAGTCCTCAGGATGCACCCAACCAGTCGGGTTTTCAGGATAACCACATTGAATATGCATGACCGAGAATTGCATTTACTGCCTCCATCGTATTCAAATTTCATGTGTATTCATTGTGGATAACCTGAAAACCTGACTGGCTAGGTGTGTCCTGAGGACTGGATTGAGAAACACTGCTCCTTTGCTCCCACATCAGCTAACCACATTAAGGGAAATTCATCTGATGATTGCATGTGGCAGTTCTGTTTCACTTTGTTTTTCACCCGCATGAGGTTATGTAAAGAAGCCACATCACAATATATAATTGTATCATTATGATCAGTGACCTTAAATATGGCAGTGGTTCCTAAACCTGGTCCTGGAGGCACCCCAGCCAGTCAGGTTTTCAGTATCTCCACAATGAATATTCATGAGAGAGATTTGCATGCACTGACTCCACAGGATCAGGTTTGGGACCCACTGCAATATGGTTTTGAGTGAGTATTTAATTTGTGTTCATTTATACTCTTTGAAGTTTTGGCTATAAATGGACCAACCTAATGTTTGAATAGTTGCATGAATTTCATTTTATTAATCTTATTTGTATTTATTTTAGTTTAAAAAAAAAAAAAAACTAGGAGTTGCACAGTGGCGCACCTAACTTGGCTGCCACCTGGGGCGGAGCACCCCCTCCTCCCTCCTCCATGCAAGGGGATGCACTGAGCAGTCATGCGACTGTCGGCTCTGCCGGTCCCCTGCCCCAGAACAGGAAGTTGACGTCGGAGGGGGCAGGAGACCAGCAGAGCCGACAACTGCATGACTACTCAGTTCACCCCCTTGCTTCCTGCACCCAGGGTGGACCACACCCACTGCCTCGCCCTTGATACGCCACTGGGAATACATCAAGGCAACCGTAAGCTGTCCTTGAATAAAATAATTTCAGACCCATTTTAGATAGAATGTGGAAGCTGGAAATTGATAGGTCCAGGACATGTCAGAGTCCAGTAATATGTTAGAAAAGGATCAGCTAACATCCCTCTGATGCCGACATTGCCTTTTGCTGAAAAAGCTAAGTAATTTTATATTACACTAAATGTTTAAACATATGAAAACAAAGAAAGTATAAAAAGAAAAAGTAAAAAAATTTTCTAGAATTTTCTTTCATTAAAGATACGAGTAAATCAAAGGGACCAGTGACGATCTGGGTGTTTTCAAGCTTTTAACCTAAACAATTGGTTTGCTTGAACCCCCAAACTGAGGTCTCAGATGAAAACAAATTAAGAAAATATATTATAAGCAACGCAGACATCTTGTTATAACATCTATATTAGTCAACATTGTTTGGTTGCAAAAATAATCTAGGTCTGATTTTTGTCTGACATACTTGACGTTGATTATGTACAATGTATTGGTTATGCACAGTAGGATCAACCATTTTACAGCTGTCAGTGTGTAAGACATCAATGGGCACAATTAGTTTGGGGGGAAAAGGGGAGTGCTGGGGGATTAAGGAACCAACCTCCCCTAATCCTTCCTGTAGAGTGCTGCCAAAAAATAAGCACTTTTTACAACCCCTATACATAATAGGGAACTTCTGTAAATGCTGATGTTGATAACGGTGATCATAGATGTGCATTCCCCTTCTGCAGTGGGGAATTGCGTGTATGTTTTAATCCTGCTCTTTGCCATATGTGCATGTTGCAGATTTAAATTCAAACATGCGTGGGATAAGCATAAAGGGATCCTGTGCAGAAGGAATGGATCCTCAGGAGCTTAGTCGAGATCGGGAGGTGGGGCTGGTGGTTGGGAGGCGGGGATAGTGCTGGGCAGACTTATACGGTCTGTGCCCTGAAGAGCACAGGTACAAATCAAAGTAGGGTATATACAAAAAGTAGCACATATGAGTTCTCTTGTTGGGCAGAGTGGATGGACCGTGCAGGTCTTTTTCTGCCGTCATCTACTATGTTACTATACACGTAAAGCCCAGCTTTCTAAAACTGAAATGTCAACATTTATTCTGTATACACATATAAATTGTGACAAGGGCTTCTAAAATTAGGGCCTTTTGAGTAAGATTTGTTTCTACAGTGAAACATTTTTCATACGCGTGAAATATTTTTAAAATCTTTTTTTATTTATAAACAACTGCAGTACAATAATGTAAAAGAAGTTCAGCTGGGATTTACAAAGTACAATGAAGTACATTGCAATATTTAGTGTGGTTTCTTTTAATGTTTTGTTTTATTACCTTCACAAAAACAATACATATTCATACCACATACTGCATTGTTCATAAAATTTACAATATGTCATTCAGTAGTATATCTTGTTTGTGCTTCCTTCAGGATATGGTGCAACTTCTTAAACATTAAATTTGGGCTGAGTGTAACTCACCTTGAGCTACTACTGAAAAAGGTGTGAGCAAAATCTAAATAAATATATAATAGTATGAATTGGAATTGCACATCACCTTCTGAAATCTGGTGACTTCAGAGCCAGTCAGGTGGTCTTCAGAGTATTGACAAAAAATATGCAGGGAATAAATTTGCATTTACTGGGTTTCCAATGGACTGAATCACCAAACAAGTATGTGGAGTCATCAGTTGGTTCCGGGCAGAATGACTCTCCCAGAGCTCAGAACCTAGTAGAAAGTTCTGAGCATGCATAGTCCTTCTTATGTGCAACAATCTCCTTAGTCCCCTTGGTTTTTTCTCTACCCTACTGAATGGATCTGAAAACCAGACTCTCCTAAAATTTCAGTTTCCAACATTTTTTCATCTTTCTGTTAACTTAAAATTGTGTTTTAAAGATTTATATATAAATGAATATATTAAATAATTTCTCCATCTTTGAACCTATGGAACATGGCACAGACCAAACCTAGTTTTCAGCCTTCACTGGAAGAATGAATTTTTATACCTATGCAAGGGATCAAATCTGCATTCAGAGCATTATAAAGGCCAAAAGTTAACACTGGACAGATGTCCCCACAAGCCCAGAAGGATCACCTCAGAAACCACTATGAGGCAGAAAAAAAGCAACTTGTTGGTCTAGAAACGGAAGCAAAGAATTTTATCATTGCAGAGGTTGACTAGTGGGTCCTCTTGTATTAATGGTGCCTCTGTTTCCCTGCACAGTGATTTTCAGAAGTTCCATTGTAAAGGGGCAGCACCATAAGTCCTCAAACTTGGTAAAGGTCTCAGCTGAGATTACTTGACCTGAGGTACAGATGTCTTCAGTACAGTTGTAATATATGTCTGAGCTTAAGGCAGCTTCTAAGCTGCATTCCAAAGTGATGTAAAAAGTGGTGCACCTTGCCATATAATAGTACCGTAGCCAGACAGCCGATTTAATGCGGGCCCAAGATCAAAGTGGGTGGGACAAAAATTTCATATCTGCTGCTGCCACCCCCTTGCCCAGCCCTGCCCAAAGCAAAACCCTAAGTTAACTTCTGCCTCACCTCCCAGCGCCCTCACTCCTTCCCAAATTAAATGAAATACCTGTTCTGGTGGGGATCCCCAAGCTCCGCCAGCTGAAGATCTCCTTCCTGCCAAACGAGCTTACTTCTTGGGCGGCTGCCAACACAGTCCCCGAGCTGCTTCTGCCAGAAGTTGGCCTCTGCCTATGTTCAATTTCATGCATGCGTGAAAACTGAGCATGCACACGGTGGAGGGGCCTGTGGCTGGCAGCAGCAGCTCACAGATGGTGCTGGCGGCCGCCCATTTGGTGGGAAAGAGGTCTTCGGCTGACGGAACTTGGGGATCCCCGCCAGCCATACTAAGGGAGATGAAGTTTTATGTGGGCCACGGCCCACCCATGGCTACTCCTCTGCCGTATAAAATCACAACCATGGCTTCACCTCTAAGTGCATACAATTTCACACAGCCTTGGCACTATCGGTGCCAAATAAAAATCCTTGAAAAAGTTCATTGCACTGACATGCATCCAGCAGCATCAGTGCAAAAAGTTTAATGACATTTTGGTGCAGCTGTAACTTCAGTGTTGACTAGTGCAGGTCATCTCCAGTCTGATGCAGATAACCCTTTTCGGGTCAATTGACTTTTCCTGCAGTATCCTCTTTCTTCTCAAATTTATGACACGGAGCTGTAGGCTGTCCTCTGCTGTGCAAGACACCTCAAACTTTCAAACAGCAAATACAAAGCCGCTAATATCAAGCCCAGCTTTAGTCAAGGTAGCAAATGAATTTTCTTCATTAGAGTTTACTACCTGTACTGCAGAACCACATTCATTCTTGCCAAAGATGTTCAATGACTTATTCAAGAGCTACTGCAAATATCTACCAGGTTTGAAATATGTAGACCTGGCTGCACTTCATGCTCTTGATGTACAGGAATTACCCTGTACAAAGAAAACTGATTTCCTACCTAAGAACATAAGAATGGCCATACTGGGTCAAACCATCTAGCCCAGTATCCTACTTCCAACCATGGCCAATCCAGGTCTAAAGTACCTGGCAGAAACCAAGTCAGTAGCATCATTCTGGGGGAAGCAGTGGCTTTCCCCATGTCCATCTCAATAACGGACTATTGACTTTTCCTCCAAGAATTTGTCCAAACCTTTTTTAAACCCACATACACACTGTTACCTTGTCCTCTGTGAGTTCCAGAACTTAATTATTCTTTGAGTGAAAAAATACTTTTTAAACAAATAGGAGCAAATATTTCCATGTAGTTTCCTTAGTGTCCCCTGGTCTTTGTACTTTTTGAAAGAATGAAAAATCAACGCACATTTACCCGTTCTGCACCACTCAGGATTTTTTAGACCTCAGTCATATTCTCCCCTCAGCTTTCTCTATTCCAAGCTGAAGAGCCCTCACTTCTTTAGCCTTTCCTCATATGGGAGGAGTTCCATCCTCTTTATCATTTTGGTCGTTCTCCTTTGAACCTTTTCTAACTCCACTATATCTTTTTTGAGATCCAGCGACCAGAATTGAACGCAGTATTCAAGATGAGGTCGCACCATAGAGCAATACAGAGGCATTATAATAACCTTGGTCTTATTTTGCATCCCTTTGCTAATAATTCCTAACCTCCTGTTTGCTTTTTTGGCCACCATCGCACACTGGGCAGAAGATTTCAGCGTCAGTGACACCTAGATCTTTTTCTTGAGTGCTGATTTCTAAGGTGGATATTAGCATCAGGTAACTGATTAGATATTCTTCCCAGTGTTCATCACCTTTGCATTTGCAGGATCTAATTGTCTTTATGTACTTCAGATTCCAGGGTGGACACTCACTAACTCCTTCCTTGAAACCATAATATTCCTAAAATCATTTTGAGGACTATAAACTTTCTACAGGGATTCTGTCCCACTCTATCCCTATTTCTACCAGAAATGCATCTCTGTAGAAAGGCAAATCTTACCTAGAGTTTATTTAGTGAATGTCACATGATGCACTTCCTGTACAGCAAAAAGCAAAACTATATTTGGCCTTATAAAATATACAGAAGCGCCAAAGCCCACAGTGGTGGTTTCTGTATGCGGGCCGTTATATGAGCAACTGCTTTGGATGTGGCCTACTGTAGTAGCTGCTCAACTTGGTTTCTAAAGAATTGAATTTTTAATATAAGATCCAATCAACCCCAGGATTCAATACAGTAGTTTGTTAATATTTGTTATACCACCTTTCAGATCAATGTAAAATAAAGCTAATTTACATGATGAAACATACCTATAAAATGTATCCAAACAGGTTAACATTTAAAAAAAAATATTTGTGGTACAATAGAAAAAAAAGTGTAGGTATAGCTTTCACATACTTGGTAGTTGAATCTGCTATGAGGAAAGCAAAGTAATGCAGATATTTTCCAGTACATCACTGGAAAAAAAATCTCAGGTCATTAGACCATTTGGAAAAAGTGGTGCTGCTGTTTGCAAGAATTGTGACTCATCGGTTTGTACATGGTACAATATGTACATACTTTCCTACAAACGATACAGGAGTTTGAATCTTGTCTACATACTCATAGTCTGACCTAGCTGCCATTCATTCTCAAGCAGATGAATGTGGAATCCACCTTATTCGTTCAGCATAACAACATTTCAGCTTGAATATCGTAGCTTCTGCCTTTGCTGTCAGATGGCTACAAATGTCTGGTCTCCAAAAAGGTATGTATACCAAGTTGGCAGATGCACCTTGTATTAGAGACATGCTCTTTGTGGCAAGGTTAAAGAGACAATGGATACTGTAGCAGGGGCGTATCTGCGTGGGGCCACAGGGGCATGGGCCCCCACAGATTTTGGCTTGGACCACCCTACCGCCGCCAACCCGTCACTGATCTTTGCTGGCGGGGGACCCCAACCCCCCGCCAGCCAAGCTCCTCTCTTCCGTTGCAGGCTGCCTGCAAGTTGCAAAGCTTCCTGTTCTTCTGAGTCTGACGTCCTGCGCGTTGTACGTGCAGGATGTCAGACTCAGAAGAACAGGAAGCTTTGCAACTTGCAGCCTGCAATGGAAGAGAGGACCTCGGCTGACGGGGGGGTTGGGGTCCCCCGCCAGCAAAGGCCTTGAAACGTGGAATTGCCAGTAGTTTGATTTATTTAGTTCAGTGCATTTTGTGAATAGGACATTCAGTCTCACTCTGACAATGATGAGAGAGGTAATCCACCCCCTTCCCCCTTCTCTGTAGCTCGCGGGAATTGCTTTCACTTTTACCATGCGGCTGAACTCTGGGAGCGGGAACGTTCTATTTACTAGTGTAACCAACAGAAATATTCTTTATGCAAAATACGGTCTGCCGCTTGAGCTTATCCTTGGAGGTACTTGGACTGGGGCTAAGCCACTTCATTACAGACCCTGCTGCATCCGACACGGGGCTCATCACGTTACTAGGGTTTTGGAGCTCGGCGATATTCATTTGCATTTATTTTAGAAAGAGCGCCGTTAAAAGATAAAAATAACAAGAAAGTAAAACGTCTGAATGTAGTATTTGCTTCTAACTCTGGTTCAAGGGATGAGTCACCGCACGGCAGCTTTCGCTGCTTCCACGTGTTAGCGATTCTGATTCTCAGCGCAGGTGAGATCTCTGCTTTTTGTCGGCCGTTATAGTACTGCATGATAGCGATTATACTACTGGACAGGGATCCTAGAAGGTGCCTTTAGGATCCTTCGTACTGTGTAGTTTAGCTGGCAGTGGCGGGGGGGTGGGGTCGGTGGTGCCGGGGGGGGGGGCTAAAATGTGCCCCCTCCCTCTGGCTCTGGCCCCCTCTACCGCCCGAGTCCAGATACGCCCCTGTTAACTGTAGAGGATGATTATAGAACCTTGCATCTTCTCTCTGCTATAGCACCAAAGCCTGTTTAATCATCTAGATGAATTAGTACTACCCAGTACAGGAGAGGTTTCTCTTTTAAGAAGAGACTTATTTTTTTTTTTACCCGTTTTCCAGTGGCCTCGACAGAGAAAAGGCAACCAAGACTAGCTGCTACTATAATGGCCTTTCTCAGTTTGACTGCAGTCACCAGACACTTCTGTTTCTTTATCCAAATACTGTATATACTCCATCTCCTCCTGATTCATTAGATCTTAATGTTTCAGATATTGTGACGCTATTAACTTTGATAGGGGCATTTGCTTTAAAATCGGACAGACATTTCTTCTTTAAATTCAGAGATGAGTAGTTTCTTAATATGAAGCTCAGGCTTTTCCCAGATGTGACCAAATAAACTCGGAAGAGGCAAAGAGAGTTTTTATAACTTAGACCTAGGGTAATCCAGTTGGGATGCCCTTTTCTTGAAATTCCTATGCACATGCATAATTAAGTATAGATCTGTAAGTATATTCTTTCAACTGGCACAAATGAATTTTTTTTTTTTTTTTTTTTTTTGGCAGCACAGAGACCTGCAGGCATATCATTAGTAGCGCCTGTTCATGGAGTTGGTTAGGTAATCCACAATTTGTATTAAGGGAATCTACTTCTGTCTTTCCTTTCTTTTCCTTGTAATTTTATAGATACTTCATAGTAAGCATATTTGAATCCTCTCCCCCTTATTGTGGTCTTGTGGACATGTTTTAAGATTTTTATTTTCTTGTTAGATTAGCAGTGCTAATTTCCTCCTTAATTGTACTTAGTCATGGTTCTGTTCTGTATGAGCATAATATTGCTTGATTTATATATGTTATAAAAGCACCAAACCCCTAAGAGAAAAAAAACTACACTGGCTCCCACTAAAAGAACGAATTGCATTCAAAGTTTGCACCCTGGTCCACAAAATCGTTCACAGGGAAGCCCCAACATACATGTGACCTTATAGACTTGCCTACTAGGAACGCAAAAAGATCAGCAAGCAACTTCCTCAATCTCCACTACCCTAACTGCAAAGGGCTAAAATATAAATCCACATACGCGACCAGTTTCTCATACATTTGTACCCAGCTATGGAACGCACTGCCGAAGGCCATAAAAACAAAGCAAGACCTAACTATCTTCCGAAGGCTATTGAAAACAGATCTGTTCAAGAAGGCATACCATAAACAGCCATCTTAAATACTAAATAATAAGACTTTACACAACCTAGACACAACCGAAATCATATCACTTGACTGTTTAACCTCTTTACTACTAGTGAACAAGCACTATCACCTCAATCCTTATGTCAAACATGGTCTGTGCAGACATCTGTCCCAGTACATCTTGGTATACTCTCAGCCTATTGTGTTTTCAAAAACAGAGTTCTGATACCTCCATTTTCCATCGTTTTTAGATTCTTGAAAGGGCTTCATGTCAAACCAGCAATATAGAAGCTTCCTCTTCCATGGGACTTCACTGTCATTTGAGCCAATGGAATTCTCAAATGTCAGATATCTAATCTGAAAAGCATTCTTTATGATAGTGATTACTTTGGCTAGAAGAAACAGTAATCTTCAAGCATTAGTCGTGTATGAGCCTTATACTCAAATTTTATTATCCTAAAGTAGTTCTATATAAATTCCTAAATTCCTGCCAAAGGTGGTCAGACCTTTTCACATTTTCCTTTAAAACCAGACAGGCATCTAGGTGAGAAGTCCCTCCACACTCTGAACTGCAAACAGGCTCTCATTCAGTGTCTTAAAAACAGAATCGGTCAAGTCTACACAGCTGTTTGCTTCCTTCAACTCTCACAGACTTGGTATTCCAGCAGCAAAGTGTATTCTAGCCAATTGGCTAGCATCCTATATTTGTTTTGAACAGACTGGTATTGCTGTAACCAGTACAGTACAGCCTCATCAGATATTAGCTTCTAGGAGTGGCCTAGTGGTTAGGGTGGTGGACTTTGGTCCTGGGGAACTGAGGAACTGAGTTTGATTCCCACTTCAAGCACAGGCAGCTCCTTGTGACTCTGGGCAAGTCACTTAACCCTCCATTGCCCCATGTAAGCCGCATTGAGCCTGCCATGAGTGGGAAAGCACGGGGTACAAATGTAACAAAAATAAAATAGATACTATTGGAGATTCTACATGGAATGTTGCTATTCCACTAGCAACATTCCATGTGGAAGGCTGCGCAGGCTTCTGTTTCTGTGAGTCTGACGTCCTGCACGTACGTGCAGGACGTCAGACTCACAGAAGCAGAAGCCTGCGCAGCCACATTGGTGATCTGCAAGGGCCGACTTCTACATGGAATGTTGAAATAGCAACATTCCATGTAGAATCTCAAATAGTAGCAACAGTGGAGGAGTGGCCTAGTGGTTAGGGTGGCGGACTTTGGTCCTGGGGAACTGAGGAACTGAGTTTGATTCCCACTTCAGGCACAGGCCGCTCCTTGTGACTCTGGGCAAGTCACTTAACCCTCCATTGCCCTATGTAAGCCGCATTGAGCCTGCCATGAGTGGGAAAGCGCAGGGTACAAATGTAACAAAATGAATAAATAGCTGTCTTAAAGTACTTTGCTGCAGAGCAGCTACTTGGCCCTCTCGCCACAATTTCACTTCACACTACTGCCTGAACCAGTTGTCAACCAGAGACAGAATCTTCTGTCAAACAGTTCAACTCTTGTATAATTATCTAAAATCTGTTCAACTCTTGTATAATTATCTAACTGGTCCACTCCTCGACAACGGACCAGTTTATAAGCTGGAGTAGCCCTGAGTTGGTTGTCACTCATGTGCCTGAGAATTGTAAAACCTCATGAGCAATAGAACTAATTGAGGAGACCTGAGGCAACAGTTGTACATGGAAAGGACTGCATGTGCTCAGAACTTTTCACTAGTTCCGAGATGTGGGAGAGCCCCACATCTGATGCTACTTACTTATATGCCTGATTAGTTTTGCTGTCTGTGGAGATCAGCTGTTACTTGGAAGAAAACTTTTCTATATCTTGTATAGTCGCTGTTAATATTCTGAATACCTGACTGCTTGTAGGGTCCCCAAGCTTTGGGATATTCATCCCTAGTTGTAAGAGGCATGTCTCATGTGAACAGCCACCCAGAAAACTTAGTCATCATTTCCTAGACTAGAGTATATAAAAAGGCCTTTCCTTGTGCCAGAGCCGGTGGTGGGAGGCGGGACTGGTGGTTGGGAGGCGGGGATAGTGCTGGGCAGACTTGTACGGTCTGTGCCCTGAAAATGACAGTTACAATTCAAGGTAAGATATACACAAAAAGTAGCACATATGGGTTTGTCTTGTTGGGCAGACTGGATGGACCGTGCAGGTCTTTTTCTGCCGTCATCTACTATGTTACTATGTATTCTTTCACTCAACAAGAAATTTAAAACTGCTTGTGCTGTGCTATATTTATTCAGGGCCAGGAATACTGCAAATACGTACAGTAATTTGTAAACCTACTGGCTACAACTGCAAATACTCCTCTCAAAATGCCAGGGAAAATGTTGCTTGAGGGATTTATTTCTGCCCTAAAAACTATTTCTATAACAGATAAAAGTGCCCTTTTCACCATATATACAGTCTTAACAAACCCACCCACTTTGAACTCAGACCCACCCAACATTAACATAGCTGTCATGTGGTTGGCAGGGAATCTACAAGCTCTGCCAGCTGAGGACTCCTGGCATCTCTCCCTCCCTTCCTCCCCTCCCCCCCCCCCCCCCCCAAGGTGATCAGGGGGTCTCTTAATTCCACTCCCCAACTCCTCAGTATCTTTTAAATCCTTCTGTTCTTTGCCAGCAATGAGCAGTGACATGTACCTGTTGCTCATGCTGGCTCCAAACCTTCCCTCTGACACAACTTCCTGTTTTGTAGGATCAGTAATTTTGCGTCAGAAGGAAGCCTCGGGGCTGGCACAAGCCTCAGTTATGAGTTGCTGCTCGCGGCCAGCATTGAACTGAAGGACTTAAAAAAAAGGTAACTCAAAGTTGGGGGAAGAGGAGTTGAACTCCCAATCACCTTGGGGGGAGGAGGAGGAAGAGATGCTGCACAGGTGCAGTGTTCTCGTGCCCACCCATTTTGGGCTCAGGCACAGCCAAAATTGGGTGTATGACTACACCGCTCGATTTTTAGTGGATAGAAAGAAAATGGACCCAGGTGGAAGGAACACATGTAGTTGCATATGGCTTTAAATATATACATTTGGTAACTGTTTTTCAGAATTTTTGTTTTTACACAACACATACTGTCCATTATCTCTATCAAGGACTAATAGTTTCTCGATGTTCATAGCTGTCAAATATACATATGTTTTCTTATTCACAGAATTTCCTAACCATACACATTCTGCTTTTTAATAATCCTGCATTTCTAGAGCATTCCTAATTATGATACACTACCAAGAAGTTCACCAAAACTGCCCCCGGCTCCTGCAAGCAAAGCACACACCAGTCCTTTAGTTGATATGTTTAACAATCCATCAGCAGTTCAGAAGTCATCTTATGAAAAACCGAGCAACCCTACAGGTGAATATTTGTTTTCAATACTCCTGAAATGGGGGCGAGATTAGAGGGAACGTTTTGCTAGATTTTATTTTAATATATTTCGCTGTAACAAAATGATTTTCTCCAAGGACAAGCAGGCCTTCTATGTTCTCAAAAGTGGGTGATGCCGATCTGCGTTGCCCGGTCCGGTATTTACCAAAGCTAAATGAAAGTGGGTGGAAAATTTAAATAGGGAACATGGGAAGATGTGATTTTTTTTATTGTGTGTGCTTAAGGAAGGGGGTAAATGGTAATAGATTTGATATACTGCTTTTCTGTGGTACAACCAAAGTGGTTTACGTATATTATATTCAGGCACGTTCACTGTCCCTATTGGGCTCACAATCTAAGTTTTGCACCTGGGACAGTGGAGGGTTAGGGGGCTCTCTTACAAAGGTGCGTAGGTGCCAACACGCATCAAATTGGCACTGCTGCCCTGCTACCTCATGCCCTAGGTGGTAATTCCATTTTTGGCACATGCCCAAAACACACAGTAGAAAATATTTTCTGTTTTCTACCATGGGACTCTTACCTGGCGGTAATCGGTAGTTGGCGCATACTGCACACTTACCGCCCGGTTAGCGCGCAAGACCTTACTGCTAAGTCAGTGGATGACGTTAAAGTCTCAGGCCAAAAATGGACGCACGCTGGTTTTTATTTTGCCGCGCGTCCATTTTCCGGCACATTTTTAAAAAATCCCCTTTTTTCCAGGTGCGCTCAGGAAGTGGACCAGCGAGCATCCAAAACACACACCTACACTAGTGCATTGGGTGCGCCTTAGTAAAAGGGCCCCTATGTGACTTGCTGAGGGTCACAGAAATTGCAGTGGGAACTGAACAGAGTTCCACAGGTTCTTAACCCACTACACTAACCATTAGGCTCCTCCTCCACATCCTCATAGTAGCAATATCAAATTAAAATCAATGTAATTTGATTTATACTTCAAAAAGATTCAATAGTAATATCCTGTAGCAGTTGATCAGTTTCCCATATTACGTCTGAGGAATTTTTGCCCATTTATTATGATTTTCTCACACCTTTTCCAGTGGTAGTTCAAAGTGAGTTACATTCAGGTACACAGTTATTTCCCTGTCCCTGGAGGGCTCACAATCTAATTTTGTATCCGAGGCAGTGAAGGGTTAAGTGACTGACTTACCCAAGATCACAACGAGCAACAGTGGGATGTCAAGCCCATGCTCTAACCATTAGGCTACTCCTCCATTCTTCCATATTGAATTGTTGCAGCTCTGACTCTGATATTTTGAGAACTACCTTGCATGAGGAGCTTGATTCAGGTTTTAAACATTTCAATAGGACTTAGGTGGTGGTTAGGTCAAGATTTTGACGGCCACTCCAAAATATGAAATCTCTTCATTCTTAGATTTATTTGATGTTGAGTGATGCTTTGCTTCATGACTTAGTAGACTCAGCTTCAGCTCATAGGTGGATAGTCTCACATTCTCTTGTAGAATTTTCTGACTGAACCATAAATTGTGTTTTCTAATCAATGGCCGTCTAGGTTCTGATGCAGAAAAGCAATCTGACATCATACTACAACTACCATGCCTGAGTTCCAGGTTAAGGCCCTACTTTTGGGAAGGTATTATGACCAAAAAGTTCAATTTTGGATGCCTTGAGGTGGGCATTAATGACATTCAGTTTTTTCATGATGGTTGACACATGAACTCTTAAGTCTGCCCCACTGAGGAGAGGCCTGCAAATATATTCATTAGTCTTGGGGACTTGTGACTTGGTGGAGAAGTTTCCAGTTTGCTTTTTGGGTATCTTGGTAGTGTGACTACTGTTGGGTAGAATATCAGTAGTCTTCAACATTTTCCGTTTGTAGGCTATTTGACAGTGGACAAATGGAGCCCCAAATGTTTTGAAAGGGTTTTATAACCCAGTCCTGACAGATGAGCATCAAAATACTCTTTGTCATAGGTCTTGACATGGAGTGATCTGGCAAGACCTGAAGAAACTATTCATGCAAGGAAGACTTCAAGATGGTAATTTTTATAACAGAGTCCCTAGGCTTAGCAGGACAGATGATGCCTGTTATGGTCCTGTTTTATGCCTATGTGCCTTTAAAATGCTCATGGAAATACAGTAGTAATACCTGCTACATTGAAAGTGCAGACATTTACATCTTTTGTTGAGCAGGTGCAATGTTAGCAAGTAAAATATATAAGTACGCAGGTGGGTTAGCATATTTTAATTAATGTGCCAATTTTGTAATTCCACCCAGACTGCACTCCAGCAACACCTACAGTAAGTTACATGCATTCATATAGCTGTACTTTGTGAATAAAGTTAACTTTCTTTCTCCAGAAGAAGGCATGTGTTGTGCAAAATACTAGCATTGAGATTTTATACTGCATTAAGATAAATACATTACAGTTACTGTTTATATGAAGATTATCATGGAAAGGACTCTCTGCACTTAGTTTGAAGTTCTTGCAAAATAAGTTTTTCATGAGTAGGGGAAATGGTCACCTAATTTGTACCTGGTGAAACCTCTGTGTTAATACGATACCCCTCTCTTTCACAAATTAATTCATTTTTCAGAAGTATGCTTTTTCATTATTATAAATATTAGCTGGGAGGGGGGTTTTGAAACATTTTTTGCTAATGTTTGTAAAAACAATTTTATGCACATTTATTCCCACATATGTGGTAAAGTGATTTTATAAAATGATCTCCCAAATATCAGAACTGAAACGGGGGGGAGGGGGAGGAAGCATGGTGCTCTAGCTGTGGCCTATTTGTGAACCCAGCAGCATTCTTCTTATTTTCTGCTAAGATATAGACCCAGATCCCTGACGCAGGCGCTTCGCGCCAAAACACGGCCCATGACGGGTCAATGATATATGATGAACAATTTAGCGTTAGATAGTGTTGTAATTGAAATCCAGTGGCCAGTATGTTATTACACAAAATGATAACACTAACATTAAACAGTGGCAGATATTAGGGCAATGAGCTGAGAACCAGTGTAGCAAGGGTCAAATCCTACTTGCAAGTCTTTTGGCCTTCAGCAAGTCACTTAACCCTTCGTTGCCTCAGGTACAAACTTAGATTGTAAGCCCTCTGGGGACAGGAAAATACCTACTATACCTGAATGTAACTTGCCTTCAGCTACTACTGAAAAGGTGTGATATAAATAAATAAAAAAATTAAAGACTTTGCCCCATTTGTGAAGGCTCCTGGTACTTCTTTTGCTATTTGGACTTTTTGTGCTTTGAACCCTCTGTTTTATATGGAAAAATGTACCAGCATTCCTCAACAGCGATAGGAGAGACTGATCAACAGCTACAGGAAATGTTTAATTGACGTTATTGCTGCCCAGTGAGGTATTACTGGCTAGTGAATAAATAGTTTCACATACCTTTTCACACAGATACTTATTGTTGAATCTTTTTGTTAAATAATCAAAATGTATCCTCTTGTCTGAGTTTTTCAGTATGACTGACTGTTTTTCTCTCCTCAAGATTTAGATAAGGATCAAATAGTAATTAGAGCAAAAACTTTGCTAAATACAGATAAATACTTATCATTCTAGGAGGTCCAAAATCTTTCCCCACACTGTATGTATAATTAGTTTTTGTTGGCAAACTGCAGTTTTTCCTATACATTTTTTTCTTAGCCACTTTTGTGTTCTCAAAGACATGGATATTATCAATGTGGTCTACCATTAAAATGTATTATTTTACTGCTAACCCCAGTTATAAATTGGGAACTGTGCTAAAAGAGCATGAGTTAGTCGTTAAATAATGCATCTTTAACAGTAGGCCATGTTTTGTAACTGCACCCCTTAGACTTAAGATCTTGAAAACAGAAAACAAAGACCTAATATTGATAAAGATCAATAAGCTAAACAGTTCCTAATAGGTATCACGTAAGAAAGATCTTTTCTAATATTTGAAAATTATGTCTGTTAGTTTATACAATATCTTGTTCATTTTGCTTTCCAATCTAACTATCCTACGGTTCCTAGCCACACTATCTTAATAACAGATATAGGAGGATACTGTTACTCTGCTGAATTGCCATGTTTCAATTAATCTTACTTTTTGGTCATTATGGCTGTCCCTTGACTTTTAACAGATGTTCCAGATGAAACCAGCTTATTACGATCTATGTCTATGGCAACAGGTCTGAACCTGGTGAAAAGGACAAAAGTAAAAGTAAAAACTATCTTTCCACATACAGCTGGAAACAACAAGACGTTACTTAGTTTTACAGAAGGTGATATCATCACACTTCTCATACCTGAAGAAAAAGACGGTTGGCTTTATGGAGAACATGACAAGACAAAAATGTAAGTTCTTGAGAAAACTATCCAGTTTATTTTCGAAAGAGAAAGACGCCCATATTTCGACCCAAATCGGGAGATGGGCGTCTTTCTCCCGTGGGCGACCAAATCAGTATAATCGAAAGCCGATTTTGGGCGTCTTCAACTGCTCTCCGTCGCAGGAATGACCAAAGTTGATGGGGCGTGTCGGAGGCGTGGTAAAGGCAGGACTGGGGCGTGGTTATCGGCCGAGGAGAGATGGCCGCCTTTCAGCCGATAATCGAAAAAAGAAAGGCGGTTTTACCACGATTTTGGGTCACACTTTTGGACCCTTTTTTTCACAAACAAGTTCCAAAAAAGTGCCCCAACTGCTCAGACGACCACCAGAGGGAATCGGTGATGACCTCCCCGGACTCCCCCAGTGGTCACTAACCCCCTCCCACCAAAAAAAAAAAAAGAACTTGAAAAACCTTTTTTTCCAGCCTGTATGGCAGCCTCAAATGTCATACCCAGCTCCATGACAGCAGTATGCAGGTCCCTGGAGGAGTTGTTAGTGGGTGCAGTGGACTTCACCCAGGTGGGCCCAGGCCCATCCCCCCCCCCCCCTTTGACTTGTGGTGGTAAATGGGAGCCCTCCAGACCGCCCCCAAAACTCACTGTACCCACATGTAGGTGCCCCCCTTCACCCCTTAGGGCTATGGTAATGGTGTAGAGTTGTGGGCAGTGGGGGGGGGGGGGGGATTTGAGGGGCTCAGCACCCAAAGGAAGGGAGCTATGGACTTGGGAGGCATTTTACTTTTGTTTTTTGCATTTTACAAGTGCCCCCTAGGGTGCCCGGTTGCTGTCCTTGCATGTGAGAGGGACCAGTGCACTACGAATCCTGGCCCCTCCGAGGACCCAATGCCTTGGATTTGGTCGTTTTTGAGCTGGGCGCCTTCGGTTTCCATTATCACTGAAAAATGATACCACCCAGCACAAATCCGATGCATTTGGCCGGCACAAACCATATTATCGAAAAAAAAAAAGATGGCCATCCATTTTTGTTTTTCGAAAATAGTCTGTCCCGCCTCTTCACGTACCGTTTTCGGACATAGAAGCCCATGGAGAAGGGCGTTCGATTATGCCCCTCTATATGATCTAGCAAGAAGGAATACAGCTATCAACACCATCAGCTTGCAGGAGATCAGGGCAATGTCTATCAGTGAGAACTGTAACAGGAATAATTTGAATATATTTCTCAGTATCTTATGTTTGGCATTCAAGGCTATTGTTGGGTTGGGCCTAACCTGTCAAAAGGAAGGCCTGCATCACTGCATGTCTTCTCAAGTTTTGAAGTCTCGAGATATTTTATTAGGGGTACCACCTATTATGAAAACTCAATTAGCATTAACCTGAAATAATTTTTTTCATGTTATATATCCCTCTTTTGGAATTAGCTGCCAAGAGTTCTTACTGATCAGGTGTAATCTTCTTTTTCACAAGATGTTAAAACCATATGTAGGGGCACTGTTCGGGAGACTTCTCATATAATCTGTGTTTTGTGAGGATGAGGTGTTTAAATGGATTAATTTGTCTTTCAGTATTTGTTTGTATTGGGTATATTTTAGTATTGGTTTAATATGGGTGGACATGCCAGAGTTTAATGAAGCTTTTATAAGCATAAGGGAAACACAACAGAAGAATGGTCCTCCGTAGTTCTCAGGTCATAGCAGAAAAATAGAGGAGGAGACGCAGAGCACAACACAACAAATGTGCTATAGTGTCTCAAATCTCTTTATTACAAGTGGAACTAGACTTGACACGGGCCGTGTTTCGGCCTATCGGCCTGCTTCATAAGTCTGAACCGATGTATCAAACATTTTCTATGAAATCTAATTGACCTCCTCCAGGTCATGATGTCAAAATAATAAGACAGTGTACAATTTCCAACCGGCTCTTCTTGGAATATAAAAGATGAATTTTTTTAAATTTTTTGTTACATTTGTACCCCACGCTTTTTCACTCATGGCAGGCTCAATGCGGCTTACATGGGGCAATGGAGGGTTAAGTGACTTGCCCAGAGTCACAAGGAGCTGCCTGTGCCTGAAGTGGGAATCAAACTCAGTTCCTCAGGACCAAAGTCCACCACCCTAACCACTAGGCCACTCCTCCACTGTTGCTACTATTTGAGATTCTACATGGAATGTTGCTATTCCACAAATGTGGCCGCACAGGCTTCTGCTTCTGTGAGTCTGACGTCTTCACGTACGTGCAGGACGTCAGACTCACAGAAACAGAAGCCTGCGCAGGCTTCTACAGGGAATGTTGCTAGTGGAATAGCAACATTCCATGTAGAACCTCCAATAGTATCTATTTTATTTTTGTTACATTTGTACCCTGCGCTTTCCCACTCATGGCAGGCTCAATGCGGCTTACATGGGGCAATGGAGGGTTAAGTGACTTGCCCAGAGTCACAAGGAGCTGCCTGTGCCTGAAGTGGGAATCAAACTCAGTTCCTCAGTTCCCCAGGACCAAAGTCCACCACCCTAACCACTAGGCCACTCCTCCACTGAATCGAGCACCAAGTCTTCAAACTTGCCTTTGTGGTGCAGGCAAATGTGAAGACTTGGCACTCGATTCAGGCTTGAACCACAAGGAAGCTACCGTAGAAAAATGGATGTAAGGAGTAAGTACAGTTTAGTAAACTGAGCCACAGAAAGAGCTGGTTTTCAAAAGAGCGCTGAGCACCCAACTGAGTCAGCCAAATTACACTGATTTCTGCTGAAGCTAACCTACTAGACTTTTTGCAAGATTAGAATAATTTTCAGCTAAATTAACCCTTCTCCAACAATGCTTCTAGAACTACACATTTTTAAGGGGGAGGTGGCTGGCTAAGTTTCATCACTTGGCAGATATAACCCCCCCCCCCCCCCCCATTTATTAAGCTGCGTGGCAACGCCTACACAGCCCATTCAAAGTGGATGAGCTGTGTCTGCATTAGAATACGGCAGCCTCTAGCGCAGCTTAGTAAACGGGGGGGGGGGGGGGGGGATAGATTGCTTAAAGTCAGTCTAGGATGATTTTATTATAAATCACCCAAGTGAGGAGGACAAGTAGGCACTTTGACCCTAGTTTATAAAGAGACATGGGCAGCTATGTGCCTGTCTTTATAAAATAGCAGCACAAAACCTGCAGAAATCATTAGTAAAAAGAACCTGCATTCATACACCTGTGTCTTTTATAATCAATACATAAATGGTGACTTCATCCACACGCTGAAAATTTACACTGAAAACACCCACACCTAAGTCATATAACGTATGCACATTCTTGTGCTTTCACATAAGGATAAGTTATTTTACCTATGTATACTGACTGACACATGCATGAAAATGCTTTTATTAAAAAAAAAAATAACAGCAAAATGAACTAAAATGTTTTTACCATGCAGGATCTAGTCAGCTAGATCCTGGTGAAATCGGCCCCAGAGTGACCTACTTGGGTGTCTGGCAGAGAGTCGGTGGTCCAGGGATGACTTAAGTCTTCCTCATATTTCTAGCTCAGTATAGTAAACTAGATGAAAGCCAACCTCTTCCCCCCCCCCCCCCCCCCCCCCCCCCCCCCATGCCCTTTTATAGTCTGTGTCCTCTTCTGCTTCTGCCCTTCCTCAAACCAACTCTCTTGGGCAGGACAAGAAATCCTCACTTGCCCCAGTGCTGGAGGGATGCTACCACTTGAGTGCAGCCTCAGCACCACTGATTGGTCAGTAGGGTAAACCAGTGTAACAGTAGACATTTTCCTTCCCTCCGTAAGCCTGAGTGTTCCACCTCTGTGATATGGTCAGACTCAACCAACCCCTCTCAGAAGGGGAGTCTGAATTCAGATTTCCCACATTGCAAGACAGAGAACTGCTGGAGTCACAAAGCTAACATCTCTATACTTTATTACATTATTAAGTTCTTTCTTTGTTCAGTTAAATGTAGGCCTGGCCTACATTGGCAGGGCAGCAACCAACAGGTCAGGGTAAAGAAACCCCCACGTGTGTAACAGCAGTCAAAACCAAAAAGTAAGGGTGGACCAAGAAGTCTCGCCAGCCAAAGGTTGATTGAAGTAACTTTACTGACACCAAATATTTGGTGCCAGTAAAGTTACTTTAATCAAACTTTGGCTGATGAGACTTCTTGATCCACCCCTACTTTTTGGTTTTGACTACATTGACAGGGACATATCACTTCAGGATGTAGGTGGCCAAGGCAAAATAAATTAAGTGTTACCTCACATAAGGTATGCATAACAACTTTATTATCTTTCTGTTATGGGTTATTGTATCTCTGCATTTATATTGGCTAGGATACCTATTGCATGTATTCTTATGGTTCCTCTACATTTTCAAAGGAATGATTGTTCTCATAGAGAAGTTTTTCATTTTTAGAAGATCCATACATCTACAGTCAAAAGTACATTTTTCAAATTTCAGTCAGATCTATGTGGTTTGTTTTTTTTTCACTTTTATAGGAGAGGTTGGTTTCCATCATCATACTCAAGAATACTGGAAGAACCTGTTCAAGAAGCAGTATGTGTGCCAAGGTAGTACACACTAAGACTATATTTCATAAGATAGAGTTTATGCTGTAGAAAATGCTTCCTGCTTTAAGCTTGTTTATTTCATTGAGTATACAACGCCTTATTTGATTGCAGGATCATATATTACATATTCAAGAACTCCTGTTGAGACATGACTGACTATTTGGAATTTTTAATTTTGCAGCTTGAGTGGTGCTTACTAAAGAATTATTAGTTTGCAAGACTCGGAGCCTAATAGTTCAAGCTTCTGGCAGTGCTATGTACCTTCTGTTGCTAATAGCTGCAGCAACACTGTAATTTCCCCCGTTTTCAGATGACTTGGGAAAACCTGAAATTGCTGTGCCCCCGCAACAGCTGTCAATAGAGGGAAGCAGGTGCTGCCACCAGCTTTTGAAGCCTTTCAAATTTTTAAATAGAGAGGTGTGGTAGCCGTGTTAGTCCACTCTTAAAGGTTATCAATAGAAATCATGGAAAAGAAAATAAGATGATACCTTTTTATTGGCCATAACTTAATACATTTCTTGATTAAAAGTTTGTTCATTTGCTTTTTCATGCGGCTGTATGCCGTATCTTCCATCTTAAGTAGAGAAGTGTGGTAGCCGTGTTAGTCCACTCTTAAAGGTTATCAATAGAAATCAAACAAAATAAAACATGGAAAAGAAAATAAGATGATACCTTTTTTTATTGGACATAACTTAATACATTTCTTGATTAGCTTTCGAAGGTTGCCCTTCTTCATCAGATCGGAAATAAGCAAATGTAAAAATTTTAAAGAAATTCCTGATACAAGCCTGAGATGTAAGGAAAGGTTTTCTCGCCTAACAGATGTCTTTTTATCAAACCAGACAATTTTTGTTTTGAGAGTTGTTTTTTGTTTTTGAAACGTTATCAAACAAACAGTATGACTCCCGGTACACCTGAGTTTCTTATGACTCTAGGTACCATTTACACTGAAATTGCAAAATTTATACATTTTTCAGATTTCCCATAAAACATTTATATATCATCAGAATAATAAACCCCAAATTCCCTCCTACCAACCTTCTTATAACCACCTCTAATTTCAAAATGTTCCTCCATTAAAAATACAACATAATATCCAGTGTGCATGTTTTCTGTGCTGCTGGATATTACTTAAAATCGCCAATAAAAATAATCTTGTATAGCTCCATCCCCCACACTTCCCCTCCCCACCTTACCCTTTATCAGCCCAAATCCAGTCTCCTCATCCCCCCTTTTCAAAGCTAAGAATAGGTGTAAAGTTTTTGGGTTTTTTTGTTTGGTTTTTTTTTAGGAGATTGATTTTTGTTCTATTTTTTTGTTTGGTTTTTATTTTTTGTGTTTTGGTTTGTTTTATGTAGCCCCATATCCGTCAGGAGTATCAGTTCAATAAACCTGACAGACAAAGGTGGTGTTGTCCTCCCTCCACCAGATTACCAGGAATTAACAAGCACCCCTTCAGATAAAAGATTTGATTCCTCCAGCAATATATTTCCGACTACACCTATGCCAGGACCAGAAAGTTCACCACCTGTAAGTAAACTTGTAATACATTTTCTACAGATTTTATATCAAATGTTATGTGCTTTAAATATGCAAAAAGCAATAGGAAAATATTAAAATGCATTGGCATTCACAAACAGATTCTCTCATCCTATACTTAAAAGAGAAGTCTTTTCAAAATAGTTTTTTTTTCTGGATAATCCACTTCCTCGCCCCACATGATCATAAATAGTCATGTCTCCTTCAGGTCAAAGAGGGTTTACCCCAGCTAAGAGATGACGATCTTAGTGACAAAGCAAATTATCATTGCAGGGATTAGCAGGGTAAAGTGTATAGGCTGGCAGCCTTGGTGTCATGAAAGCCATTTTTCAGTGCAACTCCTTCATTAGCCTTATGACATGGTTCTGGTAACCATTTAGTCCTAACTGCTAGCTCACAAATCTATACTGACAATTGTTTTATGAGCAGCAGCTGACTTTTACTGATTTTTGCCAGAAGGTTATGACAACATGGTTGGGAAACTTTGGCTCCATAATGAAAAGGGTAGGGCCTCATAATGAACAGTAATAGAAATGCCATACCTGAGTATCTCTGTGAAGTTATACTACTGAAACCTTTAAGTTGGCTTGAAACTGCTTTTTATGTAGCTAGATTTCAGTTTAATGCATTTATGAAAAACAAAAAAACTTGGGGCAGCTAAAGACCTTGTTGCTTAGTGGCAATCCAGAATTACCTTTGCTTACTCCTTGGGCATATCTTGTTAAACCTGTACTGTTCTCTTTTGGCCCTTAATTGCTCGTGTGTTATAGGGTGTTGGCATTTCCTAACCATGACTAGTAGATGCATTAACGTTTAGAGTTTGTCCTACTGCAAGCTATTAATACATGTCAATTGCAAGCATGACAAGGTGTTTGACTGAAGATGGCACAGAAAATACAAGTCACCTGGGTCAATCAAAAGTTTCCTGGCTATAGATGCATTCTCCTGTCAGTATGGCTTTCCTTTTAAATGTATCATGTGCAGATTTATAACTCAGATGGTTTAGCTAACTTAGGGACTCTCTTATTAAGCTTCGTGAAGCAGTTAGCGCAGGCTTTACCAGGCAGTAGACACTTAGCATGGACCCATGCTAATCTCTACTTAAAACCAGCAGCTGGAAACCAAGTGTGACATGGGCATGTCAGAGGCATGGTTGGTACTGCAAGCACTCTCATGACCACTAATTAGTGGGTTTAACGTACTGTCACCCAATCAGCTCTCACCTGCTGTGATACCCTCTCCCCCAGATCTGCCCCCATTCCATTCGCCCTCTCCCCACCAGCTGACCCCATGAGAGGGGGTGTTGAAGTGGTTTGTATTGGAATGGGGGATCTGATAGTGGAAGTTGAGGATCGGAATGGGGAGATCTGATGGAGGAATCAGGGGAAAAGATCAGGATAGGTTGAGGATCAGAATGAGAGGATCAGGAGGTGTGAGTAGATTGGACCGGGAGGTGTATGGGAGTGCTGATCAGAGGATTATGGGGTTCATCAGGGGAGGGCAGGAATGGGTAGAAACACCACAGGTAGCTGTTATGTTGACATGTAGTGCCCAAGCACTCCATACTGTTGGCCCAGGCATGTAATGCAGTGCCCTTGTGTTAACTGCCCTATACAGTAAACTCAGGGCACATCCCATCCATTTACCGCACTGGCTTTGCACTTACTGCCTGTTACTTTTTTCTGTTAACATGCAAAACCTAGAGCCCCTTAGTGTCTGGGCCATGCTTTGAGAGGGTAGTTTCATAGCGGGGTACATAGGCAGGGAAGGCACATATTGTATGCTTTTGTGCAGCAGCTTTCTGGTGGGGCTATTTTACAGAGTTAACCTACTCTGAGGCGGGGGTAACTTGGTGCATGTATGTGCCAGTACGAATCAGGCGTGTGCATGTATCTTAGAAAATAGAAGCATAAAAGTGAATTCTGCCCTAGAAACTTCATAAAATTATCACTTCTATGTATAGAAGTTTTTCCATGTGTGTTTTACATACAGAAAATATTATAAAACTACTCTGGAGTGTGTACATGTACAAACACATGTACCTTTACCCAATCTGCACATAGGAGTTCCCTGAGGAATATGGTAGTTTGGGTGGAGCTGGGGTAGAGTTGTAATAGACATGCCATTTTATATACTACATGTGTATATATAGAATATACATACGTTCTTACACCTTTGGAGCAGGTGTAAATTTGTGCACTATTAGGGATTGTTCTGAAAGTTTTTTTTTATAATTTTTTTTTTTTGGTTACATTTGTACCCCGCGCTTTCCCACTCATGGCAGGTTCAATGCGGCTTACATGGGGCAATGGAGGGTTAAGTGACTTGCCCAGAGTCACAAGGAGCTGCCTGTGCCTGAAGTGGGAATCGAACTCAGTTCCTCAGTTCCCCAGGACCAAAGTCCACCACCCTAACCACTAGGCCACTCCTCCACTGTTGCTACTATTTGAGATTCTACATGGAATGTTGCTATTCCACTAGCAACATTCCATGTAGAAGTCGGCCCTTGCAGATCACCAATGTGGCCGCGCAGGCTTCTGCTTCTGTGAGTCTGACGTGCAGGACGTCAGACTCACAGAAACAGAAGCCTGCGCAGCCTTCTACATGGAATGTTGCTAGTGGAATAGCAACATTCCATGTAGAATCTCCAATAGTAGCAACATTCCATGTAGAATCTCCAATAGTATCTATTTTATTTTTGTTACATTTGTACCCCGCGCTTTTCCACTCATGGCAGGCTCAATGCGGCTTACATGGGGCAATGGAGGGTTAAGTGACTTGCCCAGAGTCACAAGGAGCTGCCTGTGCCTGAAGTGGGAATCGAACTCAGTTCCTCAGGACCAAAGTCCACCACCCTAACCACTAGGCCACTCCTCCACATAGGCACCTATACTGGCTTATAACGCCATAAAATAAGTGCTTTATTGCACATTGCTCATATGTGTCCTGTTATGAAATTACTGCAACAGGCGTATATACCCTGAATTTTTTCAGAAGCATCTACTTGAACACACAAAAACACTGTTTATATGATCAAGGTTGCTTATAAATTTACCCCCGAATGGACATGACCCCCTCTCAGGCAAAATAAACTATTTAATGAAATGAGTATGGGTATCGCATTAATTAGTACCCTACATCTGCACTTTCCTAGAAGTTACTCTGCTTGCTGTTCTATTGTAAAAACAGCCATGCTGGGGGAAAAAAAACAAGATATATCTTAGACTTCTGGCCGAACGCAAGCACCAAATCGGCAAATGGCACTCAATATGGAAAAATTTCACATAACTGTATTATGCTAGTAATAAGTAAAAGTGATTAGGAAGAGGATTGTAGGGTACGACAATCAGAGGTTGCACTGGGGGGGGAGGGGGGATTCTTTGCACTATAAAATTGTTAAAAAAACAAATAAAAAATTTTTGAAGTTACATGTGGTTTAAAAAATAGAAACTATTGACGAGGGGAGTTATCATATGCAAATGTATCGTTAAGACCCAATGCTATACTCTCACTGTAATGGATACATTAATGTATTCAATTGTTTAGTAAAGACTTTATGCAAATAAACAAAAAAAAAAACAAGATATATCTTTTCCCTATTTACGAATTTATGAATTGTCCATTAGTCACTAGCCATAAACACCTCTCTCTCTCTCTCTTCTGCTTGAAGGGATTTCTTCTTCTCTTTATCTCTGCAAAACTTAAAATCATTGTGTGTGTCATTTTATATGAGCCAGATACTAAAATGTAGCCAGGAAGAAAGAGGGGAAGCCTATTCTATTCTAGTAGAAATTTATCTTTATAGAATGGCAGTGAAAATCTTTGGAAATTCTCAACAGAGATAAAATATTTTGTACTTATACAGTAGTTCATGGTGATCCTCTACTAAAATCAAGATATCACTAGAATAGCTAACTGGATTCTCTAAGTAATCAGTGAAATAATACAAATTTCAAATCATCCTGGTCCTATAATTTAATAAGTGCAATTACTTTTATTTATTTATTTGCTGCATTTGTATCCCACATTTTCCCACCTATTTGCAGGCTCAATGTGGCTTACATTATGCCACAGTGGTGATCATTTTAAGCTATTCTTTTTTGCCTACTAAGATTGTAAACTGAAATGCAAACAATAGATATGAAATTACTTACAACTTACCTAAGGCTGAGTTTATAGAATCAGGACTGTCCCTACCTCCTGGAAAAAATGTGAATCAATTAGTTGTGTTTGACTGATGAATGGTTATGATATTTGTTAGCAAACATGAATTGAGTTTGATATTAACCTTTTGTTACTGATATAAAATCTGCTTGTTATAATATCACAATGTTGCTGATTTTTTTTTGTACTTGTGAATCTGTGGGGGCAATGTGGAAAGCTATCGTGAGTGGGAATGTGCAGTTAGTGAGACATCAGCATGCACTGTTACAGCCACATGGGGCAGAGTAGTGTTTCACACACAAGATAACACTGCATAGACCCTTGCTTTTATAGATTAATTACCATAATATTCAGATGTTTTGAAAAGTTGGTTTATTAAGTAAACCAGGCCAATGCAGAGAAGTCTTGAAAACTGACAGGCTGAGCCTTAACACCAAGGCTGAGGATGCATACAGCCCCTCATCAAGGGCAGGGCCGTGCCTAGGGTCTCTGGCGCCCCCCTGCAGACTATCAGTTGGCGCCCCTACCCCCCGTGAAAAAGAGCCCCCCCCCCCCCCCCCCCCCCCCCCCCCCCCCGGTGAAAATGATCGCTCACCACTTGCCACACTGACAGGAATTGTCAGCAATATTCTTAGAAACAAATTGCTATACATTGCAAAATAAGATAGCAGATGTAAATTCTCAAAGTGGACATATTCCAAACGCTAGACAAAAATTAAACTGAACCCCCAAGATGCCAGACTCTGCATACAATGCAACACCACAGAAACAGAAAATGTCCCCTAGTACTGTGCAAAATATAAAGACTGCAGATGTAAATTTGAAAAAAACTAACAAGAACCAATCACCACTTTACAAATTAACAAATAGAAATAAAACAAATATAGAAAATAAAATAATACCATTTTATTGGACTAATACATTTAGCTTTCAGAGGCCAAAACATCCTTCCTCAGGTCAATACAGTATAGTGATGTTACAGTATCCTATCCTGACCTGAGGAAGGGGGTTTTGTTCTCCGAAAGTTAGTCAAAATGTATTAAAATTAGTCCAATAAAAAGATTACCTATTATAAACATTTATTAACACAGCTACAATACTACTATATCCTAAAGCAAAAAAATAAAAGTAAATATTTTATTTACAGTTTGTTGTCTCTGGTTTCTGCTTTCCTCATCTTCTTTTCACTGTCTTCCTTCCTTCCATCCAGCATCTGTCTTTGTTCTCTCTCTGCCATCCAGTGTCTGCCCTCTCTGCTGTCCCCTTCATCCAATGTCTGCCCTCTCTCCCTGCCCCTTCCATCTACATCTGCCCTCTATCTCAGCACCTTCCATCCACCATCTGCCCCTGTCTGCCCTCTCTCTCCCCCTTCCATTCACTGTCTGCCCTTTCTATCGCTTCCATCCACTGTCTGCCCTTTCTCTCTGTCTGCTCAATCCACCATTTGCCCTCCCTCTCCCATCCATCTAAGGTCTGCCCTCCCTCTGACTCCCCCTTCCATCTAGGATCTGTCCCCTCTCTCTGCCCCTTTTTTTCAGCCCCCAGTTCCAGCCCCACTATCCCACCAGTCCCCAGTTTCAGCCCTAGCCCTTTTCTCCCACCAGTCTTGAGCTTCGGCCCCCAGCCACTTCTCCCTGTCCCCTTTTCAGCCCCCAGTTTCAAACCCAGCCCTTTTCTCTCACTAGTCCCAAGCTTCAGCCCCAGCCACTTCTCCCTGTCTTCTTTTCAGCCCCCAGTCCCCACAGTTTCAGCTCTTGTCCCTTTTCAGCCCCCAGTCCCAGTACTAGCCCCCTTATCCCACCTACCCTCCTTTTCAGCCCCCAGTTCCAGCTCCAGCTCCCTTCATCCACATGCCTTGCATTAGGGCCTCCCCTTTCAGCCCCAGACCCCATCTGGGCTCCCCTCCCCATCCCCTTCTCCCATCTGGGCACCCCATCCCCTTTTCCCATCTGGGCACCCCAACCCCTTCTCCCATCTGGGCTCCCCACCCCATCCCCTTCTGTCATCTGGGCACCCCACCCATCCCCACCCAATCCCCTTCTGTCATCTGGGCTCCCCACCCCATCCCCTTCTGTCATCTGGGCACCCCAACCCCTTCTCCCATCTGGGCTCCCCACCCCATCCCCTTCTGCCATCTGGGCTCCCCACCCCATCCCCTTCTGCCATCTGGGCTCCCCTCCCCTTCTGTCATCTGGGCACCCCACCCAATCCCCTTCTGTCATCTGGGCTCCCCTCCCCATCCCCTTTTCCCATCTGGGCTCCCCACCCCATCTCCCATCTGGGCTCCCCTCCCCATCTGGGCTCCCCTCCCCATCCCCATCTGCCATCTGGGTACCCCTGATCCGACCCCACTACCAGCTCTGTCCAGATGACAGCGGGTGGGGGGGGGGGTGCTCCGCTCCCGCTGCTCCCACCCTACCTTCTTTTAAAAAAGAAATCAGTAAAGCGGCGTGGCAGGCAGCACAGCTTCGCGTCTGCCCTGCTTGTAAAACAAGTAGATCTCCTTGTCGGGCCTTCGCTCACTGGGTCCCGCCCTCCTCTGAGGTAACTTCCTATTTCCTCGAGGGCGGGACCCAGTGAGCGAAGGCCCGACAAGGAGATCTACTTGTTTTACAAGCAGGGCAGACGCGAAGCTGTGCTGCCTGCCACGCCGCTTTACTGATTTCTTTTTTAAAAGAAGGTAGGGTGGGAGCAGCGGGAGCGGCGCACCCCCCACCCGCTGACACCCGGGGCGCATCGCCCCCACCGCGCTCTTGGTTCCCTCAGTGTCCGCCTTCTTCTGACGTCAGAAGAAGGCGGGACACTGAGGGAACCAATGAGTGCAAGGGAAGGGAGACGTCGGCAGCGCTTTCACCGACGCTGCTGCAGCGGCTGCGACCGAGGTAATTTAAAGTCCTCGGGGGCGCGGGGCGAGGGTAAGCACCGCGGTGGCGCCCTCCAGAGGTGGGCGCCCCCCTGCGGCGCTTACCTCGCTTACCGCATCGGCACGGCCCTGATCAAGGGTCATCAGAGGTGATATGTGATACTTTACCTCAGAAGACTAGTGAACCAACCACCCCCACCCAAACAACATGAACCTGCATCCCCTCCCACCGCAACAACCTGACCCAACCCATGTCTGTATCCTTCCCCCCCCCCCCCCCCCCCCACCACCACCACTAAATTAGCACTTGTAGTCTAGTACAGTGTTTCCCAAGTTCAGTCCTGGAGCACCTCATGCCAGTCAGGTTTTAAGGATATCCACAATGAATATGCATGAACTTGATTTGAATACACTGCCTGCTTTATAGGCAAATCTTTCATGCATATTCAGTTTGGATATCCTGAAAACGTGACTGGCAATGGGTACTCCAGGACCGGACTTGGGAAACACCCCTTAGGGCTATGGTAATGGTGTAGACTTGTGGGCAGTGGGTTTTGGGGGGCACAGCTATGCACCTGGAAGCTAATTAAGATTTTTTTAAGTGCCCCCTAGGGTGCCCGGTTGGTGTCCTGGCATGTCAGGGGGGCCAGTGCACTACAAATGCTGGCTCCTCCCATGGCCAAATTTGCATTTCGCCGGGTTTGAGATGGCCGGGTCCGGTTTCCATTATGGCTGAAAATCGGAGCCGGCCATCTCATCTAAAACCGGCGATCCGCCGGCAATCCTATTCTAAACCTGGCAAGCGATTTGGCCGGCACCAAGCGTGTTTCGAAAATACGCTTGGCTCTGCCCGCTTACGGCGCCGGGCCCGAAGATGGCCGGCCTTCAGTTTTGCCGGCGTCGTTCGATTATTCCCCTCAAAGTAGCCTGGTGGATATCGCTTCACAGAAACATTTTATGTACTGTGAAAAGCAAGCCTAGATTTATGCACAGGCCTACTAGGCTGGCCAAAACGGAGGAACACAAAGTTCCAGCCCCTTTCCTCCCCAACACTCCACTCCATAATATTCAAATTACAGGGACTATGGGGACTGTGCCTATACTCCTAGGCCCCACCCCCTGTGGAATTCTGTAGTAGCACTGCACAGTTCTAGACCTTCGACACTCTTACCTCTGAGATTCAGCAGGCTCAGACTTTTTACAGAGTCTATATTTTGTGATTTGTAAGTCTTCTGAGACTAGAATATTTTGCTTCAGGTCTGAATGGCAGTAGTATAAGATTTTGTTTCTCTGCTTTAATGTATAGGGCTGGTTTATTTTTAAACTTTTGGATTCAGTTCCATGAAGGTTCCAAGATTCCTCTGTAGATAAGTGACTGGAAAAAAAATCAAAAGCTGAGCTATAGCTTGCAACTTTAAAAAAAAAAAAAAAAAAAGTGAGGCCTCTGACTCATTGCAAATAGAGGTGAGGCATTTCCTCCTTTAGTTAGAAATGGAATGGCAAAAGTAGAGCTCCACTTCAGAGTTCATGAACCACACTACCTTAATTGCTCAAGACGGGCTTTTGCTGCCTCTCCTCACCTCCTTCATACCATGTCAGTGGTAGAGGTGCTTTATAATCAGCCAAGCACTTTAATTGTTGGCTCCATTTTGAACATTGCTGGTCTATTTTTAAAGAACGTATTGGAGGAAATGATTTAATTTGTCATCCTCCTCTCAGCCTTCACCTTGCAGCTGAAATCCCTCATGAAGAGGTACTGCTACTTTGAACTTTTAGGAAAAACTAAGGCAGTTGTATCACATGAGAAATTTTATAGTGAGTACCTTATCCTTTGTCCAGCCAACCAAGCAATTTTAGATCAACATGTCTTCTGGCTTATAATTGCTTTAGTAATAGAAGATGCTAAGTAAGCAAAGCACCAGGTTATTCCCTGTATGGCTGAAAAAGTGACTTAGTAGAGCTGTCTAGCTTTAGCACCGCTGAAGTGTTTCAGGATATTACTGGGCTACTTTATAAAAAAATCATACAAAGATATTATAGGCCAGCCAAACCCCTTTGGCAAGACAGGGTGTAATAAAGCATTCTATGGATATAGAGGGATTTTTTTTTTATATAAAGAGAATAGAGTGTAAATGCAGTCAAGCAAATAAATGACCTCTTAAGTGGCCATTACATGCTTTTATGCTGCCTAAAACTAGGTGGTCACTTAAAGAATTACCCTTCCCCCCACCCCCTTGTATCTGGCCACTAGGTTTAGTATTGGCTGGTAGCTGGGACCGCCCCACCCTCCAATCTAGACCTGAACAGAGGAAACTGAGCATAGGATTCAAACCCATTCTCTTGCATGACAGAACATGGTGAGGTTATTAAGCCACTACAAGAGTCCAACGTATGTACATTTACTCATGAATTCTGTATAGGTCACCTACATTTGGACGTAGAGCCATGTGTAAACTAGTCAATTAACTCCCAACAATTGATTGTTAACACTTACTACTACTACTTATCATTTCTATAGTGCAACTAGATGTACGCAGCGCTGTACACTTGAACATGAAGAGACAGAGCTTACAATCTAATTAGCACTTAACAACCACTTGGCAGTAATTAGGAGTTATGTGTGGATCTGCCCTACGCCCTATTTCATAATGTGTGCCTAAATTTCATAGCATGTGACTCGAAAAGGGGCGTGGCCATGGAAGGGGATATGGGCAGGTCAGGGGCATTCCCAGAAATTAGATGTGATGTTACAGAATACCTGCATTTGTGTGTCTGCCATCAGTTGGGTACAAGCATTTACACCAACTTTTAGCAGTCATACGTGCCTGTATCTAAAGTTAGGTGTGAGAAGTGCACCAAGCTAGTATTCTGTAAAGGACGCTCTGCGCAGAGCACCCTTTACAGAACACTATTTTAATGTGGATTATAACCGCACCTAACTTTGAGCACCATTTTCTGAATTTATGGGACAGCTGGTTCAGGAATCAACAAGCTGGGGGGAACAGTTGTACACCTAGTCCTTAGTGGAGCGCATGATCTGGTGCAGGTAATGGTGCTGGGGCCACTTGATAACAGGGATGATATCATGATCAGATTTGATATAATCTCTGGAGTAAGTACACACAGGAAACCCATTGCTATTTCTAAGATAAGCAGCATAAAATCCTGTTTTGCTCTTTTGGGATCTTGCCAGATACTTGTGACCTGGATTGGCCACTACAGGATACTGGGCTTGATGGACCTTCAGTCTGTCCCAGTATGGCAATGCTTATGTTCTTATGATTCAGTTATAGAATACTAGAGTAATCTGGCACCACAGCACACAAAGTTATACTTACCATAGACCTGGTATAACTGTGGTTGAATAAAGCGGCAAAGGCACACATAACTTACACATGCAGCTTTCAGAATACTGTAAGTGACAGCTCCATTCATGTGAACACCCCCTTGCATTTATTGTGCACTGCTATGGCACTTATGCGTGCACGTACAGAATAGTGCTTAGTCTCTTTACTGCCACTTAAAATATACACTTACCCACAAAAGTGCTGCTGTTCTGTATATTTGCACACGGAAGTGGTGCATGAATGCAGGTGCCCATTTATAGAATTGCCCTTCATAGGACCTTGGTGTACAGGAAGGGAGAAGACCTCAAATCATGTAAGATCCAAGACAGTACAGTAAGCTAGTACAAATGATTGGGCCAAGTGATTTTTTTTTATGCTAACGTCATCTGTTTCTCTCTCAGTGGTGTAGCCATGGGAAGCCTTGGGGACTAGGCTCCCCCCCCCTTGGGCTCAGAGTCCCTCCAAGCCTGCAGGATTACATTAAATAGCTTGCGGGGTTGCTGAAGCTCTGCCAGCCAAGGAAATTCAGTTCTCAAGCCACTCCCCTTCTTGTGCTGCTGCTGTAATGTAGAAGTCAGCAGCATGCCTCCAGCTGCCGACACCAGGACTTCTCCTCGCAGAAGAACTGAAGGTGCTTGGGCAGTCTGGATTCATGTTCCTGACTTTTTTTTTGCATTACAGCAGCAGCCCAAGGAGGAAGGGAGCAGCTTGGTCACTGAATTTCTTTGGCTGGTAGGGATCTAGCATCCCCACCAGCAAAGGTATTTTAATGCATGCATGGGGGGAGGGGAGGAAGGCAGGAAGTAATGCATTGCGCCCCCCCCCCCCCCCCCAAACAAAAAAAATTTGGAGGACTAGCTATGTCTCTGGTTTTTCTTCTTGTGGGGCTTTTTAGTCTTAGCAGTAGTATCCCCCTGTGGTCTTTCAGCTCAGTCAGAACTAGCGCTTATTAGTTTATGGTTTCTTGATCCTTGAGTTTGGATTTTAAGTTTATTACTCACCTTTTCCAAATCCAAGCTCGGGGCGAGTTAACAGTTCAAGTACACGAATCATTTACTTCCTCAGGTGGACTTACAATCTAAGTTGTATCTGAAGCAGTGTAGGATGTAATGACTTGCCCAAGGTCACGCACACAGTGCCTTTGTGAAGCAGGATTTGAACCCTGGCTTCCCTACTTCACAACCTGCTTCTGTAATCACAAAACTACTCCTGTAACTCACCTCTTTCATTGTCCCTTATTTTATTACCCCTTGTCCCACCTAGCCCAGCCATCACAGTGATTGTCCTTGGCCAGGAGACACTTGGGCTCCCTTCAGAACTTGGTACATGTACACCCTTCCACACAAAAGCTAGGACTGGGAAATTCAACCAGAGACATCAAATATGGCAATAAACAGCAGTACTGCTGAACCACAAGACTGACCTACTTTGTCCTTGTCCTTTTCCTTTAAACAAAAAAAAAACAAAACCCTGATCTATGACTTGGCATCTGCACTGGTGCTTCCAGAATATATAGCTGCTGCTGCTTCTGCTCCTGTGTAAGCAGCAGTGGCTTTTAATCAATTAATGCTAACCTTTTGACTGTATATACTAAAAATCACCCTTTTAGGCATATTAAACTTGTTGCTTTGTCTTATCTTGAAGCATTAAACAGGTAGTCACTCTCATCAGTTAAAAAAAAAAAAATAAACTACAATATCCCTTTTACTCAGAATGTGAGGAGCTTATAATGTGGAAATACGTATATAAACAAGGCCAGTCGTTCATGGAAACAGAATAGACTATGCATCGTACAATTGGTCTTTATCTGCCCTCTACATTATTGCAGTGTGTGTATATATTAAGCCGCATGTGGTAGTTTAGTTTAATAATTATCATAGGCAAATGTCATCTTAGGTGTGACCCTTATGGGTTTACAAGCCGCATGCTTAATGCAGCACCGCCATCTTTTGGACGATCGACTGAACAGCAAGCTGAATAGTACTAACTCATGTTATCCAGAACAAGAGTCCATATTTTTGTCTGGGTAATGAAGAGGACACATTCAGCTCACAGAAAGAATTTGTAACTGAAAAGTAAAATAGTTATCGTGGGGGACTCTCTCAAAAAAAAAATTTTTTAATGGGGCTATGCAAAACTACTACTACTATTTAGCATTTCTATAGCGCTACAAGGAGTACGCAGCGCTGCACAAACATAGAAGAAAGACAGTCCCTGCTCAAAGAGCTTACAATCTAATAGACAAAAAATAAATAAAGTAAGCAAATCAAATCAATTAATGTGAACGGGAAGGAAGAGAGGAGGGTAGGTGGAGGCGAGTGGTTACGAGTCAAAAGCAATGTTAAAGAGGTGGGCTTTCAGTCTAGATTTAAAGGTGGCCAAGGATGGGGCAAGATGTAGGGGCTCAGGAAGTTTATTCCAGGCGTAGGGTGCAGCGAAACAAAAGGCGCGAAGTCTGGAGTTGGCAGTAGTGGAGAAGGGAACAGATAAGAAGGATTTATCCATGGAGCGGAGTGCACGGGAAGGGGTGTAGGGATGGACGAGTGTGGAGAGATACTGGGGAGCAGCAGAGTGAGTACATTTATAGGTTAGAAGAAGTTTGAACAGGATGCGAAAACGGATAGGGAGCCAGTGAAGGGTCTTGAGGAGAGGGGTAGTATGAGTAAAGCGACCCTGGCGGAAGATGAGACGGGCAGCAGAGTTTTGAACCGACTGGAGAGGGGAGAGGTGACTAGGCAAAGGACAAGTCTATGTCAGGTACTCTATTCATTCAAATGCATGGATCGATCAGCTCAAGAATATATTTGGGGTATTATGATATAGTAAATAGTGAGTTAGTTGAGGTACACAGAGAAGAAATGAGGTGAAAGCCATAAATCTACTGGGGTCTGGGGTATTGTAACAGGAGCTAAGTGTTGGGCAAACTAGAAAGGCTTTTATGGTCTGAGCTTCTAACATAGCTTGTGTTTTTTGTTTTCAGAAACCTAATGCAAATGGGATTATGAAACCACCATTCCTGAGGTATGTTTTTTGTCTTAACATAATTCAAATAGAAAAACTTTATTTTTAATTAGCAGAAAATGTTGAAAAATTCAGCATAGAAAGTAGTCTTAAGCTTTGGCTTTGAAGGATAAGGAACATGGGCTTTTCTTGTTAATGTCTGCATCATATTAGCAAAAGAGGTAAATTCAAACTTGGACTATAATCTTTTTCACAACAGAATTTATTTCTAAAGCTGCTAAGGCTATGCAGTGCTGTATGGAATTGTTCTATAATAACTTAGCAATCTAGGCTCTCTGCATGAATGAAGAAATATTTCTAAGATTGTCGGACAACCATGATGCTTAGTACAAGGTTCTAGACTTTATTTAGATCTAGCATGCAACATTTGGAAGTGGAGCGGCTAGTTGTAGCAGTAAAGTACTACTACTACTTGACATTTCTAAAGCGCTACTAGGGTTACGCAGCGCTGTACAATTTAACATAGAAGGACAGTCCCTGCTCAAAGGAGCTTACAATCTAATGGACAAATGTACAGTCAGTCAAATAGGGGCAGTCTACATTTCCTGATATCCGATAATATGATTTAATTTTAATGTAAACACTTATATGCTACCCACTCCTGCCTCCAGGGCTGTTCAGTGTAGCTTACAATCTCAAAAACATAAATAAAATCAGCCCACCCGCCATGCACCTTTACAACATATTGGCACCACTAGGAAGGTAACAGCAGCCCAGCCCCATCCTAAACGCAACTGTAAAAATACAAGTGCCTACAATCTCCTGAAAAATGTAATTGAATGTAGTCTGAATCTTTGCCCTTCTAAAGTAAAATACACACTAGCTATAATAGATGGTTTTTATAACTGTTCGGTTGCTTTTTAAACCTCAGTTCCATGGTAGAAAGTTAATGTAGGCTTATTGTACCAACAATAGCCATGTATTAACCACCAGCCAAGCATCTCAGTCTTAGGTGCCATTATGTGACTGCTGCTCCATGTTTTTGCTGTTTCCTTTATACCTTGATGTTGATTTTTATTTTTATTTTCATAGTGGAGAAAATCCCTTTGCTACTGTGAAACTGCGACCAACAGTAACCAATGACAGATCTGCACCAATAATACGATAAGATGTACAACTTACAGAATTATTTATTTTATACTTCTTATCCATAGTAATGTCATGTTAATGATTTCATAGATCGCTTGAATAATATTAAAAAAAAAAATCTTTGGTTGCTTTTTGAAACATTCATCTCTGTTGAGAATTTTTCTCCGTTTATTCTGTTCCCCTGTGTATAGCTCTCCTTTTATAAGTAGAGCTGCAGAATATGTAGCACTGTTAGGGGCAAGCGGATTCTTCCCGTGCAGACTCACCTTTTCGAGAACTTGGTTGGACATTGCATTTGTGCAAAAGATAATTTGGAACGACCAAAAGCAGACGGACAGTGAAATTTCCTGAAGAATTAAAAAGCAATCTGCTTTAAGGCTGGGTAAAGCAAAAATTGTCCAGCTTCAAACATTTTTGGCCGATTGAACTGCTACCTGAAATATTTTGTTTTGAGTCTGTAGAGGAAAATCATTTTTTAAGACTGGCCTCTTGCTTTCCAGTGTACTGCAACTACTTTTTCAGGTGAACGGTGGCTGCTTTATAAGTGAGATAAATGTACAGGGTTTAAAAGGGTTGCGTGGCATGATTTTTACAGCGTGTGCCCCTCTTAGTAAGAGTTGTGAAACATAGTAAATTCCTTTTAATTATCATAGCACACATTCTAATTTTTAAAGTTTAATTACGGTGGAGCACTGTGCAATGTTCTGATACCTTTCGCTAGACAAACACATACTTTGTTTTTACCTAATGAACAATGTAAGGCATGCCTTTACATCCATTACTAAAACTAGAAAATGTAATATATTTAATTGTTTTGGTTAAGATAAATCATGTACTATGTTATAAGAATAAAATATTTATGGTGTACAATTGGAAATGCTGTGCTTGTTAATACACCCAGTTTAGGAAGATTAAATTACACTGGGGGTCTTTTACAAAGGCACACTAGCATTTTTAGCATGTGCTAACGCTTAGTGTTCGCTAAATACTAGAGATGCCCATAGGGATATATGGGAGTCTCTAGCGTTTAATGGACGCTTATTTTTAGCGTGCGCTAAAAACGCTAGCATTCATTTGTAAAAGGACCCCACAGTGCCTGCACGAACACATGTCTTACCTTCTGACCTGGCTCTCTTACCAGCTGGAAGGAGTTATAAGAGGAAAGGACAAAGTGGGTAATGATTACTCACTTTATCCTTTTTTTTCCCCATATTAATCCCCTCCATCAAGGAAAGGGCTTGATCAACTGTAACATTCTTAGTTTTTAAAAAGATGAATATCACTTATGTTATAAAAATTCATATCTGTGATAGTTTTATTTAGAAAATTCAAGTATTTCATTACCTTGATTAACTTTTTTACCTTAAACTTTGTTATAATATAAGCAACATTTGCCCAGTTAGCAGAAGCTGTATTACTTTGACCAGTTTTCTGTTTTGAATGCATTTAACTATGAGATGAAACTCCTCACTGCATGACACTGTAGAGTAACTACCACATAGAAGTTCAGTACCCTCAGTCAGTTGCGAATGAGGCAAGCTGAAGAATATTCAGGATTGTCCATTTAATTCTGATAATATTTGCATGAAACATATTTGCTGATGGCTTAATAACCTCGCTATGCTTAGCTATGCAGGAGATTGGGTTTGAGTCTGAAGCCCAGTTTCTTCTCTTCAGGTTTGGGTAGGGGGTCTCAGCTACCCTAAAATAATAAATATAGTGGTCAGACACAATAATTCTATAAGGAGCCTCCTAGTTTTAATTGGCAAGAAGGTACATAAATTGCCACATAAGCATGTAAATGACCTCTTATAAAATACCAGCTAGCAGAAAAATACATGCCATGCTTTTGATTGCACATATTTGTAGTGGGCATGCCCATGGTCGGAACACACATGTACATATGTAAATAATAGAATACTAGAATTTGCGTGCATATATCTAGGTGTGGACATTCATACCAGCTATAAGGTTGGTATAAGTGGTTGTGCCTAGATCCATACTTACATGTATTCTCTGCTGCTTGTGCTAATATTCTGGAAAGAAAAGCAGGTGCCTATTGATTTGGCTTAAAATAAGTATCATAGCCACTGCCTATAGAAGATGCCCTGTTTATAAAATTACCCTCAAGGTGTAGCCATACTAGATTGCAGAAGAAGATACAGTTCTTGACCATTGGTTGAGGACTCTTGCTGTAAGGGCTGGACTGGCAAAGGCAAGTATAGTAAAAATGGGGTTAAAAGCAGGTAATTGTGACGAAAGCTGAGCATAGTTAAGTGCTTCTTCAAAGCTGTCCTGCTATCACAACCTGTAGGGTGTTCAGAATATCCACAGTGAATATGCACAAGAGAGATTTTCATGTAGTGGAGACCCAGTGTATGCAAATTTCATACATATCTGTGGATATACTGAAAAGCCTACTAGCTAAGAGATGATGAGACAGGTTTGAGAGTCATGTACTAACCTCAATGACACAGCAAAAATCAAAGTAGGGTGAAGACCAATATAATTCCAACTCAAGGGTAAAAAGCACTTTTATTAGTCGCACTTGATGTAGATCTGTGTTTTGGTGAGGGGGAGGGCCTGCCTCAAGAGCCAACAAATCAGTCCAAATGGGTGTGGATAGCAGTGTACACAAACTCATTCAAACACTTTACAAGGCGTGTGGGGGGGAACTATGTCCTTGGTAATGCAAATACCAACAGAGTAAAATATTGTGTGCTGCAACTAAATTGCAGCATTGCTGTTCATGTGACTTTTTTTTTTTTTTAAACCTTCAATTTACATAAGAGTAGCCATACTGGTTCAGATCAATGGTCCATCAGCCTGTTTCCAAACAGTAGCCAAGCCAGGTCACAAGTACCTGACAGAAACCCAAATTGTTTCAACATTCCACACTATTTTACTCTGTTGGTATTTGCATTACCAAGGACACTTGTTTTTGGTTTTTTTTTAGGTTTTTTTTCACACACCTTGTAAAGTGTCTGCATTAGTTTGTGTGCACTGCGATCTGCACCCATCTGGATTGATTTGTTGACTCCTTAGGTAGGTGCCCCATGCCGAAAATTAGATCTGCATTGTTTAACTAATAAAATTGTGTTTTACCTTTGAGTCGGAATTTGTATTGATCCTTCCCTACTTTCATTTTCGCTCTGCCTTGATTCATAGGGGGTTTTCTATCTCTTTTGGGGTTTTTTTGTCTACCCTCAATGACACCAATTTCAGATTGATTTGCTAATGTACAGGAGCAAACTGCCATGCCAATACAAAAACGTTGAGTGTAAAAAATTGAGACCTGATGTAATTTGGATACAGGGCAGATATTAACAAGGTGTAGTGCATGATTAAAGATGTGTCCATTGGTCAGGCTGACTAAAGTTACCCCCATCTCAAGCACACATCCCATTGCTAGGCTCCGCTGTGTCCCAACCTTCTTTCCCATCCCACACTCTTGGAGAAGATGGCTGAGGGGAGATATAAGATTTCTATAATGCAACCAGTGGTGTACCAAGGGGTGGAGTGGTGTGGGCAGTCTGCCCCAGATGCACACTGCAAGGGGGTGTAGGGAGCGGCTGTTGGCTTTGCCGGTTCCCTGCACCCTCTGATGTTACTTCCTGTTCCAGGGCAGGGAACTGGCGGAGCAGACAGCTGTGCGACTGCTCCATGCACCCCCAGCAGGTGATGCTCTGACACAGCAGTGATCCGCCCCAGGTGGCAGCCCGACATATGAATGCCACTGAGTGGAACAGGTAGCCATGAATCACTTGTTTACGCTACAAAAGCAAGCACTAGGGAGCACGCAGTGAAGCTAAGTAATACATTTAAAACAAATCGGAGAATATTTCTTAACATGTAATTAATCTCCGGAATTAGTTGCCAAAGAAAGCATTGCAATGGGGTTTGGACAAGTTCATAAAAGAAAAGACCACAGACTATTATTGGGGTACATTTGGGAAAATTTGACTGTTTATTTCTGGGATAAGCAGCATCAAATCTGTTTTATTCTTTTGGGATCTTGTCAGGTACTGGGTGCTGTGAATTGGCCACTATTAGAAACAGAATACAATGTCCTAACTATGGCATCACCTATCAACTCCATTCCTGCTCTAAGAAGGTACCCTTATCAAGGCAACAGCTCAACACCAGGTGCTTTGAGGACAGCAAAAGCATATAACCCAGTCCACCATGGGAAGAAGAGATGGCGGAAAGCAGTATAGTAACATAGTAAATGACGGCAGATAAAGACCTGTACGGCCCATCCAGTCTGCCCAACAAGATAAACTCACTTTACATGGTGTGTGATACTTTATATGTATACCCGAGTTTGATTTGTCCTTGCCTTTCTCAGGGCACAGACCGTAGAAGTCTACCCAGCACTGTTCTTGTACTAAAAGTTCTGAAACTAACATCGAAGCCCCTTAAAATTTACACTCCAGCCCATCCCTATCTATTCAGTCACGATCAGGGTGTAGACTGTAGAAGTCTGCCCAGCTCCCGTTTTGTTTCCAATTACCGGCATCGCCACCCAAACTCCGCTAAGATTCCACAGAACCATTCCTTCTAAACAGGATTCCTTTGTGTTTATCCCACATATGATTGAATTCCATTACCGTTTTCATCACCACCTCCCGCAGGAGGGCGTTCCACATATCCACCACCCTCTCTGAAAAAATACTTCCTGACATTAGTCCTGAGTCTGTCCCCCTTCAACCTTAATTCATGTCCTCTAGTTCTACCGCCTTCCTGTCTCCAGAAAAGGTTCATTTGCGGATTAATACCTTTCAAATATTTGAACGTCTGTATCATATCACCCGTGTTTCTCCTTTCCTCCAAGGTATATATGTTCAGGTCAGCAAGTCTCTCCTCGTACGGTTTGCAACGCAAATCCCATACCATTTTCGTAGCTTTTCTTTGCACTGCTTCCAGTCTTTTTACATCTTTAGCAAGATACGGCCTCCAAAACTGAACACAATACTCCAAGTGGGGCCTCACCAACGACTTATAGAGGGGCATCAACACCTCCTTTCTTCTGCTGGTTATGCCCTTCTCTACGCAGCCTAGAAGCCTTCTGGCCACGGCCGTCGCCTTGTTTCTTCACCTTCAGATCCTCCGACACCAACACCCCAAGGTCTCTCTCCTGAGTCGAGCTTACTAATCTCTCCCCTCCTAGACGGTATCTCTTTTGGGTTTCCGCACCCCAAGTGCATCACTCTACACTTCTTGGCGTTAAATTTTAACTCAATAAGATATTCAATACCAGAGTTATATGCATTATCTCAGCAAAAAATGTTTGTTATATAATTTTTATTTTTATTTTGCAGTGCTCAGTATATGTTGCTATGCCTATACCATTTCCCACGGTAGCTAAACAGCACTTCAACTTGAAAACATCATAGCACTGACCTACCTCCCTTCACCACCCTTATTAAATGCTGTTAATTGTATAGTATGGGAGAAGGTCGTTATGTCCACTTATCTCAAATCCAAAAAGCTTTTGATGTAGAAAAGATGAAAAGTAGGACCCTTGTGGTGGTGTGCTGCTAGTAACCGTGGACCACTGTTTTTCCACTTCTCCTACACCTTCCTAAGCCAACAGCTCCTCCTTCAGGTATTCCCCCATTTTATCAATCAGTACGTCTGAAATCCAACTTTGTTTTGTGCGTCTGCACTCTGCCTTCATATCAAACCATACGGTGTGATGATCACTATTATATAGGTGGCCACCCACCCGGATATCGGAAACACTACCTCCATTAGTGAGCACTAGATCCAACATCGACCCTTCCCTCGTGGGTTCCGTCACCATTTGTCTGAGCAAGGCACTTTGACAGGCATACACAATCTCCCTACTTCTTTCCAATTCCGCAGATGGGACGTTCCAATCCACGTCAGACAAATTGAAATCTCCAACAGTAGCACCTCCCCTTTCATACTAATCTTTTGAATATCTTCTATCAGATCCTTGTCTAACTTCTCCGTTTGCGCAGGAGATCTGTAGATAACTCCCGTATGGATACAGGTTCCATCTTCTCTTTCCAGGACGATCTATAAAGCTGCTTCTTTTCCCCAGGTTCCCCGCATTTCAGCCGCTCTGATATTCTCTCTCACATAGAGAGCCACTCCTCCACCTCTTCGGCCCTCTCTATCCTTCCTAAAAAGATTATAGCCCGGTACGGTCACATCCCGTTCATGAGAATCATTGAACCACCACGTCTCCGTAATAGCAACACTATCCAAGTTTTCTTCAACCATCAGGGCTTGCAAGTCTTGAACCTTTTTACTTAGACTACAAGCATTTGTGCACATAGCTTGCTCATTATATATATTGGGTGATGATGTTCACTACCCATTATATCATATCTTCCTGTTACTCTTATTATAGTATGTAGAAGTGTCATGTCTTGTTTAATGTCTATATTTTATTTCTATACACAGCTCCCAATATAACTTTACAGTTTATTATTTGCCTTACGTTACAAATAGGCCCAGTTTTTACCATATAATATGTACACTTTACTTTTATTTCGCAGCTGGATCCTTAAAGTCTTCAGAATCAGCTGCCGCCCTTAAGGTGCCCTACAGTTCGTCCCTCATATACGTAAATATACAAACATGATGCCAGGCTCTGCTGTTACAGGCTGGAGATTATTGTCAGGTCCTTGTTTACATTTTGTAATTTAAAGTTGGGAAAATTTTTTTTTACTCCAATTCCCTATACTCTATATCTTTTCTATTTCTATATCTTTATCTTGCAAAAAGAATAATTGACAATTACTGGTACTGGCAGGGTAACCGTGGTTGGGGTAACAATAACTAAAATTATAAATTTTGCAATATACACCTATTTTAAGGTGTCCTCTAGTGAGGTGTTTGATTTTGCGTAACTTATAGCTGGTGTCGATCAGTTGCTTGGGATTCACTACTGATCTAGAGGTTAGTCGGGAGGGTATATCCTGGAGGTGTTGTATAAGACTAGATTTGCCAGTACAATTTGACACAACCCAGATATCGGTGTTCTACCATATCAGAGTTCTGGTACCCAATTCATTATGCTGCCTCTTGAAAGAGTGATAAATCACTTCCCAGGAGACCGCATAAATCTTATAAAGTTTTGCCAAATATGGCATTCCTGGAATAAGTTTCAGCCTGGACTCTCGTGGCCCCGTAAAGGCACCTTTAGAACCAAAAACCTGCAAAGGTTATTAGACTTTATTTACACATACACACCCGATTCTACCCGTCATCTCCATTATCAGATCCTCAGTAGATGGGTATCGACTATCACAGATTATGTGATCCCAGACACTGTAGATCTGACATCGTTATTGATACCTGATGAGGGCAATCTTAATCCGCAGCCTAGTAGACGGCCCCCTGCAAGGGCCGATTCACTCATTTCACATAACTCCAATACTCCTAGAGCTAACAATCAGTGCCGGGACTATCGCTCTCAGCCTACTCCCAGCCATCGAACTGAAGTACAGTGCAACCGTTGTTTCCAATTAGGACATTACGCCATGGAATGTCCGTGCTGGCACTTTCCTCATAGTCAATACCGTCAATCTCCTTCAGACTCCCCATCGCTACGTGTCTCCCGGATACGACAGCCACAGAGAGACCGCAGGCGACCGAGTGACCTCCCCTCGCTAGATAACCCACATCACCAGGACTGTAGGAATGATTACCCTGATAATTGTGGCCGCCGGTCTCAACCTAAAAAAAGCCCACCCGACACTAATAGACTACCTACGGACTACCATTCTGGCCCTAGTCCTGATCGCTATCCAGATGTCCAATGTTATCGCTGTTACCAATATGGACATTACGCACGTAAATGTCCACAACCACCACGGAACAGACCTAGAAATCAATTCCGCCAATTCCGGATCGCCGGTCATTCCCTTTGTGGAACCCGGATCAACGCCGTCCGCAGTGACCACTGATCTAGGGATCAATATTACCCACCCCATAATGACTAGGCGTTACCCCGAACCCGATTTGATTTTGTTGCTCTCAGTTACTTATACTACTCAGCTCCTCATTTAGTAGCCTGAAAACCATTTCTCTGTATATGTATTGGTGTGATGTTTCTATTTCTATTACAGATGACATGTTTTTATTTTATATTTCTACTGGTTTAATTTCAAGTGTATATTTATGGTACCCTACAAATGACCTAACTGAGTCAGCAAGTTATTTATTTATTTCTCTGCATACCTTCCCTGGGGAGTTCTTATCAACTGCAGGGATGAGTAATCCCCAGAGGATGTTCATTTTATGTTTTTTATATGTATACCTGAACTGACTTATTTATGCCATTTTACTTTATACGGGATCCCTTTTTAATAAAAGCTGTGTATTGCACATTTTTAAAATGTATTCTGCTTTAACTGTTATGCTGTTTAAATTGATGTGACATTCACTTCTTTAGTTTTTTCATGAATATAAAGCCTTCATTTTTGAAATCTCTCTATGATATGTGTGACATCTGAAAGCTTTTCATTATTTCCTTGTCTAAGAAAGAAGAAATATTTAATAACCATTATCTGTTATATGGAATGAATGCGAGAAATGTTCCCTTGAACTGGCCATTTGGGGGATCATTTTGCGCTGCTCATAGATTTTGTAGTATTCTTGAACTGGGAATTGGTGAGGCTTTCAGACATGAAAAAGGAAAATTATGCACTCCACTCCTTTCTATTGCTCATTTTGTCTCTCTGTCTTTCACTGTGAGTATTTGTGAGAAAAACTGATGTAGATTGTTTGTGTGTAATTTATGCTTTGTGTATTTAACTAACACCTTGCTTCACCTAACTCTTACCACGTGGTAGCTTTGACTGATTGAAAAGGATTACTTAAACTCTATGTGAAGGTCAATCAAGTAGCTACACTTTTTAATGTTTTTTCTTCCATTTCTCTTTTTTGAGGAACCTTGTTCTTGCATTACCATCTGAATATGCCTTGTTGCAATTCAGATGTATCATATTTTGTTTTATTATTATTTGTTTTTAAGCCTATTTTTATCTTACACCCTTCAGGGTGCTTTTTTTAAATATTTTAATTTTTTTTCAATTTACTTAATTTTTCATTCTCAATGCTTTGTTTCTTACCATCCCTCCTTCCTGGCCCCTATTTTATACCCACGATCCACCTCCTAACATTCTGACTTCTTTCAATAACTTAACCACATAAATTGCACTACTGGTCTGTTCAAGTTTTGCCTTTCCCCAGATGGATACAGGAATCCCGTTGACGTCCCTCACCGAGGAGACGACTGCTAGCAGAGAACAGCTACCCGATAATGTATCCGATCTGAAGGTTATGTTACAGCAAAGAATCGCTAAATTAAAAGACAGATGCACAAACCCCAACATTACCTGCTTTCAGAAACGAAACATTATTGAGCGTGAGTTTCAACAGATGCATCAATTGGTCCATGAACAAAAGAGACAGGCTCTCCACTTATTGAAGTTGCAAGAAAATTTGGCCTCTACCTTTCTTTTTGAATCATCTAACTCGTAAGTCCTGCTGGCCTCCTACAGCTGAGGGCTCAACCCTTGGTGAATGGTAGTCATCGTAGGTGAAGATTCCATATCTATTGGCGATAAATGGCGACGCATTGCCCTCCATACATCAATAATTGAACATTTACCATCATCTCTAAATTTTAATTGTTTTTCTCTTTTGTTCCATATACTTTACCATTGTTATTTGATCATGTCTTTCTGAAAATTACCAATCTGTCTCGCACATTATGCAAGCCAGAAGTGGGGATATATTATGCAAATCCCAATTCCAAATCCCAATTCCAATTTTAATTTTAAGTTGATGGTAGAATAAAGACATGGAAAGATCCCAATTTGTACACCATAAGTACGTCTTCAAGATCTATCCAGGTCCACATGATGTTAGATCCCCCAAGGTTGTGGCAATAATCTTTACACCTTGCAAACTACTGGACCACATGTGAAAGATATACGTGTTTACTCAGCCGCAGAACCAGATGTTACCAGCCTAACCATCTCAAGACCGTCCACTTCCTTCAACAGGCCAGCCTGAAAACCCTGCCCTGTTAGATCTTCCAGATCTCCGTCCAGATTCTTCAGCGCTTCCACCGCCTCAACCATGATCGATGAAAGAACCGATACTTAATTTGAAATTTACTGTTGCTGTTTATGGACATTATAGATTCATATTTTGTTTTATTTTCAGTTTAGCAGCAATCCTGTCTAGATATTGAAAAGGTTTTATTTTATTTTCCTATTATTTCCTTTATTGTTCTAATTGTTTTTCTAAGAGTTTCCCTGTTATTTCTGTTTAGGTAATTTAAAATTGAAGTTGATCTTGCTCAGATACAAGGGTAACATCAAACCCTAGTACGGGCTAAGATATCATAATGTAGATGTAAACTCTGTTAGTATCAACCAGCTATGCAATTGTTTAACTCTGGTGTAGGCTTACTTACGTTGCATGTCTTTCTGTAGGTTTGACTAAGCTCCAAGTGGGGTAATGGATATATAAATTGCTTCCCATACTTCCAGGTCATTATGCATATGTCAAGATCCATGCATGACCTCTGGTGATATGAATTTTTCTAGGATTGACTCTTTTTGCTGTATGAGGCAACCTCTTGCTTACTATCCACTTATTAGTGCTCATGGTTGGATGCCAATGATGAGTACTAGTAAGGTCCAGGAATCCCGACCTATTTAAGGATTCTGAATACCTACAAACCTTAAACAGCCTACAATCTGAATACTAGCCATATATTTGTTGAGCCCATAACAATGCTTAATCGAAACCACTGTTCCTTCTCAAGACTACTGAGATAGATACATTAGATTATCTCCCCATGTACTAAGTCATAACAAGACCTGAAAGTATTTATTAGTATGATCCACCTGAAATTGCTATTACCCGTATACCTATACTTCATGAGATTTTGTAGATGAACTCATGGTTTTGTCCCATTCATAAAACCTCTCTCACTACAGGTTTGAGTACACCTCAAGAGGGGTAACATCAAGATTAAGGCCCAAGGGGTTGGGTAATATAAAGGGAATTCCATATGCCCAGAAATATACCACCTAAAAATGAAGTTTTCTGTCTGGCATAATATCTGCTAGCAACCCATAAGAGCAAAACTCCCCCTCTCGTTTAATAGCTTGCCACCTTCTGGAATAGATGATGACACGCTTGACGAGTTTTGTGTCACCCCTCTCCAGAGGGGGTGACAAGTGGGGAATGTATAATTATACTGCAGCAAGAGACCCTCACTGGATCCACCGGAAGGGTGGAAGGCCAGATTTTAGGACTCAGGCTGTAAAAATACCAGCTAGGTTTAAAAATCTATGACTGGCTGCGCAAGGACTTGCTTTTCCTGTAAGTTAATATGTGTCCCCGCTTGGGATCCATCCACTGGAATAGTGGTGGGTCAATTTACATACCTTAAATAGCTAAAACAACTGAAAAAGTACTGACTGGGCCAAACAACAAGAAAGTGATTTAATATTTGAGAATCTGCAAAAAGCAGGTCTGAACAATGAGTCCTGACACAAACTGGTACAACTGTCACTTTAAATCAGATGAACAAAATGGAGTCTATTAGTTTTGTATAGAAGGCTACAGAGGTTATACAGAGTTCTTAAGATGGTGTGAAAAGTATTGCGACACAGACAGATGTGGAACTGTTATCTCAACGCTTCCCAAAACATGCTGATAAGACTGTGTGGGAAAGTATCATCTCAGAAATTGAGAGCTAGGTACCTCACCATAGACTTCTATGGAGAGGTTTGTGTATAAAAGAGGGGACAAATTGCCATAGCTTTGGAATTTTTCCCCAACGCTTCTGTCAGACGGCAGGGCTCTGTCCGGTCGTACCCAGAATCTGTCTGCTGATTGTACCTGATTAAAGTCTGATGTCTGTATTCGTACCAACTTGAAGACTTGTCTTTGGGTAAGAAATAAAATGTATCTATCTATTTAAACCTTTCTCTGTCTTTATTCTATCTTCTCTTTACCTTACATTTAGCTTACAAGGCACATCACATACACTCAGTCTCTGGAGAAACTTAGACAGATTTTTAATAGGCATTATCTGGGAACATAAATGGCTCAGAGTATACCTAGATCCAGGAAGACTGAAAGCAGTAGTTATGGGAATTAGAATTCGATTACAGCCCCTAATGCAAACCCAGAACAGACCTCCTTGTGATTGGGTGACAATGAAGGTGGGAGAAATCATACAGAACCTGTTATGTGAAGTAGGTATCTTTAGTCCCCCGTGTGATCTGGAGTCAGAAAGAGGTCCAAGAGGGGGAAATTAAAACACTTTCCATGTGCTTAGTGAGTTTGGGTGGGTTTTTTTTATATTTACATGATCTTTCCCTCTGCCATCATGTTTATTCTGGGGCTGTAATCCGAAATCCCCTGTTTTCATTTTGTCACCCCCCACCCTATAGTTTAAATGTCTAGAAACATACTGTCTGAATTGCTCCCCAAGGATCCTTTTTCCCATCACAGAAAGATGTAGCCCATCATTACACTACAGCCTTTTATTTTTCCCTGTATTACCCCATTCTGTTAGAACTCCTTGAATTATGGAACTTCATTCAACCTCAAGGGTCATCTATTCACACCAAAGGTCATATACTTGATCTACTAGCTTATAAAATTATAAATCTTACTCATCTCTTTATATCTGAGAATGGAAGCTAACACTATGGTCAGATCATAGTAGAGTGATGTTCAAAATCAATTGGAAAGAAGCAAAGCATTACATAAATGCAAGATTTACACTTATCTTACTTATCCATGGCATCTTTCTTCAATTGAAGGGCAATATCATGAAACTCCTAATCTAAAAACCCATCTGGAAATAAAAATGATGTGTCCAATATAGACCAGCGGCATCTATTCCATTGCTTGTTAAAGAAGGGCATGCTAGCTTAGCAATTCATGGAATTTTTAGATTTCTTCTCATTATTACACAAAGTGCAGTCCGGCATTAGACCATGCTACAGTACCAAGACAGTCCTAACAACTCTAATATCAAACTTTAGGAAGGAAATGAGTGGAGGAAGAAAAATACTCATTTTACAATTCAACATGTCTAAGTGGCTTTGACAGGGTAGACTATTATATTCTAGTGAGCGTTCTAGATAAGGGAATTTATGGGAAATGGTTCAAGGGCTTCCTCAAGTTGAGATCTTACCAAGTGAAATGTGCAGGTTCCATCTCCCCATCATGGTTTCCCCCCTAGCTCTAGCCCTCTTTAATATCATTATGGCACCACTTGGAAGGAAATCAGAAGCAAATGGTTTTAACTTAATTTACACAGATGTTGTGTCCATTAACATACCATTTAATAATGATACTAATGAAATTCTGAATATCATTAAATCAGAACTGGACTTAATGGAATCATGGGCATCCAGTGTTCAAACTGAAATTAAACAGGGGGAAAAAAAAAACCTAAATTTCTAGTTTTAAACAGACCAGTTTCATTATACTAAAGAATTCATCATAGACCAGTGCAACTACCCACCGGAACAGAATATGAAAATTCTGAGTATAATAATTGATCCACACCTTTCTTTTGAGTCACAAATATCAGCAGTGGTAGTGCAAATCTTTAAAACTTTATGGAGATTGAGAACAATTATTTAGAAACTTGGTTCAAATTCATATTGTCCCATTTTGACTACTGTAATGCAGTTTATGCAAGCTGCAAGGACAAAATAGTGGAGAAATTACGATCTGCTCAAAACACCACAGCAAGACCTGTTTGAAATGTATCATGATTTAATCAGCATCGCCATTGCTTCATTCATTATATTGGCTTCCAATTAAAGCTAAGGTAGTATGTTTATTTGCCTTCCAAATCATTTATGGATTGGCACCAGATTACATGCTTCCCTTGATTGAACTTCCTGCTCGTAATTCCAACCATGAGACCAGAGACTTCCTATTTCTTCACTTCCCCAACAGAAGATTGTGTATAAATCAGTCCTTTCAGCTGGCTTCTCATATCAATAGCCAAAGTAGTTGAATTATTACCAAAAGGTATCAAATGTATACCTGATTATATCAGCTTCCAGAATTTACTAAAAACCTCTTTTTAAAAGTTCTTGCAAAAAAAAAAAAAAAAAGATGAAATTGTCTAATCATTTATGGTCTTTTGATATTTCTATATATCAATCTTAACGCTTGGCACCATTTCCCACAAACTATCTAAGCCGCCTCAATGATGACCTTAATCCAATGTGCTATTGAGGACTTAGACGCCACATGCTCTCTGCACAGATCCTGGAACAGCATAAAAAAATCATTTCCAGATACTGGAGTAACAACTGTCAACATCCAGCTTGTGAGCTTCTAAGAGGATTCCAACTGCCTCTGCCTCAAGAAAAAGATCTAGGTGGTGGTGTAGATATGATGAAATCTTCTGCTCAGTGCGAGGCGGCTGCCAAAGACGCAAACAGAATGCTAGGAATTATTAGAAAAGGGATGGTGAATAAGACCGAAAATACTATAATGACTGTATCGCTCTATGGTATGACAGCACCTTGAGTACTGTGTTCAGTTCTGGTAACCGTATCTCATAAAAGATATTTTCTGAATTAGAAAAGGTTCAAAGTAGAGCGACCACAATGATAAAGGGGTTGGAACTCCACATGTATGAGGAAAGGCTCAAGAGGTTAGGGCTCTTCAGCTTGGAAAAGAGACAGATGAGAGGCGATATGGTCTACAAAATCCTGAGTGCTGTAGAACGAGTAGAAGTAAATCAATTTTGTACTCGTTCCAAAAGTACAAAGACTAAGGGACACTGAAGGAAATTACATGGAAATACTTTTAAAACAAACAGGGGGAAATATTTTTTCACTCAACGAATAATTAAGCTCTGGAATCTGCTGGGGGATGTGGTAATGGGTTAGCCTATCTGGCTTTAAAAAAGGTTTGAACAAGTTCCTGGAGGAAAAATCCATAGTCTTTTATTGAGACAGACATGGGGAAGCAACTGCTTGCCCTGGGTTTTGTAGTATGGAGTGTTGCCACGATTTGGGATAGATGCACCATTGGTCTGACCCAGTATAGCTACTCTTATCTCTCTATATAAAAAGCAACACCAACGTTCTATGAAGCCTCCAGCCGGAAGTGTGAAGGGGGCGAGATATCCGGTTTCCCTATGAGTGTCTGCCCCGCCCTCTCTGTAACACAGTCAGTGAAGGAAAACAGCAGAGCACGAAATCAAATCGCTGGCTCTGTAACAGTGAAGGACTCAGAGGGGGGAGGGGAGAGAGGCCAGAGGGCAGGGACACACACACACACTCCCATATGCACACAGAAGAAAACATTGCTAGCCCCCGTTTCATTTGCATCAGAAACGGGGCTTTTTTTACTAGTGTTCAATAAAATGAAATTTAATCGCTGCAGCCTTGTAAAGCAAATGCATATTTTCTGTTATGACTTAAGATTTATTATAACAAATCCATTGTGGTTAACTGGGCATTAATATTTACTTTCAAAACATTTGTAAGCCACATTGAACCTAAACATGATTTGGGAAAATGCAGGCTATAAATGTTAATATAAATAAACTAGCTAAGAACAGTGCCTGTGACTCCCAAGATTATTCCTTAATTCACCACTTTAGTAATGAGGTCAAACGTAGAGGAGATGAAAATCCCAGAATCACATTGGGAGAAGAGATGTCCTGATTTCATTGAGTACAGTTAGTAAGGTCTCTGTGCTCCAGTGGGCTCAAAAGCCCACTGGGTATGAATGGAGAATGAGCTTTATCCATAAAAGGTAGTAAACTGGTAGTTTTAGCAACAAGGGTTACATTAGAGAGAGGGCAAGCAATAGAGGGGTCAGTGGCATCTAAATTAGGTGTTCAGAGAAAGGCTGGCACTGCAGCGTGCATTCAGGGCCTAGAAACAAGCCCCTAAGTGAGGCTAGCCTAGAAGTATGGGTAAAAATGGGTGTTTAGCATAAAGGGTATCTCCCTTTATGTACTGGGGTCCATGAATAAATTCACCATGGCCTATAGCTACAGTATCTGTGCTGTCACTACCACCAGCATTAGCCCTCGTGCTTAAGCTAAGTGTGTGCACCTTCTGGCACCCAGGGCCTCCGAGGGGGGGGGCAGGGGGGACAAAATTCCCCGGGCCCAGGCCTCCAAGAGGGGCCGGTGCCGGGGTCAGGCCCCGGTCTCACCTGCCTGCCTCCTCGGCTTCGGGCCCCCTGCATTCAAAGCGGCACTCACAGATCGCCTCCCTTCAGGCCTTCCCTCCCTGTGTCCCGCCCTCGCAGAAACCGGAAGTTACATCAGATGAGGGCGGGACACAGGGAGGGAAGGCCTGAAGGGAGGCGATCTGCGACTGCTGCTTTGAAAGCAGGGGACCAGGCAGGTGAGACCGGGGACTGGGGGGGGTGGGGGGGGGTAGAGGTAGGGCAGCCTTGCCCTGGGCCCGGCCTAGTCTCTCGGCAGCCCTGCTGGCACCACTGTGGCCAATGCGAATGTATGCAAAGTAATCGTCTCCTCAGAGTGATGCAGAAATTTAGCAGCTTTACTGGTGGGTTTAAGGATGTAGTAATCTCGGCAGAAATCCAATCCAAGGTATCTGCCTGCCTCTCTGACATTGCTGCATGGATGCTTCACCGCCACCTGAAACTCAATATGTCCAAAACTGAACTCCTTATCTTCCCTCCTAAACCAACCTCTCCCCTTCCCCCATTCTCTATTTCTGTCGACAACACGCTCATTCATCCTGTCTCGTCTGCTCGCAACCTTGGGGTCATCTTCGACTCCTCCCTCTCCTTCTCTGCCCATATTCAACAGATTGCTAAAACCTGTCGTTTCTTCCTTTATAACATCGCCAGAATTCGCCCTTTCTTTTCTGAACGCGCTATCAGAACCCTCATCCACACTCTCATCACCGCTCGCTTAGACTACTGCAACTTGCTTCTCACGGGTCTTCCGCTCAGCCATCTCTCTCCTCTTCAATCTGTTCAAAACTCTGCCGCACGACTAATATTTCGCCAAAGTCGTTATGCCCATATCAGCCCTCTCCTGAAATCGCTTCACTGGCTCCCTATCCGTTTCCGTATACAATTCAAGCTCCTCTTATTGACCTATAAGTGCATTCACTCTGCAGCCCCTCACTATCTCTCCACCCTCATCTCTCCCTACACTCCTTCCCTAGAACTCCGTTCACTAGGCAAATCTCTCCTAGTTGCACCCTTCTCCTCCATCGCTAACTCCAGACTCCGCTCCTTCTATCTCGCCGCACCTTATGCCTGGAATAGCCTTCCTGAGCCATTACGTCAAGCTCCATCCCTGGCTGCCTTCAAATCTGGGCTAAAGGCCTACCTGTTTGATGCTGCTTTTGACTCCTGACTTGTCACTTTTATCTTATCCTTGTGTCCTTCTTCTGTCCTTCCCTTATCCTTATTGATCCTGTCTGTTTGTCCTGATTTAGATTGTAAGCTCTTTTGAGCAGGGACTGTCTTTCTTCATGTTCAATTGTAAAGCGCTGCGTACGACTGGTAGCGCTATAGAAGTGATTTATAGTAGTAGTAGGAGGAGGAGGAGATGTTGGGTTACATGAACAGCAGGTTGGTATCTGGATGTCTCCCCCCATCTCCAACCATTCCCTAAACCAAATCCCCAGAACCTGCACCCTTATCTGCTCTTCCACCTAGACTGTGCTGCTGCTCAACTTTTTCCTAGCTCTCTTCAGCTGGGCAAGCAACATGGCTCCTCTATATATACATACAGAGATTATATAGCTTTTAATTTAATACTCACGTTTTCCAAATTTAGTCACAAGACATGTTAAATTCAAATCTACAAGGCTGGCACTATTCAGGAGCGGTGGCATTTTTACATGTGGCTTTCTTATTGACCCACACTGCAGCATTGTACAGAAGCCGTTTCTCTGGTCCAGTAGGCCCACAATCTTAAGTTGTGTCTGAGGCAATGGAGGGTGAAGTGACCCTCAAGGTCATAGCCCGAGAATGGAGAAAACAGGAGTTTTAACCCTAGCTTCCTTCTTACTGCTTCTCACCATTAACAAGAGCTCTCTTGTCCAAAATGCACCTAAAAAATGTTCAAGAATTATTGATGATAAGCTGCCTTGATGTAATACAACAACCTTTTATTGTTGAGTACTGTATGTAGCACCACACCCAAAGTAGTAATCCCTATTGGAGATGTTCCTTATTTTTTAAACACAGTCATTTGTAATGGTTGATAACGAGGGGTATTTCCAGGCCTCAAAGTTGCACAACAATTTTCTGAAACAGCTGAAACCATAAGTAAAAGGACAAAGAGTACCATAGTGGCAGTAACTCAAAGAAATCATCAGTTGGTAGACCACTAAGGAAGACACCTCAGCCAACCCTATTTTTATTTAAATAATAAATCCCAAACAATTACAGTCTAAGGGAGTCTTTAACTAAGATGCACTAAAAATCAATGGGAGCTAAACAGCGAGATCTGTGTTTAGCGCCAGCTGATTTTTTAGTGTAAGCTAAAAAAAAAAAAAAAAAATACAAGCACACCTTGTAAAAGACCCCCTAAATCTTAGGAATTTCTAATCACACTAGGGGAGATTAGGTTAAGTGCAGATCCCTATATATATCTTATTTGCCCTTTATTCTATGTTATGACTCTGCCCTGGTATCATGCTCTCATTCATCTCACCCCCTGGTGGTCGCAATGGACTGTCTGTGTGGTTTTCCCGGTTCCAGAAGTCATGCTGGTCCGGTCCGGATTTTCTAGCCTGCCAGTTGGTCTCGAGACTTTTTGGAACTAAGCTGTTTCCGGACCTGGTGAACTCCCTGGCTGTTGGCCTTTATTAACCACCTGGAAGCTTCCCTAGTTTGCCTTGCAACAGAGGTCCTCAGAGGTGTGTCTTCTGCGATTGTTTGTTGCTGTGCTTCCCTTGCTACTTTCAGTTTCTGCCTTTGAACCTTGTGCCTGGACTTAGACTCAGACTTTGCTTGCCGCCTGCCTTGGAACCTTTTGCCTGGATCTGGACCTTGACTTTATTTTGCCTGCCCACGGTTCTGCTGGGTTTGTGGACTATCATCCTGCTCTCTGCTGTGGCTTCTGTTCCGGTGGGTGTTCCTCCTGCCGCTGCCGCCCTCGGCAGTAGCCCAAGGGCTCACTATCCAGTGTTTCGTGTGAAGCGTGACATTCTACTAATTATTTCTATAGCGCTACTAGATGTACGCAGCGTTGTACACTTGAACATGAAGAGACAGTCCCTGCTCGTTTGTGTAAAGTGCTTGCTTTGTGGAGGAGGTGAGGGGGAACACACCAGAAAAGAAGCGTTGTTTCACGATGGCCAGATGGCCAGTTCCCTCCTTGCAACAGAAATGTGTACATTGAATGTATGCACTCACATCCCTCAAACAAGTACAGGTATTATTTTTCCCTAATGAAAACCAGCACCCACCCACACAAGTTAACTAATGAAAAAGAGCTTTAAAATGCTTAGCACAGTATGAGCTGACTTTCCTGAGATAGAAACTAAACTGCGTTCTTATAATATTTATGAGAGAGATTTTAAGTGGGGTTAGCAGACACTAGACTAGCTGTTGCATGAGAACCATTCAACCAGTTTCATTTAAGTATTACTAGGGTGACACTCATTTTTGTAAAGTTCCTTACATACATATGCAAGCGAAAGCATACAACTGGTTATATATAGCAGGTGTTTTTGATTTTGTTGCAAATAAAAAAAAAAAATAAAAAAAAAAAAAAACTTTCCTACACAGCTCTAGCCCATAAGCACTAGCTGTTCCCTAAAAGTAGGGTTAAGATTTTTCAGTTTCTTTCATAGTAAATGACGGCAGATCAAGACCTGTACAGCCCATCCAGTCTGCCCAACAACATAAACTCATTTTACATGGTATGTGATACTTTATATGTATACCAGAGTTTGATTTGTCCTTGCCATTCTCAGGGCACAGACCGTAGAAGTCTGCCCAGTACTGTTCTTGTACTAAGTTCTGGACCTAACGTCAAAGCCCCTTAAAATTTACACTCCAGCCCATCCCTATCTATTCAGTCACAATCAGGGCATAGACCGTAGAAGTCTGCCCAGCTCCAGTTTTGTTTCCCAATTACCGGCATCACCACCCAATTTACGCTAAGATGCCTCTGTCCTTCCTTTAATGCATAGGATTTTTCTCATTTTGGTCTTTATCTGCTGTTATTTACTATGGGGAGGACTAATGTACAGGTAGCGCTGGTCTAGCGCGTAAGCCCAGAGGTAACTGAGTCTGATACGCACCAAATCCCACAGTAGAAAAAAATTCTTTTTTCAGACCGCAGTGAGCATTCCTGGCGGTAGTCAGCAGTTGGCATGCACTGCATGGTTACCACATGGGTAGCGCATGAGCCCTTACCGCTAGATCAATGGGTGTCGGTAAGGGCTTGGGCTGTAAATACGTGCACACTAGTTTTAATTTCCGTGCATGCCCGTTTCCCTGGCCCATTAAAAAAAAAAAAAAATAGCTCAGCGTGCACCCACACTACTGCAGGTCACTTTTTACTGTGACTTAGTAAAAGGACCCCTGTGTTACTATATGTCAGGGGCGTAGCTACATGGGGCCATGGGCCCCCATAGATTTGGCCCTAGCCCCCTCCCCCCCCATCCCGCCGCCAACCCTCCCCTGCCACCGGGTACCTTTGCTGGCGAGGGTGCCGAAGTCCTCTTCTCTGGCGCGGCCACGTTGCTGATCTGCAAGGGCAGGCTTCTGTTTCTGTTACTCACAGAAACAGAAGCCTGCCCTTGCAGATCAGCAATGCGGCCGCGCCGAAGAGGACTTTGGCTAGCGGGGGTTGGGGACCCCGCCATCAAAAGGTACCCGGTGGCGGGGGAGGATTGGCGGCAGGGGGAAGAGGGGGGTCTAAATGGTTGGTGCCGGGGGGGGGGGGTCAAAGGTGGTGGTGGCGGCGGGGTCAAAAATGTGCCCCCTCACCTCGGGCTCTGGATCCCCCTCCCGCCGAAGTCTGGCTATGCCCCCGCTATATGTAAAACTGTGCCCGAGACACTAAGGGTTCTGTTTACTTAGCCATGCTAGTGACTTCCACTCGGCATTGCCGACACAGCCCATTCGAAGTAAATGGGCTGTGTCAGCGCTAGCGGCTTAGTAAACCCCAGCGTAATTGTTTACCGAGCATCTTTATTACAGCACAAATAAAAGAGAGACTTTGCTAACGTTTCTAAACTGCCCCATTGCTGGCTACGTGGAGAACAGCAGGCTTTAAAAACTGCAGAAAACTTTCTTATGGTGTAGAACAGCCCAAGAGTTCTGTAATTATTATTAACATTTGTACAGCAATACCAGACGCACGCAGCGCTGAACACCTGACACAGAGAGACAGTCCCTGCTCGATAGTAATGAACTCTTTACAACTCACATTATATTCTGAAGTTAGGCCACAGCTATCAAACGGAACTAAAATCTTTCACTAACTCGCTCTCAGAAAAAGTATTTTTTTTTTTTTAAGTGTCTACTAATCATTCTGTGTTTGACCAGTGTAATATGAAGGTAGCTGCATATAATCAGAAAAACTTAATCATCACTGGAGTAACTGCTGTTTTCAGAAGCATGTGTTAGGAAACCATGTTTTGTAAGAGTATGTATGCAATGCCACAGCTATTTTCAGAAATGAGGTCAGAAGCTTGTAAAAGGATACCTCATTACTTACCAAGGTCAAACCCTCGACCTCAGCTTTCTACAATGCCACAATCCCGTGCCCCTTTCTCAAATAAATGGTGCCGGAGCTCTTACAGGTCAATTCTTATCCAAGCTGCGAAAATGCTGAAATGTTTCACTTATACAAGTCAGGACTAATAGCCACCAACTCAATAAAAGTACTTATAACAGTTCATACTGGTGAGAACTGTTATAATTTTTTTAATTTAATTTTTTTGTTACATTTGTAGCCCGCGCTTTCCCACTCATGGCAGGCTCAACGCGGCTTACGTGGGGCAATGGAGGGTTAAGTGACTTGCCCAGAGTCACAAGGAGCTGCCTGTGCCTGAAGTGGGAATCGAACTCAGTTCCCCAGGACCAAAGTCCACCACCCTAACCACTAGGCCACTCCTCCACTGTTGCTACTATTTGAGATTCTACGTGGAATGTTGCTAGTGGAATAGCAACATTCCATGTGGAAGTCGGCCCTTGCAGATCACCAATGTGGCCGCGCAGGCTTCTGCGAGTCTGACGTGCAGGACGTCAGACTCACAGAAACAGAAGCCTGCGCAGCCTTCTACATGGAATGTTGCTAGTGGAATAGCAACATTCCATGTAGAATCTCCAATAGTATCTATTTTATTTTTGTTTCATTTGTACCCTGCGCTTTCCCACTCATGGCAGGCTCAATGCGGCTTACATGGGGCAACGGAGGATTAAGTGACTTGCCCAGAGTCACAAGGAGCTGCCTGTGCCGGAGGTGGGAATTGAACTCAGTTCCTCAGGACCAAAGTTCACCACCCTAACCACTAGGCCACTCCTCCACTCCAACCGTGATGTTGATTTTAAATCGGCTATTTGACACAGATCTATAAAAGTTTCCTACTAGGGTGCCCTACTTTTATTGAGTTGGTGGCTATTAGTCCTGGTTTGTGTTATTTGCGATCAGATGTTACCAGAGACATTGATATTGTAAAAATCGCTCACTTATATAAGTGGCATGCAGTCAACCACAGGACTATTTGATATTTGGCAATTTTATTTACAGGTTCAAATGTACCAGGCAATCACACACGAGCAAAGGCAGAGCTAGTGTTTAATAAAAACTGTTTTATTTATATTCCATGCAGCAAAGTAAAATGACATGACGTCTGTACACACAACTGAACTTGGTAAATCAACTTAAAAAAAATCAGTACAGTTCACTTAATAGGCCTTTGAACTAGAAAAGAGCAATTTAAAGGTCATAAAAGTTGAAGGTACAATGAAGAAGCTGCAGTAGTAAAATCAAAAGTGGTTCAATGGTTCCTTTTAAAAATCAGGATTGCTTACAATTCTCAGAAACTGTAAAGATATATATATATAGTTGATAGTTTTACTCCTCAGTTTCAAAGGCACCGTTAGCCACCGAAGCTAGTTGCCACTTTGGCCTTTCACAAATGGCATGCTCATAACACAGAATTTCCTCTCATGCAAAAACGCACACATTCTTTCATTCATCACTCTCCAGTTGAAAACAAGATGTTAAGATATTTTTAAAAAACACAAAACCGTAGACTGGATCTGACGTTTACAGTAAAACAGAGTAAAACTGGATGGCCAACGGGCCCTCATTTATTGATCCATTTAACCAAATGTTGCTCCACAGTTAGGGCACTGTCGCTGTTTTAGTGCAAAACACAGGAGGATTCCAATCGGAAAGAAGAGAATGGCGCAGCAAACTCCAAGGCAGGTGAAAGAATCCTCCAAAACCCCGACTCTGGTGGGGTGGGGGGGGGGGGGGGGGAGAGAGAGAAAGAGAAGGAAATCCAGTTAACTAGTTGAAAACTCTCAGTAAGAGCCATTACATATTCCAGTACAATTTAACAAACAATGCAGCTAAACAAAACCTAAAATTAATGGTTCTATATAGTGCTTTGCGTATTTGACTGCAATTTAAAAAAAAAAAAAATCACAAGAAAAAGAGTTCAAATCAAAGCTAAAAGTACTTAGAAATACCAAGGAGAAAGCTGTTACACTAGAATCCCATCTCCCCCACTTACCTTAAGACCTTATACAAGCCACTTAAGCAGGGCCTTTCCCCACCACCTTACAGTCTAAATTGCCTACATCAGGCAATCTTAACCAAGGGATGCAGAACAGGGTCTAACATGTATCATTTATACATAGCCTCTCAACCACCAACCCCTCTTCCCCCCGCCACCCAATTTCAGCTAAGCTTCTGTGAAGGAATGGATCCACAGAAGCTTAGCTGAAATTGGGTGGCAGGGGGAAGAGGGGTTGGTAGTTGAGAGGCTAGGATAGGGGAGGGCAGACTTATACGTGGTCTGTGCCAGAGCTGGTGATGGGAGGCAGGACTGGTGGTTGGGAGGCGGGAAATACTGCTGGACAGACATACAGTCTGTGCCCTGGAAAAGACAGGTACAAATCAAGGTAAGGTATACACATATGAGTTTATCTTGGGCAGACTAGATGGACCGTGCAGGTCTTTTTCTGCCGTCATCTACTATTTGAAAACAACATTACGTACAATTTATGCGTTGTCGTCTGACAGTATAACCGTACTGCTGTAATTTTAGTGGCAAGTTAGAAGTTAAACACTCATTCACAGCGACATGTAGCTTTCAGTAGTCACTAACGGACACATGGTTTAGAAGAGGGTACCGAAGGTTTCAGTGATCATTTAAAGGAGTAAAGGAACCAAAAAGAGGTGAAGAACCCCAGCTCAGCTTACAGTGATGCATCCATGGACATAAGAACATAAAAACCATGTTTAGTCAGACATCAAGCTCTGTCGAGCCCAGGATCCTGTTTTCCCAACAGTGGCTGTTCAAATCACATGTATCTAGCAGATCCCAAACTGCAGATCTGATTCTCTCAAGTGGTCATCTGATCATTTAGGGCACCTTTTTGTGCCTTATTCATTCTGAAAACAGATCTACTACTGCTATAAATCACTTCTATAGCGCTACCAGTCGTACACAGCGCTTTACAACTGAACATGAAGACCAAAAACATCTTGGTTTAGTCCTGGACGTTTGTGTTTTGTTCCATTATAGATGTAAAACGTTCAAGTGTTAGGCACGCCCTAATCCCACCTTTGAAATGCCCCCAACAAGCCCCTTTGTGATTTGGAAGCACTGTAGATGAATTGCATAGATAAATGTCTGCAAAAAAAGGTTTCGAAAATACTGATTTGGACATTTTGAGAAGAAAGCTTTATGACACTTTTTGGAAGTTTTTCTCTTTCAAAAATGAGCCCCATAGAGGGGTAAACACCAACTACAGATACAAAATGCTGGGTTCCGAGTTAGGAGTCACCACCCTAAATAGATCTTGGCATAGATATGGACAATGTTGAATTTTCAGCCAACCGTACTGTGGGTGTCAAAAAAAAAAATGCTTAGGGATATTTGGCCGAAAAAAAGGGGTAAAAAAACCCCAAGAATCTCATCATGCCTCTGTATAGTTCCATGGTGTGCCCCACACCTTGAGTATTTTGGACAGTTCTGAAAGCAATATAGTGCAATTAGTAAAGATTCAGAGACTGGCAATAAAAAGGATGCATACCTCCCTTATGAGGGAAGGCTGAACAGGTGAGGTAGCAAAATATATGAATGAGAAGGGATATAATATAAGTTAATTAAATATCATGAATGGGGTGGAACAGTATAACCTTTCAAATATTAAAAACAAGAAAAACATTCCATGAAACTAACCACCACCAGCATGAAAACTATTATAGAAATTACATTTCACATATTGCATTTTGTAAAGTCTGTTGCCCAAGGATGTGGTCAAGACGCCTACAGAAGGCTTAAAAAAAAAAAAAAAAAGGTTTGGATGACTGTCTAAAAGAAAACGTTCACCACCACGTCCCTGGAAGTGAGTTATGAGAAAGGATCTTTGGGATCTACCAGGTACTGCTGGACTGGCCGACTCAGTAAAGCTTTTCTTACGTCCTTGTTGGAGTAAATCCAACTATTATTGCACTGCCAGTTTTATTAACCTTATTTTTTCATCCTAGCCCCACCCCCTCCCCAATTACTGTGCTACTACTACTACTACTAATCATTTCTTTAGCGCTACTAGATGTACGCAGCGCTGTACACTTGAACATGAAGAGACAGTCCCTGCTCGACAGAGCTTACAATCTAATTAGGACAGAAACAGGACAAACAAGAGATAAGGGAATATTAAAGTGAGGATGATAAAATAAGGGTTCTGAACAAGTGAAAAAGGGTTAGGAGTTAAAAGCAGCATCAAAAAGGTGGGCTTTTAGCTTAGATTTGAAGACGGCCAGAGATGGAGCTTGATGTACCGGCTCAGGAATTCTATTCCAGGCATATGGTGCAGCAAGACAAAAGGAACGGAGTCTGGAGTTAGCAGTGGAGGAGAAGGGTGCAGATGAGAGAGATTTACCCAGTGAACGGAGTTCCCGGGGAGGAATGTAGGGAGAGATGAGAGTGGAGAGGTACTGAGGAGCTGCAGAGTGAATGCACTTACAGGTCAATAAGAGGAGTTTGAACTGTATGCGGAAACAGATAGGAAGCCAGTGAAGTGACTTGAGGAGAGGGCTAATATGAGCATAACGTCACTGGCGGAATATTAGGTGAAGTGGGCTACACGCAAATATCACCTTTGGAATTTCTATTCATGGATATTCTGGAAGTTGAGTCAGAGGGGGTGGGACAGACCAGAGAGCGTGCTGTGGGGCAGGAAGAAGGCAGCATAGGAGGATCACTGAACTGCTGCAGTCTATGGAGGCTACTTTTGCAGGCATACAGGGAGGGTGGTGGGGACTGACAGGCAAAACAGAGAAAGAGGGAGACAGATGGCCGTGTGAAGGCCTTATGCATAACCCATCAGAACAGGCTCCCCTTTCCTCACATCCTAACAAAGCTAAAGCTCTCTTCTCTGCATCATCATCCATGTATTTACATTCTAGCATCCATATGCAGAACCAGTGGCGTAGCCAAGGGTGGGCCCAGGCCCAGGCCCACCCACCCAGTAGCAGCACACCTATGATGTGGCTGGCAGAGATTCCCAAGCCCCACCAACTGTCCCTCCTGCATACCTTGTAAATAGTAGATCTTCGCCTGCATTAAGTAGTGACCGATACATACTGCTCGCACTGGTCCCACAGCCTTCCCTCTGACGTATTCCCGCCTATGCGGAAACAGGAAGTTACATCAGTGGGAAAGCTGTAGGGCCAACATGAGCAGTGTGTATTAGTGGCTGCTCCCTGCTGGTGAAAATCTGCTATTAAAAAGGTATGCAGAAGATGGGGGATGTTTGAGAGACCATACGGCATGCAGGCAAGAGAGGGGGAGACCAAATCACTTGTAGGACAGGGCTTCTGCCCACCCATCTTGGGCCCAGGCCCACCAAAAATTGGGTGTTTTCTATGACCCTGTGCAGAAGCAGCAGCATTTAGGAATATAACCCTTTAAAATCTGGATTTGCAAATTATAATTAAAAAAAAAAAAAAGAAAAAGGAAAAGGAAAAAACCCCACCTTCAAATGGAGCAAACAAAAAAAAACAACAAAAAACAGGTTTTGGTCTTGGCCACCAGTATCCACATACGTCAAGAGAGCTGACTCCTGCCTGTGTAAGTGATGCATGAAATCCACTACCTTGCCAATAGGCAGGCAAGATGCCAAGCAATCCTCACCCCACCAGCCATCTAAATTCTTAAATGACCGAGTCACCAACTCGCTTTCAAGCATTCTTAGGCACACTTTGCTGACGACACATCCTCTATATGGATGGGCAGAATGCATGGAGATCAAACTGGTCTATGCTGTGCCATGACCAGTACAATGTCCGTTTTAGACCTCTAGCATACTCTGCAGCGAGGAGAGAGAGCACATGCATCCGTCACTGCTTTACAAGAAAAATCTCAGGGCTGCAAAAGGTCAAAAGCCTGAAAGGTGTTTGCATAGCTTTTAATGTTTGTGTACTTTACCCAAGGATTTGATTTCAAGCAAGAACATGTACTGGAGGACCTATGCCAGAGTTTAAGTTCTTCATTTTAAAGCAAACATTAAAGAATGTTTTTCAGCAAAAGATTTTTTTTTAATTGATTTAGTTTGCACCCCAGGTTCCAGATCTTTCCCTCCCTGGTACCTTGAGCCTTCCAACCAAGTATTTCTTCCTCATCTTTAACATATATAAAAAATGATGCCCCCACTCCTCTGGTTGCTACAAGTAAATGGTCCCCCCGAGTCTGGGATCCATTCGATAGGGCTCCTTTCCAGCCCTTGCCTTCACCCTGGTTGATCACGACAACATTCTTCAGCCAGGGGCAGACATCACTGGCTTTGCAGCATATCCAGCTCTCTCAAAATCAAACCAGAGACTACTGGGCCTGCCTAATCTATGACCTCCTGGAGGAACAGGTCCAGGTGTTGGCCCTTGGGTCATGGAGAACAGAAACAGTTCTGTATGATCGATTGGGAAATACCTGGATAAGATGGACCTACAGCTCCTGATTCAAGCATTTTTTTTTTTAACTTTTGAAAAAGGACTTCCTTGACAGCAGTTGCAAATGATTTCAGGGACTAAACCCAAAAATACTGTTCTGTCATTGCTTTAAAAAATTCTGCTTCCTTTGCCTCAAAAAGACTAAAAGTTCATAATTTTATTTACAAGGCTTTTCATGGCTCAGTCCCTCCCAGCCTAGCTGTTTCCCTCCATTCTTAAAAAGCAGTGTGGGACCTTGCAATCCTTTCAACAGGATCTTCTATATCAAACCACCCATGCTCTGCAAACAGCATCTATCAAAGGATATACAATATAAAACTTACAAAAAGATGAAAAAAGGACTCTTGCTATAAAAGAAAACCCAAAGACATTTTCTTGGTTCCTCACTTCTGGAATAAGCTGCCCCCTGACCTGTATCTGGAATCTTTCACAAAAAATGTAAAGCTAACCTGAAAACCTAGTTTACTTATACGGTCTGTGCCAGAGCCGGTGGTTGGGAGGAGGAGCTGGTGGTTGGGAGGTGGGGATAGTGCTGGGCAGACTTATACGGTCTGTGCCAGAGCCGGTGGTGGGAGGCGGGGCTGGTGGTTGGGAGGTGGGGATAGTGCTGGACAGACTTATACGGTCTGTACCAGAGCCGGTGGTGGGAGGCGGGGCTGGTGGTTGGGAGGTGGGGATAGTGCTGGGCAGACTGGATGGACCGTGCAGGTCTTTTTCTGCTGTCATCTACTATGTTACTATGTTACTTGCTTTCTGATCTGGTTAGGTTTGCCAGGCATGTTGTCTGCATGAACATTGAGTACAGTGCAATCCGCTTAAGTACAAGGGTCTGGGAGCAAAAGAAATGCATGCAGTTAACCAGAGCGTGCACTTAACCGTTGTGACTCAAACATCCAACAGTGGCTTTGAATTCAATTAGTCCAAGACTTTCAGCTAGCTGGTTAGCTTTCTCCATAAGCAGTGGACCACTGACAGGAAACTGTCTGCTCCTGACTTGAGAAAACCACCGAAGAAGAGCATCTTCTATCTCCTCAGCTTTTCCCGCCCGTTTTCGTTTCCGTTGTGGATTTGTATTGTTTTGCTAGTCTTCCAGAAGCTGGTCTTTCTGCTTCAAGACACGTGAAATTTGACTGGGATTGACACCATATTCTATAGCAATAGATGCTTGACTTTGTTTTCTAATTTTTTTAAGAACTTCTATTTGTTCAGCCAGTGTTAAAGTCTTACAGTTCCGCCGTGACGACAACGACCCCGGTGTATGCTCTAACAACATTCTTTCGCTTATTCTGCCTGTGGCAGTTAAAGAGATAGTAAATTTGAAATCTCGTTGGTTGTCATGCGCCAATCAGCTTCCATATTCCATGCGCGCGCTTATGCGGCGTCTTTCCTGCAGAGAAGCAGTCTTGAACCATGCATATAAGCGAATCTTGCACTTATCAGTGGTGTGCTAAACCGAAGTTTGTCCCCATAGAAACAGATGGTGCCAAAAACGGGACCAAAGTACAGCATGCAGTTAAACAGAGCATGCACTTATCTGAGGTGCACTTAAATGGAGTGCACTGTACTCATCTATTCTCCCCCTGTTTGGCAAACTTCCTTTGCCCTAGGGAGCCTCTGATGTGGGGGAACCTCAAGATCATATCGATTAAAGGGTTAATTATCTTTCCTTCTCTATTTTTTTTTCCTTTGTTCAGCTTTTAGCTCCTAGAAACTACTTGGATACTGTATATACGTGGAATATTATACCATAACCTTTGATCTGCTTTGATAAAGCTTTCAGTTGCTCATAAAATTGTATGCACTAGTTATTTTTAGTGTGTGTTTTTGGCATTAGTTATGTTTTGTTGTGGGGTTTTTTTTTTTTGTAAAACAGCTTTTCGTAGCCTTTGCACAGAGAACCAATTAATACATTTTAACATAGCCAGATTAACCCAGTGATTGCCTCTGGTCTGCAGCCCCCTGGAGGTCCCTCGTATATCCAAAGTCCTTGCATGCTGCTATAAGCCATGTGAGCTGAATACACAGGAGAATCGGGGGGAGGGGGGGGGCAGAAGAAACAGCAGTAGTGGGACAGTACAGGAGGTAACTGTACAGGCCAGAATGAGGTATGGGTGCGGAGGTGAAGCCAGCAGTGACACTGATCAGAAGCAGCAGTGGAGGCCAGAACCAACAGGTGAGGAGGGAGAGAGTAATAATGGAGATAAGTGTAGGGGGAGGGGGGGATGATGACCGACTAGTGGGACTGCAAAGACAAAAAGGGAAGGAGATAAAGGGCTAGTGAAGACAGCCTTGGTACAGAGAGCAGGGGAGCTGGTAGAAGACGCACACCAACTGGGGAGCCTCCGAGAGTTCAGTTACGAGTCTGTGCTTTTAAAAAGACCCTGAATTTTCAAAAGTCGATGTTCTGAATAAGTAATGCATAGTTACTGCTACAAGACAGAAAAAGGACACTTAAACGTGATTATACACACACACCTTAGAATACAGAATAGCCCTGAAAAATAGAGAACACTATAGTTTTCTACCAACACTATCAACCTGGAACTCAATTCAATTGTTAATGACCCTGGAACTGGTAATTGCAGCCACAAGGAAAGAAAGGAGAAACCTGGAGCACGAACAGGGAAGGGCGGTGTCGGTGGAGAACACGAGGAACAGCTGCTCTTTCTGAACCTGTCAGTCAGTCACATGGTCATTTTATACACAGGTGAGAGCAGGGGCGTAACCAGACCTTGAGGTGGGAGGGGGCCAGAGCCCAAGGTGTGGGGGGCACATTTTAGTCTGTCATCCTGCCACCGCCCCCCCCCCCCCCACCACTCCCCACCCACTACCGCAGCAAATAGCTTGTCTGGCAGAGGTCCCCAACCCCCGCCAGCTGAAGCGTTGCCTGCCCTGCTCTGTCTTCCCCTTATGTCCTGCCTGCTCCTTTTAGTGAAATTGAGCATGCTCAGTTTCACTAAAAGGAGCGTGCCGGACTTGAGGGGGAAGACAGGACAGAGCAGGGCAGGCAATGCAGTGGTGGCGCCAGAGACCGGCGCTGGACAACGCTTTAGCTGGTGTGGTTGGGGACCCCTGCCAGCAAAGCCAGGGGCCCACAGGAAATTTGGAGGGGCCCAGGCCCCCGTGGCCCCACGTAGCTACGCCACTGGGTGAGAGAGTCAAAGAGTGTCGGTTTCAAGGGTGCTGCAGTACGATGGTAGATGAGGTCCTTATTTTCCTAAAAGACTACATCATCCTCGGTGCTGTAACTGAACATGTGATCCCCCTTCTTTCCAAATGAGGGAAAGTGTCAGAAAAAGTTTTTCACTTCCTGTTCAAACAAAACAAAATTCAACTGTTCCAGCCCAACTTAAGAACGGATCTTTTTTCACACACACACAGCGAGACACAAACCTGGACTGCAGCTCTTGTAACTTTTACATACCCTGGCAAAGGAGGTTAGAGCCTGACAAAGTTAATGAGTTTTGTCCTCAGTTCATGATATTTACATACTAAACATCTAGGCTTGTGTGACCTAAATACTGAAAGAATGAGACTGTGCATACCACAGGAAGAGGACACAGGAAGACTGGCTTTCTTTCTGTCACTGCATCATTATAGGCTGGACTTAATTTTAGCAAGTCCAAACTAGCATTTCCTCCATATATAAGAACTGTTGTATTGGCCAATCCAGGTCATGGCGAGTCTCACATTCAACTCTAGATGAAGACAATTGAGAAATAAACCAATGCAATGCACTTACCAGCTTCTGCAAACCGTAGTGATGCAGACAGCATGCACCCAAATTACTGAAGCTACAAAATGAACTAAAGGATATTTGAAAAAAATAATCTATATAATAAAAGTAAAGGGCGAACATCTGAACAGTGACATTCTTAGCCATCCCCAGACATTTACATATGCTAAAGCCTCCATTAATCTCCATTCTTGGGGTATTAGTTTTGACGTGCTTTCCTTCCATATCAAAGACCATTTGTCTCTGCTGCATACTTCTCATTATTAAAGAGAATGGTCAATACCGAGGAGATTCTACAATTGGTGCCTTAAAATCAGTGCCGACGAAGCATATTCCATAACTGACGCCTGGATTTAGACGCCAATTACAGAATACCCTTAGTTGATAAATCTCAATGCCTAAAACTATGCGCATCTATTCACACCAACGAAAACACAGTGAAAATCCCAGCACGTACATTTAGACAAACTGGGCCATATTCTATAATTACATATGTAAATTTCAGAATGCCCACGAAATGCCCATTTCCACGCCTATAACCACGCCCCTCTTTGCCTGCACGCATTAAAAGTCTGGCACACATCGTTACATAGTAACATAGTAGATGACGGCAGAAAAAGACCTGCACGGTCCATCCAGTCTGCCCAACAAGATAAACTCACACGTGCTACTTTTTGTGTATACTTTACCTTGATTTGTACCTGTCCTTTTCCAGGCACAGACCGTATAAGTCTGCCCAGCACCATCTCCGTCTCCCGCCACCGGCTTTGCCACCCAATCTCGTCTAAGCTCCTTAGGATCCATTCCTTCTGAGCAGGATTCCTTTATGTTTATCCCACACATGTTTGAATTCTGTTACCGTTTTCGTTTCCACATGACATTTAGAAAAAAAAGAGGGCATGCCAGAGGAGGAGAGAGGTTTGTCACTGCAGAGACTGCAGTAGGGATGCAGGAGTTCAGGCCACGTTTCCAGGATTATCCCTAATGAATACGCATTCACTTTCCCCAGTAACTTATCATTAATTCCTTAAACTTTTAACAAATCTTTATTTATTTTCTTCATATTTTTATATGAAGACTATGAAGAAAATAAATAAAGATTTGTTAAAAGTTTAAGTAGAGAGGTGTGGTACCCAGCTGCAAGCTATGCCAAAACATTTCACAGGACTCCACAGTCATTCACAAAGGAAAAATATTCAACATAAAAGGAATCTTTCACATGCTCATCTTCCAACGTGGTATATATCATTCAGTGTAAAAAAAATGTAACGAAGGATGCTATATTGGAGAAACAGGCCAGATGCTTAAGACAAGATTTAATTTACGTAGACATAACATGAAGAATGCTGGCACCAGCCGGGTTCCTACCCCTGTGGGGCAGCACTTTACCAGACCAGAACACTGTAGTGATTTCATAGTAAGAATCCTGAAAGGTAACTTTAAAACAATACAGGAATGTAAGACCTTTGAAGTCAGAATGGTTGAATATTTTGACACCCAACAGACAAGACTTAAAGACCTGGGTTTTCTAGCCCATTATAAAACCATAAAGTTGTATTTCTCTGTTTATCTCCCTCTTCCCTCACCTACCCACCCCCAACCCTGTTAGACTGTCAATGAAATGCTTGGATGTTTCACTTATATATACGGTCATCTTCCACATTTGCTTACTTCCGATCTGACGAAGAAGGGCAACCTTCGAAAGCTAAATCAAGAAATGTATTAAGTTATGTCCAATAAAAAAAAGGTATCAACTTATTTTCTTTTCCATGTTTTGTTTGATTTCTATTGATTACCTTTAATTATAAGTTACTGGGGAAAGTGAATGTATATTGTAACTATTTGAAGATATTTCTCAAGAGGGTAGGATAATGAATATGCATGAGAGATAGAGGTACTACCCATGCAAATCTGTCTCGTGCAAATTCGTTAGGGATATCCTGAAAACCTGGCCTGTTTTGTGGCATGTGAGGCCTGAACAATTACATCCCTGGACCAGCTCCATCTCCTGCACGTACTGCCGGGAGCCAGTCCCAATACACAAAAAGCTAGAGTTTGTAGCTTTTTCAGAAAGAATTAAAAAATAGCCAAAAAAAAGGGGGGGGGGGAAGAATAACCCTAGCATGATGAAAATGTCTTAAGGATGACACAAAGTCCTTTGTGTCAGCTCTAAACTCGAGTGTATGTTTACACTGAAACGAAAGTGATAAAAAAGACTCCCTTATTCTGATCTGGAAGAGAGTTTGGCTTTACATTCACTCGTGCAGGTAGTGCTTGCTAGAATTTGTCTATTCCATGATTCCTTGTTTCCTGTTTTGAAAGCATAAAAATGATCTCAGCCAAATAGTGGCTGATTAACACAAAATTACAGCTCTGACATGCAGAAACGAGGAATTCCAAGTAATACATTCAAAACACAGTTGCAGCAGATATTTCTCAAGTGGCCATCAAAAGTCATGTCATTGTTATGTGAGGAGTCAGCAGTATTAAAATGTCTCATATTTGAACTTGCAGAGGTTACTACCTGCCCTGGAAAACACACACTTCAGTTACACCTTTAGAAGCAGTGGAGATAGCGTCTGCAGGAACTCATGCATGTTTAAAATCGGGATATCCTGGAACCCTGGCTAGTCCCAAAGACTGGGATATGAGCCACCATTAGAGGAAAAAAAAAAAAAAACCAACAACCACAAACAAATAAATACAGGTTCTGGGTGTAACCACACAAGTCACTTCTCTAGGTCATTTCCTCTTGTAAAACTCTAATGCAAAGTAGTCTCTAACAGTCACAGATTTGACCCTAAAATCATCAGCATTACTTTCACATTGCATTTTACCTCTAATGATCTTTTCATGCGTCCATATTCCCGCATCCCCTGCAATTTCATGACAGGGACTACAGGTCCTATGTGGGTATCCTGCCTGTATTGCTACCGACATCTAGTGGCAAAAGGAGAGACCTGCAGGTTGTTAGGGAAGATCCACCAGGTCTGAACACTATTTTTGCAAGGATTCTTCTATGTTTTCTGTTATAAAGGCATAATCAAAATGCTGGGGAAAAGTTAAGAACTACAATGTCTTGCAGAGTTAAAATGGATATTATAATTTTCCTCCAAATTGTTACACCAAAACACTCTATAGCTCAATTCAGCGAAACTCTTTGGAGGGGAGGGGGGGGGGGGGGGAGAAAGCATGCATAACCATTCACAAAATAACACGATGGAACAGAAGAGACCTAACTTCTTCCTCTGACCTAGGGTCCACTATAAAGTCCTTTACAAAGCTCAAGTTGTCCTGCGCTAAATTATAAATGAACATTTTGTTAAATATTCACTTTTAAGTAGAGGAGAAAGAAGGAAGTTCCAAGCATCTCGTACTTTTAAATCTCTCCCAGATAAAAACATCTTCCTCCAGGCCACATCTGGAAAAGATTCACCTCAGAGAAGTGTCTTCTGTTGAAAATAAAATCTGATTAACTCCCTTCTCCATTTCATAAGCCTAGTGGTTAGGGTGGTGGACTTTTCCTGGGGAACTGAGGAACTGAGTTCGATTCCCACTTCAGGCACAGGCAGCTCCTTGTGACTCTGGGCAAGTCACTTAACCCTCCATTGCCCCATGTAAGCCGCATTGAGCCTGCCATGAGTGGGAAAGTGCAGGGTACAAATGTAACAAAAATAAAATAGATACTATTGGAGATTCTACATGGAATGTTGCTACTATTGGAGATTCTACATGGAATGTTGCTATTCCACTAGCAACATTCCATGTAGAAGGCTGCGTAGGCTTCTGTTTCTGTGAGTCTGACGTCCTGCACGTACGTGCAGGACGTCAGACTCACAGAAGCAGAAGCCAGCGCGGCCACATTGGTGATCTGCAAGGGCCAACTTCTACATGGAATGTTGCTAGTGGAATAGCAACATTCCATGTAGAATCTCAAATAGTAGCAACAGTGGAGGAGTGGCCTAGTGGTTAGGGTAGTGGACTTTGGTCCTGAGGAACTGAGTTCGATTCCCACTTCAGGCACAGGCAGCTCCTTGTGGCTCTGGGCAAGTCACTTAACCCTGCATTGCCCAATGTAAGCCGCAGTGAGCCTGCCATGAGTGGGAAAGCGCGAGGTACAAATGTAACAAAAAAAAAATCAAAAAATAGTAGTCTTAGCCGGGGTCAAAGAAAAGCTATATAGCAAAAAACAACACACACACAACCAACAAAAAGGGGATATAGTTCCTTACTTGCTTTAAGTACAAGAGAGCCAAATTCTTCATCATGAACACACTCTCTTTCCCTGCCCTGCTAGAAAGGAGCAAGGCAGGCCTCAAATTGTCATTAAATCTAGAAGCCAGCAGCAGAAACCTCTCTCACCAACTCCCTCACCTCTCCAATCCCCAGTAAATTTCGGTGGCGTGGGGAGCAGACAGAGTAGCTCTTTTAAAAGACATTTACTCATCGCTGCATTGCGACAGGCTCAAGCTTACAGAGAGCTGAAATACAGTGTAAAAGCAGGAAACGTACTATTTAGCTTATCTTTCTACCCAAAGTTAAGTGCCTTTAAATGTTTAAACTATTCCTTTAATAAGGTCTGAAGAAGATGTATGAACGTATATTTCAAAAACCTACAAGAATTATAAGAAATCACTAAAAAAAAGTTACATTAAAAAAAATGGAGGTTTTTGACCAATGATAATACTGGCGTCTATGAAGAGCCGCTGCTGCCGAGCGAGGACTTTTGAGGTCTTTTTCCTCCATCAATTATTAAATCTAAATAAGCCTCACAGTCAGGAATGTTTTTCTGTGACCTGTTACTCCCAACACTTTTTCCATACTCTGCTTTGACATACCTGAAGGGTTATGCAAATACATGACAAATGACGCTCACAGGACAAATCCCTCCTCTCAGTACCCTTCTCCACCACCGCCAACTCCAGGCTCCGCCCATTCTGCCTCGCCTCACCCTATGCGTGGAATCAACTTCCTGTGGCACTACGCCAAGCCCCCTCCCTACCCATCTTCAAATCCTTGCTCAAAGCCCACCTCTTCAATGTTGCCTTCGGCACCTAACCTTAGACTGTCCCAATTTGACTGCCACTACTTGATTGTCTGTACATTTGTCCATTAGATTGTAAGCTCTTCGAGCAGGGACTGTCCTTCTATGTTATATTGTACAGCGCTGCGTAACCCTAGTAGCGCTTTAGAAATGTCAAATAGTAGTAGTAGTACTTATGACTGTTCACTGTTTATTGTGAACACAAAGGCCCCGATGCTCAGAAGCAAAAGCAGGTGATACAGGTCATTAGCGCTGGAGTAGTGCCTGCATTTGCTAATGCCAAATGCTCAGAGCCTACGAACGTGTGGGGGGAAAAAAAAACTGAGCTTGCCGGCTCTGGGCACAATAGGAATGCAAATGCATTACCAAAAGCCTTGAAAACGACGTACGACCACCTAAACTTCCGGAAATCACTAAAAACCAACCTGTTTAAAAAGGCATACCCTACCGATCCAACTTAAATGCCTTATCTCTGCAACACAACCAAACTAAAGCACGTAATGGACATAACACAACTCTTCCGTTCTCCGATTCCCTAATGTGGCTGTGCCACATGAACTTGATCTTACCACATCACCACCACCCTGTATTTCACACCAGCGCCTGCAAAGGCCTCTCCGGTATTATGTAAGCCACACTGAGCCTACAAATAGGTGGGAAAATGGGGGATACAAAATGTAACAAATAAATAAATTCCTCCCCAAAATGTTCTGCGGGCAGCACACCAAAAGAGGCGCTCCTCCCCCAGCAAACCCTATGTCAGCTCAGAGCTGGCGTTAGGGTTGTGCCGAGCCATAGTGAGGGGATGACCTCTCTACCTCAGACCTAAAGCCCTAGTGGTCCGGTGGACCCCAGACCCCCAAATACTAAAACCCCGGTGGTCCAGTGGGACCCCTGGCCAGGAGCCTCCCCCCCAACCCCCTCATACTCTCCAAGGTCACTCAGGTGGCCCCCCCCCAACCCCCTCATACTTCCTAACTACCAAATAAGGTTTCCCTTATATGTTAGGTCATGCCCAGTGCAACCCAAGATGCAACATGCAGGGCAGGGCATTGCCATTTTGATGACACACCCAGGAGGAAGAAATAGGACTCCTTCCCTCCTCCTCCAAGGTATGAGGGAGTTGAGTGGGGGGGCCCACCGCGGTTTTTCTCCTAGATGCAGTCTGGGCATGCGCTTAAGAGCTGTGCATACCCTCCCGTCAAACTTCCTAATGCTCAATCCTATGAGTGCGCCTATATTTGCATCTCATTAGCACTGGGCATTATGGAGCTGTTCTGCACTGTGCCAGCACCAGAGTTCTGAGCATCTGGGCCAAAGTGAAAGCACCTGGGCCTCGATGCTTAGAAGCCAATGTCAGCACTGCAGGCCATTAGCGCCAGACTAGTGCCCGAATTTGCCACCACAGAATGCGGACGGCTCCGGCGCAGGGGGTGGGGGGGGGGGGGTGGACAGGGACAACAAGCACGCCGAAGCATACTGCAAATAGCTTTGCAAATACAATTTAAATAAGGCGATTTCGCATTCCCTCGCTCAATGAAGAGCACCCTTAACGCCAACTCGGAGTTGGCTTTAGATGTCTGAAGAGGCCATGCCTCTAAGATGGCTCCAGCATACAGCATAACAGAACACCTTCTTAATAGCCGATTACCAAGACACAATCATGCTCTGCTGATGGAAAATCTTGCAGCTACATCTTTAAAAGGTATTTTTATCATCATTTCTCCGTCATATCGCACTGCTGCACAGCTGATCGTACGGGACAAGTCAGCTAACTTTTAAGGGCCGGATTTATTCCCCTTCAGCTGCTCTTACTGGAAGCCGGCAGTCCTTCCGCCTCCTTCCCTCCTCCCCCTCTGGTATTCGGGAGCATGAACTTAACGCATAACTCTTGAGCGCATGTGCCAGGCACCATCCTGCCCCTAACTCTCAACACTATGAACGTACCTATATTTGCATCTCATTAGCATGTTCTGCGCTGATCCTGCGGTATTTCTCTGGCGCTGTTCAGTACAGTGCTGGAGTTCAGAGCATCTGCACCCTACATCTATCAAACCAGATTTATTGGAACACTCCTCATGTCTTTCTTTGCACTTTGATAGCAATTGAACTTTTGAGGAGTTTTCCATCTTGTATGAAAAAAAATAAATAAAAAATAAGACCGTTTCCATTCAACTTACACAGAAATCGTACAAAAGCTCACGAGCCATCGGATTTAACAGGACTCTGAAAAGAAAGGTTGGCTGATCTCATCAGAGCAGAGCTTCTCAACCCAGCCTTCAGGATACACTCAGTCAGACTATTTCAGGATATCCACAATGAATATACATGAAATTTGCTTGCAAGTCTCTCTCATGCATAAGTATCCTGAAAACCTGACTGGCTGACTGTTGAGAACCCTCTTTACACTCCTGAAAATGATCGTCTGAAAGTTTGCAAGTGGGTCTGTTCTCTCACATATTTCAACTCTGCACATTTCAGAAACAGGTTATGGCCATCGACCCCTCTCCATCCCACTCACTATGACTCAGAAAGAGGGCCATTGCTAGGCTAAATGGCACCTTCAGGGGGGGCCCAGCCTCCGATGATGTGGCCAGGCATGACGGCAAGAAGCACCGATACCCTCCCTCCCTTCTGCAGCTTGGCACCCATCTTGCCCACCTCTTCCAATAGGCTGCTCAAACAATCTACTGGCTGCCGTCCAACAGGCAGACAGAACCTAGCAAGAACTAGCAGTTTATTTACTGACAAGTCCCTAAAAAAAAATAGATGTTTAATTAGCAGCTTAACCAAATATGACCTAGAAGTCAGGCAGCAAGTATACACATGCTGCTCAAAGGTCTCTCTCTACTAAATGAGACTACAGCTGTTAAAAATCAGACCTCCCACGGATCAGGGCCCACTATTATCCTTAAAAAGGATAAAGTGGGGAGGGAGGAAGCGACGTCACCGTCTAAGATGGCAGCCTAGCTCTCTGGCTCCTGCTCCCTGCATCCGTAAAAAGCTATAAAATCGGTGGCCATCAGCTTTTTTGCAAGCATTAAAAGCTGCGCCCGTACTCATTGAATCATTAGCCAACATGAGCAAAGTGTCTACGGCGCGGAATAAAGATGCGGAGAAGCAGGTGGGCAGCGGGACGAGTAGGACCTCTAAGCGCAACGAGCCTCCGGCGCGAGCCTCACCGTCCGACTCTGCACTATCTTTGGCGGAATCACGGCGGCCCCCCACCAAAAAAGGTATTTCCAGGGAGCTTCGCCAACTCCTATCCGGAATCCAGGACGATATTAAAGTGTCCAAGGAGGAGATACTGGACTGCATGGAGGTGTTGAGCACCAACCTTCGGAAGCTGGGGGGCAGAGTGGAGGACGCAGAGCTAAAGCTTGACTAGCATGATGAATCCCTGCGCTCACATGAGGCACAAATCCAAGCGCTGGAAAGGAAAAATACGCATCTGGTGGATCTGGTGTATAAGCTGGACGATTTAGAGAATAGGGGCAGGAGGAATAACCTCAGATTTCGGGGAGTTCCTGAAGGCGGGGAGACCAAGGATGTATTTCTAATAGTGAAAACTTTGTGCGCAGCCCTGATGGGGTCTGAAACTGAAGCGGCGGCGATCGACCTGAACAGAGCGCATAGAGCTCTTGGCCAGAGGCAGGAGAATAGGGCGCGAGATATAATCACACGGTTCCATAAATACGAGGTCATGGAGCAGATACTTAACCGGGCCCGGAAGGCGCAGGACCTAGAGTATGGGGGAGCAAAAATAAACTGTGTAGCAGGACCTCTCGCAATATACCCTGCAACAGCGACGCCAAATGAGGCCGGCTTTGGACATTTTGATCAAAGAGCGTATGCCATACCGATGGGGCTTCCCGTTTTCCCTAAACTATGCGCTGAAAAGGAACCAAGTACAGAGTTCATTCGCTGTCGGAAGCCTGGGCATCTCTGCATGCGGCAGGGCTGTTGGCCTCGAGCACACCCCCGGGTGCACTGGCGCCCGTCACTAAAGCGAAACTACAAAGATGGCAGCAGGTCCCTGAAACAACTAAACGGAGCAACCCGAAAAGAAGAGTGGTGGCAGAAGAGACCTGATAATGTTCGGGGAAGACTAGAGTGAACTCTCATTTCAGGGTACTTTGCCTGTGTGGATGTTTAGAGGGACAATGGTCAGAACTGCGGGAAAAGGCGGTTTGCTGGGAGGGGGTTACAAATGTTTGACAAGTTTAGAGGTTAACTTTTTACTTCTAGCACTGTGGCTTCTATAAGTACTTGCAATGTGATTGAATGGGGAGAATGGGGATGGGAATGTTGGATGGTGTGGCGTTGTGTTGCGGGTGGAAGGGTGGGGGATCAGAGGGGGACGATTGCTCTGTTGATGAGTGGAGTGTGGATGGGTGAGCAAGGACAAGGGGCAGGGGAGGCGGGAGGGTTGTGGGGCTGGGTTGCCTGAGTCATGGTGGGTTACTTCCTCATTTCCCACATAGGGGATGTGTGTCTTCTGGTTGGTATTCGTGTTGGGGGTAAGGGTGAGATAGGGGGGGGAGGGAGGGGTTTCGGTTTGGAACAATGCTTGGACCGGGAGGCACATGAAGTGAGTTGGTTCTACACGAGAGTTCTAGGGATACCTTGTACAAATACCCAGAAATGAGTGCTGACTTAAAGATTGTATCTTATAATGTTAACGGCTTGAACATGCCTCAGAAGCGGCAGAAGCTTTTTAAGGCGTTATCGCAGTTAAAGCTGCATATAGTCCCTTTTGCAAGAGACACACCTTCGCCGGGTGCATGAAAGATTCCTCTCCCATCCTAGTTATCCCAAAGCCTTTCTTGCCTCCTCTGTTCAGGGGTCCAAGAAACGCGGAGTGGCGATGTTGTTTCACACGTCTGTAGCCGCCCAAATAGTGACGATTAAGCGAGACCCAGGAGGACGTTTTCTGTTCTTGCGTATTGTTTTGGACCAAGTGGATCTAACTCTGGCGTCAGTATATGCGCCAAACGATCATCAGGGGGCCTTTTACACCAAGGTGAAGAATGCTCTCGCCACATTTGTTCAGGGCTCTCTGGACTTTAATGCAGTCATGAACCCGGCCAGAGAGAGAGAGAGAGAGACTATATTATTCGCCAGTGCATGCTTCTTACTCCCGCATTGATTGCATATTCCTTGACATCACTTTGGTGGAAGGGGGCCCCGAAAGCAGGAATAGGTAGCATGACAATATCAGACCATGCTCCAGCCTGGGTAATCCTGCCATCCATTAGGTCGGAGATTAAGGAAAAGAAATGGACGCCAAATACGTGTGCGCTACAGGAGGGTGAGGTGGTGGAGGGCTGTAGGAAAGTGTTGAAAGAGTATTTGGAGTTTAATCTGGTCTCGGGACCTCCTCTTGGCATAGTGTGGGATGAAATTGTACTTGTTAACCACTGTATGCCTATGTGAAGTGGTATATGAAATGCACTAACCGAGATTGGGAGGCGGGGTTGGTGTTTGGGTGGTGGGGCTAGTTCTGGGCAAGACTTCTACGGTCTGTGTCCTGAAAATGGCAGATACAAATGAAGGTAAGGTATACACAAGAAGTAGCACATATGAGTTTATCTTGTTGGGCAGACTAGATGGACCGTGCAGGTCTTTTTCTGCTGTCATCTACTATGTTATGTTACTAAATATGTATGTACTAGTAAAAAAAGGCCCATTTCTGACACAAATGAAATGGGTGCTAGCAAGGTTTTCCTCGGAATGTGTATGTTTGAGAGAGAGTGTGTGTGACAGAGATAGAGTGTGATACACAGGGAGTGTGTGAGAGAGAGTATGTGAGAGACAGTGAGTGTAAGCCCCCACCCCCTTTCACAGAGCCCCCACCCCCACCTCTCTGGTCTCAGGACCCCCTCCCCACTGCGCCCCCTGCGGCCACCCATGTCCAGCGACCCTCCTCTCCCCCTGCGGCCACCCATGTCCAGCGACCCTCCCCCCCCCCCCCCCCCCCCCGGTGCATCAAACCCCCTCGCCACCCACAGCTGCCAGTGGTAACACTGTCCGGCTGCTGCTGCTTCTCTTGTTGAGCAGCAGCCACCGCTACAAAAAGGAAAAAAAAGCGATAAATGTTTTTAAACCCAGCCCAAATCATTCGCAAATGCCTAAGTCTTAAAGCGCAGCCTCTGCAGCCTTTCCTCCTCTCGCGTCGCTGCGCTCCTCCGGGGTCTTACTCCAGGGGCAGTGACGTGGAGGAGAGAGGAGGAGCAGCTGCAGAGACTGCATTTTAAGACTCGGGCATTCGCGAATGATTTGGGCTGGGTTTTTCTTTTTATAGCGGCCGCTGCTGCTCAACAGGAGAAGCAGCAGCCGGACAGCATTACCAGTGGCAGCTGCAGGTGGCGAGGGGGTTGATGGGCCTTGGTTCGGGAGGGCGTTCAGTGAGTGCAGCAGATTCGAAAGGGCGGCAGTCTCGGTTTGTTTTTGTCATTTCCTTTTCTTAGCTTTTATTTTCCATGAATGTTCGATGAAGCTGCCTGGGCCCGCACTGCTGTTGCTTGGGCTCTCTGGATGATGTCATCCGAGGCTTCAGTCCCAGGCACAGCCAATCAGAATGGAGGCATGGGCCCAGGCAGCTTCATGGAACGTTCATGGTGCAAATTATTATATAGGATGAGGATGCGATGAAACCGTGGGTTTTCCAGCCTGTTAATTGTAATAATTTTCTGAAGTGTATTTCTCCTAATTGGCCAGCAGATGGCATTTCTATTTTTTTTGTTTTTTAAAGCAGTTACAGAGATTACTTCCCCCCCCCCCCCCCCCCCCTTCCCCTTCCCTATTTAGCCTTGTGAAAAAAGGAACTTGCAGTACCACTGGCCAAATACTTTCAAAATTGGTACTCTAGGCTCTGATGGGGCCTGGACTTCAGATCGAGCCAGGAGGTACTAGATTTTTCTTTAGTCTCAGCTTGGGGGAACAGATGAGAAAAATCTCTGTCCCAAGACCCTGTTCAGAACTTGTGAGCAGTTATTCCTGAAACTCCCCAGGTAGTAACAAGTGTTAGATAGATAACCAAAGCAAGAATCAACATTAAAACTGTTATTGCTTGCTGTACTTTTTCACCTGGTTTTTCAAACATTCACTGTTTTACTGTAACAATAAATCTATTAGTTTATTGGTTCTGCTGTCCTGGACCGACTAAGAATCCTGATAGTTTGTGTTTTGGGTCTGCGAGTGCTTTTCTAGGAACTGTAGGACCCTCGAAAGTGTGACCACTGTATCCTAGAAATCACCAGAGAATAACTTGTGGGTGGGAGACTCACCTAGAGGCAAGTGGAACCTAGAGCACGGGATGGAGGGTTGGTTTGCATACAGGGCATGCCCAGGTGCAGGCGGACCTGACCAGTGCTGGGGACAAATCATCCAGGTGGCCGCTAGGTGACATAGGGTTTTACACTTCTTTATAATACCCTGGTGGGTCTGTTTATATTTCACTAACTAGAGTGACAGCAGGAACAGAATCGGCATTGAGATTGGAGTGTGTTCAAAGATCTGCTACATAAAAACTGCAGAGATCCACCTCAGGAGAGCAGAAGGAAAGATAAGAGGAAACTACTGGTATAAATCCCACCTAAGAAGTCCCATCCCCCCCCCTCCCCCCCCAGTAGTATGCCCTGCCCATCATCCTTCTCACCAAGGCCAGCTCCTGGGTCTGGAGTAGAGAGTTGCACGGGGACAGAAATCCAACCCGTCCCCACTGGAATCCAACCCGTCCCCATTCGTCCCCATAGGGAATCTAACCCATCCCCGCGGGGAATCTAACCCATCCCCGCCCGTCCCCACGGGGAATCTTACCCGTCCCCGCAAGAATTTAACCTGTCTTCACCCACAAGAATTTAATGGTACATTAAAAAAAATTCCTGTCAGCTCTCTCAGTCTCTGGGTTTGAGCCGCAGCACTGCAGGCAAGGAAGGAACGGAAGTTGGAACACTCTGGTACATACATATAAGACTTCTCTGATTCACTGGCACTGTGTGCTAAGAGAGCACCAAATGCATATGCCAGTAGGTCAGGTGACATCCGATGCTTGTGCCTATGTCAGAGCTGAGGTCTGCGCATCAACCCAGGAGCAGAGAGGATTAATAGTAACATAGTAAATGACCGAGGATAAAAACTGGATCGATCCATCCAGTCTGCCCAATAGTCTCAATCATTATCAATTCATGATTAAATCAACAATGAATGTAATATTATATACTTGATTACGGTCTTTCTGTGGGGTTTCTGGGACATAGATCATAGAAGTCCCCCTGGCCCTATCCTTATGTCCCAACTGCTGGAGTTGCCCTCAAAGCCCACTCCAGCCTATTCATCTTCTCATTTGCGGGACACAGACCGTAAAAGTCTGTCCAGAACTGTCCTCATGTTCCAGCCACTAAAGTTGCTGTCTAAACCCTTTCCAGCCCATCCAAAACCAGATTGCCATATATGAGACACAGACCATACAGGTCTCCCAGTATCAGCCCTAGTTCATCACAGCCAGAGTCACCATGTAAGTGTCACGCGACACATCCACACATATGCAGCCATTTAAGTTTTTTTATAACTTCCATTTTCTAAATAGAGATCCTCTGTGTTCATCCCACGCCTTTTTGAATTTCGTCACCATTTGTATCTCTACCACCTCCTTAATGGAGGCTTTCCACATCTGTGCTGTTAAAGCCAGGAGGGAGGAGGAGACAGCACTCAAAGAACTTGGTACTCGGTAGGTGAGAGGCTGGCGCAAGTGCAGCATACACTTCCACGGGAACCCCACAGGAACTGCTTCCGTCCCCACGGGATCCCCGCAGAACTGCTTCCGTCCCCGCGGGAATCCTGCGGGTTCCGCGGGATTCCCGCAAACCCCATTCCCGTGCAAGTCTCTAGTCTGGAGTGATTTGAAAACTACTACTACTATTTAGCATTTCTATAGCGCTACAAGGTGTACGCAGCGCTGCACAAACCTAGAAGAAAGACAGTCCCTGCTCAAAGAGCTTACAATCTAATAGACAAAAAATAAATAAAGTAAGCAAATCAAATCAATTAATGTGAACGGGAAGGAAGAGAGGAGGGTAGGTGGAGGCGAGTGGTTACGAGTCAAAAGCAATGTTAAAGAGGTGGGCTTTCAGTCTAGATTTAAAAGTGGCCAAGGATGGGGCAAGACGTAGGGGCTCAGGAAGTTTATTCCAGGCGTAGGGTGCAGCGAGACAGAAGGCGCGAAGTCTGGAGTTGGCAGTAGTGGAGAAGGGAACAGATAAGAAGGATTTATCCAGGGAACGGAGTGCACGGGAAGGACGAGTGTGGAGAGATACTGGGGAGCAGCAGAGTGAGTACATTTATAGGTTAGTAGAAGAAGTTTGAACAGGATGCGAAAACGGATAGGGAGCCAGTGAAGGGTCTTGAGGAGAGGGGTAGTATGAGTAAAGCGACCCTGGCGGAAGACGAGACGGGCAGCAGAGTTTTGAACAGACCGGAGAGGGGAGAGGTGACTAAGTGGGAGGCCAGCAAGAAGCAGATTGCAGTAGTCTAAACGAGAGGTGACAAGGGTGTGAATGAGGGTTTTGGTAGAGTGCTCGGAAAGAAAGGGGCGGATTTTACGGATGTTGTAAAGAAAGAAACGACAGGTCTTGGCAATCTGAAAGACCGTGAAATCAATATAACAAGGCCAGAAAGCAATTTTGTGCTCCCCCCCCCCAGAGAAGGGGGCTTATGAGTGTGCATTGGCTCACAGACCCCATGCTGAATTTATTTGCTTATATTGCTCCAATTGGCTGGGGTTGATCAGCAGGCCTCATGACAGATGTGGACTTCATCCTATTGTCTTCATCCCAAAAATGTATGCAGCTGTTGGTCTGGGGTCAGCCATGAGCTCAGGGCTCAATAAGGATTAATGTTTTAAGAGGGCAAGGAGCTCGCCAAGAAGCAGGGAAGAAGACCCTGAGAACTGATGATTAGGAGTGTAAATAAAAGTGCTAGGAACATAATAGCCAAACTGAGTCAATCTAGCCCAGTACCTTGCTTCCAACAGTGGCCAATCCAGGTCACAAGTACTAGCAGAAACCCAATTAGTAGCAACATTCCATGCTACCAAAATGGATTATTCTGTTTTGAGCAGGTGTAAATCCCGACGCCTAAATTAGATGCGGACCAGGTGTATTCTATGACAACGTGCATAGATTTGAGAAATGCCCACAATCTGCCTATTCCATGCCCATGGCCCCTTTTCAACTATGCGACTTAGAATTCACACGTCTCACATTGCAGAATACACTGAGGCAGCTGTGCGCGTGAGTTTTCATTATTGCCAGTCAATTATTTTGTTAATTGCAATTTTTGGCGCCGATTGGCTTAAGTAGGAAGGTGCCTCTGTTTCAAAAAAAAGTCTCCTGTGAGCTGACTGAAGTACTGTGTAAAATTCTGGAGACTGCACCTTCAAAGAGACAAACTGAATCGAGTCAATCCAGAGACAGCTCCTACAATGGTCTTTTGTCATAAAGCATACAAGGACAAAGATCTCAATATGTACACTCTGGAAGAATGGCAGATGCCATAACTCCACGGCATAAATGCATTAAGAGGAAAACCACTTTCAATTGAAAGGAAGCTCTGGAATGAAGACAAAAGAGGTAATCTAAGGAAATAATTCCGGAAAGAAAGGGGTAACAGATGCATGGAACAGCCTACCAGTAAAAAGTATTGGAAATGAAGATTGCATCTTAAGTCAAGAAAGCATGGGACAAGCACAGAAGATCCCCGACAGAGAGGAAGGAATCATAGAGCTTAATAGCTGGTATGGATGAGCAGACTGGACAGGTCACACGGTCTTTATCACCCACCATTTCTCTGTTTCTCTGATAGGTTAGCAAGGATGTGGTCTAAAGCAGTGTTTCCCCAAGTCCAGTCTTGGAGTACCCCTTGCCAGTCAGGTTTTCAGGACGTCCACAATGAATTGGGAAACACTGGTCTAAAGCACTTTCAATTATCAGTCCTTTATTATGGATTAACTGCCAAGAGAAATTAAAGTCAAAACATTAAATATTTAAGATTTAAGTAGGATGCTAAAGGCTGCTGGGTTTGTATTTGTTTGTTTTTTTAAAGCTTTGTCAGACAATGCCAGAGGGACCTTGGTAGAGTTTTAGGCAATTTATGTTTTGGAGAAAGGAGAAACAGGGATGATATGATACAGACGTTCAAATATTTGAAAGGTATTAATCCGCAAACGAACCTTTTCCGGAGACAGGAAGGCGGTAGAACTAGAGGACATGAATTCAGGTTGAACGGGGGCAGACTCAGGACTAATATCAGGAAGTATTTTTTCACGCAGAGGGTGGTGGATATGTGGAATGACCTGCCGTGGGAGGTGGTGGAGATGAAAACGGTAATGGAATTCAAACATGCGTGGGATAAACACCAAGGAATCCTGTTTAGAAGGAATCGTTCCGTGGAATCTTAGCAGAGATTGGGTTGTGACGCCGGTAATTGGGAAACAAAACGGGAGCTGGGCAGACTTCTAAGGTCTACGCCCTGATCATGACTGAATAGATAAGGGATGGGCTGGAGTGTAAATTTAAGGGGCTTCGATGTTAGCTTCCGAACTTAGTACAAGAACAGTACTGGGCAGACTTCTACTGTCTGTGCCCTGAGAAAGGCAAAGACAAATCAAACTCAGGTATACATATAAAGTATCACATACCATGTAAAATGAGTTTATCTTGTTGGGCAGACTGGAATGGTCCGTTCAGGTCTTTATCTGCAGTCATTTACTATGTTACTTTGTTACTCTTTGGGGTTCTACATGGAATGTTGCTACTAATTGGGATTCCAGAATCTTGTAACTCTTTAGGATTCCAGAATCTTCAGAACTTTTAGTACAAGAGCAGTACTGGGCAGACTTCTACTGTCTGTGCCTTGAGAAAGGAAAGGACAAATCAAACTCAGGTATACGTATAAACTCATTTATATGGTATGTGATACTTTTATCTTGTTGGCCAGACTGGATGGGCCGTACAGGTCTTTATCTGCCGTCATTTACTATGTTACTATGCTGTACACCTCTAAAAGGTTTGCCCTAGGTGAGCAGTATATTAAGTGCTTTTAAGTAAAAAAATTTTTAAACCACATGTAGTGGTGTAAATTCTGCTCATCCAGCCCCCTCCACTTTCCTAGTCACTTCTGCATCAAAGAAGAGGAAAGGGGACTATTACCCTACCCGAATCTTCAGGGTGTGCCCCTGCTCCAAGATTAATGGAGGATGCAATTTCCTCATCCTCTCATCCACGGACCCTCTAAAAACATGGCTCCTTGGAGGGCCTGGAATTTTAGCTTACACAGGGGTGGGTGGGGGGGGGGAGGAATCTAAAGTAAATGATTATTCTGAAATGTTTAGTCCCCACACACTACTGGGGTCACTTTTCCTCCTTTATGGGGGGCTTTTATCTTAGGTAGGGCACAAAATACAAACAATGGACTATTTTGATTTAGTTTTATGGAATCGATGGTTCAATCATAAATTGATTATGGATGTGACTGTAGGACAAACTGGTCTCTCTACCTGCCATCATTTACTATATTACTATAAATTCATTGTAAACCATATTGGCCAAGCTATTGACCAGAGGGAAAAATTGGTGTATAAATATTTCAAGATAGATAAAAGTCTACGTTTTCAGAGATTAGCTTTTAGATCCATCAGGAGATAAAAGCCATCTGGTTGCCGTTCTGGCTTCTGTCCAGGACCTGGGAGTCATGATGTACCTGCACATACCCCCAACCTCCACCCTCCTTGGTATGCAGCTTTTTCCTTCTCTTATGCTCCCACCATTATGGCACAATGAGCTTTCCTACAAAGCTTCAAAGCATTTACTTAAAGTACATAAGCACTGCCAAACTGGGACAGACCGAAGGTCCATCAAGCCCAGCATCCTGTTTCCAACAGTGGCCAATACAGGTCACAAGTACCTAGCAAGATCCCAAAAAATACAATACATTTTATGCTGCTTATTCTAGAAATAAGCAGTGGATTTTCCCCAAGTCCATTTCAATAATGGTCTATTGACTTTTCTTTAAGGAAGCCACCCAAACTGTTTTTAAACCCCGCTAAGCTAACTGCTTTTACTACATTCTCTGGCAACAAATTCCAGCGTTTAATTACACATTTATGTGCACTTCCAGCCCAGCCAATACAGCAACAGTCTTTTTGCTGAGACAAAGGACATAATTCCCTGCAGAACTAGATATGTATGCCCAAGACAGTCAATAGATTGTCAACTCAAGTAATGGCCAAAACTCTCCCCCAAAAGCAATGATGAGAGACTCCAGAGTAGCCTCACAAGGAGTCAATGCCAGACCCCAGGAATCAACCCTGAATGCTCTACAAAATAGCACTGCCACTGGGTCATCAACCCAACCCTGTAGTTGCTCAAGTTATTGATTACACCAACTACAGCCTGGCCAAAACATAGTGATGGGGGACGATATCAATAAAATATACAAGATTCTTGTATATCCCTAAAATAAGGGTCCAATGTGGTTTACAGAATGGTAATAAAACAATTTACAATCATTTCAGTGTCCTTTACCAAGGAGAGGGGGATAACTACACAAATCATAATCTTCTCTGCCCATATGAACCCTAAAAGGGCTTTTGCATCCCCCATACTAAAAGAGAAACCTTTTACAAAATGACTTCCAGATGGAGAAAGCAGATTTTGACTTTCAAGGCATAAGGGCTACTACTACTAATCATTTCTATAGTGCTACTAGATGTACGCAGCGCTGTACACTTGAACATGAAGAGACCGTCCCTCCTCGACAGAGCTTACAATCTACTTAGGACAGACAAACAGGACAAATAAGGGACAAGGACACAGAGTAGCAAGATTTCGGAATCCCAAAGAATAGCAAGATTCTGTGTAGAAATCAAAGAGTAGCAAGATTCCGGAATCCCAAAGACTACTACTACTAATCATTTCTATAGCGCTACTAGATGTACGCAGCGCTGTACACTTGAACATGAAGAGACAGTCCCTGCTCGACAGAGCTTACAATCTAATTAGGACAGAAACAGGACAAATAAGAGATAAGGGAATATTAAAGTGAGGATGATAAAATAAGGGTTCTGAACAAGTGAATAAGGGTTAGAAGTTAAAAGCAGCATCAAAAAGGTGGGCTTTTAGCTTAGATTTGAAGACGGCCAGAGATGGAGCTTGATGTACCGGCTCAGGAAGTCTATTCCAGGCATATGGTGCAGCAAGACAAAAGGAACGGAGTCTGGAGTTAGCTGTGGAGGAGAAGGGTGCAGATGAGAGAGATTTACCCAGTGAACGGAGTTCCCGGGGAGGAATGTAGGGAGAGATGAGAGTGGAGAGGTACTGAGGAGCTGCAGAGTGAATGCACTTATAAGTCAATAAGAGGAGTTTGAACTGTATGCGGAAATGGATAGGAAGCCAGTGAAGTGACTTGAGGAGAGAGCTAATATGAGCATAACGACACTGGCGGAATATTAGGTGAAGTGGGCTACACGCAAATACCACCAGGGTTTAATGAAAGAACCCTTTAACCTACAGCTGCCTGCCACTGCACAAGTCCCTATGGCTTCACTTACTGACACTGCTCATATTTTAGCGAACAAACATTCTTCTCAAAGCAGGTCAGAATATATTTATTTAATAAATTAATAAAAATACAGGTTTCACATTTTGTAGAACTTTCAAAAAGAAGTCACATACCTGCATGCGGGACAACCCCCAACCACTACCACAGAAGTGGTGGTGACAGGCTGCTGGATGATGGTGTATGTGCTAGGATAGTTCATCTGCGGTGGCCCCTGGGGGCCAGGAGGTGGAGGAGGAGGAGGAGTAGGGTATCCTAGAACCAAAAAAAAAAAAAAAAAATCACAAACATGAGTTTCGTTGAATATTACAGCTTCCAGGTAACTAAAGGAATTTTTAACCCACAGAAAACAAAGATATATTTTCTTAAGAGTTCTTCTACCCTGTCCAATGTGTGCAGGCACTTTTCCAGTTAACACACAATTCTTGTTTTTATTACCTAACTCACTTTATCTTCTATAAACTGTATTTCTCATTCCGGAAATGGCGATCGCCATTACGGCATAATGTAAGCCACATTGAGCCTGCAAATAGGTGGGAAAATGTGGGACACAAATGCAACAAATAAATAAAGATACCATATGTAGATTTTAAGTGTGGGGGTGGGGAGGAAGGTGAAGTAGGATTGCATCACCTGAGCCTTGAATTGGTTTGCACTGAAAATATTACACCGGTCATCAGAACCAAAGTGCCTCCTACTGGAAAAAAAAGGGAAGCTGACCTCAATGGCTTTCTATACAGAGAACTACTCAGTTGCAGAACCTCACATCAAACACACTGTGGCCCAATGCAGCAAGGTATGTAAGGTTTTGCACACATAACTCTGCCTTAGCACACAATTTTATGAGTGCACAATGCAAAAAAAAAAAAAAAATCTTCTACACACAAGCTAACCATGCATATAGTCTTGCTCGGATACCAGCACATTTAAACCCACGATAATGCAGCTCAGTGCAGATGTAGAGAAGTGCATGGAAGACCGAAAGGCCACGTACAACACTGGGGTTTTCACTCAAAGTCAGATTAAGAATCTGTAAGTCCTGATGGCAGGTGAACAATTAGGAAGGAGGCTAGTGTTGCAAGCAAATCAGTACACTACAAAAATATTAAAAGGTGCTCATTTTCAAAAAAACACAAAGTTACATGGAGGCGTATTTTCAAAGCACTTAGACTTACGCAGTTACACAGAGGGGCATAATCGAATGGGGCGCCCAAGTTTTCCTGAGGGCGTCCTCGCAGGATGTCCCCGCGAAGGGGCGGGGAAACCCGTATTATCGAAACAAGATGGGCAGCCATCTTTCGTTTTGATAATACGGTTGGGGACGCCCAAATCTCAACATTTAGGTCGACCTTAGAGATGGTCATCCCCAATTTTCGGCCATAATGGAAACCGAGGACGCCCATCTCAGAAACAACTAAATCCAAGCCATTTGGTCACGGGAGGAGCCAGCATTCATAGTGCACTGGTCCCCTCTCACATGCCAGGACACCAACCGGGCACCCTAGGGGCACTGCAGTGGACTTCAGAAAAAGCTCCCAGGTGCATAGCTCCCTTAACTTGGGTGCTGAGCCTCCCCCAACCCCCACCAAAACCCACTCCCCACAACTGTAAACCACTACCATAGCCCTTAGGGATGAAGGGGGGCACCTAGATGTGGGTACAGTGGGTTTGTGGTGGGTTTTGGAGGTCTCACATTTACCACCACAAGTTTAACAGGTGGGAGGGGGGGATGGGCCTGGGTCCGCCTGCTTGAAGTGCACTGCAGCACCCGCTAAAACTGCTCCAGGGACCTGCATACTGCTGTCATGGAGCTGGGTATGATATTTGAGGCTGGCATAGAGGCTGGAAAAAATATTTTAAAAAACAATTTAGGGTGGGAGGAGGTTAGTGACTACTGGGGGAGTAGGGGGAGGTCATCCCTAATTCCCTCCGGTGGTCATCTGGTCATTTAGGGCACATTTGTGTGGCTTGGTCGTAAAAAAAAAAAAAAAAAAGACCAAGTAAAGTCAGCCAAGTGTTCGTCAGGGACGCCCTTCTTTTTTCCATTATCGGCCGAGGACGCCCATGTGTTAAGCACGCCCCAGTCCCACCTTCACTATGTTCCTTCAGTGCTTCTGACAGTAGATGCTGAGAAAGCTTTTGACAGAGCAGATTTATGTTTCAAGTTTTGAAAATCATAGGGATGGAGAATAAACTCTTTGCATGAGTAAAAGCATTATACGAGTCCCCACTATAGAATGACATGGGGACAAATACTTGGCAAGATCACACAAAAGTTCAATACATTTTATGCTGCTTATGCCAGAAATAAAGCAGTGGATTTTCCCCAAGTCAATTTAATAATGGTCTATGGACTTTTCCTTTAGGTAGCTGTCCAGACCTTTTTAAAACCCCGCTAAGCTAACTGTCTTTACCACATTCTCTGGCAATGAATTCCACAGTTTAAATTGCACGTTGCGTGAAGAAAACATTTCTCCTATTCGTATTAAATTTACTACTTTATAGCTTCATCGCACGCCCCCTAGTCCTAGTATTTTTGAAAAAAAGTCAACAAATGATTCACTCCACTCATTTTATAGATCTCTATCATATCTCCCCTCGGCCATCTTTTCTCCAAGGTGAAGAGCCCTACATGCTTCAGCCTTTCCTCACAGGGAAGGTGTCCCATCCCCTTTATCATTTTCGTCACCTGTCTCTGTACCTTTTCTAATTCCACTATATCTTTTTTGAGAGACGGTGACCAGAATTGAACACAATATTCAAGGTGCGGTCGCACCATGGACCGATACAAAAGGCATAACATCCTCACTTTTGGTTTTCCATTCCTTTCCCCAATAATACCTACCATTCTATTTGCTTTCTTAGCTGCCACAGCGCACTGAGAAGAGGGTTTCAACGTATCATCAACTAGAATGCAGAGATCCCTTTCTTGCTCGGTGACTCCTAAATGTGGAACCTTGCATTATGTAGCACAAAAAACACACACACATCTGACTAAAGCACCACAATTGGAAGCCAGAAGGGAAAGGAAAGGTCAAGCTGCATCCTAGCTTCTTGGTGAAAGAGGTACCAGTACTGTGTACCGATGTGCACTAGTGCATAATACCAATAATAAAAAAAAAGCCTCCTGCATTTATCCCTTTATTCACAGTTAAGCATGTAGCTTTTCATTTTGTATTCACCTATGTTTTGACATTAAAAAAGGGGAACACACCAGTCCAATTGCAGATCATTCCCTGAGGGATTTTTTTTTAGTCTCTTCTCCTCGCTATCTGCTGTCTGAATCAGGAAGGAAGGCAAGTTTTACCAAATAAAGGGATGTAAAGAGACACCTTGTGGTGATGTGCCAAACTGCACAGGATTTATTTTGGTGGTCAAGGCTCGGATTCTACTACAGTAAACAAAGCAGCCCAACCCACCGCATCTTCTCACGCTTATTGTCTGATTTGTTACATTTGTATCCCACATTTTCCCACCTATTTGCAGGCTCAATGTGGCTTACATAATACCGTACAGGCGATCGGTATGGAAACAAATACAATTTGGTATTAGGGTCGGGTAAGGATAGTACCTTCAGGTACATAGGGATAGAAAATAGGAAGGAATATATAATGTCCAGTACAATCTATGGTTTTGCTGTGTTGCAGGGTTGAGGCATCTAAGTTAGGTCGGTGGGGAATGCTTTTCTGAATAAGTAGGTCTTTAATGATCTCCTAAAGGTTAGGTGGTCGTAGATTGTTTTCACAGTCTTTGGCAAGTGCATTCCACAATTGTGTGCCTATGTAGGAGAAGTTGGATGCATAGGTTAATTTGTATCCGAGTCCTTTGCAGCTTGGGTAGTGGAGATTCAAGTAGGTGCGTGATGCTCTGGTTCTATTTCTGGTTGGCAGATCGATCAGGTCGACCCATATATCCTGGGACTGCGTCGTACATAATCTTAACAGAATAATTCAGAAGTCTGACTGAACACTAAGCAGAAACCTTATTAAAAATTTAAAAGATCATTTGTAAAAGCGCTAAATGTCCAAAGCAACACTACCTGCCGCATAATGCCCAGAAAACGAAGCCGCAATTATACCCTGATGAAATAAGCCACCCATTTCAGGCACTGCCACAGAAGCAGTATTGCAATGAATATTTTGGAAACTTATAAATCTTATTTTTAAAACCCTAAAATTATTTTCTAGGCTCCTTAAGTGCTAAAGCTAGATTTCTAGAACTGAAACTCCATGTCCCTTCCACAGGGCTCCCAGGCTGATTTAATTAGCGTTTTCTCAGCCAATTGTATTGCAGGTACACTGAACCATGTATCAGTCCAGGACTGTCATTCAACGTGTTTGGGTGTGACTGTACTGTTTGTATACAGTAGATTTGGGGCATATTTCATGAATGCAATATGATGCCTCAGAAGCCAAAATCAACTAGGCAGCAATAGTAAAACAGAGGTTACCCAGATTCCAGACTGCAAATTTTGGGACAACCTTGGACTAATGACCACTCCATCTTGGCGCAGGATCAGGCATTACTAATCTCACACTGGTTTGGAAGCAAGCTCAAAACCAGGCCTAGCCCATAAAGTCTATAGCCTAGAACCGGGTAACTCTGCATCTCTGTGAAGTCAACCAGAAGAAAACTGGGAGTACCATTTGCATTATGAACAGTCTGGAAACCAACATTTAGGTGTGCCTTCAGTAAAGTGCTGGGAAATAAAGATTTTGACTTCTTACGGGGAGCCATAAGGCAAAGGCTCTCAGAAGAACTGTCCCAAGGCAAAGAATTTATTTGTGGCCTCATTGAAGCACATCCCTGATTAAGATTTTAAGATACATTTAAAATGCCAACCACCAATAAAACCATTAGCTTTAATAATCACATCTAGAAGTGTTGCCTTTCTTGCTAAAACAAAAATTTATGGAATGTGCTTATTGACTTCTCTAACATCTCCTGGGGGGCTTCCTCAAATCTGAGATAAACAAACAAGGAGGGTACTGCATGCTCTGAACAGGGAGTTAGAACAGAGCAAACCACAATACAGTATAAGCAGAGAAAGGATGAGGACACAGCAACTCAGACTTATGCCACAAGCCAGTGGTTCCCAAACCTGGTCCTAGAGGCACCCCGGCCAGTCAGGTTTTCAGGATATCCACAATGAATATTCATGAGAGACTTGCATGTACTGCCTCCAATGAGTGCAAATCTCTCTCATGAATATTCATTGTGGATATCCTGAAAACCTGACTGGCTGGGGGGGTGCCTCCAGGACCAGGTTTGGGAACCACTGCCATAAGCCAAACCTAAGCAACCTCCTGCACTCCAGGCCTTATTCTTAAACAGAAAGTTCAGAATGTGCTTTGCGTTTTCTTGTGAGGGGGAAGGAAGAATACTGCAATTCTTAAAGGACCTTAATAGCAACTTCACATGTAGAGCAAAACTCAATCCAAGGCTTGGGAGCCAAAACTTCAATAGCCCAAGTACCCCAGACAATAGAATATATATTATATATATATAATAAAACTCACCCTCAACATTCTGAGGACACCGACGTCACTGTCAGGTCCTCCAGGCACTTCCTTCCGGCTCGAAGGGTTCGTGGTGGTGAAGCCATCGAAAACACTGTTGGGGCCCCGCCCTCGCGTCAAACGTGATGACGTCGAGGGCGGAGCAATGGCGTCAGTGGCTTCACAACCAACCACTCAGCAGATTGAAGGTGGCGTGCCGAGGTCCGCAACAATGGCAGTCAGTGTCTTCACAACGCCGAAGGGGTGAGTGGGGTGGGGGGGGGTCGGGAGGAAAACCGTGCTAGCACCCGTTTCATTTCCGCCAGAAACGGGCATGTTTTACTAGTATATATATATATTTTTTTTTTTTGCCCTATTTTGTTGGACTGAATTCCAGATTTTATTTCTCAAAGTAAATGCATTTATTTAACAAAGCGAGAACTTTTTCCAAAGTCTGTACACCCTTTAAAAACACCAGCTTATTTCAGCGATATTATTTAATATGTACACTTTCATTGCCCCAGTTTAGGCTGAAGGTCTAGGTCAGTGTTTCTCAACCCAGTCCTCTGGGCACAGCCAGCCAGTTGGGTTTTCAAGAGAATCAAAATGACTAGTCTTGAGATAGAAGGCAGTGCGTGCAAATCTCTTTCTGCATAGTCATTGTGGATATCTTGAAAACCCAACTGGCTGGGTGTACCTGAGGACTGGGTTAAGAAACATTGGTGTAGGGGAGCTGGTACCAGGAAGAGGAACTAAGACAGTCTCCAGTGGAGATAAAGACAAGTAGGAGGCCAACTAAAGTTGGACTGATAAATGAGTCTTACCTTTTTACGCCCTAAAAAGCAGAACTACTCAACACTTCCGAATCTGCATCCAGCAGCACACCCTAAAATAAATTTACTAGGCCCTAAATCAATTTAACACATGCTAACCCGTGACTTCACAGGTGCTGAAACATTCTAATGAACAGAAAATTACAATATAAATCTCATTTTTAAGAAAGTCCAAAAAAAAAACTGGATAAAAGTCTGGAAATGTCAAACAAAATATATCAAAAGCATTTTCTATGCACAACACTATAAAACATTTTGAAAAGCCAGTTTTGAAGTAAGGATAAGAGCTGAAAGTTGATCTTTAATGATTTTGACTACATTTTAAAGTTTGTCTAGTGCCTTTCCAAGCCAAGATTGCTCGAAGTGGCTTTACCTGATAATTAATAGCTGTGGAGTTTTGGAAAGTAAACATAGCCTTTACTATGGATCTACCTAGATCTGAGCCACTGGGCCAATTCTTATTGAAACCCCCTGCATTTCACTTCCAAAACATGTAAGGAACCAATACAACTTTAAGGGGCCCTTTTACTAAACCTTACGTAGCACAGCCTGTGGGCCAAATGGTACTTAATGCACACAAAATGTCTCTCAGCATGCACTAAGCTTTTAAAGTGACTAATGAGAACACTGAACCAAGTGGAGGAGTGGCCTAGTGGTTAGGGTGGTGGACTTTGGTCCTGGGGAACTGAGGAACTGAGTTCGATTCCCACTTCAGGCACAGGCAGCTTGTGACTCTGGGCAAGTCACTTAACCCTCCATTGCCCCATGTAAGCCGCATTGAGCCTGCCATGAGTGGAAAAGCGTGGGGTACAAATGTAACAAAAATAAAATAGATACTATTGGAGATTCTACATGGAATGTTGCTACTATTGGAGATTCTACACGGAATGTTGGTATTCCACTAGCAACATTCCATGTGGAAGGCTGCGCTGGCTTCTGTTTCTGTGAGTCTGACGTGCAGAACGTCAGACTCACAGAAGCAGAAGCCTGCGCGGCCACATTGGTGATCTGCAAGGGCCGACTTCTACATAGAATGTTGCTAGTGGAACTCTGGGCAAGTCACGTAACCCTCCATTGCCCCATGTAAGCCGCAATGAGCCTGCCATGAGTGGGAAAGCGCGGGGTACAAATGTAACAAAACAAAAAAAAAAAGCAGCAAAACATCTTGCTGTATAGAAAAAAAAAAAGCAAAAAAATATCAACTATTAGCAGGAAAGTAAAGAAATTGAAAGATTAAGACAAATAGTACTAGCAAACGATACAACACACACTGGCAAATAGTTATCTGTAAGGATCTAATTGATGTTGCTTCTTTAAACCTGCAACAGAACAGTTTTTCAGCCTATCCACAAAACTTGAAATAAGAGTGCTGTGTGTCTCTATAGAGATTTCACAATCAAAAAATAAACGAGATCGATAACATGCAAATCCTAACTCGTCTAACACCTCCAATGAAGCACAGACTGAACACCAAACTGGATAAAATTCACTGTTTAAATTATAACTTTTTTTTCCCACCACATACGCTGTTAAAGTAAACAGTGGAGCGTCTCAGACCTGTTGCCAAATACTCTTGAGGCACAACCACTGTATCCATTATATATTTGGCTTTCAACTTTTCTTTCAAAATTACAAGCACAAAGCACACTGTAGGCAATCTAAGCCTTTCAGAGCCAACGCTGAGGAGTAGCCTTAGGATGCAAAAATTACGAAAATGATGTTACTTGCATTTGCACAACGGAGCTGAGCTCTGACGTGTGCACCTGAGCCGTTAGTTCCCCAAATGTTGGCAGAATATTTATTTGTTGCCACACGATTGCAAAAGATAAAATTCGGTCTTTGCCCACTTAGGGCCCAATTCACTAAAGCTTTTTACCTCAGATACAAAGGAAGGGAGTGGGACACTCTTTGAAGCGTTACAGTACTACTTACCCTTGGAATACATTAAAAAATTGCTTATTAATTAACATTCTCCAGAAACAGTAAATACATAGTCAAGATCAAATCTAACTTCAGAGCTTTTTTAGTGTACAAAGATGGGCAGCAACGCGATACTCACCTGAAGCACTGGGGTAGGAATATGGAGGAGGGGCCTGGAAACCAGGCTGGGGAGGGGGAATCGCCCCGTAATTGTTCTGCTGTTGCCCATACTCATAGCCCCCAGGCATCACAGGGCTGTAAGCTGGAGGTCTTTCCTGCAGAAGAGGCTTGGTATCCATCCTCCTGGAAAAGTATTCCTGATCCGTCTTCTGTATGCACCAAGGCCAGTTTTCCAAAGACTTTTTTTTTGTGTGATGGGAGGGTGGGGGCGGGGGATTCAAGAAAGAAGAATCCGAAAGCAATGCAAGAGCAAAGTGCAGGAAACAGCCTCCCGTTTCAGCAGCCGCACAAGTTTGAGCGAGTGCTTCATCCAGCCCCGAGCAGGGTGGTAGTGGTGGCGGCGCTCGTTCTCCGTCACCTGCACCCACGACGTCCCTCCCTCCGCTTCTCGGCCACGATCCGTAACTGGGGAGAGCTGGACTTTTTACCCCCACGGAATTAAAAAAAAAAAAAATGTGCTTTCCTGCTTGCACTCAGGCCAGTCACAAGACTCGAGTCATGTGACGAGCCCGGGGTTCTGTGACTCGGCCAAAGGAAACCCTTCTTAAAGGCGCAGTGCACCCGCCGCTGTTGCAGCAAGGCAACCCGGGGGTGGGGGGAGGGGGAGCGTAGACGGGCATCCTGCCCTGCCCTCTGGAAACCACCCGACCTAGGTAGGTGCCGCCGCCGACTCTTCTGTCTACAGTGAGAAACGCAGCCTTGCTAAATGGTCTGATATGTTTTTTGATGCATCTTTGTGATCTGGGTATCAGTATCTATCGCAATATAGTGTCGGATCCTCCACTTCCGACGTGACTGCCTGAGTGTGCCTGACGCGTATTTGTTATGATGAGCTTCTGCATCCTTCCCATACATGCCAAAGTATTATTGATTTTATCACCTCTCTTGCAAGGTTTCCTTTTCTGATTCTCCACCCAGAGACTGGAGGAGAGAGGGCTGCTGCTCTAGACCGATGCCTAGGGCTGCTGTGCGTGCGATTGACCACGAGTTGCAACAATAATTATACCCTGCTACTCCCTCTTCCCTTCTAAAGGTATATGGGGGGAGGAGTTGGGGGACACTAGGCCACCAGGGCAGGTGGGGTGGGTTAGGATTACCTAATGGGCCACCAGGGGCAGGTTTTTTTTTTGTGTCAGGGAGGATAGCTAGAGGTCTACCAGACCTCCAGCCAGCCCCCTTGTGCCTTTGTGTGGGGGAGAGGGCTGGAGGTCCATCAGACCTCAAGCCCCATGTGTCCAGGGAGTGGAGGAGGGGGGAGGGAGAAGGCCACCAGGGAAACTTGTCTGAAGAGGGGGGAACCTTCTGTTTGACAGGTCTGGGCCTTTTTATTTTGACACCTCGGACCTGTGAAACAACTTCTGCAGGAGGATTGTGCTTTGGGCATATCCTCAGGCAGAATTACCCCCATGATCGAAACTAATAGTGTGCATAAATTTGAATGCTATTAGTTTTATCATCAGGGCTTTAGTTCCATGCACTGTTCTGGCGCTAATTTTTCAGCGCTGTTCAGAACAGCACAGGGAATTTGATCATCAGCCCAAAGTTCCATAGGTTACTATGTAACTTTGTAAGCCTTGTGCTTTGAAAATACACCTCATAGTAATCAATTAAACTTTGTAAGTCTTAAGTGCTTTGAAAATGAGCACCATCAGCACTTATGTGCCTTTCTAAAATAGGCTCCCAGAAGCAGCCCCAATGGCAGGCAAATTCTAGCACAAACATGTATATCTGCCTCAAAGGTGTAAACGTGTGTGTGTACATTATTTTTTTTTTAAACACTAGCCCCTAGATTCTGTGTAGGTTGCCCAAAGTTGGACATGCAAATGTGGGTGTGAATCCCAGATCCACATGCAAACTGATCATTTAATGAGCCTTTAATAATCAATAATTGCTGTTAATTGGCAGCAATTTGGAGTTACATTCATATCTGCTCTCCGCGCTTTTCAATAATAGCCCTCACCTGCCCTTCCTCTTCTCCCACAACAGCCCTCCTTTCTTTCCTGCCGCCCTTCCTTTAAAACTTTTATTTTACCTCAAGTCAAAGTGGCAGGCTCGGCTCACCTCCAGCCTTCCCTTTCCTTCCCCCTCAGTGTCCCACCCTCCTCTGACGTAATTTCCTCTTTCTGCTAGGGCGGGACACTGAGAGGGAAGGGAAGGCTGGAGGCGAGCCGATTACGTAGTAGCTCATTTGCATACGGTTACGAACCCAGCCAGCCATCCATGGATACAGATTGACAAAATGTATTATATAGGAGACTAGATGTTCAGCCTTTTACTATTTAGCCCTGAAATTGTAGAATGATCTTTCCCCATGCATTCATGCCGAGCAATCCGTCCCAGCTTTCAAGAAGACTTTAAAGACCCACTTTTTTTTTTACTTGGCCTTTGATGGGGTCTGTTGATCTCGGACTAGGATCAGGATATGTCAACTTGTGAGTAATTGGTATGTTTCTGTTCTTCATATGAGTGATGGTCTCTTTCCTATTAATTCTCTGGCGTTCCTTTGCTGCATACTATTTTACAATTGGTATATTTGTAATCTGTCTAGACCTGCCTGTTGGAATAGGTGGTATAACAAGTTTTTAATAAACAATAAAACCGCCGCCTCAGGGAGCCAGGGCCAAAATCACTTTACAGAAACAGGTGCTCTTCAACTTTCATCCATATTTATTGGGTAATCCTGAAAACTCAACTAACTAGGTGTGCCTCAAGGAGAGGGTTAAGAAGTGCTGTGATAATAAACCTCTCTTCCCAGAGTTTCTAAGTTACCCAATTCCAGGATGGAGATTTAGGTCAGTCCTGGATTTCTGCCAGCCTCACCTGCAGCATTATAATGCCTGTAGCACTGATTTCAATGGGTAGAATCAGGGACTACAAATACCACATTGGCTTGGAATGTAAGTTTAAAACTAGGCCTGACCTAAAAGTCTCCCTCCTTGAACTGGGTAACTTGGTTGCTCTGAGCCTTCCTGCAGACCAGGTTAGATTTTACTAAGTCACAATCATACAAGCGGTCACTACCTTTACCACCACCAGCTTTTTCTATAGCAGTACGAGATGTCCACAGTGCCGTTCAAATAAACATGGAACTTACAAATCCACAGAGCTGCCAGTTGTCACTCACCTTGAGTTTGACTTTGGCAAAGACAAGTATTGAAATCAAAATATGTTATTTAGCCAGATGCTGGCACACTGACTCCTTTTCAATGCTTCTCTAAAGTTGGGGGTAGTCCCGGAGGACTGGAGAAGAGATACAGTCCCTCTGCACAAAAGCTGAAGGAAGAGGTTGTCAACTTCAGGCCAGTAAGTAAATTAATGGGAATGCTTTTAAAACAGAGAATAGCAAAGTTCTTGGAATCCAATGGATTACAGGACCCGAGGCAACATGGTTTCACTAGAGGCAGGTCTTGTCAGACAAATCTAATTAATTTCTTTGACTGGCTGACCAGAGAATTGAATCGAGGGAGAGCGCTAGATGTGGTGTATTTAGATTTTGCAAAGCCTTTGACATGGTTCCACATAGACAACTGGTTAATAAACCGAGTGCCCTCGGTATGAGCCCTAAAGTGACTGACTGGGTTAGGAACTGGTTAAGTAGAAGACCTCAGAGGGTAGTAATAAATGGAGCTCATTCTGAGGAAAAGGATGTTACCACTGGTGTGCTGCAAGATTTGGTTCTTGGGCCAGTTCTTTTTAACATTTTTATAAGTGATATTGTGGATGAGCTGTCTGGCAAGGTTTGCTTCTTTGCAGATTATACCAAAATCTATAATTTATTATTACATTTGTACCCCGCGCTTTCCCACACATAGCAGGTTCAATGCGGCTTACATAGTAAATAGAATAACAAAGTCTTGTAAGGAGAAATATTCCAAACTGTAGTAAACATAGTAATAGGGTAGACACCCCTGATGGTATGGATAACATGAGGAAGGACTTAGCAAAGCTAGAGGAATGGTCTGGAATTTGCCAGCTAAGATTAAATGCTAAAAAATGCAGGGTCATGCTTTTAGGCTGCACAAACCCAAGGAAACGGTACATGAAAGAGGAGCGAGACTTGGTTGCGATCATAGATGATGATCTTAAGGTGGCCAAACAGGTAGAAAAGGCGACCGCAAAAGCTAGAAGGATGCTCGGGTGCATAGGGAGAGGAGTGGCCAGTAGGAAAAAGGAAGTGATGATACCCCTGCATAAGACTCTGGTGAGGCCTCATTTAGAACTACTGTGTACAATTCTGGATACCACACCTTCAGAAAGATATAAACAGGACGGAGTTGGTCCACATGGCGGGTACTAAAATGGTCAGAGTCTTCATCACTGACAGGGCCGGTCTTAGGCAGAGGCGACTAAGGCGACCGCATAGGGCCCCGCGCAGCGCCTCAACTCTGCCTCGTTCGTGCCTCCGCTCCGACCTCCGCCGCTGCTCGCCTTAGTCGCCTGAGATGATCCCCATTCCCGCGGCTCGGCCACTCTGCTCCCGCCACCACCGGCGCGGCATCCACCCCTGGCTTGGGCCCGCTACTAATTGTAGTGGACTTGAACTGAATAATTTCTGGGGAGGGGAGGTTTCATGATAGCATTGTGCTTATTATTTCAATCAGGTTTTTTTGTACAAGTTTACCTTCATTTGTCTTTATTTGAAATTTTGTAAATAAAAAAATGTTCTAAAAATGGAATAATCTTATCAATGGGGTGGAGCTAGGGTGGGGGTGGGGCTAGGGTAGGCGGGGCTAGGATGGGGCCCCACCAAATTGGTCTGCATAGGGCCCTGCACTTGCTAAAACCGGCCCTGATCACTGAAGACACATCTCTTCCAAAAGGCCTACAAAGAAAACACATAGCCTACAAAACTACCTCAATAATCCACACAGCTACTACAGTTCACCTCTATACTACCTAACACTTCCCGTCTATCTTCCCTTACCTAACCTTCAAACATCAATAATTGTACCTGTTACCATGAAATGATTCTGTAGATCTTCCTGTACATAATCTTCAAACATTAAGCACTGTACCTGTTATCTTGAATTGATTATGTCATAACCACACTCTGTAAGCCACATTGAGCCTGCAAATAGGTGGGAAAATGTGGGATACATATGCAATAAATAAATAAAAGGACCCCTATGGAAAATATTAGGGATACTCAAAGAAAAGTATGCTGTATGAATAGGCGAGTATCAAGAAGACCTGTGATTGGAAGTACCTCGTCTGACAGACAGAAATGTGATTCGCATTGAGCCACGAGTTTTTATTAACGGGTACGTTATGTTTGATTTTCAGTTTGGTAAGTACTCCATGGATTTTTTTTCTACTATATTAATGAAATAGAATAGATTATTCCTTAGCCGATTAATGCAAATTTATGTAGTAGACATTCCCCCCAGCTGACGTTTTACAGTGTCAACTGTGCGCAGCACAGAAATTGCAAGCCACAGTCTGCCGGGTCCGCGGATAGCTTAAGTCCTCTCTGCATCCCCAAACACGCCCTTTCCAGCAGTCACCACGCCCCCTCCATCTGACGTCACTCTTGCTTAGACCAACAACAGCTTGCCCTGGCCTCTCCCTGCCAGCGATGACCAATGAGCGCGTCGAGGCTTGCACGGTGCTTCCGTAGGCGTGGCGGGTACAGCTGCTGCGCTGAACAGTTCTATGACAGGTGATCCTTGGTGCGTTGGGGTTCTTGGGCTCGCGCTTTCTCACTTCCCTGTCTCGCGCAGGTGAGTGACCACGGCCGGCGCCTCAGAGGACCTCAGGAACATGTGTCCTGTTGCAGCCTGTCTTGTGCTCGGCCCCGGGTCTCGTACGTGCAGCGGGACGGACTAGGGCCCAGGCCTGTGTGGAGCTACCAGGGAGGGAATGGTAGGAGCAGGTGTGCTGCTGCACTACAGCCACGTCTGCTGTAGCCAGTGTGCATCCCCGTTATAGCTCTGCTGCACTACAGCCACGTCTGCTGTAGCCTACGTGCATCCCCGTTATAGCGCTGCTGCCACAGTGCCACTGCAGCTAGAACATTCAGGAACCCGGCTATATTTATTTATTTATTGCAAGATGTTTATGTCTTTGTGCAATTTTGCAGTGCATAATCCCACATTGGATCTAGAAGAGATTCCTGGCAGCATGTCATGCATGCTAATTGTAACCTAAACTTATCCGATTGATGTTTTTTGTGATTTTCTGGGGAAAAAAGGACTTATATAGCATTGGGAGTACGTATGTATCATCTTTGAATAATTCCTGGGCCAGTAAACGTTATTACATTTTGCTAAGAATTCAATAATTTAGGCACGAGTTAATTTGTTTTCACAAAATGACTAAAATAGTTATTTCATAAAATTATAAACTAGGCTTAGGTCTGATCATGGTGCATCCAGCTTTGCATCCTGTCTCCAGTGATGAATGTTCTACCTTCACAGCTGTGTGTGCTTGTTTATTTTCAGTGTGTATTGTACTGACAGTTTACAGTTAACATAAAATACTTCCTGCTTCGGTCCTGTAATCTTTACACTCGTAGATTATTTAAAATGATTTTTATTGAGAAAAAAAAAATAAATGCATCAATAAGCCAAAATGTTAATAAAAGCATAATATGATTGTTACAATTTGGCTTTTCACATATTAGAGAATATTCCTCTATCCTCTACACCTTCCCCTTAATGAATAACTGAATTGTCAAGATACCATGAGATTTTGTACTCTTACAGTCTCTGTGACTGTTGGGCAGACTATGAGGTCTTTATCTGCTGTCATTTGCAATCTATTCACATCTATAATCCTATCCAACCCTCCCCCACCCCCCAACCAACCTGCCTCAAATTCATCCCCCAATCCTCCAGTGACTCATGGGATCTAAAAAACCCGTCTTCTAAGGCACGGGTTCCCCAAACTTTTTTGGTTCATGGCACCCTTAGTGTCTGAGCAATTTTTCACAGCACCCCCTTTGGCCACATGGGTTTTTGCAAACCCCCCCCCCCCCCCCCCCCCCCCGCCATATGGGTCTCCGTATCCCTCCCAGCCACATAGGCCTCCCTTTCCCTGCAGCCCCCTCTTTCCAGAAAGTTCAGCACAACATTCCCTGCAGCCCCTCTCCTTCCATAGATCCAGCACACCTCTGCCTTCCCCAAATCCAGCATCGCTAGCTACCTTCCTTCCAGCAGGTCCAGGATTACTGCCACTTCCTTCTCCTTCCCCCGCCACCGCTGCAGTGCTTGCAGCTTACATTTTCAGGCCGTCCGCGATTCACACAGGCAGGCAGTCCCTGGCCTTCCCAGTCTGCCATGTCCGTCCCTCTCTGATGCAACTTCTTCTTGTGAGGGCTGGATGTGGCAGAGGGAAGTCCGTGCAGTGCCTGTGTGAATCAAAGATGGCCCGAAAATGTAAGCTGTGAGCACTTCAGTGGTGGCGGGGGAAGAAGCAGAAAGAGGGAGATTCCAGATCTGCGGAAGGGGAAAGTAGGGAGCGATGCTGGATTGTGGGCGGCGGAAAGGAGGTCACGATGTGCTGTGGCACCCCTGACAGTTCGCTCTATGCACCAGGGTGCCATGGTGCACAGTTTGGGAAACGCTGTTCTAAGGCTTAATGTAGGAGAGATCGCTCTGGACCATTGCTCATATTCATATCATTAAGCCCCTAGCTTCTAAATCTAGGTCACAAATCATTTACTACACTCATAGGTTAAATGTTGCATGTGACACCTTCTCTCCAGACTCCTTGAGACTTGCTTTGTTCATACCTCAGCCAGATATAACTTTTAGCCCTATTGGTCAGTTCAAGAGCCCCTATCACCTTGGGTTGTCCTCTGCATCCCTGCTATAGAGACAAAATTGCCATCTTGTCTCCAAGTATGTATGCATTCATTCATTCTTGTATCCCACGATTATCCAAAAATGAGTTTCTGTTCAATGTGGCTTACGTTTAACAGTTATAGGAGAGCTCTTGTCCTTCCTTTCACCCTTGCAAATTAATCTCCCTTTGCACCAATTTGGCATTCATCAACTACAGCAGTGGTTCCCAAAATTGGTCCTGGAGGCACCCCAGCCAGTCAGGTTTTCAGTATATCCACAATGAATATTCATGAGATAGATTTGTATGTAGTGGAGGCAATGGATGTTGAAAGAAATTGTACATGAGGGGTTGAAAATGTTTCTATTTGGGATCAAAATAACACTAAAAATTTATCAGACTAGGACTAAATGGTGTGGGGGGGGAAAAACTGGTGAAAAGACACATCGAGTATGAAAGCAAGTGAGACTGCCCCCCCCCCTTCCACCGCTCCCTTCTTTCTCTTGTGCAGCTTTCTGCTCTGTTCTCTTTTTGGTACCTCCTGGCTCTTAGTGAGTTTGAGCAGTACAATATTCAGACTTTGTGCCATTCTCATGAGAATGTGTGACTCAAACTCAGTGACAACCACACCGGGAGTAAATCTGCAACAGTGTGTGTGTGGTGTTTTTTTTTTTTTTAAATCGAATACTTAAAAACAAACAAAAAATCATAAAACCACCTAACATAATACAGCAACAAAATACAATCTTCCCATCTAAAAATTGTACGGTGGAAGGACCTTTGTATCCAGATGGTTAAGGTAACTCTGGACTACTGGACTCCATCCACCCATCAAAGATAATTATCATTTTTAGTAACAGCATTTTTTATTAAATTTATACGTATGTCTTCGGTGTATCCCCCAATATGGTATGCAAAATCTTAGCTTTCATGCATCCAAACAGGTCCCAGGTCATCAACCATCAGTCTTATATCTTAACATTAATCCATGTTTCTAGGAGGCAGTCCTGTACATCAAGGGGTAGAGAAAGGTCCAACTGAAATTGCCTTTTTACGGAGTCACATTTATGACAGCTTGAAACCTGATGTTAAATGCCAGTGCCCAACTCATGGCATTTCAGTGCGTGAATGGCGCTATTCATTGTGTACAACTTTTTGTACTGACCACGTCCCCTTTTGAGTTATCGTTAGATGATTTAGATGCAGGGTATTATAGAATAGCACAAAGGATGATGTACATGCAAATTCAAATTAGTGCCAATGAAGGGCAATTATTGTTAAGGTTTATTAATTCATACTCGATAGCTTATTTACCAATTTAGTTGCGCTCACCTTGACACCATGCCTAAATTTCTGTGACAAGTTTTTCTCACTATATATAGGAAGTATGCATGTAAATGTGTACCCTTCCTAGAGTCTACCCATGTGCATGCCCACCTGTAAAATGTGTCCTATGTAGGATATTCGTATATGCTTATATTTTGAATATTTATGTGTGTAACTGGCATGTAAATGTTTTTTTTAGTTCAAGTGTATTAACTTTACAAAAAATATGATCAAGTATACAAAGTACAAAAACAAAAAATAAACAATCATAAACATATGTAGAAAGTTTCAAACATTGCAACATCATTATATATGCAGTGGCATTACAAATGATTAGAAATGATAACTTTTATTCAGGTTTACTTTATCGTGACATCATACAAAGGAAACAGTGATATCCAAAATATCATAAACAATTTCTTAAACTTAATTTTGGCAGAATTTGACTACTTGGCCCATGTTTTGAGAAACAAATGCATGGAATTATTACATTCGGCTAATATGTTTTCATATTTAAGAATCATACTTACACTAGCCCACCAAAAACAAAAAGAGACCAATTTAAAATTCTTCCAATTCTTTATAATAGTGAAAAATGCTATGGCCAAAAGTGTGTCAAACAATGTATAGTTACATTTATGACCTGCTTGCTTTAATCCTGCAGAGCGAAATATCATAAGGTGAAATGTAAAAGGCAAACTCTTGTGAAAAATAGCACATATGCGATCCCTTACTGATGTCCAGAAAATTTGTAGATCAGGACAAGAAAAGCACATATGTTCTAATGTACCTAGGCTACTATTACAGGACCAACACAAGTTGGGATGATGTAGAATCCACCTTGTGCTGTTTGACTGGAGTCCGCAAAGCTTTGTGTGCTAATAGAAAAAGTGGAGCCGAAGCACTAGGTTTCATGGATTTTGTCCAATACCATTCCCATAATGTATCGGACATGCTATGATTGTCACTGGAATGTAAATGTTAGCAACTGCTGTATATTGTGCTGAAACAACAGCACCAGTAGCAGCCTGGGACGAGGTGAGGGGTGGGTTAACTGACTGGAGAGAAGCTGAGTTGATACAGATGGGAGAGGTGAAATGAGATTCATATTGGCTAAGATGGAAGAGGAAATGAAGGGAGCTTCAGGCAGAAGGGGAAGTGGAGAGAAAGATTGTGTGTTGGGGGGAGGTGCAGGCTTCAGACTTGTTATATAAGTTGAGTGCACCTGGGCAGCTGATGACTCACGCTCCCTTGTCCAGGACACTGCTTTGTCCAGCAGTGCTTCTGGGTCTTACAGTGAAGATTTTGTTGCCAAAGAGGCCCTTGTTGAAGATAGTGATACGGGGCACATTTTTGAAAAGTGCTGAAAATAATGAATGCATAAGAGGCGTAATTTGCAGAGTCCTTCAAAAGCTGGCTTTAGAGACTAAAGATTCTGTGAAAGCAGAAGTACCTGCTAGTTTCAACATGCTGCTTTCCTTGCTTCTGTTTCCAGTATGGCTCTTCCCCAAGTGTTCTTTTCTGTTCTAGTATATTTTGGACTCGATTTCAAAACACATAGAGGCATATTTTCAAAGCACTTTGGGAGGCTAAGTTCCATAGGTTTCTATGGAACTTTGGGAGGCTAAGTGCTTTGAAAATATGCCTCTTAGACTTACAAAGTTCCGTTTGGCTCATTTTCAAAAGAGAAAAATGTCCAAAAAGTGGCATAAACCTGCATTTGGGTGTCTTTCTCACAAAAACATCCAAAGTGATATTTTCAAAACCAATTGTTAGACGTTTTTCAATGTTGTCTAGCAGAAGTGCGTTCAAATCATAAAGAAGTGTGTCGGGGGCATGTTAAGGGGCGGGATCTGAGTGTTCCTAACACTTGGATGTCCAGGGCTATAAGTTGGATGTTTTGGTCTAGACCTGCTTTATTAATGAATAAGCCACAAAAAAGTGCCCTAAATGACTAGATGACCACTGGAAAGAATCAGGGATGACCTCCCCTTACTCCCCCAGTGGTCACTAACCCCCTCCCACCCCCAAAAAATGTGATTAAGAACATTACTTACCAGCCTCTATGCCAGCATCAAATGAAATACTCAGGTCCATTAGAGCAGCAAGCAGGTCCCTGGAGTAGTCTAGTGGTGGGTGCAGTGCAGACAGGTGGACCCAGGCCCATACCTCCCCCTACCTGTTACACTTGTGGTAGAAACTGTGAGCCCTGCAAAACTCACCAGAAACCCACTGTACCAACATATAGGTGCCCCCTTCACCCAAAAGGGCTATTATAGTGGTGTACAGTTGCGGGTAGTGAGTTTTGGGGGGCTCAGCAGACAAGATAAGGGAGCAATGGTGAGATGTGTACCTGGGACCTTTATTGTGAAGTCCACTGCAGTGCCCCCTAGTGTGCCCCACTGCTCTGCTGGGATGTTTGTGTAGCCAGTCTACTAAGAATGCTGGCTCCTCCTACATCCCAGTGGCTTGATTTTGTGCATTTTTCAGTTGGACTTTTTTTGTTGTTGTTGGAAAGTGGACCAAATAAACACACAGCATAAAAACATCAAGCAAATAGCCATTTTCGAAAAAAAAATTTCTGTTGTGAAAATCACTATATTACCTCTTGAATTTTGGATGTTTTTAGCAAAACCTCCTAAGTCGCTTCACTGGCTCCCTATCCGCTTCCGCATACAGTTCAAACTTCTCCTTTTGACCTACAAGTGCATCCACTCCGCAGCTCCTCAGTACCTTTCCGCTCTCATCTCTCCCTACACTCCTCCCTGTGAACTCCGTTCGCTGGGTAAATGTCTCCTGTCGTCTCCCTTCTCCCCCACTGCCAACTCCCGGCTCCGTTCCTTCTATCTTGCTGCTCCCTATGCCTGGAATAGACTCCCTGAGCCAGTACGTCAGGCTCAGTCTCTGGCTGTCTTCAAGTCTAGGCTTAAAGCCCACCTCTTTGCTACTGCTTTCGACTCCTAACCATGACTCTCTTACTCAACACCCTCACTTATCACCCCTACCACTGCAATTTCCCCACCCCTAGCTGTCTGTTCGTCTGTCCAATTTAGATTGTAAGCTCTGTTGAGCAGGGACTGGCTTTTCATGTTAATTTGTACAGCGCTGCGTTAGTCTAGTAGCGCTATAGAAATGTTTAATAGTAGTAGTAGTAATATCGAAAATGCCCCTCAACGTTGCAAGTCTTAAGTGCTTTGAAAATATGCCTCCACATAACTTTGGAAGTCTAGGTGCTTTGAAAATGACCACCTTTTATATTTTACATTTTCATGCAATCTTGGAATAAAAGGGCATTCATGTAAAAATTAGACAGTTTAAAGGAGTCAATGGGAAGGACACAGATATTTATTAACATCTGAGATAAATCCATCTCCATACAATTGTATTATTTGGAAATGTCTTCCTTTTTTGTTCTTGTTCTGCTTCTTCTTTCTGTTATTTTATTAAAAGAAAATTAATAGATTTGTCAGGAAAGACAAATAGACAACAGTTTCAGTTTTTTCAGACAAGTAGACAACAGTCTTTTGTTGACCCTATCAGAATATTAACTGGATGTAAGTTTGTTTCACGGTAGGAAATAATATGTGGTCAGAAGAAATGAAAGGCAAACTCAAAACATCATACCTCGTCTAAGAGATCCTATGTAAGATATCCTTAAGGACGGTGGGGGTAGGGTAGTAGAGGACTTATAAAAACACAAAAGCTAATGTTCAAATATTCGTTTTTTGTTTCTTGCAGCTGGATGAAGAGATTTTTGCTTTGTACACTGTACCTTTTATGTTGCATTTTATTCTTGCTAATAAAAATGAATTACATTAAAAAAATATCCACAAGGAATCTCTACACATCTTGAGAACATGTTGAAAAATTGCAGTGATGTGCATGTGTTCTTTATTCACTGATGTGCGTTTTTTTTTTTTTCCTCAGAAGCTGCCATGTCTAATTCCGTACTCTGGGCTGTTGATATTTTGGGGAAAGTGTACACTCTTTCCACAGCTGGCCTGCACTGGGAGCTCTGCAAAGATCCACAGCCAGAGTTCAAACGAGTTTCAGCCACCAGGCAGTGCTGCTGGGGACTGGCTTGTGACCAGCAGATATATGTGTACGTGCTTGCCAGCGATCTGCCGATCAGATATCAGGAAGAAACCTATGAGAACCAGGTATTGAGGTCATTGTAAAGTGGCTCTTCCTGTCTGAGCATAAGCCAGTGGGTGGAAGCAGCAGGTTTCTTGGAGGAAATTAGGTTGAATATATAATACTAGTAAAAAAGGCCCATTTCTTAACGCAATGAAACGGGCGCTAGCAATGTAACGAGTTCCTGCCATTAATGTTTCCACGGTTGTATTCTGAATATAATTGTTGTTTACATGTGTAAGATTTCTTTATATACAATATTTTTTGTGTAAACTGTGTTACAATGTGGTAAAAGTTTTCCTTGTTCAGGCCCTTCAATCAGTTTAACAATCACATCAGAAGAGCTCCTTACTTGTGAGATGCAACATACAGTTGCCCATGTGAGAGACTGAGAGTGACAGTGTGTTTTACAGACAGTGTAAGAGAGAGATTCAAAGAGTGATTGTGTGTGTGTATGTGATGTTTGTGTGTGTGTGTGTGATGTGTGTGAGTGACAAACAAGCTCATTTTCAAAGCACTTAGCCTCCCAAAGTTCCATAGAAACCTATGGAACTTAGCCTCCCAAAGTGCTTTGAAAATATGCCTCAAAGTGATTAAATGTTTATCTTCCCTTCCGTTCTGTGCACTTGCCTCCATTGATGTTCGTACCTCCCTGTATATGATTGTTTGTTAGAGATTCAATCCACTCCATTTCCCTTCTCCAAGTTCCATTCTGTCTGATTGGTTCTTCGTTCCTGTGATGTCACGTTTGTTTGCTTGGCAACTATGCAGCATTCCGTTTCCTCGATGTGAGGGCGGGGACAGTGAGAGCCAATGAAACGCTGAACTACAGCCTTACAAACCCTACACTGCCACGGTGCCACTGAGTCAGCTTCAGAATGTTGGAGGTGCTTTTTATTATATAGGATAGGATGATAATGAACATGAGAATCGCTGTGTGCAGCTCAGAGGCATAATGTGCTTACTATGCACTTTTCAAATCAAAGTGTAAAAACTGTTACAGTAATACAGAGATGGGGAAACCTGTGGCCCCTAGGCCCACCGTTGAATTTTATGTGGCCCCCAAGACCATGGGAAGTATACACAGAAAACATCATTAACCAAAGTTTTGTTGATTTTAATACTGAATTTCACAAATATTTTCTGAATAGCTACTTGAGCAGTTTTTCCCTCCCGTTGGTTTTTAGTTAACATTTTTGTTTATCACAGAAAGTCAATAGGGCTCTGTGCATTTTTGGTTCCTACATTACATAATGTTGTGGCCCAATAGGGGTAGTACTGACATTCATGTTGCCCCCGGGGGCATGGGCCCCCACATATTAATCCCTGGCCGCATCAGGTACCCTGTTTGCTGGCAAGGGTCCCCAATCCCCACCAGCCGAAGAGTTTTCTTCAGCACCGGTCGACTCCGGCGCCTTCGTTGTGGGATCATCTGTTTTTGACGCATTACGTCCTGCATGGGGCTACATGCACGGTGCAGGACGTAAGGCGTCAGAAACAGATGATCCCACAACGAAGGCGCCAGAGTCGACCGGCACTGAAGAAAACTTTTCGGCTGGCGGGGGGATTGGGGACCCCTGCCAGCAAACAAGGTACCTGATGCGGCGTGTGGGGGGGGGGTGGGCACGGCAGAGGGGGTCCAAAGTGGTGGTGGTGGTGGGTCTACGGCTAAACAGTGCCCCCCCCCACCTCGGGCTCTGGCCACGTGCCTGGTTGCCCCCCCTGCAAATAATATACAACCAATACGAAAACACGTACTAGCCAAGCAGATCCCTTCTGCTGAGTCCATCTGTCCCACCACCGATAGTAGTCTAACCAAAGGCCTCAGTAAATCACCAGGTCTTGGTTTTGACTGTAAATCAAAACCACTGCTGGTCCTGGGATTGGTAGCATGGAATGTTGCTACTGTTTGGGTTTCTGCCAAGTACTTGTGACCTGGATTGGTCACTGTTTGAAATAGGATACTGGGCTGGATGGACTATTGGTCTGACCCAGTATGGCTATTCTTATCTGCAACCCTAATGGCAAAAAGTTCCCATAGTGATGGTGCTGTGTAACAAAAAGCAGTGTGTCTACTGGAATTTAGCGAGAAACTTAAACTTGTATGGTGAACTTTAGGCGTTTAGGAGGGAATTCAATAAATGGCTTAAAAAACCTAAGTGCTAAGCGCTATTCTATAAAGGGAGTGCGCAGTTTCTAGAATAGCGTTCGGTACAGATCCCATGCCTAAATTTTGGGCACCATACTTAGCCTGCTAAAAACATTTGTAAATGCCAGCACCCAGCTTAGGCGCACTTTGGGTGAATTCTATGAATCTGTACGCAACTTTTTGGAATGCCGTCAACACGCCCCCTTTTCAAATACGCACAGTTGAAGTTGGACATAGTGCTTTATAGAATAGTGCGCAGCAAGTTGCACATGCAAATTGTTAAGACTGCCAGTTAACATCAATAATTGGTTGTTAGCACCCGCTTATTAATGTTTCCGAGCTCATTAGTCTATTTATGCACGCAAAGTTGTCGCAGAAATATGGGCAAAATATATAGAATCTGGGGGTTACCCCATCCTATATAATAATTTGCACCTCCAACATTCTACGTCTGGATGCCTGGGTTCGTAACACAATTCCCATTGGTCCGCCCTTGCGTCTGAACTTAATGACGTCAGAGGGCGGATCAATGAGAGGGAAGGGACACCAGCACCAGCCAGCCATAGAACGTTGGAGATGAGGATACAATCGCGGGAGAATCGCCCCCTCTCCCTCCCCCCCCCCCCCCCCCCCCGTCCTCTGAGTTCCAGGCCCCCCTCTCCGAGTTCCAGACCCTTGTGCCTCCCTCCCTCTCTCCCCTCTGAGTGGCAGCCCGACCTGCGTTGCCCGCCTTCTTCTCCCAGTCCTCCGCCTGCCCCTCGCCTTCATGCGTGCCGGCCTGAATTTAAAAGTTCTTACCTCAGGGTCCGGTGGCAGCAGTGAAAGTCGAGCAGGCACGGCACTTCAGCCTGCCTTCCCTTCTTTCTCAGCTCTGCCTTTGGTCCCGCCCTCATTTCCTGTTTCTGGATTTGCCGCGATGAGGCCCCTTTTATCGCAGCAGATACATGTAAAAAAAAAAAAGGGACATGGCTGTGCTGTAAGTGCAGACTTGCTGTGCGGCCATTTCCAGGAGAAGCTCCCAGCGCTAAAAATTAAAAATTATTTCCTGTCGCGCTGGAAATAGGACGCACGAAGGGCAGCACTACCGCCGGCTCCTGCAGTATGCTGGCAGCAATGCCAGATTGGCATGTGACAATGCCGTGGTACCTCTACTGCGGTGTTAAGCTTACTGCTTAGCTCACAACTGCAAGGGGGGGGTGTACATATGGGTATAGCATGGACGGTTCCCACACTTACGCACGTAACTTGTACAATGCTGCAAGTTACACACTACAGTGCAACATTTACATGCCACCTACCTTTTACTCAGTGTAAGTGATAACGTCTAAATGTTGGCATACAGGTGCCAACTTACATGCTATCCTACTGTGGAATCTGGGCACCAGATGCTGTTATGTAATTCATGCTCAGTGACCTTCATTTTGGCGCCCAGATTTGGATGGCTGTTAAAAGTGCCCCTTTAAATTGTGTTCTGCTTTTAACTCACTCCCTTAAGGGTTAATTTACTAGTATTTATGTGTTTCTAACAGGGTTGGGCAGCACTATGTCAAGACTTACCAAGCTTCTCCTCTGAATTTTGTGAGGTCGCACTGTCACTTGGTGGCCCTGACACTGGAAAGTTGAATATACAAAAGATTTCCATATTTCCTACTGGTTCAAACAGACTTAGTTAATGCGCATTTATCTAAACTTTGCCAGTATTCTTCAAATAAGTTTGTACAAAGTGTCAGGACAAGGGGATGAATGTGTCAAGAATCTGTGGGTGGAAAATTTGGCTGAGATAATGTGGAATACTGTAATTTGAATGATCGCATCTCTCGGACTCCTGCTAAGTGACTAGAACAGAGATAAAGCTGGGCCTGGAGCAAACAAACTTCAGGAGCCTGCTGCCATTGCTCCCCCTGCCGCCACCACTGCCCCCCTCTTGCAGCAGCAAATGAGAGAAAGTGCTCTGCCTGCTACAAGTCCTTCTTCTTGCCATGTCCCGCCTCCTGTGAAGTAACTTCCTGCTTCCGCATAGGCAGGATGCGGTAGGAAGAAGGACCTGTGGTCGGCAGAGTAGTCTCTTTTGATCACTGGCACCGGGCCCTCCTTGGAGGCTGGACCCAGGGAATCTTGCCCCCCCCCCCCTTCTCAGCGGCCATGGACCAGAAACTCCCCAGTTGGATTGTCATTTATCAGCTGAGAGCTTGATGTTTATGAGCTTCTTGATATACTTCCTTTCTGTAGTACAACTAAAGTACAACCAAGCCCCCTCCCTGCCCATCTTCAAATCCTTACTCAAAGCCCACCTCTTCAATGTTGCTTTTGGCACCTAACCATTATACCTCTATTCAGGAAATCTAGACTGCCCCAATTTGACTGACTGTACATTTGTCCTTTAGATTGTAAGCTCCTTTGAACAGGGATTGTCCTTCTCTGTTAAATTGTACAGCGCTGCGTAACCCTAGTAGCGCTTTGGAAATGTTACGTAGTAGTAGTAGTACATCTATCAGTAGCAAAGAAGAGTTTATTGAAAGATGTGTGGCAGGAGCTCTGATTTATGCACTCCATAAAGTCTATGGCAGGTGTACCTGCTGTCAAGGATTTCTCTGGGATGATCATTGTGGCTATCCGGGTTGTGCCCTGTCTAGGTAAGTGAAGAAAGCCAGATAACGATAGCTGAAATGTTGATTTCACTTATGTGGACGTGGCACAGCCCAGACAGCAGAATGATCATGACACCAGTTGTAGAAGCCTAAGAATGAAGTTGCATGCCTGTAATAGCTGTTCTCCGTGGATAGTTGGATATTTCAGCCATACAAGTGGTTACGTCATGCCATGACAGAGCCATGCGGGATCAGGATTCCAAGCTAAGAAGTCTCTAGAAGAGACTTTTACACATGCTGTACAAATGTATATAGTAATACTGTAAACGGTTATTACCACAGTTCATACCTGAGCTTGCTTCAAGTCTGGGCTGGGTGGATTTCTGTGGATGAAATATCCAGCTATTCACGGAGAACAACCGTTACAGGTGTGCAACTTTATTTTCGCGATGGATAGTGTGGAATGTTTCAGCTACACAAGTGGTGCCTTCTAAGCTCTAGGTTGTGATTATTCGATATGAAGTAATAAGAAAAGGTAACATAGAGTTTGCACAGATGCATAAGCAAAGGATATTAGCAGTATACAAGAATTGATTTGATTTGGTGTACAAAAAAATCAGGTTAAAATGACAAATAGAACAACCTAGTCAATAAAGGAGGAGGAGGCGAGTTGAAGATTCAAACAGAATTTAATACAGAATGAGCAAACACTGTATCCGAAAAGGATGGATGATCTAAACAATAGTATTTAGTAAATGTATGTATTGTGGACCAAGTGGCCGCCTTACAAACGTTCTGAGCCGAATCTCTTCTGAGATGTGCTCTGGTCGCTGCCATAGCTTTTAATGATGCGCAGTAACATGAGGAACTGGATGTATATTAGCTTGATCGTAACAAAAAGAAATTCTAGCTGCAATTCATGAAGGAAGAGTTCTCTTTGAAACTGGAAACTCGGAATGTCTACAATCTAAGGACAAAAGTAACTGAGAAGGACGATCTTCAGATTGTGGCCTTCGTAAATATATTTTCAAAGCCCGCTTACAGTCTAAAGTATGCAACCTCTCCTCCTCCATTAATAGTTAAAGGAGGTGGAGATAAAACTGGTAAAACTTAACGGTTGGTTCCAATGAAAAGTGGGAACAACCTTAGGGAGAAACTTGGGACGAGTCCTTAAAAGAACCTTATTGTCCAATATTTGAGTGTAAGTACTTGGATTTCACTGATGTATCGAGCAGAAGTAATGGTAATCAAGAATACTGTCTTCCAGGAGAGATGTTTATCAGATGCTTGTTTGTTTATTTATTCAGACTTAATACTGCAAAATAGATCCAGACAGGCAACTAAGCGGTTTACAGAAATGAAAAAGATTTCATAGTACAGTGCAGATGAAGATGCTAGTCAGAACAAGAGAGGAGGCCAAGAGAGGCACTAGGAGGGAGAAGATTCAAAGGCCAGGGAAAAATGGTGAGTCTTAAAAAAGGATTTTAAATGAAGGAAAGGAGAGGGTGGTCCGAAGGAGGGGGGGGGGGGGGGGGGGAGAGAGTTACAAAGCTTCGGGCCCAAATAACTGAAAGCGGTTTTGCAAGAGATCATAATGTGAAGAGAGAAAGGGGAGGAGACACACAGATGATCAGAAGCGTAGTGCAAGAGACCAAATTTGAGTGCATTTTGCACTCACTGGGGATACAAACAGGTCGATGGGCGGAGTTCCCCGTCTGGAATAGGTCTCGCGTAACTGTGCTCTTGAGAGATTATTCGTATGGTTGAAGTTGGCGACTTAACTTGCCTGCAATGTTGTTCTGAGATCTAGGGAGATATGTTGCTGTTAGAAAGATTCCCATCTGTAGCATAATGTTCCAGATGTGTAAATCTTCTCGACATAGATGTTTGAAACTGGTTCCTCCCTGTTTGTTGATATAAAACATTGTCACTAGGTTGTCCATCTGAACCAAAGTGGCATGCTCTTTTAGGATATGCTGAAAAGTTTGAAGAACATAATGTACCATTCTGAATTCAACAGACAAAGTCTTTGAGTCTGAAATCCCTGTACATGGACTATCCCCATTTTCAACGCATATGTGGTAAGGATTCTGGAAGGAGTTGGTGAAATAATTAAAAATGTTCCTTTTGTTAGAGTATCAAAATCAGTCCACCACTGAAGAGAACGTTTGAGAACTGGAGTTAACTTGATGATAACAGTCAGAGGTTGTGTATGCTGATTCCAGCAATCTTGTAGAAACCATTGTACGTGTCTCATGTGAACCCTAGCCATTGGTAAAACTTGAACTGTTGCAGCCATGTGTCGCAGGAGAATCGTTATTTGCCTTGCTGAGGCCAATGATTGATTGATGAGAGAGAAGCAATTTTCTGAAGCACAGAAGCTCATAGCTTTGTGGCTGAGAGATGTGGAGTAGATAGTATTTCTCCTATAAAGTGGAGAGACTGAGTTGGTAATAACTTGGACTTTTGGTAGTTCACTATGAAACCCAAGTTGGTTAGAAGAGTTAAAGTGGTCTTTAATGCTAGAGACAATTCTTGGGGAGAAAGAGCAACCAGAAGCCAGTTATCTAGATCAGAGAATATGAGAATTCCTTATTTTCTCAAGTTGCTTTAGAAGGGGAGAGGTGAGATTGAGGAACTCTAGTAGTTGGAGAGATCTGTACTTTTTCTTTGAGATACTGGCTCCAGGACTGCTGAAGAGCTTGTTGAGATTGCTTTGGAGAAAGCCTGGAGTCCTTGCTATGAGAAGATAGTTGAGGTGGAGAGGGAGAAGATGTCAGCCTGGTAGACTTACTTGGGTGTCAAGAAGTAGATCTGGATTTCCTGTGAGGCTACTGGGTGCTGTCCAGTGCTGAAACTTCTCTGCAGCTGAGCTGTCTTGGTGCTGAACTTCGATGATGAGGGGTTGGGGGAGTTGCTTTTCTGGGCCTGTGCTGTGACTGGTGCAGCTCTGCAAGGGCAAGGCAAAGGAGCTGTTCATCACTGTGACTTTGGTGCTGGGGCAGGGAGTCCCATTCCGCCAAAGCAGATCTTGGGATCTTCAGTGCCATGCTGTATACGAGGCAGTTGTGGCTAATGGGCAGCCGGAGCAACCACAGAAGAAGCAACCCTATGCCCAATAGAAGCTGTCCTGGTAGAGGGGACCACTGTCTGACTGCAGGAGAGAGTCAGCACTAAATTTAGAAGAGTGCTGCTTTGGAGGGGATTTTTTCTTTTTGTCTGATGGAAATTCCCTCTGTTTCAACTCACTAATCTTCCGTTCTCGTGGCGACATTTTTAAGCATACTGGGCACGAGCAGATTGGATGTGGAGGACCCAGGCTGTGAGTGCATTCTTCATGAGAGTCTGAAGAAGACATTTTTTGAACAGAGTTTAAAGCCTGTTTTGTTCTTTTAGAAGACATTATGAAAATTAAAGAGGCAAAGTCAAACTCTTCAAAAAGAAGTAAGGCAATTTTGATACTATAAATAAAATGCAGAGGTGTAAGCTGAGGGAATGGAATCCCTCCCACGGTCTGGTCTGTGCCGCAGAAGAAAAATAACTGAGGGAATAACTATTTACAGTATTATTATATATTTGTACAGTGGTGGGAATTCCTGCACATGCATGAAAGTCTCTTCTAGAGACTTCTTAGCTTGGAATCCTGATCCCGCATGGCTCCATCACACCGTGAAGTAACCACTTGTGTGGCTGAAATATTCCACACTAACCATGGAGAGAGAATATTTTTCCAGAATCTTATAATCCGATGGTAGAAAGGTACAATTTTAGGACTAATTTATTTTTTATTCTCTACTTTGTGGCAGCGCTGGAATCCTGTTGGTGGTTTCTGTGACAGGCTGTTACCCAGTGATCGCTGGCCGTGGAGTGATGTCAGTGGCTTAAAACAACAACAGCTGGATAGTTTCCAGTTGCCATCACCATACTGGGAATGGGAGTCTGACTGGTACGTGGATGAAAATATTGGAGGAGAGCCAACAGAGAAAGGTGTAAGTGAACAATGCAGACATAAAAAATACAGTTCAGACTGTTTTCTGTCCATTAGGTAGACGGTGTTCAACCATAGAAAATGTTGGGAGATAAAGACCATGTTTTCCTGTCCCTCAGGGATCTTCTGCGCTTGTCCCATGCTTTCTTGAATTTTGATACCTCCTTATCTCCCTCCATCTCCTCCACTGGGAGGGCTTGTCAGAACCACCACACTTTCCGTAAAGAAATATTTCCTTAGATTACTTCTGCATCTACCTATTTGACCCCATTCCTATGCTCCCCTCATTGAGTTTTCTTTCATTTGAAAGAGGCCCACCTTCTATGCATTTAGGAAAGAACATATTTAAATGTCTGTGATTCCCTTCTTCTCATGACCTTTCTTCCAAAGTATACATGCTTCCAACCCAGAGGTGACCACTAAAGTGGTCAGTTGCCTTCATCATCAGGTGTATGGAGACAGACTTAAAGACCTCAGTCACTCTTCCAGTTCTCAGGTCTAAATGAGCAGATAGCTATGTGCCGCTTGGAGTTGGTGTAAAAGCAGACATTGAAATTATTTGAACTATATTTGTATTTTCATTGCAAAATAGAAAATACATATGTGTTTTTTTTTTAGGTCTGTCCAAACCATGGACAGAACACCCTCCCTCCCCCTTCTCAAATCTGTGCATGCTGTGTGTGTATACACATAAGTAGTGGCATTTCTAAACCTGCTATTTATGTACACATGTAATTCAGGTTTTTACACATGTATAGGGTGCCTAACCCTTCTAAAATCACATTCTTATTTATTTAAAAACATTTATAACTGCGTGTCTCAAATTCTAGAGGGCTACTAATGTGTATCCCGAATTGTAAAGTACATGTAAACAACATGCTCGTACAATGAGCACTATCCTTCTCTCAAACCAGCAATATCAATTTATCGACAGCTCCATATTTCATCCTCTACTTATTCGACCAACTTTGTGCGTATCATGGGATCCCTGATGTAGGTCGTCTGGATGGATGTGTGAATCCAAGAAAACAGGCTCCATTAGTTGTACATGTAACTCCCTTATGTAAGCAATCTCTTAACTCTTTGAATCACAATAATTGAACCGATTTTGTGTGTAGTAATGTGGTGGACTGCCTCCCACGAGAGGAGTAGAGCTCCAGAGAGGAAAGATAACTCTGGCCTGCATCAGTCTGGAAATTGTAGCATAATTAAGGGGCCCTTTTACCAATCTGCAATAAAAAGTGGCCTTAGTGTGTCCTTATGTGGGTCATTCCTGCGCTCTGTCATTTTTACTGCCGGGGTAAAATGGCCGATTTTTTTTTTCTTCTATTTTTCACATTAATGGCCATGCGCTAATTTTCCCCTTAGTGCGTGAGCCCCTACCTCCACCCGTTATGTAGGCAGAAAGGATCACACTCTAACTATACGCTAATCAGTTAGCATGCGGCATTGTAGCTGCACTGTACGATTAGCACAGAACATGCCCACTCTCTGCCCCATAAATTTTATTTTTTAGTGCCTAGGTAGTGCGTGCATATGCAAAAAAATTTCCGTGGGGCGTCCCACGGGTAAGCCCTCTTTTGCTGCAGTAAGCAAGCATTAGTGCTTACTGCAGCTTTTTAAAGGGATCCCTAGGTTATGTGCTAAATCAGGACTTTATTGTGCAGTAAATTTAGAGTTATGTGCTTTCAAAAAGAGGAAATCCTTTGAAATGAAAAAGATCTTATCTGAAATAGTTTGGCCTTTTCTCTGCATTTTCTGTAGGGAAACCTTATAGGACAGACTATCGATGCGCATGCCTCTTTTTTGACCTGGTTTACTAAGGTTTTTCCCCACCATAAGATGAGGAGTGAGGGAGGGGAAGCTTAAAAATCAGGCTTTCCCTTTCCATGTGCTGATTCTCAAGTTTTGGAACTAATAACCTACATTTTTTCTTTCTTCTTTCAGTACGATATATCCACAGAAAACATTTTTCCCTTTCCCGAGGAACATGACTAATTTTCATTAAATGATTATTCCCTTTGTATATTTGATTGTTGTACTGTGCCTTGAGGGGTGTTTTTCTGTAAGTGTATAACATAACTTATAATTTAATGAGAACATCAAAGCGCGTTCTACTCTGCTGATAAAAAATTATTTCATTGGCTTAACATGTGACTTGATTTTGTGACATCCCTTCAGGTGAAGTAATGCGTTATAACAATATTTCATTGCCATCAGGAGACGCTTTTTATTAGTTGTGTAGTTATTATTACAGGACAAATAATGAACCCCCTTGGGGCATCAATTAAAAGAAAAAAAGATTCTTACAGAGGCATTGTTAAATGTTTGCATCATATTTGGGTTATGGTGTACTCTAAGCAATAAAAATAATGAATGAAACATAAAAGTCCTAACATAATCCAAGGGCCCCATATTTCTCAAATAAAATAGCTTAAGCATTTCACCCCTGATCCTCCCCTTTTTACTAAAATCTTTATCTTCCTACATTGCATGCATTATGAGTCTTAACTAAGGCTAGTAGAAGCAATCTGTACCGAAATGCATCAGATACCCATACTGTAAAGGTTTGCATGGGAAGCTAGGCTTTCAATCCTCCCCCCCCCCCCCCCCCCCCCAGTGCAGCTCCTTTGGCAAAGCATCCCAGATCATTGGTACCTTACAAGAGAAGGCCCTCCGTCTTGATTTAGAAAGTCAAGCTGACTTACCTTGCTCTACAAACAGCAAGTCATCTTTGAGATGCAGTACGCTATAGAAATGCTAAGTAGTAGTAGTAAGTAGTAGTAGTACTCTGAAAGTTAAAATCCAGGATTTAAAAATCACTCTACGACGAATTTGGAACCAGCGCAGTTCTGGGAGATCTGGCATATGTGGTCCCCACACTAATTTTCAAAAATACTCTCCCATCAGATGTTTGGTGCGGGATTAAAACAGGAGACACCATGAAGAAAGGAAAGAAGCGCGGTAGTCTAAGTAAAGGAGGGGGGGGGAGGGATAAGGAATCTAAACAAGGTACCTTGTTAAATATAACACAATAACCAGCTTATAATCGAACGAGAAAAACGCCCAAGTTCCGACCTAAATCGGGAGATGGACGTTTATCTCACAAAAACGAATAAAGCGGTATAATCGAAAGCCGATTTTGGACGTTTTCAACTGCACTCCGTCGCGGATGCGGACAAAGTTGACGGGGGCGTGTCAGAGGTGTGGCGAAGGCGGAACTGGGGCGTGGTTATCTGCCGAACAGAGATGGGCGCATTTCACAGATAATGGGAAAAAAGTACGCGTTTTTAGCTAGAATTTAGGGCACTTTTCCTGGACCCTGTTTTTCCACGAATAAGGCCCCAAAAAGTGCCCTAAATGACCAGATGACCACTGGAGGGAATCGGGGATGACCTCCCCTGACTCCCCCAGTGGTCATAAACCCCCTCCCACCACATAAAATGATGTTTCACAACTTTTTATTTTCACCCTCAAATGTCATACCCACCTCCCTGGCAGCAGTATGCAGGTCCCTGGAGCAGTTGTTAGGGGGTGCAGTGGACTTCAGGCAGGTGGACCCAGGCCCATCCCCCCCCCCTACCTGTTACAATTGTGCTGCTTAATGCTTAGTCGTCCAACCCCCCCCCCCCCCCGAACCCACTGTACCCACATGTAGGTGCCCCCCTTCACCCCTTAGGGCTATAGTAATGGTGTAGACTTGTGGGCAGTGGGTTTTGAGGGGGATTTGGGGGGCTCTACACACAAGGGAAGGGTGCTATGCACCTGGGAGCTCTTTAACCTTTTGTTTTGTTTTTGTAAAAGTGCCCCCTAGGGTGCCCGGTTGGTGTCCTGGCATGTGAGGGGGACCAGTGCACTACGACTCCTGGCCCCTCCCACGAACAAATGCCTTGGATTTATTCGTTTTTGAGCTGGGCGCTTTCATTTTCCATTATCACTGAAAAACAAAAACGCCCAGCTCACAACTTGGCGAATAAAACATGGACGTCTATTTGTTTCGAAAATACGGTTGGGTCCGCCCCTTCACGGACCCGTTCTCGGAGATAAACGCCCATGGAGATAGGCGTTTCTGTTCGATTATGCCCCTCTATGTGAAATTAGCGACAACAATCTTTCAATTTATTATTTTTTATTATTCACTTTAACAAAGGATGTTAATTTCTTTCGGGTACAGCGATAGTAGTTTGTGGGGCTAAGGGGGGGAGAGAAAAAAGTTACAAAATACAAATTGGTGACACAAGTTTACAGACACGTTTGATCAAAATGTTATATCAATGGCTTTATCAATGGTTGTAAATTACGGCTTTGTTACAGTTCTTGTATCGTCAATAAAAACAGTTGAAACATAAAAATACTTCTCCCATATAATGAACCTAAAGTACTTTCCAAACTTCAAATAATACTCGTGGAGTACAAAAAGTCTGTAATAATAACTACACAAGAAGTGTCTCCTAATGTGTGGTCCCACTGCACTATGTAAAAAATTGAGGTTTCTGAAGATATTTTAGGTAAGCCACGAATCAAAATGCTACAGTGTTTAAGACTGAAGAAAATAAGTTTGGATGAGAACCTTGAGCTGCTCAGGAGCTAGAATTTGTCATGTTTACGTCTTGTCCTGGTGCCAGAGACCCAAGACAATCTCTGGTTGTCCTTCATAACTAAGGATCCTCTTGCGTATCCCATCGTTCCTTGAATTCGGTTACTGTTTTTTGCAGCCACTGTCTCCCCAGAGGGGCTGTTAGGTGAATTCACCATTCTCTGTGAAGAAATGTTTTTTTGATGTCACTCCTTACCAACCTCTCTCTCATGATCTCTTGTTATAGAACTGACTTTACACCGAAAAGGTTTGTTTCTTGTATATTATTTCCAGTGCTTTTTTTGTAGAAAAAAAGGTGCCGGTACTCATTATGGGCGGGGTCACCACATATGGCTCCACCCCTATGATAGCCACACCCACATTAACCACACACCCCTATACCAGCCATGGCGCATATAAACAGACATCATTGAAAATATTATAGTACTATAGGAGAAAAAAATAACGTGATTTTTTTCATTATAAATAATCTCTGTAAGCTCTTACAGCTCCAGTATACCCAGTGCAAAATAAGACAGCCAATGTAAATTCTCAAATTGGACATATTACAAACACTAAAATGAAAATAAAATGATTTTTTTCTACCTTTGTTGTCTGGTGACTGGTTTTCTTTCCATATTGGTCCCAGTCTGTGATTCTGCTTTCCTTTGTTTTCGCTTAACTCTTCTGTGCCATTTGTCATTTTTGTCTCCTTTTTCTTTGCTTTCTTCAATATTTTTCAGGCTCTCTCTCTGTCCAGATTTAATTCATTCTTACTATCCATTCTTTAATTTCCTTCATCTACCTGTGGCTTTTCATCTTTTCCTCACCCTTGTTCTCCCCATGCCCCTTCCTCTTATTCTCCAGTCTTTCTCTATTCCCCTTTTCCATCCAGCAGCTATGCTTTCTCTCCCCATCCTTCCAGTGTCTCCCCTATTTCTTTCTGCATTCTTCCATCCAGCGTCTTCCCTCTTTCTCTCCCCATCCTTCCGTTTTCCCTCTCTCTCTCCCCATCCTTCCATCTGTTTTCCCCCTCTCTCTCCCCATCCTTCCATCTGTTTTCCCCCTCTCTCTCCCCATCCTTTCATCTGTTTTTCCCTCTCTCCCCAATCCTTCCATCTGTGTTTTCCCTCTCTCTCCCCATCCTTCCATCTGTTTTTCCCCTCTCTCCCCATCCTTCCATCTGTTTTTCCCCTCTCCCCAATCCTTCCATCTGTTTTTCCCATCTCTCCCCAATCCTTCCATCTGTTTTTCCCTCTCTCTCCCCATCCTTCCCTCTGTTGGTTTCCCTCTCTCTCCCCAATCCTTCCCTCTGTTGGTTTCCCTCTCTCCCCAATCCTTCCCTCTGTTGGTTTCCCTCTTTCCCTCTCTCCCAATCCTTCCCTCTGTTGGTTTCCCTCTTTCCCTCTCTCCCCAATCCTTCCCTCTGTTGGTTTCCCTCTTTCTCTCTCTCCCCAATCCTTCCCTCTGTTGGTTTCCCTCTTTCTCTCTCTCCCCAATCCTTCCGTCTGTTGGTTTCCCTCTTTCCCCAATCCTTCCCTCTGTTGGTTTCCCTCTTTCTCTCTCTCCCCAATCCTTCCCTCTGTTGGTTTCCCTCTTTCTCTCTCTCCCCAATCCTTCCCTCTGTTGGTTTCCCTCTTTCCCTCTCTCCCCAATCCTTCCCTCTGTTGGTTTCCCTCTTTCCCTCTCTCCCCAATCCTTCCCTCTGTTGGTTTCCCTCTTTCCCTCTCTCCCCAATCCTTCCCTCTGTTGGTTTCCCTCTTTCCCTCTCTCCCCAATCCTTCCCTCTGTTGGTTTCCCTCTTTCTCTCTCTCCCCAATCCTTCCCTCTGTTGGTTTCCCTCTTTCCCTCTCTCCCCAATCCTTCCCTCTGTTGGTTTCCCTCTTTCTCTCTCTCCCCAATCCTTCCCTCTGTTGGTTTCCCTCTTTCTCTCTCTCCCCAATCCTTCCCTCTGTTGGTTTCCCTCTTTCTCTCTCTCCCCAATCCTTCCCTCTGTTGGTTTCCCTCTTTCTCTCTCTCCCCAATCCTTCCCTCTGTTGGTTTCCCTCTCTCCCCAATCCTTCCCTCTGTTGGTTTCCCTCTCTCCCCAATCCTTCCCTCTGTTGGTTTCCCTCTCTCCCCAATCCTTCCCTCTGTTGGTTTCCCTCTCTCCCCAATCCTTCCCTCTGTTGGTTTCCCTCTTTCTCTCTATCCCCAATCCTTCCCTCTGTTGGTTTCCCTCTTTCCCCAATCCTTCCCTCTGTTGGTTTCCCTCTCTCCCCAATCCTTCCCTCTGTTGGTTTCCCTCTCTCCCCAATCCTTCCCTCTGTTGGTTTCCCTCTTTCCCTCTCTCCCCAATCCTTCCCTCTGTTGGTTTCCCTCTTTCTCTCCCCAATCGTTCCCCCCCCCCCACCCGCGACACTCCAGGCGAGTCCTGCACTTAGTTTTTTTTTTTTTAAGACTCAGAACGTGCGAACGATGCAGCCGGCAGCGATTGAAAGAGGCTGTCTGGGCTGGCGTCTGCGTCGCAGCTTCCCTCACCCTCTGCGAGTCCCACCTTCGTTGTTACAACTTCCTGTTTCGCGGGACTCGCAGAGGGTGAGGGAAGCTCCGACGCAGACGCCAGCTCAGACAGCCTCTTTCAATTGCTGCCGGCTGCATCGTTCGCACGTTCTGAGTCTTAAAAAAAAAAAACTAAGTGCAGGACTCGCCCGGAGTGTCGCGGGGGGGGGGGGGGCGGGGCGGGCAAAAAAAGGTGCCGGTACGCCGTACCGTTGCGTACCGGCACAAAAAAAGCACTGATTATTTCTATTTTTTGAGGTGTGTGAGTGTCTCATATTCCATATCTCTTAATTTATCTCTTGTTAGGGTAGATATTTAGGACTTTGTAGCCTGCTTTCATGGAGTTTCAAGTGCAAATTCTTCTCTGGATGACCTCTACTCTCTATATCCTGTTTGGATGTGCAGCCTCCAGAAATGGACTCAGTACTCTAGAGGAATTCTCATCAATAATTCCACTATGGAGCTCATCACCACTTTTTTTTCTACTAATAATCTCTCTCTCTAGGCACCATAATATTCAAAGGAGTTTACACATTTCTTGCCCTTCATAGAATCGCATATATGTGTGTCAATGCAAATCTTCTCCAAAGGACTAATCCAAAAATACTTACACAGGGGTCAATTCTATATCTGGTCTCCACAATTGAGGCACCATTCTAGACTCACAGCCTGTGTATTATATATTGGCAATTAGATGTGCAGTTTCCATTATACAAATAGAAGCATAAGTCCGCAGGTACACACAGTCACGCGTTCACGTAGCTCATTTCATTAGCAGGCATAAATGTAAGTGCCTAAATGTGGCATTTAACATGCCCACCTGTATATTTATTTATGCATTCTTGTATCCCGTTGTTATCCAAAAACAGGTTTCGGTTCAAAGTGGCTTACAATTTACAGTTAGGTGAAATTACAATCATATAATAAGTAGCACACAAAGAGGGGCATAATCGAACGAAAACGTCTATCTCCATGGGCGTTTATCTCCGAGAACGGGTCCGTGAAGGGGCGGACCGAACCGTATTTTCGAAAAAAAATAGATGTCCATGTTTTATTCCACAATTTGTGAGCTGGGCGTTTTTGTTTTTCAGCGATAATGGAAAATGAAAGCGCCCGGCTCAAAAACGAATAAATCCAAGGCATTTGTTCGTGGGAGGGGCCAGGATTTGTAGTGCACTGGTCCCCCTCACATGCCAGGATACCAACCGGGCACCCTAGGGGGCACTTTTACAAAAACAAAAAAAAAGGTAAAAGAGCTCCCAGGTGCATAGCACCCTTCCCTTGTGTGTTGAGCCCCCCAAATCCCCCTCAATACCCACTGCCCACAAGTCTACACCATTACTATAGCCCTAAGGGGTGAAGGGGGGCGCACCTACTTGTGGGTACAGTGGGTTTGGGGGGGTTGGACGACTAAGCATTAAGCAGCACAATTGTAACAGGTAGGGGGGGATGGGCCTGGGTCCACCTGCCTGAAGTCCACTGCACCCCCTAACAACTGCTCCAGGGACCTGCATACTGCTGCCAGGGAGGTGAGTATGACATTTGAGGGTGAAAATAAAAAGTTGTGAAACATCATGTTTTGTGGTGGGAGGGGGTTAGTGACCACTGGGGGAGTCAGGGGAGGTCATCCCCGATTCCCTCTGGTGGTAATCTGGTCATTTAGGGCACTTTTTGGGGCCTTATTCGTGGAAAAACAGGGTCCAGGAAAAGTGCCCTAAATTCTCGCTAAAAACGCATATTTTTCTTCCATTATCGGCGAAAGGCGCCCATCTCTGATCGCCCGATAACAACGCCCTAGTTCCGCCTTCACCACGCCTTCGACACGCCCCCATCAACTTTGTCCGCATCCGCGACAGAGTGCAATTGAAAACGTCCAAATTCGGCTTTCGATTATACCGCTTTATTCGTTTTTGTGAAATAAACGTCTATCTCCTGATTTGGGTCGCAATATAGACGTTTTTCTTTTTCAATTATAAGCTGGAAAGGCAGTATATATCAAGGGCTAGGATCTATATATGGCACTGAAAAAAGAGCTATTCTATAAGCCATGCTTTAAAATTAGGCACAGTTTAGAGAATAGTTCTTGGGAATCGCGCCTATAACGTGATGCACGTAATTCTAAGTTGCACAGTTGAAAAGGTTGAGTGGCCATGGGTATTTCTAAAATCTATGTATGTTATTTGTTTAGATTTTGCCCACACCTTTTTTCATTAGTAGCTCAAGGTGAGTTACATTCAAGTACACTGGATATTTCTCTGTCCCAGGAGGGCTCACAATCTAAGTTTGTACCTGAGGTAATGGAGGGTTAAGTGACTTGCCTAAGAACACAAGGAGCAGCAGTGGGATTTGAACCGGGCACCTCTGGATTGCAAGACCGGTGCTCTAACCACTAGGCCACTCCTCCACTCTAGAATACACTTGGCCTGCACTTAATTTAGGTGTTGGTATTTACACCAAGTTTTAGTTGGCATAAATGCCCGTGACTAAATTTAGTTTCACGGACAGGCGCTCGGCATATTTTATAAACTTTGCGGAAATTTAGGCTTATTCTGTAAAGTACGCCATTCCGATATATTTTTGGGTTTTTTTTTAAATCTAGGCCTAAGTGCTAGAGAGCGCTCAGCCCAGAGCACCCTTTATAAAATAGCTCTGTACTTTAAAAATGGCACTTGTAAAAGTTGTTTGATTAGTATAGGGAGGCTTAATTTTTAAAGGCATTTCTACAAAGCAATGCTTTACCAGCAGAAATGGGTTTGTATAAAAGTACCTGACCTGTGTGTGAGTAAAGTTATGTGTATAACTTTGCCCACAGATTGAGGTGGTGGAGGGTGGGATTGAGGCAGGATTTCCATTTATATGCAAACTTTTTGGAGTTTTACGTCAGAAAAGTTAGGTGCACCCAACAGCAGCTATGTACGGAGATTTCCTGGGGTAATGTTTGGAGCAAAAATATGCACCTGTTGTTTTTGTTTGGATAATCTGGCAGAATCCACATCTCACTAATGCAGGCAGTCATAGTTAACCCTCATGATGCGTGGAACTCATTTAACCGTGTCTGTGGAACCACAACATTACGAATTGCAGATCTGTGGCATTCCAGCAGAGCTTTTCATCCTGACTAGCTGCGTAGCCCAATAGCAATTTGAGGGTTTTTTTTCCCCTTCAGTCCTTTTTCTCTGATAATAGTCCCGTAGGAGCCAGCAATAATGCAGACACTGAGCTAGAAGCAGGGAAAAATCCCATCTGAATCGTGAGGTATAAAGTACAATTCATTAGTTTGCCAAAGCCTCAGTTTTTCGGTAGGGAACCTGTCCATTTACAAGTATACAAGAACTGGAACCTTTTTTACAGTTTGCTAAATAATAAAATGTTTTTTTTTCTGGAGTTTCTAATGTACTTTTTGAAGCCAAGTTCATGTCTGAAAATGTGTTGATTCCAGGGCTGGACCTATGCAGTAGATTTCCCAGCAACTTATCTGAAAGACAAGAGGTGGAACTCCTGTGTCCGTCGCAGGAGGTGGATCAGATACCGAAGATACAGAGCACGAGATATGTGGGCGAAGGTATTGAGTTTATTTTTACTATAATACTTGTGTCCAGGGCCATAGATGATTGGGTGCATGGAGAAGAGGAAGGCCTGGAAGATGCTATGGCCCTGGGCACACCTTTGGAAGGGGTAGAGACTGAGCTGGCAGAATTGTTGTTCATGTGGCACCAGAGACAAGGATCTGAAGACCTCCAGATATGACTCTGCAGGTTCTAGCCACCCGCAAAGCTCAACTGGGGACCAGTTGACCAACTGGACCAGGAACAAAGCACTCAGAACCAGAGGCTGAAAAGTGTGTCCATCCACCTCCTGAAGATAGAAAACTGAGCTGACATATACCTCTCGGCATTCAGTCCGGCTCCTCAGTATTTTGTGTCTCCACTTGCTGGTTGGTGGACACAACTATCTCACTGGCTCTGGAACAGTGGGAAGGACTAATGGAAAGAAAATTATCAGATAAGACCTAATTTCTCCTTGCCATTCATTTGTTGAAAGGATGATGGGAGAGAAGGATGTTTATGTGGGTTCAGTACAGGAAGCTAAATTCTTTAGCTATGGTGCTGCCCGCGTCTATAGTGACGATGACAGAATTGCTTGACACAGGCACTTCAGATTGATTGTATAGTCTAACGGTATTGGACTTCAGTTTGATTTGTATTTTCTTATTACATGCTCTAAAAAGCAAATGAGACTGAATTAAATTTTATTTTTAGGGATTGATTTGATTACCTTAGATATTTTACTTTGCATTTTTTAATTATGGTTTGTATTGATTTTACTTTTAACTTGGTTTACTTTGTATTGCGTCAGTAATTAATTTTACGTTTATTCAGTATTTTTTTTCTTTGTTTTGTAATCTGCTTTACTTCAATGCTAAAGTGGTATATAAACAGGCATATTTTCAAAGCACTTAGCCTTCCAAAGTTCCATAGAAACCTATGGAACTTTGGAAGGCTAAGTGCTTTGAAAATATGCCTCAAAGTATTAAATCAGATTTGTCAGCAGCTTTGGTCATAACTGTGTGGGAGAAAAGGGTCCAGTTACCCAGACACTGTTCTTGTTGCTAGAGCTGGCAGCACGTTACTTGTCTTGGGGTTCCTTTTACTAAGCGGCAGTAAGCCCAATGCAGGATTACCGCTCGCTATACAGGAAGTACTGCCAGGCTACCACAGCAGCCCAACAGCACTTCCCACCTCTAGTGCGCCGTCATTTCCGGCACTACAAAAATGTATTTATTTTTGTAGCACCGGAGTGTACCCGGCGGTAATCGGGCAATGCTGCACACTTCCCGGTTACTGCCGGGTTAATGCAGGACCCCCTTACCACCACCTCATGGGTGACGGTAAGAGCTCCCCCCTGAAATGGCCGGGTAGCAAGTGCTTTACTTGCAGCCCGGCCATTTCCTGTCGGAAAGCGAGACTTCCCTTTTACCAGCTGCGATAAAAAGGGGCCTTGGCGCATGTGTAAAACGCACGCCAGCGCCAGCCCCCTTTTGCCGCAGCATGGTAAAAGGGGCCCGTGATGACCTAGCAGCTCAAACCCAACAAAGTAAATAATGTAAAATACTTTTCTCCAGTAGTTTAAGAAAAAGTCACCCTTTCTGAACTGTTTCCTGTAGATTCCATCACCTAATGGCAGTATGCAACTGTTGGATCCCTTTAACGATATCGCAGTTGGTGGCTGGGAGGTGACCGATGAGCCTGTGGGTCGCTTGTCTGTATGGGCTATTTCTCTACAAGGAAAGGTACAGCTACCCTGCTGTTTTAGGTCAATATCAGACAAGACAAAGGGTGCATGCTGATACAGAACAGAAATAATGTACTGGGGGGTATTCCGAGAACTTTTTTTTTTTTGAAGTGTCTTAGAAAAATAAAGGCAATGGGCCCAATATTCAAAAATATTTAACCAGAAAATACTCCCTGGAACTCGAAGGGAGGGAGGAGGGGGGCCTTGGAACTCGGGAGAGAGGGAGAGAGGAGAGGGGCCTTGGATGGACCCTGAAACTCGGAGGGAGGGGGACGACCCTGGAATTCGGAGGGGGCAGGGGACGACGACCCTGGAACTCGGAGGGGGGACCCTGGAACTCGGAGGGAGGGGGGGCCTGAACTCGAAGGGAGGGAGGGAAAGAGAGATAGAGGGGAGGGAGGGGGGCCTGGAACTGGGAGGGACTGGAACTGGGAGGGAGGGAGGGACTGGAACTCGGAAGGAGGAGGGGCCTGGAACTTGGAGGGAGGGAGGGGGAGGGGGGAATGCACCACCTGTAAAAAAAAAAAAAAAAAAAAAAAAAAATTTCAGCACCCCTAGTCATTGTGAAAGGTTGGCTCCTATGCCCCTGGCCAAGTACTTTTGCTGTGATGGTTGAGCGGAATTGACAAGGGATGATAAAATTATGGGAGAAATCCCCAAATAGTTGTGAATGAAGGCTTGTGGCACCAGATCACAGCTCTGGTTCCAGTCGAACTGGAAGTATAAAGGAGCGGAAGGAACCTTCCAGGCAAAAAGAAGAAAAATTAGAAGGACTTTAATCTAATTGTAAGATTTATGCATTGCTTTTCTGGTCTATCACGGACCATCCAATGAGTTTTAATGAAATAAAAAAAAATAATTATCAAATGTATACTAAACACATAATACAAAATGCATGCAAAATTAAGCTGTCAAATACGTTGTACAAATCAGTAGCTTATAACCATACATAGTGCTTAAATGCTAATACAAAATGTATAATCAAAACATCCGATTGCCAAATAGCCTCCACCCACCACCACCACCAAGGTTGCTGAACAATCATTACTAATTAGCTAAGGGGGTCTTTTACTAAAGCTTAGCTCAAGTTATCTGCAGTAGGGACCATTTTATTCCTATGGACCCTGCTGCAGCTAACTCAAGCTTTAGTAGAAGACCCCCCCCCCCCAACCCTCCAACCAATTTGCTAACCTGTCTTATCAGCTTGTTATAAAAACCCCAAAGCAAATTCTCTAAATTTCTCTCTCCTCCCACTGAACTTAGGAGAAGCAAAACCAAACCCAGATTCATTGCTCCTTTGGGTAGCGTTCTGTCCAATGAGCATAAGGATGTCCTAGAGTGATGTCAGTGGGAGAGGGTGGAGCCCACAGGTCCAGTAGTGAGATGCCTTGGCTGGTAAAGGCTCCTGCTCTCCAGTGCAGCAGGTCAGTAGCTTAAGGTTGATAGGGAGGGGACGACAGCCAAACCTTTTTGCTCTTATACTGGGGCCTTGTGCACAACAATCTCCTTGCACTGTAAAATGAATAAATATACTGTCATAGAGACCCAATTCTGTAGCCCCCAAAACCCCACAGGGCCCCTTCTAAATTCTGTAGTAGTATATGAATGTGACTGTTGGGCAGACTGGATGGACAATCCAGGTCTTTATCTGCCGTCACTTACTATGTTACTATATGTCTTTTTTTTCCCTTTATCCCCCCCCAAGAAAAAAAATTGGATTGTAATTTAACTTTTCTCAATTGTAATGATGAGTCGCCATCAAAAGTAAAGTCTGTTTAACGAAGGAACTTTTGCTAGAAAAACGTTATTACTTTTTAATGTAATTATATAATGTAATAATTTAGTTTTTTCTATTCTAATGCAAATATTCAATACCCATGCATAAATAAACTGGAAAAGTGAAAGGGGAATGTTTTCTTTCTGTTTACTGCAAGTTGCCTTTTTTAATGGGTGATAACTGTTCTTGAACAAGCAGTCTTGTGTTTTTACTGCAGGTGTGGTACAGAGAAGAGGTTTCTCACGATAATCCTGAGGGCACCTCTTGGTCGGAGCTTGCAACCCCTGGTGAAGTTGTGCAGATCAGCTGTGGCCCCAACGATCTCTTGTGGGCTACTCTCTGGGAAGGGCAGACCATAGTGCGGGAGGGAATCAACAGAAATAACCCAAAAGGTGAAATGTTAGCACCTGCTTTGCACAATTTTGCTTTCTTGGTAACCTGTCTTAACCTGTCTTATACTGTTTCACTTAGGAAGTTCCTGGACAATTGTGGAACCCCCAACTTCTGAAAGTGGAATAATGCATGTCTCTGTTGGAACAAATGTGTTGTGGGCAGTTACAAAAGACAGAAAAGTAAGTGAACATTTCATTGTTTTCTATTTCTTACCAGTTTATATGTGCTAAGTGTGGCTTTGATATGAATTAAACTACATTGGATAGAACTCAGGGCAAGATGCACAAAAGTCCTCGTTAGAGCCGTTCCGTACCGAATTCCATAACAAATCGGTACGGAACGGCTATGCATGAAGGATAGGTAATGCAAATGAGCTGCTCGTTGCAGCTCACTTGCATTCTCTAACTCTTCGTTAAACCCTTCATTAAAACCGTCGATAATCGGCCCGTAAAGCATGCGCAGAGTAGCCAAGCGTTATGCTGGCTGCTCTGCGCATGCCAAAAATGTCAAAAACAAACACGTCCTTTATGGACGGCCTTGCCCTTCCCCCCCCCCCCCCCGGCCGAAGTCGCCGCTGCTCCCTGCTGCATTAAAATCGTGACTTTTTTTAGGCAGCCCCGGCCCTCGTCCCTCCCTCCCTTCCTTCCTCGCTTTCTCCTTTTTTAGAAAAAACAGCTCCCGCCATCCTCTGCCCCAGGGCCCGGCCCCGCCGCCCCCCCTGAGGTCGGTGCCACCGCTCCCCCCTCCACCGGGCAAGTGCAGCACCTCTCATCTCTGTGTGAAGGCGCTGCATGGGCAAGAACAGCTGATCGCCTCCTTTGACGTCCCTCCGTTCCTCCTGGGCCCGCCCTCAGGGGGGGGCAGCGGGGGCGGGGCACGGGGGCGAAAGATGGCGGGAGCTGTTTTTTCTAAAAAAGGAGAGAGAGGAAGGAAGGGAGGGGGGCCGGGGCTGCCTAAAAAAGTGACGATTTTAATGCCGCAGGGAGCAGCGGCGACCTTGGGCGGGGGGGGCAAGGCCGTCCATAAAGGACACTCCTGACGAGCATTTTGCCCCCTCCCGATTTTTTTCCCCACATTGTTTTGGAAGCCGGGCAGCCCCAATGAGAGGTACAGACCTCTCGTTAGCTTTCCCGGAGTTTTCCAGGGTTAGGGCAAGCGGAAAACCTTAGTGCATCTCATTTCAATAGGGTTTCTACACAATTTGCTCATCTGCATTCCGTTTTCGTTTGCTGCTACCGTCGTTGGAAATTGGGCTTTAGTACATGCCAGGGTTAAAAACTTGTTCGTTAAAGGCTCGTTTAGTTTAGTGCATCTTGCCCTCAGTGCTTGTTGCACTGGCCTAGTTTTTTTTCTCCTAGAACAGTGTTCCCAAACCTGGTCCTGGAGGCACCCTAGCCAGTCACATTTTCAGGATATTCACAGTGAATATGCATGAGAGAGATTTGCACGCATTGGAGACAGTGCATGCAAATCTCTCTCATGAATATATTCATTGTGGATATCCTGAAAATCTGACTGGTTGGGGTGCCTCCAGGACCAGGTTTGGGAACCACTGTCGTAGAATGAAAAAAAGCTGTATTGTACACCTGTTAGAAAATTCATAGATGTGAGGCCAAGATGGCAGCTGTGTGAGAGATGCCATTGGTTGAGCTCCAGTTTTAAGTCTTTGTTTTTTCCTATATCAGTATTTCCTTTATTCGAGTAAAGAAAATTCCATGGTTAAACAAATATTCCGACCCTTCCAACCTCTCTGGTTGTTTTTGTTCAAAGGGGAGGCCATGCACGTTGAAGCTCCTGATTCCCAGTTATTTCTTCTGTTATTCTTGTGACCTGCAAACGGAAGGGCAGACCCAGAATTTTTCCTGCTACTCCTGGTCCTATGCCTGTAGCCAGAGTAATGGATTCTTTCATTGTGCATTTATCGTCTAGTGCCAGGGATGGGTTGTTGGGAGTTGCAGAAGGTATGGAGGGAAATAACTGTCTGCCATTGGCTGGGACTTTTCATGTATTCACCAAGGAGCAAGCCTGCTTTGTCAAATCCCACCACATTGAGAGTAAGCAGCCTTGAGTGAATTCCTTCAAAAAGGCGGTAAATAAATCCTAATAAATAAATAAATGTCGAGGGAGCATCTAAGATGGATGCAGAAGACATGAAAGGTGTGGCCTGACACAACGCAGCAGAAGGATTTGGATTTAGCTCATATCTTGCTCAGTAGTTACATTCAGGTACATTTACAATCTAAGTTTGTAGCTGAGGCAAAGGTGGTGGTAGTGGGGGGGGGGGGGGGGGGGAGGTTAAGAGACTTGCCCAAGGTCACAAAAAGTGGTAGTGGGATTTGAACGTTGCTTCTCTGGTTCTCAGCCTGCCACTCTAACCAGAGCAGGAGCATAGTTACAATCGGGTGCAGCTTTTTCCCTAGGTGCCCCACTCTTCCCACACTCTGTGTGCAGGTCTGGCATCTCTACCATTCCTCCCTGTGCGGATCCAGTATCTGTCCCTCGTCCTTCAAACTTGTATGTTTATGCCAGCAGCAATAAAATTAGACTGCCTCTGGCCAGCCCAGAGGCCTTCCCTCTGCCTCAACCTCCCTTCTGTGATACAACTTTCTGTTGCCATGTGAGTGGAATTCGGCAGAAGGAAATACCCAAACTGGCCAGAGGCTGTTTGGCTTTGTTCCCAAATGTCTAGCCACCCACCTGTGGCTAATCCTGCGGACACTTAGAAGGTCTATCCCCAGCACAGCTCAGGTCCTCCTGCACCTGGGCATATGCTTTACACTAGCACCTTCCTCCCACCGACTGGCTCCCAACCGCCTCTATGCAAGTCTCCCACTCTCAAGGTATTCCCCAGTGATTTCTAGGTTACTGGGGCCACACTCCCAGTGGTCCCACAGTTCCTAGACCCAGTACACAAACCACCAGGATTTTTAGTCAGTCCAGACAAGCAGAGGCAATAAACTAAAGTAGGTTTATTGTCATGAAAAATTAGAACAGTGAAACAGAAAAGATGCAATCAGCAAACAATAACAGTTAACTGAGTATGGATCAATTATAAAACTATTTAAACATTTGTTCACTACCTGAATAGTGCCTGTAGAGTACAGGAAATATAGCTGCTCACAGGTTATAGAATATAAGTGCTTTTCTCATCCCTCCCAATCTGAGAGTGGAGAAAAATCTAGCATTTCCAGACTGGGCCAATCAGAGCTCAGAACTACATTTTTTAAAAGTAGCTGGCCACATTACTGCAAGTTACTTCTTCTCTGTGTGCTTTATAAAGAAGGAACAGCCATTTCTCTATAACAGCTTTAAACATAAACATACACCACCTGCTGGCCAGACTAGAAAAATACACTTTAAGAAATAATACAGTTTACAGGCTTAAAATCCACTGTTTTGTCACAGGCTTCATAGCTGCCGGTTAAAAAAAAAAACAAGCAAATTTGAAGGGCAAGGAACTGAAGAGATGCTGGACCCCAAGGCGTAGAGGTGGGGAAAGAGATGCTGGACCTGCGCGGGGTGGGGATAAGGAAAGAGATGTTGGACTTGTGGGGGGGGGGGGGTGGAGAACGAAATGCTGGATCCACAGAGGGGGGCAGAGCAGAAGGTGGGAGAGCGATGCGTAATGCCTATCCGGGTTAACTCTGGGACCACCCAAATGTCAGGTCTGGGTACGCTACTGCTCCGGAGTGCAGTACCACTGGGCACCTGAAGTCTGAGCTTTTCAACAGTGGGAAGATGAGGGAGTCACCTCTTTGAGCCAGTTGGTCTGTCTGGAAGTGCCAGGGCAACAAAGAACACAGGAAGCTTCCTGTGAGACGTAAGGATTTTAACATGAAGGAAATTTGGAAGGTGGTGGTAAGGTTTGTATTACTCCTTGTCTGGTCAGCTTGCATCTCTCTTTGGTGAAATATAGAAATGTTTTTATAATTTTTATGAGCCTTCCCAGCTGATGGTGATCCTCAGTAATAAGATAGTTTAGGAAGACCAAAGTATTCCATTTTCCCTTTTCGAATGTGTTTGCAGATGGAAATTGTTTTGTGCTTCAGTTACAGTTTGTTTCTTTTCCTTGCAAAGATTCCTCGTTACTCCTTGTTCTAAGTCTTGGATTCTCTATATTGAGGACTGTATGGTTGAGTTATTTTTATACATAATTATCTCATTTCGTTTTCCTAATCCTGTTCTCTGTTTTGGGATTGGGGTAGAGGGATTTATTTACAAGGTAAGATTTGCCTTTTTGCGGATGACACCAAGATTTCCAACAGAGTGGACACCCCGGAGGGTGTGGAAAACATGAAAAAAGATCTGAAGAAGCTAGAAGAATGGTCTAACGTTTGGCAATTAAAATTCAATGCGAAGAAATGCAAAGTGATGCACTTGGGGAGTAGAAATCCAAGGGAGACGTATGTGTTAGGCGGGGAGAGTCTGATAGGCACGGACGGGGAGAGGGATCTTGGGGTGATAGTATCTGAGGACCTGAAGGCGACGAAACAGTGCGACAAGGCGGTGGCAGTAGCTAGAAGATTGCTAGGCTGTATAGAGAGAGGAGTGACCAGCAGAAGAAAGGAGGTTTTAATGCCCCTGTATAAGACGTTGGTGAGGCCCCACCTGGAATATTGTGTTCAGTTTTGGAGGCCGTATCTTGCGAAGGATGTTTAAAAAAATGGAAGCGGTGCAAAGAAAAGCTACGAGGATGGTATGGGATTTACGTTCCAAGACGTATAAAGAAAGGCTTGCTGACCTGAACATGTACACCCTGGAGGAAAGGAGGAACAGGGTGATATGATACAGACGTTCAAATATTTGAAAGGTATAAATCCGCAAACGCACCTTTTCCGGAGATGGGAAGGCGGTAGAACGAGAGGACATGAAATGAGATTGAAGGGGGGGCAGACTCAGGAAAGATGTCAGGAAGTATTTTTTCACGGAGAGGGTGGTGGACGCTTGGAATGCCCTCCCGCGGGAGGTGGTGGAGATGAAAACGGTAACGGAGTTCAAACATGCGTGGGATATGCATAGAGGAATCCTGTGCAGAAGGAATGGATCCTCAGAAACTTAGCTGAAATTGGGTGGCGGAGCTGGTGGGGGGAAGAGGGGGTGGTGGTTGGGAGGCGAGGATAGGGGAGGGCAGACTTATACGGTCTGTACCAGAGCCGGTGATGGGAGGTGGGACTGGTGGTTGGGAGGCGAGAAATACTGCTGGGCAGACTTATATGGTCTGTGTCCTGAAAAGGACAGGTACAAATTCAAGGTAAGGTATACACATATGAGTTTGTCATGGGCAGACTGGATGGACCATGCAGGTCTTTATCTGCCGTCATCTACTATGTTACTATGTTATTTTCTGCTCAAATGTATTCTTGTAGTATATGTGAAATATGATTTTTTTAAAAATTAAGCAGTCTAGTGGGTGCACCTTCTTTTTATGCCTGTGTAGTTTTTATGAGAGCCATTTTCTGTGTGTGAAATGTGCTTTACATTTGAAAAAAAAACAAAAACCTGTTTAAAATTACCCCCAATGAGGACTCTTTCCAAAATCCATTTACCTGGCTAGATCCCTGCAGCTAAAAGTGTGCACTTTGAATGAATGTCTAGTCTTGTTTTGTTCCAAGAAGCTTGGCCTAAACCAGTGATGGCGAACCTGTGGCATGCGTGTCAGAGAGGGCATGCAGAGCCCTCTCTGTTGGCACGTGCGCCATCGCCTCAGCCAGTTCCAGCCTCCCTCTGAATAAAAGTCATATCTGCTTGGGGTTAAGGCGGCGTCGGCAGCGGCGGCAGTGAAAAGCGCTGGCTCGGTGCACCTTGAGCCTTCCCTTCTGTCTCTCAAGCTGTGGTCCCGCCCTCATTTCCTGTTTCCGCAAGGGCGGGACCAGAGCTTGAGAGACAGAAGGGAAGGCTGAAAGCGCGCCAAGCCAGCACGCTTTTCACTGCCGACGCCGCCTTAACCCCCACCAGGTATGACATTTACATTTCGGAGGGGGGGCCCTGGTGCTCGGAGGGAGGGAGGGTGGGCAGGCGGCCTTGTGCTGGGAGGGAGGGCAGGCAGGCGGCCTTGTGCTCGGAGGCCGGCCGGCCTGCCTGCCTGCCTGCCTGGTGTTCGAAGGGCCTGCGGCCTGCCTGGTGCTCGGAGGGCCTGCCTGGTGCTGGGAGGGAGGGATGCACGGATGCCTGGTGCTGGGATGCACGGATGCCTGGTGCTGGGAGGGAGAGAGGCCTGGTGCTGGGAGGGAGGGAGGCCTGATGCCTGGTGCTCGGAGGGAGGGAGGGTGGGCAGGCGGCCTTGTGCTGGGAGGGAGGGCAGGCAGGCGGCCTTGTGCTCGGAGGGCGGCCGGCCGGCCGGCCTGCCTGGTGTTCGGAGGGCCTGCGGCCTGCTTGGTGCTCGGTGGACCTGCCTGGTGCTGGGAGGGAGGGATGCACGGATGCCTGGTGCTGGGATGCACGGATGCCTGGTGCTGGGAGGGAGAGAGGCCTGGTGCTGGGAGGGAGGGAGGCCTGCCTGGTGCTGGGAGGGAGGGAGGGCAGCAGCCCCAACGAGAAAAACCTAACGGGAGGTGCAGACCTCCCGTTAGGTTTTCCACGGTGACTTCCTCGGAAAACGGTAGTGCATCGGATTAGTATTTTAATACTAATTTGCTCATTTGAATACCATTTTCGTTGGCTGCTACTGTGACAGGAAAATGCCCTTTTGTGCATGTCCCCAGTTTACTACTTGCTTTCTAAACTGGCTAGAACAAGTTTAAAACTCACATTGCTGTTATTCAGGTTAAATTGCCCTGTTGGCACTTTGCAATAAATAATTAGATTTTGGGTTGCTGTTTGGGCACTCGGTTTCTGAAAGGTTCGCCATCACTGGCCTAGACAATTGCCTACTCTGGCATAATGGTTAAGCCTGAGGCTGAGTGTGTCCCTAGGGGACTGGCTCTTCTACAAAGTATACACATCTAAATTCTAGGTTTGTGGGAGGGTGAATATTCTGGCACTGAGTGTGAATTTGGAATCCGAGTTCTTCACTCCCTTGCTGGCTGCTTCTATACCTCAGAAGAAGAATGCATATGACCAGTTTTCTGATTACTGACCCAGCTTGCAGTGTATTTTGATTTTAAAGCTTCTCTTCTCCTATCCCTGGTTTACACCATTCATTGTAAAACCAAAAAGGTTTCTTCTTTTAGTGTAGTTTGCCCTTATACACACTGGATGACATGAACAATCGCAATAACAATTTTGGAAATACTTTTTATCTTTATTCTTTTTTGTGTGTTGCAGTGCCAAGATGAACTCCAATCTGATCTGGGCGTAACAGTATTTGTGGCTCTTAGTGGTCCTTAATAAGTCTAATTCTAACCCATAATTTGTTCCATCAATGTCCACCGGTGTCATTCCTTTAGGTGGCCAGTAGAAGTGCTAGAGAGTAGCACTTTTACCTCTTGCCTCACTGGGGATTCAGGCCTGTCATCTCATTATAAAATCTGGTCAGTGTACTAGGGATCTGTTTTCTCTCCCCTTGGCTCTATTTCCAATTCACTAAACTCACGTTGATAGTTGAGAGGAGTGTCTACCATTAACTTGATTAAGATGCTTTTTTCTCCCAGATGTTTAGTATGTGTTGGAGAAAAATATAAACTTTCTTTCTGTTCTTTTTCAACAGGTGTGGTTTAGAAGAGGCGTGAACTCATATAACCCATGTGGTACCGGCTGGATTGAGATGGTAGGAGAAATGATGATGGTTGATGTTGGTTTAAATGACCAGGTAACACAACTCAATTAAACTTTTTAACAATGTATATATGTGCAATCTGTTTTCAACATGAAAAGCTGTTCGCTAGACACAAATAATGTCTTGAATATACAAAACTGAAAATACATTTCTTTATGGTTAAATATTTTTATTCATCAAAAGATTAGCAACAGCAGGTCTTCAAAAGTGACCAAGAAACAAATACAATAATGCATGTGATGCTCAACATAAAACAATGCAGTCTGAACTGTTTGAAAAATTGCAGTTCTCTCCCTTGACCCCCTCCCCCGACCCCTCCTCCACTACCCATATACAGTAAACTATCAGTGAGCAATTCCAATCCACCAAAGAACCTCCCTCTCCCCCTACTACAAATTATCATCAGGAGAATAGGTTCTTATTCCTCCTGGTAATGAAGAGAAAAACTCAAGGGAAATCCTGAGATCTATTAAAGATACGATTTGTTTAGCTCAGAACTTCGAGCCCTAGGAGGCAAGAGGTTAATATAGTCCAACCAGACAGACAAAAATAATTTTCTTCTCTTAAAAGGAGTAATTAGCTCTATGTAGCTCCATCAACATTACAGTATGCAATTGAGCCCTCCAGAGACCAAAACAAGGATGGCTTAGGTCCAACCCATGCTTGAAAGATACATCCCCCCCCCCCCCCCCCACAATGCATTCCTTGCATATCAACAATCGTTTACCTGCTCTCTCAGACCAAATTCCCCACTCTGGTCCAGAAGACTGCCTACAAGGGAGCAGGGTAATAGTTGTCTTACCACACTTGAGCGAAAGCTTAAAAGTTGCTTCCAAAAAATCCAAATAGAGGGACAGCTGCGCATAGCATGAAAAAAAGGAGGCCCGTGGACTTTGACATTTAGGACAGGTAGGGGTAACCAAAAGATCCATGTGACTCACCTGGATGACACGTAACCCCGAAGAGGCACCCAAACTTGACACACTCTCTCAGTGCAGCTGAATAGACAACGTTGCCCCTAAAGATATCCGCTCTGCCTTCTTTTTCAGGTCTGGGGAATTGGATGTGATGATCGAGCTGTGTACGTTCGCCAAGGTGTCACTCCAAGTGAACTCAGTGGGAAAACTTGGAAGGCAATCGTTGTAAGCCGAGAGAATGACAGGTCTCACACAGGGAGCTCTAGCAGCCTTCACAGGTAACTGGTACAAGAAGAAGGAGATTGACACCTTGGAAATGAGCAGTTCACTGTGCTGTGTAGTCCACCTTTCATTTCTATTCATTGGGTAGCAAGACATCATTAACGGCAGTCTGTGTTCAAGTTGCAAAAATTAGACGGGTAAATGATCAAGAATCAGACTTCATGTCTTCCGTAAAATAGAAAACTACAGAAAAGCGAGCAATCGTTTTATACCTCCGTTGATTTAATTTACTGGTCCCATTTTAGAGAATCTCGTTTTTCCTTCTCATCTCCCTGGGGTTCAGATCCTCGTTTCAGCCCATGCCATCTGATCTTTCCAGTCTGCCACCCTTTTCCACGGTTCCTCAGCACTTATGTGCCACTGGTTCCTCTTTTGGCACTGAAATTGCCAGTATTACTACTACTACTACTACTACTACTTAACATTTCTAGAGCGCTACTAGGGTTACGCAGCGCTGTACAAATTAACAATTAAGGACGGTCCCTGCTCGGAAGAGCTTACAATCTAAAGGACGAAATGTCAAGTTGGGGTAGTTAAGCTTTCCTGAGAAGAGGTGTAGTGATTAGGTGCCGAAGGCAACATTGAAGAGGTGGGCTTTGAGCATTGATTTGAAGATGGGTAAGGAGGGGGCACGGCGTATAGGCTCAGGGAGTTTGTTCCCGGCATGGGGTGAGGCGAGACAGAAGGGGCGGAGCCTGGAGTTGGAGGTGGTGGAGAAGGGTACTGAAAGGAGGGATTTGTCTTGAGAGCGGAGGTTACGGGTAGGGACGTAAGGGGAGATGAGGGTAGAGAGGTACGGAGGGGCCGCAGATCGAGTGCATTTGTAGGTGAGTAAGAGAAGCTTGAACTGTATTATGCTCTCTCTGTCCAGTTTTGCTGGCTGGTTGCTTTGGGCGGGGGGCAAGGCTGTCTGTTAAGAATTTCTGTATCCCTTGTTTCTGTCAGCCTCAGAAGTTGAATGTTTTATTTAAATTTATATTCCACCCTAGCAAAACATCATTCGGGCAAATTTACAATTTCACATTCACAGTTCAATAGAAATGTCAACAACATAAGTACAACAAAAAGGGGCACCCAGTCATAGTAGCCCTGACAAAACAGCCTTGTAACAAAATAACCCTTGACATTTCACACCATAACAAAACAGCCCCCTAAGAAAAAATAACACATCACAAAAAATATAATAAACTACAACTGAAATCTTCACTGATAAAGACTCCTACCAGCATTCAATTGCATAAAGCATATATAAATAAACAAAATTCTATAGCTACAAACTGGTATTCATGATCTGTTCTGCTATTTAAAGAAATTATTCTTACATCAACATGCTAATTAAAAAAACCCCAAAACAATATTGTCATCATTTTCATAGTCTTTACCAACCTTATCCTGTTTGGCAAGGTAAGATTATTAGGAAAAAAAATGCAGTCCCATATTCAGGGCAGCCTGATCGGGCCCGTTTGTCGGGGTGGGGGGGGGGGGGCTAACTTGTCAAGGGTTATATTGAACTTGTCAAGGGTTATATTGTGGACAGGCCGTTTTGACAGTGGCTGTTATGTCGGGAGCTTTTTTTGTTTGGAGCCTTTTGTCGGGGCTATGTTGACCGGGTACCAACAAAAAGATATTTGTGCCTACCGGACACTAAAAACTGAGAACCTAGCCCAATCCATCAATGCACAACCCAACTTGAATGCATTAGCAAATACAAAGTTTTCAACAGCTTCCAAAATTGAGTATAATTCACTGCCAGACATGAGCCCTCAGAAAAAAAGTGTTTCAGAGCAGTGGGCCAGCAGATAAGACCTTCGTTGCCTGCTTGCTGGAAGATCTCACACCATTTAGACCACAGACTACCATTAAGTGTGTTCCACTGGAGCGTAGAGGCCTTGAGGGTACGTAGAACTTTGACATGTCACTCAAATACACAGGCGTTTCCCTATCTAAAGATTAGAATATGCTCAGAACCTAAGGCCGGCGTTAGAGCCGATTAGCGCTGGACTAGCGCCGGTGTTAACCTGCACAGAATGCTCAGAATGCTTTAGCGCAGGAAACAATGTGCACGCCAAAGATGGCTGCAAATTGTATTTAAGTGTAGTCAAACTGATGTTAATGAGGTCATTTTTTTTTGTTACATTTGTACCCCACACTTTCCCACTCATGGCAGGCTCAATGCGGCTTACATGGGGCAATGGAGGGTTAAGTGACTTGCCCAGAGTCACAAGGAGCTGCCTGTGCCTGAAGTGGGAATCGAACTCAGTTCCTCAGGACCAAAGTCCACCACCCTAACCACTAGGCCACTCCTCCACTGTTGCTACTATTTGAGATTCTACATGGAATGTTGCTATTCCACTAGCAACATTCCATGTAGAAGTCGGCCCTTGCAGATCACCAATGTGGCCGCGCAGGCTTCTGCTTCTGTGAGTCTGACGTCCTGCACGTCACAGAAACAGAAACCTGCGCAGCCTTCTACATGGAATGTTGCTAGTGGAATAGCAACATTCCATGTAGATTCTCCAATAGTAGCAACAGTGGAGGAGTGGCCTAGTGGTTAGGGTGGTGGCCACTCAGGCCGCGCAGGCTTCTGCTTCTGTGAGAAACAGAAGCCTGTGCAGCCTTCTTCATGGAATGTTGCTAGCAACATTCCATGTAGAATCTCCAATAGTATCTATTTTATTTTTGTTACATTTGTACCCTGCGCTTTCCCACTCATGGCAGGCTCAGTGCGGCTTACATGGGGCAATGGAGGGTTAAGTGACTTGCCCAGAGTCACAAGGAGCTGCCTGTGCCTGAAGTGGGAATCGAACTCAGTTCCTCAGGACCAAAGTCCACCACCCTAACCACTAGGCCACTCCTCCATGCCGTCCCAATTCTAGAAACCTACCACCATCGAGGGGTTTGAAGAGAGCATTTCTTATGATTTTCTGTTTAAAATCTGTCCATTTTTTTTTTTTTGAAGCAGAAGGAAGCCAGTAAACCCTTGAAGAACCGGTACCGAGAAATTAATGTGTGCAAATCTGAGCAAACCTGAAAGTGAAAGCACACATTTCTGTCTGTTTTCTGTGCTTAAATATAAGCCTTCTGAGTAAAAAGGAAAAAAAAAACCCCAAAGAATTGAAAGCATATATTTAAAGGTGCAGAAGAGTAGCACTGATGTGTGTTTCACTTCAGGGTTTGCCTGGTCATGTGCACAAGAGCTGCGCTTACGGTGAAACTCTTATGTGCATGTGCCAAGCACATTCCTCCCCTTTACCTTCGATTTCACAGCACACATAATTTAAATGTCATTAGCTTTGAGCATTGTCCCCTAGACTTTAAACTTTAGCCTTTGCAACACCAGCAACCAGTTCAAGCTTTTAGCTCTCTTGTAATTCTTGCTTGCATACTGACCCCAATCAAAAGGAGTAAATCATCTGAGAAGATTGAGGCAGGCTAGTGAAAACCAAAGCACAACATGTTACAGTAACTGATGTCCACCAAGGGTGACGTTAAAAAAAAACAAAACAAAAAAACATTCCGCATCTGCGTTGCCCCCCCCCCCCCTCCATAAACTGAGCTCACAATCCCTGGTGTCAAGGGGCACACCCTTCCCTCTCTCAAAACTTAAAAAAAAAAGCCCATTCCTTTGTGTCTAGTCTCTGCCCAACTACCAAATATGAGAAAAATTCCTTTATATGGCTGACTGACCCTGCACAGTGCATCCCAGCGCTGCGTACGCCTTGTAGCGCTATAGAAATGCTAAATAGTAGTAGTAATTTACCGCGTGGGGTTGGGCACCTCCATTTTCCAAGATGGCGGTTTACAATTAAAATAACTTTGGTAGCAGTGTAAAAAGAACTACAATGTTAACAGAACAGAAATAGAAAAGGTTGACAGCCAAAGCAATCGTAAGAGAATAAAATACAAACACGGACCCATAAAACCAGAAACGATAAGAAACATTAAAACTTGTTAGTTTGGCCAACCCCACCCAATTCCCTCAGGAGATGCTTGAGTCAAAAGATGGATGGTCAGCGCGAGTCGAAGGCCATGGTCTCCTTTTTTTGCATTGTGGCAGCATACCTCATGTCCTTATATGCGTTCATTTGAATACAATGTGCGGCCGTATATGCTGTGTGAGTTAAACCCATGCTCAACCCTGTTAACTGCATTGCTCAGCCAGTAACGTGCACATGTGCCCCGCAGTAACCACATGACTGAGCTCACAGTAGTTTTCTGCTTCAGCCCCTAAGTGCCTGCGTAGGGCCCAAATATTTAGGAGGGGCTTTTACAGATTTGTTGGTTCAGTGGTTCACAAAGCAGATTTTTGCTCTGATAAATCAGCTGGGGGCAGAAAGGAGCTTTGGGGCGGGAAAGAACCAAAGATTAGTCTCTCTTTTTTTTTTTTTTCCATGTCCCACACATTAATCTTCAGTCAGAGCAAGCAAGATTTCTGGCGCCCCTTTGCAACAGGATGCAATTCCAGGCTTTTTGCATTTTAAGTTCTTGTCTGGGTTGCAGCAACATATGACACTTATCAAATGCTTCACTTCTGATGTTCAGGGGCAATCTCAAGGCAAAAGCCCGGCACCAGAAGTCAAGTGTTTAGTAAAGGCTGCTGCAACTGGGGGAATGGGGAAAGGAACTTAAACATCGTTTCCGGCCCATTACAAAGGAGGAGAGGAGGCCAATATGCTTCTTTGCCTAGGGTCCAGCAAAGGTTAATCCGGCCCTGAATGTCTACTATATTGATTTATCTAGAGCAATTAGGGGATCATAATAACTCAATTGACGTATGCATCAAAACACATTTATTTGTGTGTAGAGGAAAGGCCTCAAGAAGCCCCCGGCTATGTATTTCTATAGCTCACGGAGGCTGGGCTGCTTCATCGTCGGCCCAAACCTCTGGACTGTAATTTTTTCTTTTTTATGTATAGTTTCACCAGAACTGCACAAAATATTCAGTAAACGCTTGGATTTTAAAGCTACTTAGCCTTTTTTGGATCATGTCCTTCATATAACGAATCTTTCTCAACGCTGATTGCGACCACGGCCAACGGTGGCCAACGTTTCGTCACCTGCCTCAGGGTCCTGTGGTCTGCGTTGATCTCCGTTCAGAAACATTTCAAACTTCAGCGGACCGAAAAAATTACAGTCCAGAGTTTTGGGCCGATGATGAAGCAGGCCCAGCCTCCGTGAGCTATAGAAATGCATAGCCAGGGGCTTCATGAGGCCTTTCCTCTACACAGAAATAATGTGTTTTGATGTATAAGTCAATTGAGTTATTATGATCCCCTAATTGCTCTAGATAGTTGGATATAATATATAAGGGGACGACCTTCATATATATATGATTAGTTGAATTACTATATTGATTTAACATCTACAAGAGACGGAGAACATCTTAACCTTTTCAATAGGCATTTATTTATTTATTTAGATTTTTGCTCACACCTTTTTCAGTAGTAGCTCAAGGTGAGTTACATTCAGGCATAGTTTGTGGAAAGATGATTTTTACCTGATCTTTCCCTGAAAGAACAGAGTTTAATTTTACTCCCAAATCTCATACCACTGAAGACAGTCCTTGCCAATTGACACCCACACCAACCCAGCAGGCTGTTGCCTCTGTCCCACCCATAAAATTTCAGTAGACCGTATTCAAGACTAGCTCGTTTCTTGTGGTCCACCTGTTCACCAGTTATAAACAGGTTTAGTCAAATGATGACTTAGATCTGCTCTCACTTTACTTCCTGTGAAGGAGCATGAGGCTGCACAAGGTTCAGAACTTGTGTGGTTGGATTTACGAATCTTGGCAGACTTATAGGGAGTTTTCTGTCTTTGAGTGTAATGTGCATGCACCATATCTGTTCTGTAAGCCAGGAAGATATACCAGCCACAAATGTCAGATAAACAAACTTTAAACCTATTTTAGCAGGTGGACACGTGATAGTGTAGGTCTGTGTTAGGAAAATAGTATGATGAAATGTGTAACTGTGTGTCTTTATAGTGCTGGCTGCTTCTTTGGTGATGAAGTCAAGGAAGAAGTGGACTCATCAGTGCTAACTGATGGAGACTGTTTGTGCGATGCTGAAAGACCGCTTGAACCTCCCCATGCACCAGAAACCCAAAGCAGCTGTAACAGCAAAGATGCGATGGGCATTCAAGTTGTGGAATCATGTCCCGGTGTAATCCAGAATCTCCAAGAACAAACAGATCCAGCTTCAGACCATGATGGAGAGGCTGTGATTAAAAGACCGGACCACTCTCAGGGCGTGGTTTCCAAGCCTGCAGTACTCCAATGGACAAATATTGACTTGGTGGAAACTCGTGACAGTGCAGCTACGTCTTCCCATTATTTCAGCGAGACATCCAGTCTTTCTTCGCTGGGAATGTGTTCTGTCAAAGCCGATGAGCCATATGGAGCTGACGGACCACCGCTGTGGATCTGGGTGTCTGGAGGGGGCTGCCTCATAGAGCCTCACAGTCCATTGAAGTGGTTCATTGTTTCCTTAGGTATCATCTCATATTTTACAAAAACACCTCAACAAACCAAAAATGTATAAAAAACATATAAGGAAGCAGAAAACACTATCTTATAGTACTTTACTTTAAAAGTTACTTTTATAATTATGCATCCACGTGGCTCACAGCAGCTCCTGAGTCCCCACCCCTGTCAAGCAGTGAATTTGCCTGTTTTGCCTTTGCAGAGCATGGGGCAAATTTTAGAAAACTTAAGTGTTGTTTACACATGTAAAAATCATAATTATATGTGTAAATCAGCGTGCACATGTAATTATGCTACTCATGCATATATACCACAGCACATAGATTTGAAGAAGGCATGCTCTGGGCATGAACTTAAATGGTCCTTCAAACATTTTGGGTATTCCTTATTTGAGAACAGCAGTACTCCTAAAACCCAACAAATTTCCCCATCATTTACACACACTTCAAGTTATATACCTCAACCTCTTGTTTGGGGGACTATTAGGGGACGGAAATTTACATAAGTACATAAGCATTGCCATACTGGGAAAAACCAAAGGTCCATCAAGCCCAGCATCCTGTTTCCAACAGTGGCCAATCCAGGTCACAAATACCTGGCAAGATCCCAAAAAAGTACAAAACATGTTATGCTGCTTATCTCAGAAATAGTGGATTTTTCCCAAGTCCATTTAATAACGGTCTATGGACTTTTCCTTTAGGAAGCCGTCCAAACCTTTTTTAAACTCCGCTAAGCTAACCGCCTTTACCACATTCTCTGGCAATGAATTTCAGAGTTTAATTACAGGTTGAGTGAAGAAAACGTGTCTCTGATTCGTTTTAAATTTACTACATTGTAGCTTCATCGCATGCCCCCTAGTCCTAGTATTTTTGGAAAGTGTAAACATACGCTTCACATCTATCCGTTCAACTCCACTCATTATTTTATAGACCTCTATCATATCTCCCCTCAGCCACCTTTTCTCCAAGCTGAAGAGCCCTAGCCGCTTTAGCCTTTCCTCATAGGGAAGTCGTCCCATCCCCTTTATCATTTTCGTCACCCTTCTCTGCACCTTTTCTAATTCCACTATATCGTTTTTGAGATGTGGCGACCAGAAATGAACACAATATCCGAGTTGCGGTCGTACCATGGAGCGATACAAAGGCATTATAACATCCTCATTTTTGTTTTCCATTCCTTTCCTAATAATACCTAACATTCTATTTGCTTTCTTAGCCGCAGCAGCAGTGAGAATAACAGCAAAGGCATTAAACACATTTTAGGACTGCATTATAAAAGTAATGTAAGGCTGCCAGGGGAGAGAACATACATTACTAAGTGGTTTTTACTTTATCTGCCTCTCATTTATTTATTTATTTATTTATTTATGTATTTCTTTCTTTTATTCTGCTTCAGACCTCACCTCTTCTGTACAGTTCCTTTCTCTTTCCATCACACCAGCTCAGACAGCAGCCTGGCGCAAACAGATTTTCCAACAACTCGGTGAACGCTCCAGGAGGGAATTGGAAAGTTTTCGGCATTATGAGCAAGCTGTCGAGCAGGTATTGTGAACAAGGGCGGTTTCAGCTAATGAGTATTCAGGCACTCCCCCGCATGTAAGCAGTGGCGTAGCTACGTGGGGCCAGGGGGGCCTGGGCCCCATGTAGATTTGGCCCTGGACCCCCCTGCCAACAACCCTCCCGCCGTCACCTGACGTCGGACGTCAGACTCAGAAGGAAACCTTTTGTGAGAAGAAGAGGACCTCGGCTGGCGGGGGGTTGGGGTCCCCCACCAGAAAAGGTAGGCAATGGTAGGTTGGTGGCGGGAGGGGGGTTGAGAGGGTCGTCTGCAGGGGGAGGGGCAAAGTTGGTGGCGGCAATGGCGGGGAGGGGGCTAAAATGAGCCCCCTCACCTTGGGCTCTGGACCCCCCCCCCCCCGCCGAAGTCTGGCTACGCCCCTGATGTAGTGGATGCACCCTTTTGAAGAAGGAGGAGAGGGGCACAATTTCTACCTCAGGCATGGCTTATCCTTGGAGAGGTCTCCCCTTGTCCCTGCTTCCATGCCTGCTGAGACAAACTCCCATCCTAAGCCAGTATTTTCCTACTAGCTACCCGACTGGAAAAACTATGAAGTGTGTGTATGTGCGTGCCGTGGGAATGGGGTGGAAATCTGCATGAAAGTGCTTGGTAAACAGTGGTGGGGATGGGGTGTATTTCATGCCTGGGGGGGATGCCAGCCCTTAAAATAGGAGAATTCTGCAGATTTTATTTGTAATTTTTTGTGTGTGTGTGTGCAGAATTTTCAATTTTTTTGTGCAGGGTTCCTCTTGGAGTAATGAAATAAAGTAGATGCCTAGTTTCTTGTATAAAATATGCTCTACCAGGTGCTCCGTTATAGAATTGCTCTTTAAGGGGCCCTTTTAGTAAGCAGCGTAAACGTCTACAGGCGCCCAATGCATGCCAAAATGGGAGTTAATGCCCGGCTACCGTGTAGCTCTTGGCGGTAATTTCATTTTTGTTGCGCATCTGAAAAATATTTTTTTTATTTTCAGGCGTGTGCATAACGGATGTGAGCCAAGTGGCGTTTGACGCACGTAGGTCATTACCGCCTGGTTACTGCATGAGTCTTTTCCGCTAGGTCATTGGCTGGCGGTAAGGTCTCCGACCCAAAATGGAAGCGCGGCAATTTTCATTTTGCCGCACGTCCATTTTTGGCAAAAATTTTAAAAAAAGGCCTTTTTACAGGCGCGCTAAAAAATGGATCGGCGCGTGCCCAAAACCCACGCCTTCACTACTGCAAGCCATTTTTCAGCATGCCTTTGTAAAAGGACTCAGTCTATACTTTTACCTCTGTACGTGATTATTGGTGTAATGTGTTATAGGTGCATGTTCTGAATTGTTCCCCCATCCCCCACTGCCGATATATCTTCCTTGCTTTTTCCTCCCTTACAAACTATGCAGTCCAAAAACACCTGTACTGCAGGGTGGGCAGTTTTCAAACAACTGAGTTATGCAGGGAAACACTTTGAAATTTCTCTCATACTAATCGTTTTGAAGTTGTTAAAGGGACAGGTAGGATCAGATTAGCTCTTCTATCTCCAGGGTTGGCTGGGGATGCTGCAGAGGAAGTGTTTAGTCTTGGTGGTGGAAATTGTCATCATTTAAAAGTGACACCTGATGGCCAAATCTGGATACTAGGATGCAGAAGGAATCCTGATTTATGGCTACTAGTCTCAGGACCCTGCTGCAATAATCAGACTTGGGAAGACTGGGAAAATCCCCAAGTAGCTGTGAATGAAGCTTTGTGGCATGAGTGGAGGAGTGGCCTAGTGGTTAGGGTGGTGGACTTTGGTCCTGAGGAACTGAGTTTGATTCCCACTTCAGGCACAGGCAGCTCCTTGTGACTCTGGGCAAGTCACTTAACACTCCATTGCCCCATGTAAGCTGCATTGAGCCTGCCATGAGTGGGAAAGCGCAGGGTACAAATGTAACAAAAATAAAATAGATACTATTGGAGATTCTACATGGAATGTTGCTACTATTGGGAGATTCTACATGGAATGTTGCTACTATTGCAGATTCTACATGTTAAGTAGAGGAGTGTGGTAGCCGTGTTAGTCCACTCTTAAGGTTATCAATAGAAATCAAACAAAATAAAACATGGAAAAAAAAATAAGATGATACCTTTTTTATTGGACATAACTTTTTATTGGACATTTGCTTATTTCCGATCTGAGGAAGAAGGGCAACCTTCGAAAGCTAATCAAGGAATGTATTAAGTTATGTCCAATAAAAAAGGTATCATCTTATTTTCTTTTCCATGTTTTATTTTGTTTGATTTCTATAGATTCTACATGGAATGTTGCTATTCCACTAGCAACATTCCATGTAGAAGGCTGCGCAGGCTTCTGTTTCTGTGAGTCTGACGTCCTGCGCGGCCACATTGGTGATCTGCAAGGGCCGACTTCTACATGGAATGTTGGAATAGCAATATTCCATGTAGAATCTCAAATAGTAGCAACAGTGGAGGAGTGGCCTAGTGGTTAGGGTGGTGGACTTTGGTCCTGAGGAACTGAGTTCGATTCCCACTTCAGGCACAGGCAGCTCCTTGTGACTCTGGGCAAGTCACTTAACCCTCCATTGCCCCATGTAAGCCGCATTGAGCCTGCCATGAGTGGGAAAGTGCGGGGTACAAATGTAACAAAAATAAAATAAATCTCAGCACTGGGTTCCAATTGAGCCACAAGAGAAAGGAGAATGCAGTAACCACCAGCCCAAATAAAATAATTAAAAAAAACCAACGCAAAAAAAAACCCAACAACCAACTAACACATTCAGCTTCTCCACACGCTTAAAAGTTAATACAGACAGGAATTATTTCTCTGAAGCTGCACAGACCTGCAGGTTTTTTTTTTTTTTGCGTTTTTTTTATTTATCATTTTACTTAATTACATTCACCTTTAGCACATAAATGTAAGGAAATACAGAAATTAATATAAAAAGGAAAACATTTTCTCTCAACAATATATATTTACATAATTGTCCACAATTGGAAGATCCAAGATCAGGAAAACAATCTTAAAGAAAATAAGAAAAACTCAAAATGGTTAATCTTACACTTCACATTTTCTGAGGGAGGAAGGTTAATCGGTTATTGCAGCCGGTACAGTGGTAACTGAAGGAAGTTGCTGCAGAGGATTCTTCATCTGTTTCCACAAACTCTTATAATTTCTTAGGTTCAAACAAATAAGTAATAAGGAAATAAAACAATTACAAGGGAATTGCGCTAGGAAAGTCCCACCTGGGGCAATGATTCCTGGCTTAAAAGCCAAGACTTCACACCTCCCAGTCTGCGATTCCCTTGATGTGTCAGGAAATAGATGCATCTTTGAACCCAAAAAACTATCAACCATGTATTGGAAATACAATTTCAAAACATTGTTCCTATCTAAATCAAAGACGAAAGTCACTAATAATATAACTCTATCTATAACTTCTGAATTTTCCAAAATGTCAGTTAAACTTACATCTCTTTACTCTGATAAAGAAGATTTTAAAGGAAATATAATTTTAGTCACCAAAAGGTGGCTATCAGAAAGTATTAGCAAAGTATCAGAAAAATATGTCTTCAAGAATTCAGTAGCTGATATATAGGATATTATAGGTAAATTTATCATTCTCAAGTTTTTTTCCCTTAATTGGTTCTCCAGAAATTCCAATTTTTATAAGAAAGATAACTATTCTTCATTATCAAATTGTCTGATTTTCATAGAGAAGCCATTTCCGTAATCAAAGTCTCTATTTTTATATCTTGGACTTCCACTTCGTTAGAATCAGGTTCCCAGAACTTTCAGCATATTATAAGTGGTATCTGTTGCACAAAATCACCTGATAACCCATGACCAGAGTTTTGTTTTTTAAATTTTAAAACTAGAATCACTGTATTGCTTACTTTACATTTGAACTCCCAGTGAACTACACAAGTCCGATTTTCTATAGTGAAGGTCTGTGCAAACTAAAGTTGAGTTTTTTTTTGTTTTTTTGTCCTTCTGGAGGAACTGGATATGTCCCCTAGGTGACTTTGATACTGATCTGGTCTTTCTCTACTATGTTGCAGTCAGTCTGGGTAAAGACAGGAACCTTGCAGTGGTGGCGACACTGGAAGCCCTGTAAATGGATGGATGTGCGGGTGGCACTGGAGCAGTTCACAGGAAATGATGGCATGAGAGACAGCATTCTTTTCATTTATTACAGCTACTACGAAGAAAAAAAGGTACTTTGTAATGGTGGTGATATTTCAGTGCTGCATTTGATTGGCTGAGAACACGAATGTGTGTGCAGCAGATGGTGGATGACATTCTCGGGAATGTTTCCTTGTTTTGTAGAGTATTATACATGCATTTTCTCCGGGAAACTGTACTGTTATTATTTAACGAGCTACTAAACCAGTTACAGTGGAAGCCAAACAGAACGAGGATTGTCCAGGATTTGAATTATTACTGATTTATGAGCTGGTTTCACCGGGGGGGGGGGGGGGGGGGGGGGGGGTGGAGGGGGAGTAATTTTTATAAAGACATTTTTCACATATATGCCAGTATATGCATGTAAAAAGAGAAATTCTATGATCTAATTGGCTATGTATACACCCTTTGTGTGCATAAATGAGTAGAATATTAGCACGGGTAAGCATACACGTGTGCAAATGCCAGCAGGACGCTTAGGGGTGAATTATTTATATGGCACTGGAAAAAACTATTCTATAATCTGCACTTAAAAAGTTAGGCATGGTTTATAGAATAGCACTTATGCCCGGGAATCGTGCCTAACTTGAGGCGTGGCCACTTGCACCAACTGAAACGTGGCCCAAATGTAAGCGCCTAAATTTGGTGTGTATCCCCCCCTCATTATATAACAACGCGCGTAGAAGCTAGGAACGTCCCCATTCCACCCATGTTTCCGCGCCCCTTTTTTTCTCATGCGTATAATTTAGGTGTGTAAATTCCAATTCTAATTAGTGCCAATAATTGCCTATTAAAAAGCCAATTATTGGTCTTAGCTCATTATTCAATTAATTGTGCATGTATATTGGGCATGTGCCCAAATTTGCGTGCACAATATTTGGCACTTTTATAGAATTAGGGGGTTAAGCTGTACTCTATAATGGTGCGAGTAAGTAACCTAGGGGGCAGTTCTCTGAAGGGCACTAAAAATTAGTCATCCAAAGTCTAAGCGATAAACTAGTTTTCTATAAAAGCAAATCTGTGTGCTTAATGCATTATGGAACACTAGTGGAACCATCCCCGTTTCCTCAACAATGAAACGGACCCTAGGAAGGCTGTCATGTAAGCTTTTTTTTTTTCTCCCCTGCCCTCCGCTCCATGTCCAGCAATTCTTCCCTCCCCTCCATGTCCAGCGGTTCTCCTCTTCCCTGCCCTCCCATCCGTGTCCCGTGATTTTCTCCTCTACTGTCCTCCCATCCCATCCATGTCCATCAGTTCTCCTCTGCCCTCTCCTCCCCTCGATTTGTACCTGAACGTTCTCTGGCTGGCGCTGGCTTCCGTTCTGTTCGTAACATCCCTCCTGACATCAGCTCGCCTCTAGCGTTCCCTTCCCTCTCACTGTTCTGCCTTCTGACGTCATTACGTCTTGACGCGACAGCGGGACAGTGAGGGGAATGGAACCCTGGAGGCTGGCTGACGTCAGGAGATGTTACGAACCCAGGCAGCCAGACATGGAACGTTGGAGGTGCAAATTATTATATAGGACTAGCGTAGGCATCTAAATTTAGGCATTAGAGCTTACGCTCGCTCTGTGGCAAATGTACTTAAATGCAGCAGTATTCAACCAAGTGCACACTGAAATAGTTGCAACACATATGATCTACCCATGCACCTCCCATGCGAACACACTCATTGCAGTTATGCACTAGGACATGTGAAGGGGCATAATCGAACGGGGACGCCCATCTCTAAGGACGCCCATCTCCGAGGACGTCCCCACAAATGGGCGGGGCATCCCGTATTATCAAAACAAGATGAATGTCCATCTTTCGTTTCGATAATACGGTTGGGGACGGCCAAATCTGAACATTTAGGTCGACCCTAGAGATGGTCGACCTTAGAGATGTTCGACCCCGGTTTTCGGTGATAATGGAAACTGAGGACACCCATCTCAAAGACGACCAAATCCAAGGCATTTGGTCGTGGGAGGAGCCAGCATTCGTAGTGCACTGGTCCCTCTCACATGCCTGGACACCAACCGGGCACCCTAGGGGGCACTGCAGTGGACTTAACAAATTGCTCCCAGGTGCATAGCTCCCTTACCTTGGGTGCTGAGTCCCCCAAAACCCACTACCCACAACTGTACACCACTACCATAGCCCTTAGAGATGAAGGGGGGCACCTACATGTGGGTACAGTGGGTTTCGGGTGGGTTTTGGAGGGCTCACATTTCCCACCACAAGTGTAGCAGGTGGGGGGGGGGGATGGGCCTGGGTCCCCCTGCCTGACGTGCACTGCGCCCACTAAAACTGCTCCAGGGACCTGCATACTGCTGTGATGGAGCTGGGTATGACATTTGAGGCTGGCATAGAGGCTGGCAAAAAATGTTTTTTAATTTTTTTTTTTTTTGGGTGGGAGAGGGTTGGTGACCACTGGGGGAGTAAGGGGAGGTCATCCCCGATTCCCTCCAATGGTCATCTGGTCAGTTCAGGCACCTTTTCGAGGCTTAGTCGTGAAAAAAAATGGACCAAGTAAAGTCGACCAAATGCTCGTCAGGGATGCCCTTCTTTTTTCCATTATTGGCCGAGGACGCCCATCTCTTAACCACGCCCCCGTCCCGCCTTCAGTACACTGCCGGCACGCCCCCGTGAACTTTGGTCGTCCCCACGACGGAAAGCAGTTAAGGACGCCCTCCACCCGGCCCATCTCTTCACTATTCAACTTACATCTCCGGAGCAGGCAGATCAGCTGAGCTGCCGTTGGCCTTCCTTCCCTGCCTGTGTCCCGCCCTTGCCGACGTTACGGGCCACAGGCAGAGAAGGAAGGCCGACGGGAGCTCAGCTGATCTGCCTGCGCCGGAGATGTAACTTGAATAGCGAAGAGACGGGCCGGCGGCGGCGACTCGGGGGGGGGGCACCGGCAGCAGCGACCTCGGGGGGAGGGAGCAGCGGCGACCCAATAGCCCGTTTTAAAGGGCTCAACGGCTAGTTCTAGAACAGAACCTGGGCTGCTTCCACATGTCCTTGAGGCACTTAAATGGAGGTGCCCAGTTGTAGAACTGCCCCCCCCCCCAAATACCACTTTTGTAAAAATATCCCCTCCCCCACAACACACACACACAAACAAACAAACACATACACACTGAAGTACACACACTGACAAGAACACACATACTTTTACAGAACTCTGGAGGACAGAGCCTGGGTGGATGAATCATTTATGGGCATATTTTTCATAAAATTCATGTATCCTCGTATACTTTGTAGCAATATATCTCGCTTGCTTCTGAGAAGGCATAAATGTCCGTGACTTCATTTAGCTGCAGTTCTGCAGTTTTTCCGAGATCATTTTTATAAAGATACATAGGCGCTTATGCACCTTATAAATTAGACCCAAAATACAAATCCACTTGGCCTTCCAAACCGTTTTAAATTGCCGTTTAAGCTTTTCCTCATAGATTTAGAATAGGTACATAGTGAATCGAACCTTTATAGGGTTTTTATTTATTTATTTATTACATTTGTATCCCTCGCTTTCCCGCTCATCGCAGGCTCAATGCGGCTTACGTAGTAACAAGAGAATACAATTTGTAGTATCAGAATCAACAAAGGAGGTATGTGATAGGACAAATGAACAAGAAGTAAATGGGATAGAAGAGGTGTGAGAGAAGGGATAGGGATAGGTAAGGACGTAGAGCGATAAAGAAGAGGTAGGGGAAGAGCATGGAGGGTAAGAAGATTGGTAGGAGGTAATTTCTAAGTCATTGTTGTTAATGATAAGATGAACCGGTAAATGGATGGGTTGCTTATGTTTGCTTATGGTAGGTCAAGTCATACATTCATAAGTATCAAGCAAAGTATTACATCAAAGAATACGGAAAAAAGAAAGAAAGACCAAGAGGGCCATAACAAAAAGAAAAATCAAGCAAATCCATGCTAATATTCAAACTAAATTCCTATTTATTCCCTAGATCTTAATTTTCACCTGTTCCAATTCAAATTTCTCCAGCAGGGTAGGGTCACAATAAATATATTTCTTATTCTTGAGATGAATCAAGCATCTACAAGGAGAACAGGATAATGCAGATGGTAGAATATTCCTTTAATTGCGTGATTGCTGAACGTCAAAATGAGCAAGCAGAATTTAAACACATCGGCTCCCAAAATCTGTTTCCTCCCATCCCCCTTCACTTGTTTAGAGTAATCGAGTTCCTCCAAAATTCATTCAGTGTGGCAGTGCGTTATTGTTCAGCCCAGCTTTGTTTCTTTTTGACAGTATATACACGTGTTTCTTAATGAAGTGACAGTTCTGGTGGAAGTTCTGAACGATACAAAGCACTCCTTTGCTGTTTACACCCCTGAGAAGACAAAGCAGAGATGGCCCATACGAATTGCTGCCAGCACAGAGCAAGAAATGCATGACTGGGTAAGTGCACTAGCCTAATCCGGTAACCTGGACCCTCGTAGGTAGGAGTGGCCTAATGGTTAGTGCAGGGCTTCTCAACCCAGTCCTGAGGACACACCCATTCGGTCAGATTTTCAGAATAGCCACGATGAGTATGCATGAGAGAGGTATGCATGCAATTGCCTCTATTGTATGCAAATCTCTCTCATGCATATTCATTGGGACTACCTAAATCTTGATGCCAGTTTACAGAATTGCCACCACAGAGCTTGAGACCGAGCATGGAGACCCCCCTGGAGTTATTTGGATAGCAACTGCAAATCAGTCCTCTATCCAGATAAGGTACCTGGACAACTTAGAACAGCAAGAAAAATCTCACTTCCCATCAAAAAGGCTGTCCAAAGTTGTCCAAATAGTGGGCTTAATATCAATATCCAGATAATCAGCATTGGCTATTATCCAGGTTCTGGCATTGTTTATCCAGACTTTTTTTTTTCCCCTGCAGCAGCCATTGTTTTTAGGTTTAAACATTTTATTGGATTTAAACACAACAATCCAGTAACATATACAATAAACTCTTACAATAGATTAAAAGGTTCCACCCCATCACTCACCCCCCCCCCCCCCCCACCTACTTAGAAGCAGTTGTCACCCAAGCCTGGGTTCTAATGGCCTCTGGCAACAGAATAACAATGGAAAAAGAAGGTTCCAATCCCCTCCCTCCCCCAGCTTCCTCCAGATCAAAACCTACAGCTAGGCAGCAATATTCCAGCAGGGCTCCTGGTCCCTAAAGGTCATCAAGTGTTCAGAATGAGACTTCTACCTTTTGGAGACATATTTTGTATATAGCAATTCCAAACCATCAAAAATTGTGTTTTACATATAGGAGCTCTTCAAGCCTCTTGTGCCTCCAATACTAGAAGTTGGTGTAATTGATTCCTCTTGTTCCATTAGCTAGGTGGCCCAGCAGCAGTCCACGATTGCAAAATAAATTCCTTGCTACAATACAGATCTTATGGATTAAAAGGCTGCCTCCCTTATCCTTCTCTCTACAGGTCCCTGTTTTATCCAACAGTAGTTGCTCTGGTGAGCGGCCAGTGTTTTAAAATAACGCCAACCATTACGGCTCAACATCAGGCTGGTTGTATTTATTTATAGCTCACTGTACCGCCAGTAAGTGTCCGAAATGCAGAGCAACAAATACTGGTGATATTTTTGTGGTCCACTTCTGTACAATATCTGGTTCATCTTCACAGCTTGCCTTGTTGAGCACGGCCTGCTGTGAGAGCAGAAGGATTCAAGGCCCTCCGTCACATCGAGCCATTTGGTCAGTTACCTGCAAGGGAGATGTCTTTGTCAGTGAACCGAGTTCAGATCTGGAAGCTCCATCGAACCCTATGCCCTGTGACCAATTGTAAGAGACCCTACTTAAATACTGGGAGGAATCTGTTGGCTTTGTCTCATTAATCCCATGCTTTTGAATATGCTCCGTAATTTTGTTTTGCCCTGCACCGACGTCAGGCTTACTGGTCTATAATTTCCCGGATCACCTCTGGATCCTTTTTTAAAAATCGGCATTTTGGCCACCCTCCAGTCTTCCAGTACCATGCACTGGCACTAAATATCCAGGTTTATGTGGCTGGCTATCTGTTATGTGGCTAAGTGTAATACTCAGCACTTATCTTTATACGGCGTCGCTTAGATGATTAAGACTGACTTTTATGCAGTCCAGTTTAATTGCTAAACTTAGGTGGTTAAGTGCTGACTCTGCCTGCAGACCGCCCACAAAATATCTGGCTTTTTCAGTTTAGTGGTCTGTGGTGATATTCAGTGGCATTATCCAGTTAAGTGCCGCTGAATATTAACGGAAAGCCTTGAACAAGCAGTTTAACTGGCCAGGAGCAGTTTCTGATTGTTTAAATAGCTTTGAATATCGACCCCTATATCATTTAATGTCTCTGTCTATTTGCCTTATCCGTAGGGTAAGAATGAAAGGGAATAGACTGAAAAATGAATGAAGTTTAACCTTAATACCTTTCAGTTCTTATCATAAGACGAACTTTCTTTCCTGTAACCTAATCCACTCTGTCTCCTCTTCCTCAACAATGTATTTCTCCTCTCCGGAACTGGTAATCACCACTTACGGAACTATGTAAGCCACATTGAGCCTGCAAATAGGTGGGAAAATGTGGGATACAAATGTTATAAATAAATAAAAATAATCTAAGGAAATATTTCTTTACAGAAAGGGGCTTGAATATGGCCTTCTGGAGAGGTGGTGGAGATAACAACAGTAAGTGAATCCGTTGAAACATGGGACTGGCATAAGGATCTCTGAGGGAGAGGAAGGGAATGTAAAGCTGGGCAGTTGATGTGGATAGACCTGTATTCTTCCTCTGAGGTCATGTCTTATATTTCTGTTCGGTTATTCGACGCACAGTGCTGCAGTGATAGATTTGGAAATTGATCCTCTATCCAAGAGCAGCTGTTCCTAAAATTTATTGTGCTACAAACTGGCTCCACATTGGAAAATGGTAGATTATAAGGCTTTTCTGGACTCCTGACAACCCTGTCATGGTGCATTATGGGACTTGCAGTACTTATTTCACTGGGTAGAATCTGGGATAACAAATACCACACTGCTTTGGAATGTAAGTTCGGAACCAGGTCTGGCCCAAGCGTCTCCCATCTGGACCTGGATCAGTGGCGTTCCGAGGGGCGCTGACACCCGGGGCGGAACGCCGATGTGCCCCGCCCCCTGGGTGCAGCACCCACCCCCCCATGCAGCGCGACCCCCACCCTGGCGAAAGAAACCCCCCCCCCCCCCGGGTGCACGCCGCTGGGGGGGGGGGGGGGTGCCACGCGCCGGTCAGCGTCGTTCGTTTCCATGCTCCCTCTGCCCCGGAACAGGTTACTTCCTGTTCCGGGGCAGAGGGAGCATGGAAACGAATGACGCTGACCGGCGCGTGGCACCGCCCCCCCCCCCCCTTGGTACGCCATTGACCTGGATAACTTAGCATGGAGAAGGCAAGGTTAAAATGCACTGGTCTGAAAGCTAATTTTTAAAGGGAAATTCACTGTATAGTTTTATTATGAAAATCCTACGGCAGGTTGTACTTTGCATGTTAAACTACCCAGGAAAATTTGATATAAAGTGAGCACACCCTACCAGGCTCACCCTAAACCCAGCTCTCCCTTCCCTTTCCTTATGTTGTGGGGACAGTTTTTAAAAGATTATATTCCCATGTGAAAATCCCTTTGAAAGTTGCACTGCGATTTTCAGCCACAAGCTTAAGGTTGAATTCTTTCAGCATGTTGAAAAATTGCATTGAAATTGTTTCTGACCCACCCTAAAATGTGGTGGTCTACATGCAGCAAGACTCCATCGTGAGATCATCAATCATTTGCCATAGCTAGCCTGGGTATATGCAGTAGAGAACATTTTTATCAGAAATGATGAGGACCAGACTTGTTTCAGATAATAGATTTCCCCAGATGCTGAGAAGTTTCTAATAGTTTTGGATAATGGAAAACAATTTTTTTTTTCGGATAACGAGCATGGATTGATGTTCCTGTTTTTTTTTTTTTTTTTTTTTTTGGGGGGGGGGGCTTTTTTTTTTCCAAATAATGAGCCCTTAGAGAGAGAGGGAGATTTTTGTATAGGTTGGAAAAGGGATATCCAGAATTTGTGGCATATTTAAAAGGCTCACTGAATGCTTTTACTTAAATCATTTATTTATTTACTAGTAAAAAAGCCCCGTTTCTGATGCAAATGAAACGGGGGCTAGCAATGTTTTCTTCTGTGTGCATGTGGGAGTGTGTGTGTCCCTGCCCTCTGGCCTCTCTCCCCTCCCCCCTCTGAGTCCTTCACTGTTACAGAGCCAGCGATTTGATTTCCTGCTCTGCTGTTTTCCTTCACTGACTGTGTTACAGAGAGGGCGGGGCAGACACTCATAGGGAAACCGGATATCTCGCCCCCTTCACACTTCCTGCTGGAGGCTTCATAGAACGTTGGTGTTGCCTTTTATATAGACAGATAGTAAAAAAGCCCCGTTTCTGATGCAAATGAAACGGGGGCTAGCAATGTTTTCTTCTGTGTGCATGTGGGAGTGTGTGTGTCCCTGCCCTCTGGCCTCTCTCCCCTCCCCCCTCTGAGTCCTTCACTGTTACAGAGCCAGCGATTTGATTTCCTGCTCTGCTGTTTTCCTTCACTGACTGTGTTACAGAGAGGGCGGGGCAGACACTCATAGGGAAACCAGATATCTCGCCCCCTTCACACTTCCGGCTGGAGGCTTCATAGAACGTTGGTGTTGCCTTTTATATAGACAGATAGTAAAAAAAGCCCTGTTTCTGATGCAAATGAAACGGGGGCTAGCAATGTTTTCTTCTGTGTGCATGTGGGAGTATGTGTGTCCCTGCCCTCTGGCCTCTCTCCCCTCCCCCCTCTGAGTCCTTCACTGTTACAGAGCCAGCGATTTGATTTCCTGCTCTGCTGTTTTCCTTCACTGACTGTGTTACAGAGAGGGCGGGGCAGACACTCATAGGGAAACCAGATATCTCGCCCCCTTCACACTTCCGGCTGGAGGCTTCATAGAACGTTGGTTTTGCCTTTTATATAGAGAGATTGGGCGTTATTAACCACCTCTTATAGAGATTCACCAAAGGCGGTATACAGCAGGTTTGTTCATTTGTTTTTTTTTTTATTTTTCAATTTTTCAAACATTTTCAAGGTTACACTCTTGATCAGGAAAGTGTTGGTACAATTTTCAAATTGACTAAACCGTCATTAAGAAATATAAATGTAAACAATTTAAAACACTCAAGTCCACTATAATACAGATCAAAAAGACAGGCAAAAATAATAGATATAAGGCAAACATGTTATAGGTTGTGTTGCACCTAGAGGGGACAGAGAAATTAAATTAACTAGAACTTCCCACTCTTTTAGATGTTATTGAAAGATGACAATTGCAGAGGGTCCATCAAACATATAAATGGCAAGTGACCGACTCACCTGCAAATGCGTAGTAGACACTTCCCTCTCTGTCCCGCCCTCGCGTCAAGACGTGATGATGTCAGAGGGCAGAACAGAGAGGGAAACTGAGTCGGACGCTGGAATCTGGAAACGAACATCGTGCGCACCAACCTCCACCCTCCCCCTCCCATCCCCGCCACCGCTCCCGCCCCCCCTCTGTATTGGGCCCCCTGCACTGACCTGACAGCACCTCTCACCTCCGTGTGAAAGTGCTGCAGGCAGCAGCAGAGGGGGGGGGGGGGGGGGAAGACCAGCGACGAGGAGGGTAGCTGGAAATCTCGCCCGTTTTAACGGGCTTAACGGCTAGTAAAAACATATTTGGATAATTCGTATCGTATGATACATTTACAGGGAAACCTCAAATGAAAAATGCCTCCTAACTGGAGCACCGCAGGTTTTAGTAACAGAAATTGTTTTCGGCGTTTCTGGGTTTCTTTTGCTATATCAGGAAACATATTCATTCTCAAGCCCAGAAATAATTTATCTCTGTGCTTGAAAAACAAATGAAAAAGCCACTGTTTATCCGGTGTTAAAGCAACCGTTGCTATTAATGTTGCAGGTTGTACCTGTTCTATTTCAGAAGTCTCCAGAAATGCAGTTAAGTTCAAAGAATCTTTATTTCCTTGAGGTAAATCCTTTTGAGGAACATAATAAACCTGATTAAATGGAGGTAAATTAGACTCAGGAATCTCTAAAATTTCTTGGAGGTATCTTTTAATCATATCCGTCGGCTTTAGCAATTTAATTTTAGGAAAATTTATAAGTCTTATATTTATTGTTTTTCATATAATTTTCGTACTTTTCTGTTTTCCTCCGTCAGTTGGTAATATCTTTTATCATTGCCGACTGCAAATTGTCCATATCCTTAACCTTTTTCTCAACATCTTCTATTTTTTCATTCAGGGATTTGACCTCTAATTCTGATTTTGATAAGTTATGGTCTAATTTAGATACTTTCTCTCCAATAAGGTTTGTTTTCTGAGTAGAGGGCATCATAAATTGTGATATTAAATCCCAGAAGGAATTCAAAGTTAACTTCCGTTGGTTGCTCCATTAATTTAAGAGGCATACTTGCAAAACACTCTGGGCCCTTCTCCAAATCCATAACCTGTTGTCCCACAGATATTTTTGCAGAATTGCTCACCTCATTGGAGCCGACTCTGTGGGTGCTGTGGGTGCTTGAGCACCCCCAATATTGAGAAAATTCCTTGTATGTGACCAAGAAGGGGTTATTTTCATTGGGCTTAGCACCCACAATAATTTTGAAAAGTTGGCTCCTATGGCTCACCTCAGATGGCAACAAAATGCCTCCAGGTTCCCCCTCGAGTTGTATAAGAGCTGTTCATTTGTTTTTCTTTGGAACAGAGTATTGCTTTTCTAGGTAACATAATCTTACAGGTACATGCCATAAAGATAGAAATTTGGTGAAATATAATGATCTAGTAGTTTCAGGGTTTTTTTTTTTTAAACCTTGAGCAGTGATTTGATTAAACAAAGATTGAAGACCATAGGCTGAGGCCTACAATCCTTTCCTCTCCCTCAGAGTCCCTCTGTGTTTGTGCCGTGCTTTCTTGTCTCCACCATCTCCACTGGAAGGCTGTTCCACCCATCCACTATTTCTGTGAAGAAATATTCCCTGAAATTACTCCTGAATTAATGACATCAATTTCAAAATGTGTTCTCTTCCCTGATAGGTTTTGGCGTCAGATTGGTGGACACCTGCAAGTAGTGGAATGTGGTAGCCAGGGAGTGGTGTGGGGCATAGGATATGATCACACTGCTTGGGTCTACACTGGTGGATATGGAGGGGGCTTCGTTCAAGGTAATGAAGAGTTAAAACATGTTCTGTTGTAACACTTGAACCACCACTTTGCTTAGGTCATCTAGATTGAAAAAGAGATGTCCAGGTCAGGACGTTCAAATATTCCTGGATATTTCTTTTTTTTGTAAGAGAAAGTACACAGGTAGTTTTGCTTTGCAATTTACCCCAGAAAGTCTATTTGCACAGATTTTATACCTGCTGTACAGTGTATGTGTAATTTTTCTGATATGTTTGAAAATCCTAAAGTATGCACATTAAGTAAAAAAATCCCTGTCCCTTCATCAGCCTCAGTGAGGATGGAGCAGTTATATAAAAGTCCATTTTTGTGGATAAAAACACTGCTTTTTCCCATGAAGGTGGCTTTGAAATTATGCTAGTAGAATATTTTTAAACGGTTATAGCTTTGTTTGTAGGTTAATAAAAACAATGCATTGCCCATGCTGTAAATCACAGCAATTTCCCCCCACCCCTGCAGGGCTGGCCAGCAGCTCCGACAATATGTACTTGCAGACAGATGTGAAATGTGTTTACATCTATGAAAATCAAAGATGGAATCCAGTCACAGGATACAGTAGCAGGTGAGTGAACATTTTTGTATGGTATATAATCATTTTGAAGTGAACTGACAGCATTCCGTTCTGCTCTTCATGTAGAGTAATGTTACCACTAAAAAATGTTCATTGAGCATTGAGAAGGTTTTCCAATTAGCTAGAATCATACGTTGTGCTATTGTAATTAATATATCATATAGTTTGTGATTATCAGGAGAAAAAGTGAATTCTGGAGAACAGGATTTCAGAATTATTAACGAGGAAGTTAATGGAATATCGGATTCAAATATTTTGCAGATGGTACTCCATATTGCTGTTTTAATGTACCACAAACTTGAACTGGCCTCCGCCAGTTTCACTGGATCAATAATTAAAACAAATATTGTATGGTCTCCAATTGCTTCCTACCTTGCTTCCATTACTTATGAAACTACCTAGATGACTATAGATGACTATAAACATCTATCTTGAAAAAATAATTATATTTGTATAATTTCTTTGGCACACCTTTCACTACTATGTATTTCCATATTTTACCTTTTTTGGTTACTGTTACGTACTATATGCATTATATTAAAACCAATAAAAAAATCTTGGGAAAAAAAAGAGTAATGTTACCACTGAAAGCTTAGCAATCGGTAAAGAATTCAGTACAAATCTGCCTCTACTAAGCCAGAGCAAGGGCAAGGCTAGGGGGCACCTCTCTGATGGGCAGATGATCAAAAGCCCCGCGCAGTTCCAAACAGCGCTATAAAAAATAGCATGCAAATTTAAGCATGCTATTCTCTCTGATCATAGGGTAGAAGTGTGGGAGGAATCTGCCTGAGCATACATTGGGGGAGAATGGGGGGGTCTGCTGGACAGGGCTCACCGTTCCTCCCCAATGGTCCGCAAACCCTAACGCCAGCTCTGAGCTGGCATAGGGTTTGCCGCAGACAGTGCACCAATGTTTGGTGCACTGGTCGCTGATCATTGGGGAGGAATACATTTTGCGCTAAGAGCCCTGTTTTGCATGCATTTGCATGATAGTTGCATTCACAGCCCGCGATAGCGTTGTTTCATGTGCTCGGAGGTTCTAATCATGGAGCAGTAGCAAACGCAGGCACTAGTATGGCGTTAACAGCTTCTAGCGCCTGCGTTTGCTTCTGATCATCTCCACCTGAAGGGGGTGGCACTAGAAGGAGGGTAAATCACACTTCTACCTACAGACTTTGCTTTTTTTTTTGTAGTAAATAACTAGTTTAAACCTAATGAACGGAAGTCAAAATATCTCTGGTCACACACCTTTATTTTGGCTGTGTACTAAAGCACAGAAGTACAGAAATGGGTACTTTAAGAATAGCGCAGACATGTCATGACTGAAGCTGAGTGTGGTCATGTCAGCTGATCAGTAGGGGTCACATGCTTTACACAGTGTCAGTCTTGTGGCACTGGTCATTGGGATCACTTAGGCCTGGTGAGCAAGATGAGCATAATAATAATAACAAAATCTTGTATTGCACATTAACCTTGCAGTTTTATGCAGATCACATTCTAAAAGAAGCTGATCATTATCCAGTATGGCTATTCTTATGTTCTAAAAAAAAAACCAGAAGAAACCAGTCTTCGCAAAAAACAACAATGGACAGAACAGTGAAGATGACTACAAAGAAAAATAAAATAATAATAATAAAAAGGAAAATGAATCAGGACGACACCGTTGATGTAAAAACCTTAAAAATATATTTATTAACCTTGAAAATTATGATACAAAAATGGGGCGATCGGGACTCGACACAGCTGTGTTTCGGCCAGTCAGGCCTGCGTCAGGAGTCTTCTCACCATATAAAGTCTCTTTCTCTATTTAAACATCAGATGATTTATGTATTCATATATAGAGAATGTTGTTAATGAACTATGTTCGGAACGTCTATGTAGACGACTCTCCGGTAATCTCTTACGGGATCTTATATCGTTAAAGTTAAGCACAACTCAATGTAGGCTGGAGAAGCTCTAACTAGCGTCTCACATCCTTAGATTCTCTATATATGAATACATAAATCTGATGTTTAAATAGAGAAAGAGACTTTATATGGTGAGAAGACTCCTGACGCAGGCCTGACTGGCCGAAACACAGCTGTGTCGAGTCCCGATCGCCCCATTTTTGTATCATAATTTTCAAGGTTAATAAATATATTTTTAAGTTTTTTACATCAACGGCGTCGTCCTGATTCATTTTCCTTTTTATTTTTTTTATTTTTTATTTTTCTTTTTAGTCATCTTCGCTGTTTTGTCCATTATTCTTATGGACTGTAATGTTTTCCAAGTATTGTGCCCTGACTAGATGTGCCATGGAAAAGTTACCATTGCCTGATGTTCTGGATTAAACTAGCATCTGGCCTTGACGCTTAAACTCTGCAACAGCAGACTCATGGCCGCGTTGGGTAACTAGAAATAAACCTATACAGCTGTGCATTCCTCAGTATGCTTTTTTTGTTTCACGTTATATTTGCAAGAAGATTACTGCCTCCCCTGCTGGTTTGTTTGGTCCAGTAGCAGTGACATAGTAACATAGTAGATGACGGCAGAAAAAGACCTGCATGGTCCATCCAGTCTGCCCAAGACAAACTCATATGTGTATACCTTACCTTGAATTTGTACCTGTCCTTTTCAGGGCACAGACCATATAAGTCTGCCCAGCAGTATTTCCCGCCTCCCAACCACCAGTCCCGCCTCCCATCACCGGCTCTGGTACAGACCATATAAGTCTGCCCTCCCCTATCCTCGCCTCCCAACCACCACCCCCTCTTCCCCCCACCTGCTCCGCCACCCAATTTCAGCTAAGCTTCTGAGGATCCATTCCTTCTGCACAGGATTCCTCTATGCATATCCCACGCATGTTTGAACTCCGTTACCGTTTTCATCTCCACCACCTCCCGCGGGAGGGCATTCCAAGCGTCCACCACCCTCTCCGTGAAAAAATACTTCCTGACATCTTTCCTGAGTCTGCCCCCCTTCAATCTCATTTCATGTCCTCTCGTTCTACCGCCTTCCCATCTCCGGAAAAGATTCGTTTGCGGATTAATACCTTTCAAATATTTGAACGTCTGTATCATATCACCCCTGTTCCTCCTTTCCTCCAGGGTGTACATGTTCAGGTCAGCAAGCCTCTCTTCATACGTCTTGGAACGTAAATCCCATACCATCCTCGTAGCTTTTCTTTGCACCGCATCCATTTTTTTAACATCCTTCGCAAGATATGGCCTCCAAAACTGAACACAATACTCCAGGTGGGGCCTCACCAACGTCTTATACAGGGGCATTAAAACCTCCTTTCTTCTGCTGGTCACTCCTCTCTCTATACAGCCTAGCAATCTTCTAGCTACTGCCACCGCCTTGTCGCACTGTTTCGTCGCCTTCAGGTCCTCAGATACTATCACCCCAAGATCCCTCTCCCCGTCCGTGCCTATCAGACTCTCCCCGCCTAACATATACGTCTCCCTTGGATTTCTACTCCCTAAGTGCATCACTTTGCATTTCTTCGCATTGAATTTTAATTGCCAAACCTTAGACCATTCTTCTAGCTTCTTCAGATCTTTTTTCATGTTTTCCACACCCTCCGGGGTGTCCACTCTGTTGGAAATCTTGGTGTCATCCGCAAAAAGGCAAACTTTACCTTGTAACCCTTCGGCAATGTCACTCACAAATATATTGAACAGAATCGGCCCCAGCACCGATCCCTGAGGCACTCCACTACTCACCTTTCCTTCCTCCGAGTGAACTCCATTCACCACCACCCTCTGGCGTCTGTCCGTCAACCAGTTCCTAATCCAGTTCACCACTTCGGGTCCTATCTTCAGGCCGCCTAGTTTATTTAAAAGCTTCCTGTGGGGAACCGTGTCGAAAGCCTTGCTGAAATCTAAGTAGATGACGTCCATAGCACGTCCTTGATTTAATTCTCCCATCACCCAGTCAAAGAATTCAATGAGATTCGTTTGGCACGATTTCCCTTTGGTGAAACCATGTTGTCTCGGATCTTGCAACTTATTGGCTTCCAGGAAATTCACTATCCTTTCCTTCAGCATGGCTTCCATTACTTTTCCAATAACCGAAGAGAGGCTTACCGGCCTGTAGTTTCCAGCTTCTTCCCTATCCCCACTTTTGTGAAGAGGGACCACCTCCGCCGTTCTCCAATCCCTCGGAACCTCTCCCGTCTCCAAGGATTTATTAAACAAGTCTTTAAGAGGACCCGCCAGAACCTCTCTGAGCTCCCTCAGTATTCTGGGGTGGATCCCATCCGGCCCCATGGCTTTGTCCACCTTCAGCTTTCCAAGTTGTTGATACACACTCTCTTCCGTGAACGGCGCTCTATCCACCTCATTTTCAGGTGTACTTTTGCCAGTCCCTCTCGGTCCTTCCCCAGGGTTTTCTTCAGTGAAAACAGAACAAAAATATCTGTTTAGCAAATTGGCTTTTTCGTCATCTTTTTCTACATATCTTTTAGTCTCACAATTCCCTTTATAGTCTTTCTCCTTTCACTAATATACCTGAAGAAGTTTTTGTCTCCCCTCCTTACATTTCTAGCCACTTGTTCTTCCGCTTGCGCCTTCGCCAGACGTACCTCTCTCTTGGCTTCTTTCAGTTTCATCCGGTATTCCTCCCCGTGTTCCTCCTCTTGAGATTTTCAGTGAATACATACAGGATCTGCTTGCTGAGGATATATACAATTATGCTTTATTTTTCCTTCCTAGTGTGACACTGCTGTACCTCTTCTTGTTCTCATAGGGTTTGAGGGTATTCTACACCCCAAATGCCCAGGGTCATTTCCGGCTAGGTGAGAAAGGCGAAAGAATTTTCTATGGCCCTAGTCTTATGAGAGGTCCTAAAAAAAACAGATGGGCAAGTGGTCCGCTAGTCCCAGTAGAATGGAAGACAAAGAAGCAGATGCGATGAAAGGTGAATTAAGGGCCGTTGTTGTAGAGAGCGGGTAAAAGGATGCTTGACGCTGCCGTGTTTCACCCAGCAGGATGCTTCGAGGGTGATGCATATACCTGCTGTCTACAATAAAGGCTTTTAATTCACCTTTCATAGTGCCTGCTTCTTCATCTTCCATTTTCCCCACTCTTATGAGACCCATGCACAACTATTCTGACCAGCAAAAATTTAATGGAAGTCCAGAATCGCACCAATGTGGCTATTCAAAAAGAACTTTGATTTTATGAGCTGTAGAGCAAACAGCAAAATTGACCAAATAAGTCAGGATTTTACTGGTAGATTCTCAGCACAGAGAGAGAAAATATAAAAACCTTGTACTTGGCAATTAAGTTGGATTTACAGATCTTTTCTGTAGTGGGGAAACCCCAGAACCGCTTAATGGGCTGAGATGAACATCTGATGGTTGAGTGCTTCAGTTGCTCCACTTCTGGTCCAGGATAGCCGACACCTAGCTGCAGTGCACTTTTTCTAGTGAAAAAGGTGCCGGTACTCAAATGCTAGGCCACCCTTCAGGGGTGGGGGTAATCACTGAGGGACCCTCCCCACAATAGCCAGGCCCCCTGCAACCAGTCACAGAACCTATGACAAGGCAGAATTGGTGTGTAGAGCCTGAGCTCTTTCATTAAAACTTGGGGACCATAGGTCAATTTTAGCAGCCAATGGAAAAGGTGCCGGTGCTCATTACCCCCAAGTACCCCCTCAAAAAAAGCCCTGCCTAGCTGACCAAGTCTTAAGACTTAGCCTCTCGTCTTCTGTTATCTAGCACCTTAATAGAATTATTTGAAACAATTCCAATTCCTTAATAAGAACTTAAGAATAGCCATACTGTGTCAGACCAGTGGTCCATCTAGCCCAGTATCCTGTTTCCAACAGTGGCCAATCCAGGTCACAAGTACCTGGCAGAAACCCAAATAGTAGCAACATTCCATGCTACTAATCCCTGGGCAAGCAGTGGCTTCCCCCATGTCTGTCTCAATAGCAAACTATAGACTTTCCCTCAAGAACTTGTCCAAATCTTTTTTAAACCCGGATACTACGGTAGCCACTGTTACCACATCCTCTGGCAATGAGTACAAGTTTAACTATTCGTTGAGTGAAAAAATATTTCCTCCTATTTTTTTTTAAGTATTTCCATGTAACTTTATTGAGTGTCGTAAAAACATCGTTTTGCACCACTCATGATTTTGTAGACTTCAATCATATCCACCCCCCTTCAACTGTCTCAGAGGTGCTATAGGCCCTGGTCTGTTCTCCCTAACCCTTGGTCCATAAGAAGGTTGGAGAAGGCAGAACCAAAATCAGCACTTGAATATTGATAAAACTCTTCCTCTCCTGACACATAGCTCTAGAACAGGCCTTGCTACAGATAGAAAGCATTAATGACGACACAAATGTAAACCATACATACGGGTTTTCAGGTTTGGGTTTTGGGGTTTTTTTTTTACATTTGGATATGACCAAAGACCTCTTCAGTGTATACCGGCTTCTGCAAATGGTCTTCTGATTGTTACTTATTTCCAAAGGATTTCCTCTCAGTTCTTTCATTTCTTATTGCCGCTGTTCAATGATTGACCCTACGTGTCTCCTTTCAGGGGCCTGCCCACAGATCGCTACATGTGGAGTGATGCATCTGGCTTACAGGAACGTACAAAAGCCAGCACGAAGCCTCCATCCCCACAGTGGACCTGGGTAAGATAACGTATATTGAAAATTAACCCTTTCAACACCAGGTCATTGGCAACAAAACATTTTAACAGTGTTAAAATCATCTCTGGAAACATTTGTCCTACCAATGACGACCAGGACCAGACTACCACTGAATGACTGTGGCCCCACTTTCCTGCCCTGGTTATCAGTTTTTACTGACTTATACAAACGAGGCCCAATATGAATCTCTGCATTGATGGGCAGATGATCAGAAGCAAACGCGGGCGCTAGAGGCTTATTAGCACCATACTGGTGCCTGTGTTTGCTACTGCCTAATGATCAGAGCCCCCGAGCATGTGAAATAACGCGCTCGCGGGCTCTGAATGCAACTAGCATGCAAATGCATGCTAAACAGCGCTCTTAGCGCAAGTAGCATGCAAATACATGCTAAACATATTCCTCCCCAATGGTCAGCGAGCAGCGTGCCAAACAAACCCTATGCAAACTTGGAACTAGCGTTAGGGTTTAGAGACCATTGGGGAGGAATGGTGAGTCCTGTCTGGCATGCATTTGCATGCTAGCAGGCCCCCCATTCCCCCCCAATACAACCCCTCCCCTGGCAGAATCCCAACCCCTATCCAGCACCACAGAGGCAGCGGACCTCCAGTCCCCCTGACCCCCCCTGACTCAAGTTTAGGGGGGCTGGAGATCCAGTGGGTCTCCAGACCCCTGACCCCCCCCTTTGCATCCCCCCCCCCAAAAGCCCTGGTGGTACACTCCCTCTTCCAGCAGCACCGCCTTAAAAATGGCAGCGCCCAGCCCTGCACAGTGCACCCTGGGATGCGCTGGGCAGGGCTTCACACCATATAAGGGCGGGCTGGGTGAGAGGGAAGTCCCAGTGCAGGCCACAGGCAGGCAGCCAGCCTTTCAGTACAGCTACTGCTGGCCTGAAGGGACAAAGACTTGCCATTTCAAAAGGTACTGCGGGGGGGGGGGGGGGTAACAGGAGCAGGGGGAGAGCCGCAGAAAGGTCCTGGTGGGGAGGAAGGAAGTGATGCCAGGCAGCACACGATTAATTATTAATCACGATTAAATTAATGCCCTAATTAGAATTTTGTCTTATTTTCTATCCCTTTCCTAATAATTCCTAGCACTTAAAGGGTTAAGCAAAGGAAAACCTGTTATAAGGATTTATATCCAGTTGGGCAGAAAGCAATCCTCTGGCAGGCAGACAACTGTGCATTTTGCAAATGAATGCATTCGTGTTGCAATATGTTTCTAATAAATCCTTTGTATTTTGACTCTAGGTTTCCGATTGGTACATTGATTTTAATGCCCCTGATGGAAATGATCGAGAAGGATGGCAGTATGCAGCAGATTTCCCCGCGTAAGTGCTAGGAATTGGGGATCAAATAGATAATAGCCATAGTTAGTGATCTTTAACCCAATGCAGTTCAATTGAGTAGATCTGTTCCTTATTGGAATGCATGGGACATCAAGGACTAAATTCTTTAAATGGCACTATTATATAAACAAGTACTCAAAAGTTAGGCGACATTTATAGAATAATGTTTAGCGCCGGGAACCGCACCTAACTTTAGACACATTGGTTTTTACCAACTGAACCCTGGTGTAAATCTTTGTGCCTAATTTAGGTGCAGATCACCCGTATTGTGTAACAGCATTCATAAATTGTGGGAATGCCCTGATCCGCCAATAACCCTCCCATGGCCACGCCCCCTTTTTTGGAGCAACACTTAAAATTTACACGTGGATCCTGGCACCTAAAATGTGCACGTAAATTTTAATTAATGCCAATGAGCACCAATAATTAATTGGCTCATTATTCAGTTAAGTTGGGCACATAAATTGGGGGCACACTCAGATTTGCGCGTGCAAGTTTTAGCGTCATTTATAGAATTGGGGGGCAAATGTTTCTGAAATGCGTATGGATACATTTTTGGTAATAGTGTATTACAGGCAGGGTTAAATTTGTGCTGGAGCAGAGTGGAATGGCGTTCTGGCACTTACTGAGCCCCAGAAGTGACGTCGCCACCCACAAAGGTAAACCATGACCATGACCGTATGAGCTTGTGAAGGCTTTCTGTTTCGTACAGGGTAGTAGTATTTTGAGAGGCTTAAGTTTTATGAAAACGTGGAGGGGCATAATTGAAAGGGGCACCCAGGTTTTCCTGAGGATGTCCTCGCAGGATGTCCCGGCGAAGGGGCGGGGAAACCCGTATTATTGAAACAAGATGGGCGTCCATCTTTCCTTTCAATAATACGGTCGGGGACGCCCAAATCTTGACATTGCGAGTGGCTGACCTGCATAGGTATTTTTTAGCTGCCCAGATTAGATCTTTATGTGCATGGTAGGGTGGGGGGTGGGGAGGGTTGACCTGCCCAATGCCCTGGGTGCCTATAGAGCAGATCTTTCTTTATCCAGCTGCTTCCCAGCAGACAACCTGGGCTCTGTATTGTGTTCTCAAAAAAAGGGAAACTTATGAACCTTATTCTTCAATTTATTCTGCATTACTGGAGTAGATGGCTTAATAAGTTGTTGGGCGTAAGCCTATCTTGGTTCTAGCTCCACTTTATGCTGTATTACCTTGTATGTTCTTGAGTGGCGTGGAGGGGCATAATCGAACGGCAGAGCTGTCCCCGACCGTATTATCGAGAAAGATGGCCGGCCATCTTTTCTTTCGATAATACAGTTGGTGCCGGCCAAATCTCAACATTTAGGTCAAATGTTGAGATCACCGGATTTAGAGATAGCCGGCTTCGGTTTTCGGCCATAATGGAAACCGGGCCCGGCCATCTCAAACCCGGCCAAATGCCAAGCCTTTTGGTCGTGGGAGGAGCCAGCATTTGTAGTGCACTGCCCCCCCCTGACATGCCAGGACACCAACCGGGCACCCTAGGGGGCACTGCAGTGGACTTCAAAAATTGCTCCCAGGTGCATACCTCCCTTACCTTGTGAGCTGAGCCCCCCAAATCCTCCCAAAACCCACTCCCCACAACTCTACACCACTACCATAGCCCTAAGGGGTGAAGGGGGGCACCTACATGTGGGTACAGTGGCTTTTGGGGTTTTTTGGAGGGCTCAACATTTACCACCACAAGTGTAACAGGTAGGGGGGGATGGGCCTGGGTCCACCTGCCTGAAGTGCACTGCACCCACTAAATACTGCTCCAGGGACCTGCATACTGCTGTCAGGGAGCTGGGTATGACATTTGAGGCTGGCATAGAGGCTGGCAAAAAAAATTTTTTTTTAAGTTTTTTTGGGTGGGAGGGGGTTGGTGACCACTGGGGGAGTAAAGGGAGGTGATCCCCGATTCCCTCCGGCGGTCATCTGGTCAATTGGGGCACTTTTTTGAGACTTGATCCTAAAAATAAATGGACCAAGGAAGCCGACGAAATGCTCGTCAGAGCCGGCCATCTTTTTTCCATTATCGGGCAAAGCCGGCCATCTCGTAACCACGCCCCATCCTGCCTTCTGTACCCTGCCGAAACGCCCCCTTGAAGTTTCACCGGCTCCGCGACGGAAAGCAGTTGGCGTCGGCCAAAATTGGCTTTCAATTATACCAATTTGGCCGGGTTCAGGAGATGGCCGGCCATCTCCTGATTTGTGTCGGAAGATGGCTGGCGATCTCTTTCAAAAATAAGCTGGCTAACCACCTTTTTAGATCTTGGGAGATTAAGGATTTAATTAGGATACAGCAACTTTTTATGAATGAGACTTTCCCTGCTTTCTTGGGTCTTCAGGCACAATATGAACTCTTTCTCCAGCTGAGGCATTTGTTTTAGGGGGGACCCTTTAAGAGTACATGCAGAACAGTCTTGACCCCCTTTGGAGGAGTTATCATATGGCTTAAAACAGTTTAAGATGATTTTGGAGGTATGCAACCTTATTGGACATTGTGAGCCTCAAAGGATCCCATCTTTTCTTGATCAGTGGGGAAGAGAGTTGGGACGCTGTTTCACAGGGTGGGACTGGGCAATGACATTCCGGAATACTTTTCACCTCTCCATTTCTGCAAACCTGATTGAGAACGGAGTAAAATCTTTATATAGGTGGTATCTTTCTCCTCAGGTGGCCCATTTTGATCTTGCTATACAAGAATACATGCGAGAGAGGCTGTGGGGAAAGGGGGGACTTATTGTCACATGTGGTGGGATTGTCTACCACTTCAGCAATTGTGGCGGAGCACTGTGGCTTTATTTTCTAGAATGTTCTCTCTTTCCATTGCTGTGGACCCTGCTTTTTTTTTTTTCCTTGCTTCATATTCCTCCAGCATCAGTGCCAGAGGATGTGGCATGTTGCCTTGTCTTGCAACTATCAGGCAGGAAATAACATGTTGCTGGTGCACCTCTGCTCTTCCTTCTCAGCTGCTGATGCAGAGGGCTGTATGGACTGCATATTATCTGAGCAGGTTGACGGCCCAGAGGAGGGGCGGAGTTGCAGCATTTGATAGATTCTGGAAGCCTTTTTTGAATTGGTGCACAAGAGAGAGGCTCCTCCCACCATTACCTCACTAGTCAGGAGAACCTGACTAGTTCCCTGCTGGAAGCTGCATGGATATAAACAGATCACAATAAAATATTTTAGTAGATCCACATGGGCGTAGTTTGACTGTTTCATTTGGGGGGGCCAAGGATGGGGGTGGAGCATATTAGCGTATTCATTTGCATATATATATGCAAATTAATATGCTAATATGGAGGAAGGAAGGGAAAAAGAGCTGGCTATTTTTGGGAATATCAAGCCAGCTCTTTCTTCCTTCCTTCCTTCCTTCCTTCTTTCTTTCTTTCTTCCTTACCCAGCACTCCCTCTTCCCAGTAGTATTTACCCACCCCCTTTCTTGTTTCTATCCATCCCCTTCCCCATTCTATCCAGCGTCCCCCCCTCCCCCTTCGCAACAACGACAACGTGGATGCAGCAGCTCACAGGTTTGCTTGCTGTGTTTGAGTGAATGGCGACGGCTGCGCTGGGGAGTGGAAGCAGAGACTTACCAAATGGCTTCCTTCCTTACAGTGGACTAGACAGGAGCCAGCATTTCCACTCCAGCGGCGAGCGAGCGAGCAAACGGGAGTTGTAAAAGCAGCAAGCAGGCACGCTCGTCTCCGTCCACTTCCCTGCCCTCTCTGCATCCCGCCTTCCTCTGATGTCATTTCCTTTCGGGCGGGACGCTGAGAGGGCAGGGAAGCAGACAGAGACGAGCGTGCCTGCTTGTTGCTTTTACTACTGGCGCCCCGCCCGCCAGTTCGCCGAAGCAACTTCCGGTAAGTCTATTAGATTGTAAGCTCTTTGAGCAGGGACTGTCTTTCTTCTATGTTTGTGCAGCGCTGCGTATGCCTTGTAGCGCTATAGAAATGCTAAATAGTAGTAGTAGTAGTAGTAGTAAGTCGTCATCGTTTGGGGGGGGCACTGCCCCCCCTCGCCCCCCCCCCAGTCTACGTCCATGTAGATCCACTAGAGGTCTCTGCCATCTCAGCAAAGCAGAACCTTGGAAGTTTCTCCACCTATTTTACACCTGGAAAAGGTGCTTTATAAAACTACATATGAAAAATATGTACAGTGAAACCTCAGTTTTCGTTGACTTCGGATTTCGTCGGTTTGGGTTAGCATCGATTTATTTCGCGAAATTTTCGTCTCGGTTTTCATCGATCACCTCGGATTTCGTCGGCGTGCCCACGCAGCTAATCTTGCGTTCTCACGTGTCGTTCTTCTGGGGCGTTGTTTCCGGTTGTGGGATCACACTGCTGCTGTTTTATGACCAAAATTTCGTCGTTTTGCCACGCTACTGCTGCTGCTGGTTGAGTGCCTGTATTAAAGTCCCTGCTCTCATCATGTGACCCAAAAAAGTTTCTATAGGCAGCAGTGAGACCCCCCCAGATAGTATCCTTATGGAGGGGGATCCCCCTTCCAAACAATAATCTCTGCTCCTCTCTCTCCATCTTCTATACACCTAGAAGAGTCTTCAGAAAGGTAAATGCCATGTTAAATGTTCATTTATTTCTATACATTAGTCTTTTTTATTCATTTAAAAGAAAAATTGCTTGTTGCCTCGGTTTTCGTCGATAGTTTTCAGACGAATTATCAACGAAAACCGAGGTTTCACTGTACAGTTAATACTACTACTAATCATTTCTATACCGCTACTAGACGTACGCAGCGCTGTACACTTGAACATGAAGAGACAGTCCCTGCTCAACAGAGCTTACAATCTAATTACCTTTGTGTGTTCCTGAGTGGCCTTAACCACCTTTTTAGATCTTGGGAGATTAAGGGTTTAATTAAAGATCAGGTGTAGGCATTCCCCAGGGGGCAGAGTGGTGACATAACCATGTATTTTGTAAAATACACACATTAAATACATGCACAAATTTACACCATCTTCAGAACAGGTATAAATTTGTGCATGTGTGAATTTGTGTGCCAGGGACTGGTTCTGGATGCTCTATTTTATAAATGCACATAGACAGGGCCGTGCCTAGGGTCTCCGGCGCCCCCCTGCAGTTGGCGCCCCCCTCTCCGGCGCCCCCCCTGCAGTTGGCCCCCCCCCGAAAACGATCGCTACACTACCCGCCCTCTTCTCCCCAGATCCTTTTCCTTTTTTTTTGTTTAAATTTACCTCTGTCCGGCGGCAGCGTAGCGTTAGTGAGAAGGAGGCGGCGCTCCCCCGCCCCGACGTGTCAGTCTTCCCTTCGCTCAGTGTCCCGCCTTCTTCTGATGTCATTTCTGATATCAGAAGAAGGCGGAACTGAGCGAAGGGAAGACTGACACGTCGGGGCGGGAGAGCGCCGCCTCCTTTTCACTAACGCTACACTGCCGCCGGACAGAGGTAAATTTAAACAAAAAAGGAAAAGGATCTGGGGAGAAGAGGGCGAGGTAAGCATGGTGCGGCGGGGCGCCCTCCTGCCATGCTTACCTCGCTTACCGTGTTGGCATGGCCCTGCACATAGACACCTATGTTGCCCTTATAAAATAGGCACACTTTTGAACTTTTCACTTTGGCATCCTGTTATAAAATCACCCCATTAATAACATAACTATAATGATGGTTCTTTTAGGTATTCTACGGTTTGTATATTTGCGTTTTTATTTTATACCTGTAATATTTTGTTCACAGCTTTGGGTGATCTGTTTGTATTGGGAAGGCAGCTTATGTTTATGACTGACTGTTTATGATATCATCCATGTTATATATATATTACTAATTGTAGTTGTACTCTGAAATGACATAAGTCATGACGGAAAATTGTAAGCCACATTGAGCCTGCAAATAGGTGGGAAAATGTGGGATACAAATGAAACAAATAAATAAATATAATTTTTAAATAAATAAACTTGCATTTTTCAGATCCTACCATGGATACAAGACCATGAAAGACTTTGTAAGGAGAAGACGCTGGGGAAGGTAGGAAAATCAGCAGGCATTTTGCAAGTGCGCATTGCAGTAGGTTCTTTAATGAAAAATGATACTTCGATGAGGCAATTTTCACGCAAACCACAGCTCCTCCTTCCAGGCATATTTCCGAAGGGAAACTCGTGCAAGGGGACAATGGGTCTAGCGCATCTTTTTTAAAACAGGCGCAAATTTCCCCGTGGAAAATCTGTGCTGGGCTTCCCGTGCCCCTGGACCATGCCCCTTTCCTGATGCAGTTAAAATGGGTACTTTTAACCTGTGGGGAGGGGAGAGGGGCGTTTACCTATGGGAAAACGTCCCCCTGAAATCAGCTGTCTACCTACAGAAATGTTTTGAAATTGTCCTGAGATTATTTAAACTGTTTCCCTGTGGCATATTTTTATAGCAAGTTTTGACAGCAGTACATATAGCCAAGACCTACTCCTCACTTTATACCGCTGCTTGATGCACCCTCCCTGGCTCCTACCCTGCTAGTTCGCCCTGTTAGATGCTTCTCCCCCTGCATACGCCTTGTATATTCTTCTAAGTTTTCCTATTCTGTATTTTATTTAATGTTTGTAAGCCGCACTGTGCCTGCATGAGTGGGAAATGTGGGATATAAGTGAACAATAAGTAAATATATATATATAGTGGCACTGTTAAAATGAATAATAGAAGTAGGTTTCTTATAATCTCTTTTTCATGTTGCTCTCTTAAGTGGTTGTAATTCTGTTTTGCTTTTATTTTTTTGAAAAAGATAGGAAGTAAAAAAATAAAACCAAAAAAGAAGATACAATGATACTGTCCTTTTTTTTTTTTTTTAATCGGACTAACTTAATACATTTTTTGATTAGTTTTCAAAGGCAATATTTTCTTCTTTGGGTGAAAAAAAAAATCTGATGCCGCCTCCCAGGGCTGCCGAGAGACTAGGCCAGCCCCCCCCCCCCCCCCCCCCGCCGCTGCAGTCCGCGGTCTCACCTGCCTGCCTCCACGACTCCGGGCCCCCTTCATTCAAAGCGGCAGTCGCAGATCGCGTCTCTTCTGGACTTTCCTCCCTGTGTCCCGCCCTTGTCTGATGTAACTTCCGGTTTCCGTGAGGGCGGGACATAGGGAGGGAAGTCCAGAAGAGACGCGATCTGCGACTGCTGCTTTGAATGAAGGGGGCCTGGAGCCGTGGAGGCAGGCAGGTGAGACCGGGGACTGCAGCGCCGGCGGCCTGACCCCGGCGCCGTGCCCCCCTTGGAGGCCCGAGGAATTTTGCCTCCCCCTCTCGGCAGCCCTGCCGCCACCCCTGGCACCTAGCAGGGGTTTCTTTAGGGACAGAAGCAATCCTTGGATTCCCCTGCCCATGGGCACCGAGGTAGTCTCATGGTGCTGGCAAATAAGGTGTGCTTTCAGGGGTGGGGTTGGGGGGGGGGGGATCAGAGCTAATGCAAGAGTAGGGGGCGCTCTAGGCAAACCTTCAATAAAACATTCCTGAGTTGGGAATGGAATCATACTTCAGTATAAACAAGGAGACTGTTTGATTTTTGTCTAACTGAATCATCTAAAAATATTTTAGCCAGTGCTGAAATTTTAGCATGCGTCTCTTTCACTGCAGAAAATGTAAGATTACCACCAGTGGGCCGTGGCTGGAGGTTCCTCCTGTATCTCTGCGGGACATCTCTGTACTTCCCAGGGCTGCTGAGAACTCTGACTCTCCAATTGCACTGTGGGCAATCAGTAGCAAGGGCGATGTCCTCTGCAGACTTGGTGTAACAAAACAGACTCCTGCTGTAAGGTTTTGTTTTACTATTCTGTTCGTCTTAGTGTTTTTTCCTTTCATCTTTACATATTCTACACTAGAGGGCGTCAAAAACCTTTTTTGTGTGTGTCAGCCAAAATTGAATATGTGGCTGAAATCGCCACTTGATTTCACCCTAAGCTGAAACCAAACTGTGGGAGAGAGGTTCTGGAAGCCAAATGTAGGCTCTTAGGTAGAAAGCTCAAATCCAGATCCTGTAGGGTAGCATTTTCTGAAATGCTACCCGTTCCACGCGCAAGGCCCAAGAGACAGGCAGAGCTCCGGAGTCTCAATGCGTGGATGAGACGATGGTGCAGGGAGGAGGGTTTTAGATTCGTTAGGAACTGGGCAACATTCTGGGGAAGGGGGAGCCTATTCCAAAAGGATGGGCTCCACCTTAACCAGGGTGGGACCAGGCTGCTGGCGTCGGCATTTAAAAAGGAGATAGAGCAGCTTTTAAACTAGAAACGGGGGGGGGGAAGGCCGACAGTTGCTCAAAAGCGCATGGTTCGGGATAAGGTATCTTTCAAAGATATCACCAAAACAGGGAAGATAGGGTATCCTGATAGTGAGGTTGCAAAAGATACCAAAGTAGATCAGGTGTCCTTAAATAAAAATAAAAATCAGACAAAAGATTACAAATTAATACTGTCAAGTACTAAGCATGATGTAAATAGGAACAACAAACATAGTTTGAAATGTCTATATGCGAATACCAGGAGCCTAAGAAATAAGATGGGAGAGTTAGAATATATTGCAATAAATGAAAAATTAGATATAATAGGCATCTCTGAGACCTGGTGGAAGGAGGATAACCAGTGGGACACTGTCATACCGGGATACAAATTATATCGCAGTGATAGGGTGGATCGAATTGGTGGAGGTGTAGCATTTTTCTTTTAATTTTATCTTTTAACATTTTTATTGAATATTAAACGCCAATCAAAACATATCTCATAAACGTTTTCATTTGTATACAATGCAAATTCCCCACCCCAAAACCTTCTTCCATTATGTAACTTCTTATTATTCCAGAACCTGTGGAATAGTTGTGTCCAACCAGCAGTTGGAGATAGAGAACTGAAAATTGAACCAAGACATATCTCTTTTGGCATCCAGTCCAGCTCCTCAGTATTTCCTATCTCCAGCAGATGGATGGACACACTTTTCAGCCTTTGGTTCCAAGTGCTTTGTGGGTGGCTCCAGTCTGCAGTGTTATATCTGGAGATCTTCAGATCTCCGTCTCTGGTGCCCCACAAATTTACTTCTTTCCTCCCTTCACCTCTCCCATTTCCTGTGGAGCTCTCCTTTTCCAGCACCACAATCTTAAAAAAAATAAAAAGGAGAAGGAAAGAGATTTTCTGGAGAGCATGGATAGAGTATCAGTCCAGTGACTTTCATCTGTGGTAAGACTTGTGGAGACTGTGAGCTTGGGGGGAGCAGCCAGGAGTGGTAAGTTTGACTAAAGTTTGACTTAGAACTGCTTGGAGGGCTGCAAGTTGTACTTAGTGCGGGGGAGGGATCCTGACTCACCACTTAGGACACATTGTGCTGCGCTTGTGACGGGGTGAATAGGGACTCCCACAGAGGCAGTTAAGTGGTATTCCCGCTGTGGGACCTGCTGGCCAGCGTCAGGGCATTGCAGTGCTTGCAAGCCAGGAATTTCGTAGAACGCGGAGGAAATGGTCGGCAGCAGCACATCTTTCGATTTCCACATGTTTGCTCGTCAGGTTAGTGTTAGGTTAGTGTGTTTGTTTATTCTGAGTTTCTCCTTACTGCTTGTCTACATAAATACCGAGGAGCTGGACTGGATGCCAAGAGATATGTCTCATCTCAGTTATCAGTTCTCTGTCTCCACCTGCTGGTTGATGGGCACAACTGTTCCACAGGTTCTCTAATAGTGGGAAGGACTAATGGAAAAATGTTATCAGGTAAGGCCTATTTTCTCCTTACCTTCCCCATGTAATAATCCCCCTCCTCTCGTACCCAACCCCACCCCATCATCACAAGCCTGAGCAAGGTACCAACAAGTCCTTCGAAATAGTACAATTATCAAGAAGGTCTTGTTTCTTATAACCTCCCTTGTTCAGAATGGAAATAACTATCCTCTGAATCCAGTGGCGTAGCAAGGGCGGGGCGGTGGGGGCGGTCCGCCCCGGGTGTCAACGGGTGGGGGGGTGCATCCGTCCACCCCCCCGGCGCAGCGCCTCCCCCCCCACATGGTCCCCACCTGCCTACGAGCGCCATCCATCTGCAGCGCTGCTGTAAAGAAGAAATCGCTTTGTCGGCCCTTCCCTCACTCACTGTGTCCCGCCCTTGAGGAAATAGGAAGTTACGTCAGAGGGCGGGACACAGTGAGTGAGGGAAGGGCCGACGAAGCGATTTCTTCTTTACAGCAGCGCTGCAGATGGATGGAGCTCGTAGGCAGGTGGGGACCGTGTCGGGGAGGTGCTATGCCGGGGGGGGGGGGTGTCGACGCCGGTGGGGGGGTGTCGTGTTGGTCTGCACCCGGGGGGGGGGGGGGTGCAGCGGCGATCCGCCCCGGGTGGCAGCTGCCCTCGCTACGCCACTGTCTGAATCCTCCTACCTTCTCTCCCATCCCCTACAATGCTGGAAGGGTATTTTTTTTGCTTTCCAAGTACTACCTAAAATATGCCCACCTACTTCTTGTTCATTATTATACTCCTCGCTGTCAGAGACAAAGTTTGCAGATCAGGGTTCCCAAATGAAAAGGAACTGTGTTTTTCACCTAGAGGTAAGATGAGCCTCCCTCACCTCTTATTGCACTAATATGTGAAGAAGATTCCTCTATTTCCAGAAGGATGGGGGGGCTTAATTTATTTATTTATTTATTTTAGGGCTCATCCTGGCTTCATGTGGGTACTGACCAGCCATTCATTTCCGTGTCTGTGGGTGCAGATCTGCAGGTCTGGACCATTGCTAGAGATGGCTCTGCATTCTACCGTGGTTCAGTATCTCTACAGCATCCAGCAGGTAAGCTCAATGGAGGTGGAGATTGCGTTTATAATAAACAAATTCCAAGGGCTGAAAAGCTTTTTTTCATCATATCATTTGACTTTAGAGATGAGCATTTTTTTTTATTCTTGCTAAATTGAGAAATAATAGATAGAAAGCAAAGAAAACTCCTTTGTCATATATGCTGTTGTCAGGACACATCTAGCCAGTCAGGCTTTCAGGATACCCAAAATAAATATACATGAGAGAGATTTACAGATGGTGGAGGTAGTGCATTGCAGATTTCTCTCATGCATATTCATTTTGGGTATCCTGAAAACCTGACTGGCTAGGTATGCCCCGAGGACTGGGTTGAGATCCCCCTGGTCTAATAGAAAAACACTCAATTTGAAAGCCAGCTAGCTGCACCCTGAGAAGTTGATTTTATAATAGGACACCCAAGCGAGAAGTCCAAAAAGGCACAGACTTAATCCTCTTATACAGTGGGGGAAATAAGTATTTGATCCCTTGCTGATTTTGTAAGTTTGCCCACTGACAAAGACATGAGCAGCCCATAATTGAAGGGTAGGTTATTGGTAACAGTGAGAGATAGCACATTACAAATTAAATCCGGAAAATCACATTGTGGAAAGTATATGAATTTATTTGCATTCTGCAGAGGGAAATAAGTATTTGATCCCTCTGGCAAACAAGACCTAATACTTGGTGGCAAAACCCTTGTTGGCAAGCACAGCGGTCAGACGTCTTCTGTAGTTGATGATGAGGTTTGCACACATGTCAGGAGGAATTTTGGTCCACTCCTCTTTGCAGATCATCTCTAAATCATTAAGAGTTCTGGGCTGTCGCTTGGCAACTCGCAGCTTCAGCTCCCTCCATAAGTTTTCAATGGGATTAAGGTCTGGTGACTGGCTAGGCCACTCCATGACCCTAATGTGCTTCTTCCTGAGCCACTCCTTTGTTGCCTTGGCTGTATGTTTTGGGTCATTGTCGTGCTGGAAGACCCAGCCACGACCCATTTTTAAGGCCCTGGCGGAGGGAAGGAGGTTGTCACTCAGAATTGTACGGTACATGGCCCCATCCATTCTCCCATTGATGCGGTGAAGTAGTCCTGTGCCCTTAGCAGAGAAACACCCCCAAAACATAACATTTCCGCCTCCATGCTTGACAGTGGGGACGGTGTTCTTTGGGTCATAGGCAGCATTTCTCTTCCTCCAAACACGGCGAGTTGAGTTCATGCCAAAGAGCTCAATTTTTGTCTCATCTGACCACAGCACCTTCTCCCAATCACTCTCGGCATCATCCAGGTGTTCACTGGCAAACTTCAGACGGGCCGTCACATGTGCCTTCCGGAGCAGGGGGACCTTGCGGGCACTGCAGGATTGCAATCCGTTATGTCGTAATGTGTTACCAATGGTTTTCGTGGTGACAGTGGTCCCAGCTGCCTTGAGATCATTGACAAGTTCCCCCCTTGTAGTTGTAGGCTGATTTCTAACCTTCCTCATGATCAAGGATACCCCATGAGGTGAGATTTTGCGTGGAGCCCCAGATCTTTGTCGATTGACAGTCATTTTGTACTTCTTCCATTTTCTTACTATGGCACCAACAGTTGTCTCCTTCTCGCCCAGCGTCTTACTGATGGTTTTGTAGCCCATTCCAGCCTTGTGCAGGTGTATGATCTTGTCCCTGACATCCTTAGACAGCTCCTTGCTCTTGGCCATTTTGTAGAGGTTAGAGTCTGACTGATTCACTGAGTCTGTGGACAGGTGTCTTTCATACAGGTGACCATTGCCGACAGCTGTCTGTCATGCAGGTAACGAGTTGATTTGGAGCATCTACCTGGTCTGTAGGGGCCAGATCTCTTACTGGTTGGTGGGGGATCAAATACTTATTTCCCTCTGCAGAATGCAAATAAATTCATATACTTTCCACAATGTGATTTTCCGGATTTAATTTGTGATGTGCTATCTCTCACTGTTACCAATAACCTACCCTTCAATTATGGGCTGCTCATGTGTTTGTCAGTGGGCAAACTTACAAAATCAGCAAGGGATCAAATACTTATTTCCCCCACTGTAAAGGCAACGTACGAAAAAGAATACCCATATAATATATACGCTGCTTTCCTCCCCCCCCCTTTCCTTTATAGATGCCTTGTATGTGTGTACAAATGTTCTTCTGCATGTATATAATTACATAAAGATATGTAGTAGTTTCTAAAGAGCATACCCCACCGACTCAACATAAAATACCTGGACACTTATGACACAATGGAACCAAAGACCGTATTGGACATTATCTGACTCTTCCTACCCCCCCCCCCCCCCCCCTCTCTAAGCTCCCCCAACTGTACCTACCACACATGTACCTCATTCTACCACAAAACTGCCTTGAATTAATCCACACCATATATTTGTTCAGACCGGAATTGGCTAACGCCGTTAACGCCATCCTTACTTGTGGGACATGGCGGAGTTCTTCTGCCCACCCATCTTGGACCCAGGCCCACCCAAAATTGGGTGTCTGGCTACGCCCCTGCCACAGACTGTGAAAATCTTATGAGGTTGTACCTCTGTCAGGACAATTTGGATGTTCTGAGCTAAGTAAAGTTTACTTTTTGTTAGAATTAGAATCCATTCATTAGTAAGGATGGAAGTTTAAGCAATTCTAGTAATGTTATAAGAGTTTTCGCTCTATTTTGAGTTTTCTTTACTTGCAGGAAGGCTTCTCTTTTTGAATGAGGATTTTAGTCTAGTGAGGTATTGCTAATTAGTGTCTATTCATAGTGAGATTTAGTGTTGTGGGTATTTGGATCTGTATTGTGTTAAATTGTGTTACCCTCCCTTCTGTTTTTTAAACACAGACTTTTCTCCCACTTCTTTACAATTTTTGAAATATTCTGGGAGTTTTTCTCTGTGTTTTTTTTTTTCTCGGAAGGTGGTGGAAGCCTGTGATGGTAATATCTACAGTGGAGCATAAAAGTCAGGCTCCCTGTTACACTGAGGCTATTTTTTAAAATTTAAAATATTTTATCTTTCAGATCTGAATCCCCAGTGTGACACTATATTGGAGTGATGTGTTTGATAGTTTCTTTGTTACTGTATATGCGACCATCTCTGGGAAAAGGTGACTAGTCACCTCAAACAAAAATGAAGTTTTAATGAATTCTGTTAGAGCAAACTATTTGTAATACAACAATCCAAACCCCATTCTTTTATGTGAAATTTTTTTTTAAATACATAAGTTCAAACATGTAACTTTTGCAGACTGCTTATTGCACCCATGGCATGAAAAATCAGCTATTCTCCACATTTTTAATCACCTTTTTCCCAGAGACGGTCACATATGGAGGAGTGGAGGAGTGGCCTAGTGGTTAGGGTGGTGGACTTTGGTCCTGAGGAACTGAGTTTGATTCCCACTACAGGCACAGGCAGCTCCTTGTGACTCTGGGCAAGTCACTTAACCCTCCATTGCCCCATGTAAGCCGCATTGAGCCTGCCATGAGTGGGAAAGCGCAGGGTACAAATGTAACAAAAATAAAATAGATACTATTGGAGATTCTACATGGAATGTTGCTACTATTGGAGATTCTGTTGCTACTGTTTGAGATTCTACTTGGAATGTTGCTACTATTGGAGATTCTACATGGAATGTTGCTATTCCACTAGCAACATTCCATGTAGAAGGCTGCGCAGGCTTCTGTTTCTGTGAGTCTGACGTCCTGCACGTACGTGCAGGACGTCAGACTCACAGAAGCAGAAGCCTGCGCGGCCACATTGATGGAATAGCAACATTCCATGTAGAATCTCAAATAGTAGCAACAGTGGAGGAGTGGCCTAGTGGTTAGGGTGGTGGACTTTGGTCCTGGGGAACTGAGGAACTGAGTTCAGTTCCCGGCACAGGCAGCTCCTTGTGACTTAGGGCAAGTCACTTAACCCTCCATTGCCTGCCGCATTGAGCCTGCCATGAGTGGGAAAGCGCAGGGTACAAATGTAACAACAACAAAAAAATATTCTAGTGTTATGTACAGTTTGGTTCACCAATAAAGATACTAAAAAAAAAAAAAAACAGTAGTAGTAGTATACATACCAACCAGATTGTGGCATGAAAGGAGCAGATCACACAGGAAAGGTCCTTCGAGAAATACTTTATTCATGTGAGGTCTATAAAAAAGCCCGACATTTGGCCGTGTTTCGCCCACGCAAGGGCTGCGTCAGAGGCTAAAGTAACCAAGTGGTGTTTACATGCCACTTCACCTCCTCGGTAAAAAGCAATCTACGCCAAAAGATGGAAACCTCACACACCGCATTTCAGTAATGTAACTGTGTGATCTATTCCTTTCATACCGCTGTTTTGGATCTTGTGGATCACTTGCCCTCTTGTTTACTGGTTACAACCAGATTGTGTGCAGGAATTCCCGTGGTGTACTTTGGGCAGGGCAGAGCAGAGGCAGAATGGCAATGTACATGTATATTTCATAAAATATGTGTAAATGCACAGAATCCATGGGCACATGTACACCTGTAAAGCAGACATGAATGTGTGCACTATTGCAGTTCTGGGAGCCTATATTATGAAAGGCAGATAGGCACCTGTATTGCCTTTATAAAACTCACAAAGCAAAATACAGCTATTCTTAATGCAGTAACAGTTTTGTTTGTCCATGGACCATCAAATACGGGGCTATCGTAAATCCATCTGTGCAAACTGAGCACTGAATAAGCCTTCCATAAATATCATCATTGGTCCATATTCATTTTGAATCCATAGATCGATCATTCAAGTGCCAACATCATAAATAAAGTGCATAAATTGCTTACCTTACAAGAGAGCAAAACAGAGCACCAACACAATCAGGATCTGCTTCAGGATGCAGCTTCAAGACGTTCAATTGTAAATTTCCATTACGTAGCTTCCCACTATTACAGAACTTGTGAGATAGTTGTGTTCATCAACCAGCAGCTGGAGATAGAGAAATGAAAACTGAGCTGAGATATATCTCTCTTGGCATCCAGACCAGCTCCTCAGTATTTTCTATCTCCAGCAGGTGGATGGACACACATTTCAGCCTCTGGTTCCGAGTGCTTTCCTCCTGGTCCAGTTGGTCAACTGGCCGCAGTTGAGCTTTGCAGGTGTCCTGAGTCTGCAGAGTCATATCTGGAGGTCTTCAGATCCCTGTCTCTGGTGCCCTGCAAATTTACTTCTTCCCTTCCTTCACCTCTCTCCTGTTTCCTGTGGAGCTCTCCTTTTCCTGCATAACAACCTTTTAAAAAACAAAAAAGGAAGAAGAAAGAGGTTTGCTGGAGAGCATGAGACAAATACTCTTTCTCATCTATGGTAAGACTGGTAGAGACTGTGAGCTAGGGGGGAGCAGCTGACAGTAGTAAGTCTGACTGAAGTTTGACACAGAATCGCTTGGAGGGCTGCGGGTTCTAATTAGCTCAGGGGCGGGATCCTGTGCTGTGTGAGGGACCCGCCAGCAGGTATTGGGGCATTGCAGTGCCTGCAAGCTGGGAATCGCAGAGGACACGGAGGAAACAGTTGACGGCAGCACATCTTCGGATATGGTGCAGCATCCTAATATGCTGGGGTCTTTGGGCTCTCTGGCAAGGCTGGTGCTGAGTTTGATGCAGGAGAGCGCAGGAACGGGAGCCATTTTGTCAGGGCTGACTAGGAGTGAGGAGCAACCTGTCTGATCACGCAGCCATCATTTTACAGCCTCAGGGCTCAACAGAACTTTCAGCTTTATCGGGATCATTGTTTTCTCTGGAGCTTATATTGTACACCAGGCGTATTTATGAAGCAGGGACAGTCGGAGTGGTGCTTCAGTTTCTCACCCCACTGCCCCTCCGGCTCCTGAGAGATCTCATTTAGATCTCCAGGAGTGAGCAGCTGAGGCTGTCTCTGCTTCTCCTTCCTTATGTGATGTGGCCTCGGTTTATTCAGAGGAGCCATTTAGAGTAGAGGGAGCTCCCTCCTGAGGCAGGGGATAATCTGAAAGTACTGAGGTGGTTTCATAAAGAAGAGCTCAGTACAGCGGTGTAGCAAAAGCGGGGCAGTGGGGGCGGTCCACCCCGGGTGCATGCCGCTGGAGGGGTGCAGAGAGCAGCCGCACGCCTGTCGTCTCAGCTGTTTCCCTGCTCCCTCTTCCCTGGAACAGGTTACTTCCTGTTCCGGGGCAGAGGGAGCAGGGAGCCAGCAGAGCCGAGAGCTGCGCGGCTGCTCCCAGCAGCCAAGAATGCACCCGGAGGGGGGGGGGTGATGCGCTGGGGGGTGTCATTGCACCGGGGGGGGGGGGGGGTGCACCAGCGATCCGCCCCGGGTGGCAGCCGACCTAGGAACGTCACTGGCTCAGTATTCTTATTTCTGAGGCACTGGTAGTGCTTTCCATTGCGGAGCCTTCTACTTCAGCGTCAGGAGTTCCATCTTTGTTGATCATGAGGTCCTTTTAAGGCTTTTCTGATGCATCCAGATTCAGGACTTGATTATAGCAGAATGGGTCTCACTGGACGCGGGGCTGTGAGTGGGAAGAGCCATGGCTCACCTCTACCCATTAGTTCTGCAGGAGAAAAATAAATTGTTACTTCCCAGGGTGGACTTCCTGGTTACGGTGGTGGCTAAGAAGACCACCTTGCTGGTGGAAGGGGGCATTGCCCTAAAAGACCTACAGGATAGGAAGCTAGAAGGCTCACTGAAACAAACCTTTGAAGTGGCCTCTTTGGGCCTTTAAGCAACAATGTGCAGCGTATTCATGACAGGACCATGCCTGAAGCAATATTAGAAGTCTGCAACACAAGACAGGTGCCATAATGCCCAGCTGGAAGCAGGGTTGGCCTACTTGGCGGATGCTATTTATAACATGTTACGAGTTATGGTCCGCAGTACATCTTTGGCTGTCAGGCACATGGGCAACTCCTGGTTGCAGCATCAGGCAGCGGATGCAGCATCAAAGTCACGTCTACTTAAACTGCCCTTTTGGGGGGAAGTGGCTATTTGGAGAAGATCTCAGTAACTTGTTGATAAAACTGGGGGAAACTAAGCCACAGTGGTTGCCGGAGGATAAGCTGAAAGCCTCTGGTTGTCCTTTTTCAGTAGGGTCTTGATCTAAATTTTGAAACGTTACACGGTACCAGCCTGGTCATCAGCAATATGGTCAGAGGTCCTTCTTTCAGGCATGCCAATCTTTTGTTTGGACAGGAAGTTCTCTTCTCAGCTAGAGTGTCCAATGCCTCCAGAGCTTCACAATTCTACAAGGCTGTTCCACTCTTGTCTTCCTCTGGTGGGAGATGGCTTCTGGAGTTTTTTGTGAGGAGTTGGCTAAAATCATGTCAGAGCAGTGGGTTCAGGATATTCTTACAGAAGGTTACAAGTTGGAGTTCTCTCGCCCGGTCGCTCCTCTCTTCTTGCAGTCTCCTTGTCGAAAAGGAACCAAGGCAGTCAAGGTTCAGGCCACTATAGATTTTTTGCTGGCACTCTGGGCCATTGTTCCCCAGGCCAAACAGGGACAAGGCATATACTCCATCTACTTCATTGTCCCAATGAAGAAAGGCACCTTTAGTCCAGTCTTAGCATTCTTATGGAGACACTGAGAACAGTCATAGCCTTGGTTCAAGCAGGAGAATTTCTCACCACCCTCTATCTCAAGGAGGTGTACTTGCATATATCCATATGGCCGCCACATCAGAGGTTTCTACATTTTGCGGTGTGGGAATTGACGTTGCAGCGCGTTTGGAAGACAGTTTTGGGGCTTTGACCCTCAGGGCGGCGGTGGTGGTACCAGGATCCCACCCACTCTAGGGATTGCTTTTGAACATCCCACAGGTTCTGGAATAGTGGGAAGATACGTAATGGAAGGAGGAATACTTTTCTTTCGTCCTTCCCACTATTCCAGATGCCTGCCCAAGGTTTAAGATGTTTTAATTGGTGTGAGTAACTGGTCAAGTAACGACTGTTACCTTGCATGGTGCTTCCTGCTTATCTCTTGTTCTCTACATGTTGTTCAGAGATAAGAGAAGTTCACGCATATTTGCTCATCTGGTTAGTATTAGGTGGGGTTACCATATGTCTGGATTTACCCGGACATGTCCTCCTTTGACATGTCCGGGCAACTGGGCAGGTTTTGCCAATCTGCCCGTTTGTCTGGATTTCTATAGGACGGCCCGCCAGCCTGCCTGCCCATTTGTCCAGGAATCCGGACAAACGGACAGATTGCTAGCCTCCCCTCCCCTTAGTTACTACTGCCCTGGTGGTCTAGTGACCTCTTCCGCCTTTGAATCGGCGCCAAGATCACCAACAGGACAGATGCATGCAGGGCAGCGCTCCGGGCAGGAAAGAGGGGTCTCTTTCCTGCCCCGAAGAGGTCACTAGACCACCAGGGCAGTAGTAAGGTAAGGTGAGGGGGGTGACGGGGAGGGGAGGTGATGGGGTGTGTGACAGGGGAGGGGAAATGTGACGGGGCGGAGGGAGGGCATGAAAGGGGTGGGGCATGTGTCCTCCTTTTTTGGGTACAAAATATGGTAACCCTAGTATTAGGTTAGCAAGTTTGTTTAAGGTCATGTTTATTCTGAGTTTCTCCTTACCGCTTGTCTGTGTAAATACTGAGGAGTTGGACTGGATGCCAAGAGGAGAGATGTCTCAGCTCAGTTTTCAGTTCTCTGTCTCCACAACTATCCACAGAGAGGGAAGTGGTACGTGGACCAATGACTCCAGGGAGACGGGATACTGATGTACTAAGTACCGCTTTATTCACAGACTCGACACAGTACCGTGTTTCGGCCACAGGCCTGCCTCAGGAGTCTTGAGTGTTTCTGGTACTAGGAATCGATCTGGAGGTTAAATGGTTTGGAAATAGGAAACAGGTTCTGAAATAGTGAGCAGGACTAATGGAAAGAAAATTATCAGGTAAGACCTAAGTTGTCCATAATGATTATTCTTCGTAGTAGGAGAACTCTTTACACCTGAGCAGTAAGTCGATGATATTTATGGAAAGCTTATCCGGTGCTCAGTTTCAACAGATGAATGTGTGATAGCCCTGCTATTTCATGGTGTATAAAATTATATATGGATTTATGATAGCCCTGCTGTTTCATGGTATGTATATAAGAAATTGCACAAAGAGTTGGTTTACTCAAGTACTTGCATTATTGGGATAGATGTATTTTGTTTTATGAGTTTTCTCACTCACCTGTTTTGAGATGTTTGTGCCTTCATAAAATAGACACACTTTTGAACATTTCACGTGGGTGCCCTGTTATGAAATGATCCCTTAAGTGGATAATTGTGTAATATGTTGCCTAGAGAAAAGGAAAAAAATACATGTCTTTTATGCCTGATTTTCAAAGACCCATCAGCGTATCTGTTACATGGTTTATTTTTTTGTCAAGACAATGCACCTGCATTTTGCCTTTATAAAGTACAGTTGACATAGCCCACAAAGTTACACATGCTCCAAGGTAAAGTGTATCTACTGTGGGTACACACATATTTTATGAAGTGTGCATGGACCTTGTAACTCTGGCCCCAACTCCACCCTAGCATTAACTCGTAGATTCTACTCCTGCTGGAATTCTTCACCAAAAAATGTCAAAATTTTGCACACAAAGTTTGCAAATTCCACGCACAAATTTTGCAAATTCTGCAAGTTTATTTTGCAGAATTTAACCAGTATTACAGCCCCTCTCCTTGTACGCAGATACCATCCAAATTTTTCCCAGCAACCATAGCATCCACCTTCTTTACAGCCCTCTCCCTCCCTGCACCCACACATAGCATCCCCCCTCCCACCCACAGCATCCCTTTTAATACAGCATCCTCTTTTTTACAGCCACCCACAGCATCCCCCCTTTTTTTACAGTCCCTCCCTCCCCCACACATAGTACCCCCACTTTTTGCAGCCCCCTCCCAATCACAGCATCCCCCCTTTATTTTTTTTTTTACAGCCCCTCCCTCCCTCCAGACACCCCCGCACTCACCTGTGAGGTAGGAGGAGCCGCAATGGGAGGACCTCTTTGGGGCAGGAAAGAACCCCGCTCTTTAATGGCCTGCTGCCTCCACTCTCTCACTGGTGCCATGCTTTTTCAAACGGTTGCCGAGACCTGATGACTGAAGAGGCCACTAGGCCACCGGGGCATGCTGTGCTCAGGTAGGCTTGGCGGCAGCGAGCGGGCAGGGGAGAGTGCAGATTCTGCACAGAAATGTTGAATTCTGCAAGACTGGGAAGTTCTGAGCAAATTCTGCGCTCCACTGTCACGCAGAATTGCAGCAGGAGTAAGATCCCTATGTGCAGTCCATATGAAAGAACACACAACATATATATATATATATATATATATATATATATATATATATATATATATATATATATATATATATTTATATTTATGTGCCCTATATCCCTGCACTATTTCATTAGAAATAGTAAAATGAGATTTATCTCCATCCCTCTGTATTCTTCACTTTATTGGTTCAACCTCTTTGAAGACAGAATACTAAGTGGGTTTGTTCTCTATACAGTGAAACCTTGGTTTTTGTCGATAATCCATCCGAAAACAATCAGCGAAATCCAAAACTGATGAAAACCGAGGCAATTAACGAGGACGCCCAAAATCGGGAGAAGGAAGTCCATCTTCCGATACAAATTGGGAGATGGACGTCCTTCTTTTTCGACGAAATCCGAGGCAACCAACGAAAACCGAGACAAATTTCTCGTCGAAAAAATCAACAAAATCCAAAACCGACGTCAACAAAACAGTAATTTTGTGTCATTGCTCTGTTCAGATCACTGTTTAAACGTTTGTCTTTATTTTAGGTGACAGTTGGTACCATGTTCCTTCTCCTCAAAAGCAAAAATTAAAACAAATCTCTGTTGGACAAACTTCTGTCTTTGCTGTGGATGAAAATGGTAAGAACCTAGTCGTTAACATAAAAGTGAGAAATAAATATTCAGAAACTCACAAATGTCCATCTTAAGAAAAGAAAATGGAGGATGTGGACTGGATCATATCATTTTACTTCTAGTTGACAGAAAAGTAAAAGACCAGATAGAGAAAAAGTGGTGGGAAATTCCAATAAATAATATCTTTTTTTTAACTCTTTAAAGAACTATTTTTATACTGCCCATGCAGCTTGCAGGTCTATGGGTTCTTTCTAGTGAAAGCTTACTATCCAAGGAATCTCCCTCTGGAAAATGAAAATGCATGAGGAAGCAGGTAGTCTTCAACCTGTGTACTTTACATACAGTTGTGCACCTCTACCTTAGAAACGTGATGGTAGATAAGGGCCAAATGGCTCATCCAGTCTGCCCTTCCTCAGTACCCACTAACTCCTCCTTTTCCTAAGGGATCCAAGTACCTGTCCCATGCTCCCTTAAATTCTGACACAGTGTTCATCTCCACAACCTCCACCAGGAGGCCATTCCATGCATCCACCACCCTTTCCATGAAAGAGTATTTTCTTAGGTTCCACTTAATCCTGCCGACGTTTCTGCACTGGTCTGGAGTGGCTTTTTAGAAAGAATCAGGACATCTCAAGTTCCACTAGTATTTTAGACCAGGATCTGGCAGTGCACAGCCTGTTCTAAGATATATGGTGAAATTGACTTTTATGCTTGGATTACACGAGGCAGCAACATCCATTTCAGAAATCTTAAATATCAACAGACACAACATAGTAACGTAAATGTATGTGCCAGTATTTCAGAAAGCATATGTGTATGTTAGCCATTTTAGAAAAATATACGTCTGTGTTTTCAGATGCTGTCGGAACCCACTTTCCTTGGCCGGTAACATTTGGGGGGGGGGGGGGGACATAAAACACTAGAAGATTAAGAGGGTAGACATCCTGGGAAAGACATGTCTCGTCCGTTATTTTGGATATAGATGTGCATTTTCCTTCTGAAAAAGGGAATGCATGTTTATTTTATCCTCTCCTAGACTCAGGCTATGTTTCCTTGCCATATGTAGGCTTTTGAGATTTAGACATGTATGCAATCGATATGTGTAAATGCTGGGTTATGTACGTCTAAAACACATGTGGTGGACCTTTTAGAAAGGTGCGCTAGTATTTTTAGCATGTGCACTGTAAACGTGCTGTAGGCTCTGTTTTTTTTAATGCAATAACATTTCATCTTTGTAAAAACAGTGTTTGAAAATTGTCCCTTCTTTAGTGCAGGTTAACAGTGGGCTTAGCCATCTCAGACCTTTTAACAATTCTCCTCCTTTTGTTTATAAAAACATCCAAGTCATAAACTGAGATCAGTTTATCGTTCAACACAAACGTCTATACCATTAAAGTCAAGACATTAAACAACAAAAAATGATTGAACCATTCTAGTTAAAATTATTAATACTCCAAACTCAGTATCTCCCCCAAACAGGGTTGTACTTTTTGAGGTCTTTTTTAATTTGGGTGCCAAGCTTTTTAAATAGAAGCAGCCTCGGCAACCTGTTCTCTCCAGCAGTCCATCTGCGGCACCGTCTTCCAAACAAAGGTAGTGGTGTGAATCAGTGGCGTAGCAAGGGCGGGGCAGTCCGCCACGGGTGTCAACGGGTGGGGGAGTGCATCCATCCCCCCCCCCCCCCGGTGCAGCACCTCCCCCCTGACACAGTCCCCACCTGCCTACGAGCTCCGTCCATCTGCAGACGAAGATGGCACCTTCCCCCCCCCCGGCGTGGACCCCCCCCCCCCCCCCGACACGGTCCCCACCTGCCTATGAGCTCCATCCATCTACAGCGCTGTAAAGAAGAAATCCCCAAAATGGCCACTCCATTTCTTAAAAAAAGAAAAACCTACTTTTTACCCACTGCAGTAAAAGGGAGCCTTGGCGCTCGTCAAAAACACATGCCGACACCAGCGCAGGCTCCCTTTTGCCGTAGCTTGGTAAAACGGACCCTAAATGTCCCCATGCAAAACTTTTTTGGGTTTTTTGATAGTGGAAATGTGTAGAGTGGACTACATTTTCTGTACATCTGACATTCTGTCAGTGCGTTGATCTGTGGTGACTTCCCAGGTCTGCCTGGGCTCTTACCATGTAGGGAGGTACTCCAGATGATCTGGAGAATCTGCGAAATCGGAAAATGCTGCACAAGGACTTGCTTTTCTCTTTTTTTTTTTTTTAGCAGAATACTCTGCATAATGATCCATGATGAGTACCAGCTTACTTCTGCCCAGTGCTGCTTGTTTTCACAGGTAATTTATGGTTTCGCCAGGGAATTACTCCAAGTTATCCTCAGGGATCCAGCTGGGAACATGTTTCAAATAACATCCGAAAAGTTTCAGTAGGACCCCTTGACCAGGTTGGTGCAGTTCATATCTAAGATGGCAGTTCTATAGATTGGCGCCAAGATTTACACCAACAAAAAGCAAACTCCAAAAAACTGGAGAAAAAAGGGGGAATAAACCCCTACGTGAAGAACACCTTAAGACAGAAGTAGGGTGGACCAAATGACTTCCAGTAGCCAGGATTAAGCGATCATCATTATTTTGGATTGGGTTGTAGCTGACAGAGCATTTTGACCCCTGAGGCAGACGGTTTTCTGCCAAAACACAGCCCTCTGTTAGGCCTTTTCAAAATTTGGGTGCTTTGTCAATAAAATAGTGATTGCTTATGCCTGGCTGCTGGAAGTTATTTGGTCCATCCCTACTTCTTTCCTAAAGCCAAGATTTAGGCGCCCTAATGCCATGCACTTAGCACCAATGGCTTTTTGGCACCAAGATTCTGTAGGTTGGCATTGGTGGCCCTAAAGTTGGGCACCAACAGTTATGCCAAGTCAATGGCAGTTGTAACTCTTGGCATCTAATTGGGTCCTGACGTGCATGTAACATAGTATTCTATCAGTTGCATGCATATTCTACAGACACGCCCATTCCCCACCCTTACTGTGCCCGTGTTTATGCATCCTCGCACTTACAAGCTAAATGATGTTGGCGTGTATGTTACAGAATTGCACCCGGAGCTTACATGCATCATTTAGTCAATTCGAAGTGCTGATCACGCACAAAAGTGCTATTTATTGAATAATTTATGCACACAATTATCTCTAGGTGCCAATTTATAGAATTGTCCTTCACGTAAATATTTTTACTTATTTGTGTTATGATTATAGCCTAATGGTATTACAGTGGCCTGAGAACCAGGGGAAACCGGGTTCAATTCCTGCTGCGGTTCCTTGTGACTCTGGGTAAGTCACTTAACTTTCCATGGCCCCAGGTATAAAATCTAATATTTAAACCATTTTGATTGTAAGCACAAAAAGGCAGGTAGATCAAGTCCTATCCCCTTTCCCTTATATCAAATCCCCAAAAAATTCAAAATTCTGCGCAAAAAAATTCAAAATTCTGCACACAAAGTTTGCAAATTCTACAAAATTCTGCACACAGAATTTTCAGATTTTTTTGCAGCCTCCTCCCTCCCCACAGCATCCCCCCTTTTTTTTATAGCCCTCCTGCCATCCAAAGCATCCCTTTTTTGGGGTTTTTTTTTACATCCCTCCCCCCTTCTCCACAGCATCCCTTTTTTATTTTTTTTTAACAGCCAACCACATCTTGTCTCCCTCCAGACACCCCTGCACTCACCTGAGGTAGAAGGAGTAGGAGCTGAAGCAGGAGTACTGTTTGGGGGCAGGAAAGAAAACCACTCCTTCCCGCCCCGCTGCCGACGCTCTCTTGCCATTCTTTTTCAAATGGCCACTGAGACGTCAAGTGGTAGTCTCCTGAGATTACCACTTGAAGTCTTGGCAGCCATTTTGAAAAAATACGGCACCAGCAAGAGAGCAGCGACAGCAGGACAGGAAAGAGTGGAGTTTTTTCCTACCCCCTGAAGAGGCCACTAGACCACCAGGGAATGCACAAGTAGGCCGGGCGGAAAGTTGGGTGAGCAGGCGGGGAGTCAGCTGAGCGGTGGGGGTCCGCCCTTTTGTGGATTCTGCACGGAAATGTTGAATTCTGTGCAACTGGGGAATTCTGCACAAATTCTGCACTCCACAGTCACGCAGAATTCTGGCAGGAGTAAGAAACGTATCGGGAACTGTACATCTTTATTTGTGTGTAATACCCCAATTGGACATTTGAATGAAACAGCTTGGGCCTAGATATTCAGTGGCACTTATCCAGGTAACAGTAGCTCCTAGCCCAATAAATGTTGCTCACTGTGGCCATACCCAGATTCCCAGTACCATTATCTGTCTAATACTACTGGAAGTCTTTGCTGACCACCATGGTGCTATCCAGATAGTACATAAGTATTGCCATACTGGGAAAGACCAAAGGTCCATCAAGCTCAGCATCCTGTTTCCAACAGTGGCCAATCCAGGTCCCATAAAGATCCCATAAAAGTACAAAACATTCTATGCTGCTTATCCCAGAAATAGTGGATTTTCTCCAAGTCCATGGACTTTTTCTTTAGGAAGCTGTCCAAACCTTTTTTAAACTCCGCTAAGCTAACCGCCTTTACCACATTCTCTGGCAACGAATTCCAGAATTTAATTACATGTTGAGTGAAGAAACATTTTCTCTGATTCGATTTAAATTTACTACATTGTAGCTTCATCGCATGCCCCCTAGTCCAAGTATTTTTGGAAAGCGTAAACAGACTCTTCACTTCTACCCGTTCCACTCCACTCAATATTTTATAGACTTCTATCATATCTCCCCTCAGCCGCCTTTTCTCCAAGCTGAAGAGCCCTAGCCGCTTTAGCTTTTCCTTATAGGGAAGTCATCCCATCTCCTTTATCATTTTCGTCGCCCTTCTCTGCACCTTTTCTAATTCCACTATATCTTTTTTGAGATGCGGTGACCAGAATTGAACACAATATTCGAGGTGCGGTTGCACCATGGTGCTATACAAAGGCATTATCACATCCTCATTTTTGTTTTCCATTCCTTTCCTAATACCTAACATTCTATTTGCTTTCTTAGCCGCAGCAGCACACTGAGCAGAAGGTTTAAACATATCATCAACAACGACACCTAGATCCCTTTCTTGGTCTGTGACTTTTAACGTGGAACCTTGCATGACGTAGCTATAATTCAGGTTCCTCTTTCCCACATGTATCACTTTGCACTTGCTCACATTAAATGTCATTTGCCATTTAGACGCCCATGTCTTCCAGAATTCTGGAATGCGACCTCGCTTAACAGCAGCAACGTCTTCGTACTTGCGTACAAGACAAAACCCCAGTCTATCAAGCATTCATGGACAAAATGGAGCTGTCCTTCCATTCAGGCAAAATGCGCTGTATAGCCAATCGAATAACCGGGCCCTGCTTCCTTGCAACAGGCATGTAAGGGCTGAAGATCTCAGAACAACCACCCTATATGAAAGCTCATGATGAAGGTAGAGTACAGCCTGGATTCTTGCCCAGACTATTTTTGCTTGATATCTTTGTGAAGTGGTGTGACAGGGCCTCCATCTTTTTTTTTTCTTTTTGTGGAAGCAATGGGGAGAGGCAGTGGCGTTGCGAGGGGCGCTGACACCCGGGGCGGATCGCCGATGCGCCCCGCCCCCCCCCCGCCCCCGTGCAGCGTGACCTCCCCCCCCCCCCCGGTGAAGGGACACCCCTCCTACCCCGGCAAAAGAACCCCCCCCCCCGGGTGCACGCCGCTGGGGGGGTGCTGTGCGCTGGTCTGCGTCGTTGGTTTCCATGCTCCCTCTGCCCCGGAACAGGCTACTTCCTGGGCAGAGGGAGCATGGAAACCAACAACGCTGAGCGGCGTACACCCGGGGCGGACCGCCCTCCCCTTGCTACGCCACTGGGGAGAGGGTATGTTCAGATTTGAATTTTTGGCTTGGTAACTTAATAAAGATACTTTACAAAAAAAAAAAGGAATAATATGAAATGATAAGGGAGATTTTAACTCCTAAACCTAACCCTTCAACTGTCCCCTATCCCTGATATGTCCTGTCTGTCCTAACCCTTATCCCTTACTTGTCCTGTTAGTCATAATTAGATTGTAAGCTCTATCGAGCAGGGACTGTCTCTCCATGTTCAAGTGTGAAGCGCTGTGTTCGTCTGGTAGCGCTATAGAAATGATAAGTAGTAGCAGAGTGCCTCATCGCGTGCTGCTGGAAATCAGTGGCCCCTCCGGATATAGGGGACTGGAAGATTAAAGTAAGGCAAATATGGTACATGGAGCGGTTAACGGTGTATAGAAGGGAGGGTGAACTCAAACGCAAGAGGGGATGGATAAAGCTACAACACATGATAGAACAACTCTAAAGGGGCCAAACACACATGGTGGGGGGGGGGTAGGGGGGGGTTCATTTTTTCAATAACAAATGATAAAATAGAGCGATTAACAAAGGGGAACATAGGGGGTTCTAGGGGACGAGGGAATCGGACAGGGGAATTAGGAGGAACTAGAGGGAGGAAAATGTGATTTGTGCGTAGAAATATGTGGACAAATTACCAGTTGTGATGATGTTACAGGATAGATGCAAGAAGTGTTGAGAAAGTTAGGGTTTGTTGATTATAAATGCAAGTAATCTAAAAGAAGTAACTAGAAGTAGTTGACTAGTTTGACTGTGAAGACAAAGCTTAGAGACAGACACCAGAATTGATGTTTAGTTGACTTTATTTGAGCATGGAAAGTTACAAATGTAAACATATGACAAAATGCAATAAAAAAAATGTAAAGTTAAAAAAAAAAAAAGAAATGATTAGTAAGTAATAGGAGATATCTGTGTACATTTCCCATGTCATTTCAAATGAATGCACATCCCTAGTAGGTAAGTCACTTACTAGGCAGTAGGTTTTGGATCTCCATTTTGAAAGAGAAGCGTTCTTGTTATTAACCCATTAGTGCCCAACGTTCCCTTATGGGATGTTATTAAGGGGAACATTGGGCACTAATGGGTTAATCATTGTGGCTGACTGAACAACTGATCTTTGCAGTGTTGTCAAATCTTGGTGGAGATAACGTTAAATGCGGAAGAAGTTGGGATGTGTTCAGGATCAGGGCTCTTGTCACCCTAGTTTCCAGTTCTTTGGTTTCATTTCAGGCCATTCCATGCTTGTGATATTTGCTTTTCTGTCGTACTGGATCATTATCATAAACTTCTCCAGAGCTTCTCTAGTTCAGCTTTGGTTTGTGGTGTTTTAACTGTAATAGTATCTCTTCCCCCAATTCCCTGTAGAAATGTTTTGGGTCTCCTGGACAATAATTAAGCAATACAGATTACAGAATCATTTATATCATTTTATATAACTTTTATACATTATATTTCATGTTGTTTTTGTTTCCATAACACAAACTTTGCCGTGACATCTGTTTGCTTCTAGGTCTGGGTAATAGCAGACAAAGTTCAGGGTAGCCACAGCCTCAGTTGTGGGACAGTCTGTCACCGGACAGGAGTGCAACCGCAAGAACCGAAAGGGAACTCCTGGGACTACGGAATTGGGGTAAGCATCAATTATCTGCTAGCACAGGAAGGATTTCATAGTTTGTAGCTTGTTTGTTTTCTCTGTTTGATGATAAAATGCATGATTACCTGTGTTCTTTCATGACACGTGCTAAGATATCTCATCAATGATGTAAAATCCTTCTGTTTAATAAGCTTAGTTATATTTCATTATGAGGCTCATTTTCAAACCACTTAGGGATCATTTTACAAAGGCGCACTAGCGTTTTTAGTGTGCTCTAAAAATAAGCACGTGCCATTTTCGAGGTGGCGCTGATAGAAGAGGAGGGAGGTCACCTCCCTCATCCAACTGAAGGTAGGGGGGTGGGGAAGGGCCACTAGACCACCGGGGGAGGGGGATTGATCCGTGGCCCACTGGGCCACCAGGGACATCCGAGGGATGCTGGGGGGGTTAGGGGAGGCTGGAGACCAGACCTGTCAAACAAGTGCGGGAGAATTGTCACGTGCAGGAGGATTGTGCCTGAGTCCTCCCACACTTCCACCCTATGATCAGAGAGAATTGCGTGCTTAAGTTTGCATGCAATTATCTCTGATCATAGGGGCGGTAAAGCCCCTCGCTGTTCCAGCGCTATTTTTAGAGCGCTGTTTGGAACAGCACGGGGCTTTTGATTATCTGCCCATGTATGCTAAAGCCCTGCAGTTACATCGACTAAGGAGCACTGGAACTTCATCAATAATAACCCCAATCCAGTCTCTACGCAATGTGACACTAAGGTGCTGAAACAGTTTTTGTTGTCAATTGACTCTCTGTAATGTGAGATGTGTCTTCATTGTTCTGTTAGTACAGACTCTTCTCTCTCCTTCTCTGCTCATATCCAGCAGATCGCCAAGACCTGTCGTTTGTTTCTTTACAACATCCGTAAAATCCGCCCCTTTCTTTCCGAGCACTCTACCAAAACCCTCATCCACACCTTTGTCACCTCTCGTTTAGACTACTGCAATCTGCTTCTTGCTGGCCTCCCACTTAGTCACCTCTCCCCTCTCCAGTCGGTTCAAAACTCTGCTGCCCGTCTCATCTTCCGCCAGGGTCGCTTTACTCATACTACCCCTCTCCTCAAGACCCATCACTGGCTCCCTATCCGTTTTCGCATCCTGTTCAAACTTCTTCTACTAACCTATAAATGTACTCACTCTGCTGCTCCCCAGTATCTCTCCACACTCGTCCTTCCCTACACCCCTTCCCGTGCACTCCGTTCCCTGGATAAATCCTTCTTATCTGTTCCCTTCTCCACTACTGCCAACTCCAGACTTCGCGCCTTCTGTCTCACTGCACCCTACACCTGGAATAAACTTCCTGAGCCCCTACGTCTTGCCCCATCCTTGGCCACCTTTAAATCTAGACTGAAACCCCACCTCTTTAACATTGCTTTTGACTCGTAACCACTCGCCTCCACCTACCCTCCTCTCTTCCTTCCCGTTCACATTAATTGATTTGATTTGCTTACTTTATTTTTTGTCTATTAGATTGTAAGCTCTTTGAGCAGGGACTGTCTTTCTTCTATGTTTGTGCAGCGCTGCGTATGCCTTGTAGCGCTATAGAAATGCTAAATAGTAGTAGTACAGCCAATATACCCTTCAGGACAGGGGTGCCCAAACCTGTCTTGGGGAAACCCTAGCCAGGGTTAGGGTTCAGAATATCCACAATGAATACTCGAGATCAATTTACATATGCAACTTGATCTTATGAAATTTATTGTGGATATCTTGAAAACTTGACTGACCGGTTTTCTCCCAGGACAGGTTTGGGAATCACTGGCTTAGGACATAGATATTGTATGGTATTGGTATAAAGCACAAAACTGGAAGGCCATGTAGTGGAAGCTTTTATCACATAGCTCTTATCAGTTCTGTTTCAACACAAAAATTAGCGTCTACATGCCCGATGACCCTAATATTGTTCAACCATTATATCTCTCTTAGATAATGAACAAGCTTGTCCCATTTCACCTTTGATATACAGCAAATAATAAAAGTATGTAAGCGGTTTACAATTGTAATCATAAAAGAAGGTAGAAAAGAAATATCACATCAGGGAGCCTAAAATATAATTAAACATTATAATTTGGAAAAACAAAAAACAAAAGGGAGAAATCCTTACCCCGTAATACAACAAGAGTGAACAGTACAGGAATGTGAGGTTCTGGAATATACTTCCTAGCTTGCAGGTCTGTAGGCTGTTCTATAGTTAAGGGGGGAGGGGTAGCCTGTGTGAAATGATGAGTTTTAAGGAGGGCCTTAAACGTCTTTAAAGGACCTTCCACATGAAGTTCCCAGTGGAGCGCATTCTGAAGAGTAGGGGCTTCAGCACTAAAACAGGAATTTCTTGTGGGTGTTAGATGGACCTGTAAATGGATGGGGTTAATTAGTAATCACTGTTGTGATGGGGGGGGGGGGGGGGGGGGGAGTGCATGATAGAATGTACGAGGGGAAAGATCTAAAGAGAAAAGGTCAGCCTGAGTGAAAAATCTGATGTGTAAGGATTATTTTAAATGCGGTAGGAAAGACTATCCAGAGCCAGTGACATCATCGTATTTCTTTGCTCCATAAATTTACTGCTGTATTTTGTATGATCTATAATCGTCTTAGTTGATATTGGGGCAAGCCCTTGTTTAGGCTATACGTGGAACAGTTTGAATATGCCAGTGTCTAAAAATAAGTTTGCTATACATGGAGCAAAAGTAGAATAGTTCAGACTACAGATGTATCTGTCCATAACGTCCCTAGAATTTTCCATCAAAAGTAGAGACCTTTTGAGCATAAAGTGCTCTCAGGTCAGCTTGTTTAATAATCATAGGAGGATAGCCCCTACTGACAAGCCATCCACACAGGGCAGGATTAACTCTTTTGTGGGTCCTAGGTAAACAGTACACTGCCCTTGCCCCCCACCCCTCCTCAATCCTACTACTGCTACTACTACTTAACATTTCTAAAGCGCTACTAGGGTTACGCAGCGCTGTACAATTGAACATGGAAGGACAGTCCCTGCTCAAGGAGCTTACAATCTAAAAGACAAATGTACAGTCAATCTGATAGGTCAGACAGATTGGGGCAGCCTATATGTTCGAAAGGTTAGGTTCCGAAAGCAGCATTGAAGAGGTGAGCTTTAAGCAAAGATTTGAAGATGGGTAGGGAGGGGGCTTGGCGTAGGGGTTCAGGAAGATTGTTCAAGGCATAGGGTGAGGCAAGGCAAAATGAGCGGAGCCTGGAGTTGGCAGTGGTGGAGAAGGGTACTGAGAGGAGGGATTTGTCATGTGAGCGGAGGTTGCGGGCAGGAACGTAGGGGGAGATGAGGGTAGTGAGGAGCAGCAGACTGAGTGCATTTCCAGCATCTCCCTTTCTCTTCTCTCTCCTCTCCCTGGCCCAGCATCTAACATTTCTCATACCTTCCCCCTCCCTTTTCCCCTGCAGTCCAGCATCTCCCTTTTCTCTTCCCTCATGGTCCTGCATCTCCCATTTCTCATCCCTTTTCCCCTGCAGTCCAGCATCTCCCTTGGTGTGAGGCTTACTAGCTTTGTTTCTCACTAGCTAGCTGTGTCCTGAGTGGGTAGAGGGAGAGAAGGCACAGAAAATGGTACAGCACGAATGCCTCCTGCCTCGGTGACCATGGATGAGATGATGACCAGACAAAGCAGGAGCTACCTTCCTTACTCCTGATGGAATAGCTTTAACGGTGTCCACCTCATGTAGGGCAAGTTACGTATGTACATGTGACGTCATGTTCTAACAATGATGCAGCAAATGTCACTTCTTCAGCATTGGAGAGTACCTGTGGTGGAAACGGCAGCCCAGAGAAAACAACTTGAATCAGTAGTTTCAGGTGGGCTTTCAGTGTTTTCTGATGGTCCCTCTGTTATTCATTAATAATTTTGTACCAGTTACAAGGGGTGTTTGATACAGAATTATTTCGGTTTGACTTAATCTCAAAGCATTAGGCTTATTTCGGAGAATCAGAAGCCAGCCTTACTCGTCGTCATGAGAGCATTAGGAACTTAAAACTATATCAGACTAAGGGGTGTGTCTACTAAAGGGCGATAGGAAATGGGCTTCGTGCATGCTAATGGGACTTTCCCACACACTAAGCCCATTTCTAGTGTGCCCAAGATATAAGGCATTTTCAGTGATCTTTTTTTTGGGGGGGGGAGGGGGGTTTCAATAATGTTTACATCAGCACACGTTACTTGAAAAAAAATAATGAGGGAGCACTTACCACCTCCTTTTTAGGAGACGCTAAGGGCTCACGTGTTAAGCCAGTGTCAAGCACATAGTACATGCTAATGTGGACATGCTATCTGGTTAACGCTTCCCCACCCATGCTGCACCCTGAGCAAAAAATAAATCAGAATAATGCATGCTAAATGATTGCCTACCACAAAAAGCTTTAACATGTTTTCACACGCATTAAGTGTGCTTTAGGGTTCAATGCCCTTTAGTAGACCCACTCTTGAGTTTTGTAAAACCGTATGTATATTGTTCTTATTGTTATTAGTGGTGTTCAAGAAACAAGCCTCCATTGTAATTGTTCCAATTGTCTGGGATTTTTCTAGGGAGGATGGGAGCACATTACGGTTAGAGGCAATGCAACTGTACCTTCTAAGGTTGTGTTACAAGAAGCTTCTGAGGAGCAGCTGTTCCAGTCCTTGCATGCTGACCATGGCGAAGGTGCAGGGAAGAGGTCTCCGATTAAAAGCACTTTGCTAGTCGCTGAAGAGCAGGACCTTGATGCAAATGCGATTACTTGCTAGCACCGGGCCTGTGCTTGTACTCAACTGCTGAAATGCTGGAAAATTGGACTGATGCCGTCTCGTCCTGCACACGAACTAAACTAGATTCCTTTCTGTTTTTAAAAAGAAGAATCTTGAACTGTACATGAATGCAGGCTGGGCCTCCTGACAGTATATTTAATTTATTCTCCTGCAGTAGATTAATGGAATATACAGTTAAATGGATTCAGAGCATTTCTCAAAATGGCCTAGTGGTTAGGGTGGTGGACTTTGGTCCTGGGGAACTGAGGAACTGAGTTCGATTCCCACTTCAGGCACAGGCAGCTCCTTGTGACTCTGGGCAAGTCACTTAACCCTCCATTGCCCCATGTAAGCAGCATTGAGCCTGCCATGAGTGGGAAAGCGCGGGGTACAAATGTAACCAAAATAAAATAGATACTATTGGAGATTCTACATGGAATGTTGCTACTATTGGAGATTCTACATGGAATGGTGCTATTCCACTAGCAACATTCCATGTAGAAGGCTGCGTAGGCTTCTGTTTCTGTGAGTCTGACGTCCTGTACCTACGTGCAGGACGTCAGACTCACAGAAGCAGATGCCTGCGCGGCCACATTGGTGATCTGCAAGGGCCGACTTCTAGTGGAATAGCAACATTCCATGTAGAATCTCAAATAGTGGCAACAGTGGAGGAGTGGCCTAATGGTTAGGCTGGTGGACTCTGGAACTGGGGAACTGAGTTCGATTCCCACTTCAGGCACAGGCAGCTCTTTGTGACTCTGGGCAAGTCACTTAACCCTCCATTGCCCCATGTAAGCCGCATTGAGCCTGCCATGAGTGGGAAAGCGCAGGGTACAAATGAAACAAAAATAAAATAGATACTATTGGACATTCTACATGGAATGTTGCTACTATTGGGAGATTCTACATGGAATGTTGCTATTCCACTAGCAACATTCCATGTAGAAGGCTGCGCAGGCTTCTGTTTCTGTGAATCTGACGTCCTGCACATACGTGCAGGACGTCAGACTCACAGAAGCAGAAGCCTGCGTGGCCACATTGGTGATCTGCAAGGGCCGACTTCTACATGGAATGTTGCTAGTGGAATAGCAACATTCCATGTAGAATCTCAAATAGTAGCAACAGTGGAGGAGTGGCCTAGTGGTTAGGGTGGTGGACTTTGGTCCTGGGGAACTGAGGAACTGAGTTCAATTCCCACTTCAGGCACAGGCAGCTCCTTGTGACCCTGGGCAAGTCACTTAACCCTCCATTGCCCTATGTAAGCTGCATTGAGCCTGCCATGAGTGGGAAAGCATGGGGTACAAATGTAACAAAAATAAAATAGATACTATTGGAGATTCTACATGGAATGTTGCTATTCCACTAGCAACATTCCATGTAGAAGGCTGCGCAGGCTTCTGTTTCTGTGAGTCTGACGGCCTGCACCTATGTGCAGGACGTCAGACTCGCAGAAGCAGAAGCCTGCGCGGCCACATTGGTGATCTGCAAGGGCCGACCTCTACATGGAATGTTGCTAGTGGAATAGCAACATTCCATGTAGAATCTCAAATAGTAGCAACAGTGGAGGAGTGGTCTAGTGGTTAGGGTGGTGGACTTTGGTCCTGAGGAACTGAGTTTGATTCCCACTTCAGGCACAGGCAGCTCCTTGTGACTCTGGGCAAGTCACTTAACCCTCCATTGCCCCAGGTACAAATAAGTACCTGTATACAATATGTAAGCCGCATTGAGCCTGCCATGAGTGGGAAAGCGCGGGGTACAAATGTACCAAAAAGAAATACTGTAAATGTGCTAGAGTGTGATGCATGTGAAGAACAGGTTAGCACGCTAGTACTGAGAGCGTAAGAAAACCAATTAAGTTTGACTAAGTGAATATATTTTTTTAGATCTGTGTAATATTATTCTTGGCTGGGAAGTTTATAAACTTGCGTGATCACCTCTTCCCCCCCCTCCCCCACCATTTATACATTTCCTTAAGATCCTGTAAGGTTTTTGCCTGCTTGCACTGATTCCCAGTGTTAATGTTATGGTGTTAATACCAATACTGATTGCAGCATTCAGATGTAGGCAGTCTTGTGATGTCATTATAGAGAGACTTAATCAAACCTTCCATTCGCTGTGACTTAGACCCTCTGGATTTCTAGAGCTAGTCCTAGAGGGCCCAAGAAAGGTATAAAAGAGGGAACAAAGACCTGCTTGAAAATTACTGATGAACTAACTTTAATTAGCTTGGGGGAGAGGACATTTTGGAAGTGAGTGTAGTGCTATTTAATGTGCTGTAGCAGAATTGTTGTGTTTTGAAATGATGATGTAAATGTAATATATAAAAAAAAAACAGGGACCACATTTCACTGGCCAGAGTCTGGTCAAATTGAGGGTCCAGTACATGTTTGATCTATTCTTACTGTACACTGCCTTGAGTGAATTCCTTCAAAAAGGTGGTAAATAAATCCTAATTAATTAATAAATAAAGAAAGGAGAAGGGGCACAGGGAGTACATTAAAGCAAGACCGACAGGGTAACTTCCCCTTCCTGCCTGTCCTTTGCAAAGTGCATTTTGATCTATACTGACTTGCTCACACAGGCTTTATGCAGCCCCTGCCACCTTCACTGAGACTGCAGTGCTTTCTCAGAAAAAGAGAAGATATATTTGTACAAAAGGTTTCTGATTAGATAAATCAATTTACAGCTCAGTTGATGGAATCCATGAAAAGACCATGCAAAAGCCTAAATGTCTCAGGCAAACTGCATTGGAACATAGGGATCTTGGTTAAGGCCAGTTCTCAGAGACCATCTTAGCTGAGAAGAGGCTAAGATAACTCTGCCAGGAACAGAAAGCAGAAACAGTTTTTTTCTGTCTTCTGCAGACTTCATTTTAGAATGAAAAAATAATTACAGAACAATTTGAGTAGCTCAATTAATACAAATATTTGTATTTGGTCAAACATAGGGCATGGAAATGTTCTCACATCGGTCTTTTCATATAAGTGGAACTATTATGAACTTCAGGAGCTGTTCTCAGCTATGCAAGAAAGTGTCCCACCCCTTATAAGCCATACTGTGATAGGATCACGGACATCTAGAACCAGGAGCATAGGGTGTCCTGCTGCTGCTTTCGCTACAGAATAAGGGTGTGAAGTTGGACAAAAACCATTTGCCTTTTTATTTTTTTTTTTCATTTCCAGCCTGACACACAGGTCTGTAAATCAGGAAACATGACAAACTGATTGCACCTCAGCTTATCAAACCACAAAGAGTTGCATTGTTTATGTGGTTTTACTGAAATGAAAATCAGTAAAAAATGAATGTTTAAACAAGGAAGAGTAGATGGAGGGTCTACAGTGGTCCTGCACACAGCACAGCAAAAAAAAAAAAAAAAATTCATGCAGTATATGAAAAAAAAAAAGGCAGCAACTAACTCGAGCTGTTTTCCCATTGTTACTGAAATGCCCTCGAGGCTCAAATCAAACATTTACTTGATTATATTGGGATTATTGGGAGGAGTGGTTAGGGTGGTGGACTTTGGTCCTGAGGAACTGAGTTCAAGTCCCACTTCAGGCACAGGCAGCTCCTTGTGACTCTGGGCAAGACACTTAACCCTCCATTGCCCCATGTAAGCCGCATTGAGCCTGCCATGAGTGGGAAAGCGCAGGGTACGAATGTAACAAAAATAGATACTATTGGAGATTCTACATGGAATGTTGCTACTATTGGAGATTCTACATGGAATGTTGGTATTCCACTAGCAACATTCCATGTGGAAGGCTGCGCTGGCTTCTGTTTCTGTGAGTCTGACGTGCAGGACGTCAGACAAGCAGAAGCCTGTGCGGCCACATTGGTGATCTGCAAGGGTCGACTTCTATATGGAAAGTTGGAATAGCAACATTCCATGTAGAATCTCAAATAGTAGCAACAGTGGAGGAGTGGCCTAGTGGTTAGGGTGGTGGACTTTGGTCCTGGGGAACTGAGGAACTGAGTTTGATTCCCACTTCAGGCACAGGCAGGTCCTTGTGACTCTGGGCAAGTCACTTAACCCTCCATTGCCCCATGTAAGCCGCATTGAGCCTGCCATGAGTGGGAAAGCGTGGGGTACAAATGTAACAAAAAATAAAAAAAAAATTATTCTGGAGAAAACTGTGTGACAGTCTTGATTGAGGCTTTTACCATGAGTGAAGTGTTAATACTTGACTGCAGAGCAGCCACAGGCACTAAAGACCTTGGGAGAAATTTTCACGACAGCTGTCGGTGTTTTAATGTTGGGGTGGGTGCTGAAAATATCTGTAGTGCGGTGACCACTGCTATCCATTTAATATAAACCTGCTATGCAACAGGCCTAAACTGAAAAGGTGTGAGCAAAATCCAAATAATAATAATCAGTCTTTATTATTATTTATTCCGAGGGAATGGATCCTCAGAAGCTTAGCCAAGATTGGGTGGCAGAGCCGATGGTGGGAGGTGGGGCTAGTGCTGGGCAGACTTATACGGTCTGTGCCAGAGCCGATGGTTGGGAGGCAGGGATCGTGCTGGGCAGACTTATACGGTCTGTGCCCTGAAAATGACTGATACAAATCAAGGTAAGGTATACACAAAAAGTAGCACATATGAGTTTATCTTGTTGGGCAGACTAGATGAACCGTGCAGGTCTTTTTCTGCCGTCATCTACTATGTTGCTATTAGAAGTTGCAGTCTATGATGACATCTTATATTACAAATTGGAGTCAATCCGTGGTACAAAGGAACTGCGTAAGGAGTCACAGTACTACAAAAAGAACATCCAATGAACGAACAAAAACATCAATTCAATTTGTATGTGTGTATTACATGATAAAACTCCGAAACACAAACTATGCATGGAAACAAAAATGTGTTTAAATGAACATATACAATGTGGCACGTGTGGTGTAAGTGAATATCAAAAGGTGCCAGATAAAATAATATATAACATCAAAATCTATATACAATGTAAAGGATGTTTCCCCATGTATACAGAGTAGAGAGATGTGGTAGCCGTGTTAGTCCACTTTTAAAGGTACTCAATAGAAATAGAATAAAATAAAACAGAGAAAAGAAAATAAGATGATACCTTTTTTATTGGACTAATTTAATACATTTTTTGATCAGATTTCGAAGGTAGCCCTTCTTCGTCAGATCAGAAATAAGCAAATTTTGATAAGTAACAGCATATATAAGTGAAACATCAAAGTATTTCAGTGACAGTCTGAAAAGATGAGGGAACGGGAGATGTGCACGGTGATCAGAGGGTGACGGAGCAGTGGAATTTCATGGCTTATAATGGGCTAGAAAACCCAGATCTTTGTTAAGTCCTGTCTGGTGGGTGTCAAAATATTTAATCATTATGACTTCAAAGGTCTTACGTTCCTGTATTGTTTTAAAGTTTCCTTTTAGTATTCTCACCATAAAATCATTAGTACAGTATTCTGGGTTTGTAAAGTGCTGTCCCACAGGCATGACATCTTTGTTTGTACTGGCATTTTTCATATGATGTCTATGTAAATTAAATCTCTTCTTCAGCATCTGACTTGTTTCTCCAATATAGCACCCTTTTTTACATTGGTGAAAGATTCATGTTGAATATTTTTCCTTTGTGAATGACTATGGGGTGAAATATTTTGGCATCGATTGCAGCTGGATATATTTCAAGGATGTGTGCCATTCTCTTCTTTTTCAGTCTCTGTTGAGAGCTTGCATCTCACTAGCTTGTGTTTTAAATTGGGTGGCTGTTGGAAGGCCAGCACTGGTGGGGATGGGAATATCTCTGTCCTCAGAACGTTGAGGGTGAGTTTTATTATATAGGATATGGTAATAGTAATGGTGTTTGGTAGGGTTCTGAACTGAATTGGGTTGGGTGTTTGTATTTGTCACAATGTGGGATCTTGGAAGTCTATGCGCTGGAGAGATCTTTAATCTTCGAAATTCTAAAGAAGACCCAATGTGCTGATCGATCTTTTTTTTTTTCAGTTAAGACTGGTGTGACTTTGGCTGCTCTTTTCTAAAAGAGCTCAGTTTATTTAGAGGGGTGCAACCAAGTTCAGTTCGAAAACCATACTCAACAGCAATAATACCAGACAAAACTACATTCATGCATCCAAAAATCTGACACCTCTTCTCCCCCCCCCCCCCCCATATGAAAGCTCCCCATGGTAATGGCCATGGTGAGGCGAAGGGAAAGGAGGCACATCCCTCTCCCCAGACCCCACAACTTAAAAGGAGGCAGAGTGTGGCAAATACGATTTAAATAAGTTGCTTCACCTTCCTCAAATAAAAGTAGTCTCTTCTGGGAGCTGGAGAAGTGCGCAAGTGCTTCACCACTAGGGATAGAGGAAGGCGAGCGGAGACATGATAGAAACGTTTAAATATCTCAAGGGCATTTATGTACAGGAAGAGAGCCTTTCCCCAAATGAAGGAGAGCTCTGGAATGAGGGGGATATGACGAAGTTAAGAGGGAATAGGCTTAGGAGTAACCTAAGGAAGTATTATTTCACAGAAAGGGTGGTGGAGGCGTGGAATGGCCTCCCGTTGGAGGTGGTGGAGTCGAGGACTGTTCCAGAATTTAAAAAGGCATTGGATAAGCATGTGGGATCGCTTGGGAACGGGAAGAATTAGGGGTTACAGAGAATGGGCAGACTGGATGGGTCATATGGCCGTTATCTGCCATCATGTTTCTACGTGAACTGCTTTGGTTGTACCACAGCAAGGTGGTATATATCAAATCCATTACCCTACTCCTACTCTACCTCCCACTGCCAGGCCAAAGTCTAACAGCTGTGCTATTGTGTCCATGCTCATATTTGGCAGCTTGACTCTTAATGGTAGTGCTGTAAGACAGCTGCCAGTTGATGCTATTTTGAACCTAGTATCTGAAGGGTGGGAACAACTGCCGATTAACTCTTGTCTAAGCACCCTGGGAGGATTGGGGTGGGGGAAGTTGATAGAGTGTGCCCCAAAGTCTCTTAGAAGGGCCAGTGCACGGTGATGCCTTGACACCCACAAATCGTTGCTGCAGCTAGGAAAATGCAATGTTCCCAGTTGCAGCAATGCAAATTATCTTACAACTTACTAACTAGCAGTACTGAAGTGCCACAAGTTAGTTACTCCGGCAGTAAATGAGGCTGTAGAAAATGTGACATTTTACCACAGCTTCGTAACTACCAGCCTCAACATTGGAGTTGTAATCCCTCCCTGTGACTCCCCCTCCGATTGGCAGAATTTAGCTAAGGACGTGGATTTTTGCCATGGCAGATAGGTTGGAGAACTTCATTTCCCCTAAATCAGTGGTTCTTTTGCGACACTCTGAATCCTACAATATGAAACGGCAGAAATAGAAAGAGTTTAGAGGTGGGGACATTTTCAAGCCAACTCCTCCTTGGTGCAGTCAACAATGTCAGTAATCATGACCACAGGGAAAAGGAAATGGAGCAAGAGCCCATGTTTTAAGGTCAGGCTTGCTGCAGTGATCACAGCCACTGAGGAGAGAGCAGGAGTCCATATTTTTGTGATTTGGGCCACAGGGGTGGAAGCAGGAGCCAACATTTTGGGACCAGGCTGGAGGCAATGATTGGAATTACAGAGGGGGTTGAGCAAGATCTAACATTTTGGGAGCAGGCTGACAGCGTTGATTGAAATGACAGGGACAGGAGCAGGATGCAACACTTCTAGCCTGGGCTGGTGGAAGCATAGGTGGGTTCAGGAAGCAGTGGTGCCAACTGCTGGAGAAAGGGAGGGGGGGAAGCAGACCTGCAACAGTTCCAGCTTGGGTTGGCCTCAACAATGATAAGTGGGAGTGGGGGGAAAACAAAAAGAGGGCAAGGTTATGGGGATATCAAGTCATGGTTCCTTGTTCTGTGCTCTCACCAGTCTGTAGGTTCACTTGCTTGCCAAGGTTGACAACCCATACTGTACATTTAAAAACCAAAAAACTGTACACGCTGGGAAAGCCAGGATCAGCAAGTTCAGCTGACTGGTTGATTTGAATCTTAAGAACTTGTCGGTGTCGACCAGTCAGCCACTTGTTTCTGAATAGAGCGCCTTATCTTCTTGTCCAAGGAAAACAAGAACAAAAACCCTGGCACCATAATGTAAATGATAAGCTAAAGATACCATGTTGTGTAGTCTGCGTAAAAGCAGGTGCCTTTCTTGTCCAAATGTATGAAACAACAAAAAAAAGTTTTATAGCACTTGCAGACCATATCCTTTAAAAAAAATTTATATATATTCTCTACCACATTGACACCTGATACAGGCTAGGATTTTGAACTGCAGACAATTTTGTTTGCCAAGTACTTTATTAACTTTTAATAAAGCTGTTGTTTGCTTGACTACTTTAGGTAAGCCAATCACATGGTAATGATCCCACAGGCAAGAGAAACTTGCATACAACCACAGAGCAGAAACTAGAACAGACACAATCTGTTTGGATTACAGCTTTACTTAAAATTACAGTACCAGTAAACTGAAAACACGGACCTTTTTAAGATGATGTTGAATTCTAAAACTAGACTGAAACCAAGCCAGGATGTACCTTCAAAACAAAATACGTGAATGTTACAACAAAACAAAAAAAAAATCTTCTTATACCTTAAACATATAAAAACATAAAAAGTTTCAAAAATTCAAGAGAACCTGTGGTGAGGCCACCCTAGAAACCTAGACAGCAATAAAGATACAATGGGTTTGCTTGTGTACAAATGCAGTAATTATGCTTTTCTCCCCAGGTTTGGGTTTGATTACCCAGTCTACCAAATTCATTCTCAAGATCATTTAAATTCAGGTAGCTTGGGCATGTCCCTGCCTAAGAGAACTTAAAATCTAAGGGCTACATTTACTAGTGAGTGCATATTATTGCTTTTATTTAATGCAAACTCTGTTATTGTTGGTGGGTGTATTTACTAATAATTCACACTAATTACACATGAACCTACATTAATACAAGTAACTCTAGTGCTGTTTGAACCTGAAGCAATGAAGGGTGAAGTGAAGTGACTTGCCCAAGGTAACGGGGAGGGGCATAATCGAAAGGCGCCGGCCATCTCTATGGGCAGCCATCTCTGGCGCCACAAGCGGACGGAGCCAACCATATTTTCGAAAAAGATGGCTGGCCATCTTTTTCTTCGCTAATACGGTTGGGCCTGGCCAAATGTCAGAGTTCGCTAGGTTCAAGATGGCCGGCATTGGTTTTTGGCCATAATGGAAAATAATGCTGGCGATCTCAAACCCGGCCAAATCCAAGGCATTTGGTCGTGGGAGGAGCCAGCATTTGTACTGCACTGGCCCCCCTCACATGCCAGGACACCAACCAGGCACCCTAGGGGGCACTTCTAAAAAGATAAATAAAAATAGCTCCCAGGTACATAGCTCCCTTACCTTGTGTGCTGAGCCCCCCAAAACCCACTACCCACAACTGTACACCACTACCATAGCCCTTAGGGATGAAGGGGGGCACCTACATGTGGGAACAGTGGGTTTGGGGGGGGGGTTGGAGGGCTCCCATTTACCACCACAAGTGTAACAGGTGGGGGGGATGGGCCTGGGCCCCCTGCCTGAAGTGCACAGCACCCACTAAAAACTGCTCCATGGACTTGCATACTGCTGCCAGGGTGCTGGGTATGACATTTCAGGCTGGCATAGAGGCTGGCAAAAAAAAAATGTTTTTTAATTAGTTTTTTTGGGTGGGAGGGGGTTGGTGACCACTGGGGGAGTAAGGGGAGGTCATCCCCGCTTCATTCCGGTGGTCATTTGGGGCTCCTTTTTGAAGTTTGGTCGTGAAAAAAAAGGGACCAAGTAAAGCCAACGAAATGCTCGTCAAGCCTGGCTCTTTTTTTTCCATTATCGGGCGAAGCCGGCCATCTTGTGAGCACGCCCCCGTCCCGCCATCACTACCCTACCGACACGCCACCTTGAAGTTTTGCCGGCTCCATGATGGAAAGCAGTTGAACCCCGCCAAAATCAGCTTTTGATTATACCGATTTGGCCAGTTTCAGGAGATCGCCGGCCATCTCCCGATTTGTGTCAGAAGATGGACGGGGATCTCTTTCGAAAATGAGCTGGAAAGAGACCCAAGTGAGGGAAAAGGAACTTGAATCCTGGTTTCCTGGCTCTATCCAATAGGCAGCTACTCCACTCCCTGTTTGAATATAATTTTTTTTTTAGGAAGGTAAAAAGGTTAGGGCAGGGGAAAGTATATAGAGAGATTTAATTGTCAAATCTGTGTATATTTCCTACTGCAAACTGTTGTACTGGTATTGTGTGTAATGACTTCAATAAAGAGATCCCTTTTGAAAAGAAGCTTTCAGTCCAGCAGATACAAAAGTACTAGAAATGACATGGGGATGGGGGACAGAGCCCACAGGGATAAACTTTGTCCCTGTGTCATTTGCTAAAAGCTGAGACTAGCTGGAACGGCATCTATACAATGCTAGAATCAGTATGTAAAAACATAACATATCTTAAGACAACTGGCAACTGAATTCAATGATAAAAAAAACTGCACAAGATGCTTTTGGATTTAAATTAAGCAGTTAAATGACATTTGTGTCTTGTCTGCCTTGATGTGGCAACAAGAGTCTTCTTGTCTGCTGTTCAGACTCCTATCTGCAATGTCCTTCCATCATGTGCCCAGGTACTCAAGCATCTTACTGCAACAGATTCTCATTGGCATCAAGGAGCATTTCTAATACTACACCGTGTTGGTTCTCTTCTACATCCATCTCTGAAAGACAATCCAGTTATCTTCTCAGATGATGTAAAAACACAGGCAACTGCATCTTTGAGGTTGTACCAAAACCAAACAGAAATGGAAGGTTCGAGTCCATCCACATCAACTCAGGATCCCCCACAACCCACATTTCCAGAAAGCGTCACATCTGTGGAAGAGCCTCCCTCCAAAAGAATGAAAATGGATGAGCAACGTTTATGGAACAATGTCTCCTTTGAAGGCTATTGTTAATGAACTGAACAGTAATTTATGTTTGAGTGATACAGGCGATGATGATTTCATTTTTTTGGAAATACCAGCAAAAGTGCTGGCCAAAACTCACACGAGGGATCCTGTGCACATCATCTGAAAGGACATTTTGTATTGGGGGAAGGACTGTGGAAGACAGGAGAGCTAGACAGAATCCGGAGATTCTTAATGACGTGTGATTTTTTAATGTGGATCAATAATAGTGCATATTTAATAAAATAAGGCACATTTCTTCCCTTCGAGGGCATAAAGAGTGGGTTGTATTTTGTACCCCTGGACATTTTAATAGGGTGTATTAGGGTCCCTTGGGCTAGTAGAAGTCAGCTTTTGTTGAGGTTGGAAGGGGGGGTTATTATAGTTGCTCATTATTATTATTGTTTCTACTTGTTAATTTATAAACAACAATTGTACAGACTATTATTCCTTTGTATACTTTAATATAAAAAAAATGTAAATATAAAATCATAAGTGCTCAAGGCCTGGGCAGATGAGGACAGAGCCCATGGGGCTAGAGACAAACTTTGTCCCCGTGACATTCTCTACAAAGTACCCACAGGACAGCAGACTCCGCAAAAAGAAGGATATTTTCCGCAGAGTAAGTCTGCAGGTGCGCACTGGATAGTCTGTTTCTTTATGTATTATTGCAATTTTTTTTAAGTGTTGCGTTTCATCTATTCTATTTGGGATCCTTTTACCAAGGTGCATTAACAGATTCAGGGGGTCCTTTCACGTAGCCACGATAAAAAAGTGGCCAGCACTAGTGTCGGTGCAGTTTCTGCGCACCGCGATCACTTTTAGCACGGCAGTAAAATAGCTGCCGTGTCATATTGTAATGGCCATGTGCTAATTTCCCCATTAGTGCTTGGCCATTAGCGCAGGAGGCGCTAAGGGCTCCCATGGTAATCGGGTAGCATGTGATAATGTGCCTGTGTTACCCGATTGGCACAGGCATGCCTACTCTCCACCCATGGACATGCCTCCTGCATGGGATTAGTGTGTGCTGAGTAGGAAACTACCACGGGAGGCCTCAGTCTGTCCTGCAGTAGGGCCCTCATAGCACACGATAGGCCTGCATTAGGCCTACCACACTGTAATAAATGGGCCCCTTAGCAAGCGCTAATGATTAGCTCAGGCTAATATTCCTCTGGACATCTTATTTCATTTAACAGAGGCTAAATCAATTAGTGCACCTTAGTAAAAGGACCCTTTTGTTTCCGAGTTAGAGAAATTCAGGGGGAAGTGTGGTTCTATCATATGAAATGTAATTTTAAACATCTGTACATCCCTCACAAGTTAGATTAGGCAACCACCTTGGGTTGTTGCTGCTGCTGCTAGCGTGCATCTCACCTTCCCGATTTTCCCTTCGCCTGCTGTCCTCTCTCTTTAGGTTCTAAAAAGGCAAGCGGATTCAGCACAGGACCATGCTTGAGTGCTGTCATGTCCTGCCCCACACCTCCAAGAGGAAGTCCTGTGTCAGAGGGAATAGGTTACCTGTAGTTCAAGGCCCTGTGCTGGAAGAGGGAGGATGGTGACAGCAGCAGATCCAGTAGTAGGAAAGGGAAATGGGACTTGATATACCGCCTTTCTGAGGTTTTTGCAACTACACTCAAAGCGGTTTACATAGTATATACAGGTACTTATTTAGTACCTGGGGCAATGGAGGGTTTAGTGACTTGCCCAGAGTCACAAGGAGCTGCAGTGGGAATCGCACTCAGTCCCCCAGGATCAAAGTCCACTGCACTAAGCACTAGGCTACTCCTCCACTCCAAGAGATGAAGATGCTGGACTTGGGGGAAGAGGGGAGGGAGAAGAGTGATGTGAGATGTTGGACTTCGAGAGGGGTTAAGAAAGGCTCTAAGGCAGTGGTTCCCAAACCTGGTCCTGAAGGCACCACAGCCAGTCGGGTTTTCAGGATATCCACAATGAATATTCATGAGAGATTTGCATACACTGCTTCCACTGCATGTAAATCTCACGAGAATATTCATTGTGGATATCCCAAAAACCTGACTGGCTGGGGTGCCTCCAGGATCAGGTTTGGGAACTACTGCTGTAAGGACTTGAGCTGCCCCTGGATCAGCAGTTCTCAACCCAGTCCTTGGGCCACACACAGCCAGTCAGATTTTCAGAATATCTACAATGAATACGTATAAGGTAGATTTGCATGCCCTACCACCCCCCCCCCCCCCCCCCAATAACTCCTCATGTGATTATTACTTCAGAGTGACACCTAGTGGTCAGTCAGGGCCAGGATTACAGGGTACCAAAAGGAAGACTGGTTCATGTCTGTCTGTCTGCAACAACCAGTTTCTGTACCTAAGATACCCAGGCCCTCATAATCAAAAGCCAGCGCTAGAGGCTGTTAGCACCATACTAGCGCTGGCATTTGCTACCGCCCCATGATTAGAGCCCTTGAGCGCATGAAACAATGCGCTCGAGGGGCTCTTTGCGCAAGTAGCATGCAAATGCATGCTAAACAGGGCTCAGCGCATTCATCCCCAATGATCAGCGACCAGCGCGCCAAAGATTGGGTCATTGGCCACGGCAAACCCTATGCCAGCTCCAAGCTGGCGTTAGGGTATGCCAATCATTGGGGAGGAATGGTGAGCCCTGTCCAGCATGGCAGGCCCTCATTCCCCCCCCCCCCCCCCCCCAAAGCAAACCTGCCATGCTGCCAACAGGGGGCTGAAGGTCCGGTGGACCTCCGGTCCCCACCCCCCCCAACGATCCCCCCCCCCCAGGTTCAGGGAGGCCTGGAGATCCGGTGGGTCTCCAGCCCCCCCCCAAACCCCCAGAAAATGTCAACCCTCTCCCACCCAGCGAGCGGCGGGGGGAGGGGGCTGGAGGTCCAGTGGACCTCCAGCCCACCCCAACTCCCCCCCCCCCCAGTGTTGTCCGACCGATCCCTGGTGGTCCAGCGTGAGGATAAGTAGTAGTGGTAGTAGTAAGGACAACCCCCCCCTCCCGGTCCCCCTACCTTTAGTTGGAGGAGGGACGCAGCCTGCCTCCCTCTTCTTCCTTCTGTTGACACTGTCGCAAAATGGCGACACCCAGCCCCGCCCAGTGCATCCTGGGATGCACTGGGCGGGGCTACAGACCATGTAAGGGCATCGCTCCCTTACATGGTCTGTAGCCCCGCCCTGCGCATCCCAGGATGCAATGGGCGGGGCTGGGCGCAGCCATTTTGTGGCGGCGTCAACAGAAGGAACAGGAGGGAGGGAGGCAGGCAGGCTGCATCCCTCCTCCAACTAAAGGTAGGGGGGGTTGTCCTTACTACTACTTATCCTCACACGCTGGACCACCAGGGATCAGTCAGACAATGCTGGGTGGGAGGGTGGGACAGGGTTTGGACGGTGGCAACTTGACATTTTCTGAGGGTTTGGGGGGGGCTGGAGACCCACCAGATCTCCAGGCCTCCCTGAACCTGGGGGAGGTGGGATCGTCGGGGGGGGGGGGGGGGACCAGTGGTCCACCGGACCTCCAGCCCCCGCTGCTCAGGGCAGGGGTAGACAGGGCCTGGTGGTCCCATGGACCTCCAGCCCTGTTGATCATGAGGGTTTGACAGGTTTGGGCTTTTGACAGCCCCAACCTGTCAAACAAGTGTGGGAGGGTTGTGCTGAGCGCATGCTCGGCACAATTCACCCGCACTTCTACCCCATGATCAGAGATAATTGCGCTGCTTAAATCTGCATGCATTATCTCTGATCATCGGTGCAGTAAAGCCCCGCGCTGTTCCAGCGCTATTTTTAGCGTGCTGTTTGGAACAGCACGGGGCTTTTGATCATGAGGCTTCCAGAGATACAAAACGGGAGGAAAATCCACAGTAGTTGCATATGAAGGGTCATTGTGTCAGATCCTGGCCCTGGTTCTGATTGAGCTGGAAGTACAAACGAGTGGGGGTGGGGGTGACAGCTGAGTCAGAAAAAGAAAAATAGAAAATGGATAGAGCTGGCATTATGCTGGTGCAATCATGAAAAGAGAAATCTTAAATCAAAAGTACTAGAAATATGTTTTTGCAAATCCTTGCAGAGCAGTACGTCTCAACCCAGTCCTTGGGCCATAACCAGTGCTACACAATTAGTATGAGAGAGAAACCAAAGTTAAGTTTTAAAGGTACTTATAGTTGAGGCCACTGTACATTTCAGTTAAAGACTCTTTAAAAAAAAAAAAAAAAACTTCTGCTGTGAAACCCTTGGGACAGGGATACAACCTATTTCCTCTACATTTGAAGTAGGATGCATCCCTGTCGCCTCAAGGGTTTCACAGCAGAATTTTTTTTTTCTTTTTAAATGAGTCTTTAACTGAAATGTACGGTGGCCTGACTACAAGAAGCTTTTAAACTAACTTTGTTTCTCGCATACTACAATTGTGTAGTACCAGTAACTGGAGTCAAATTCTGCAAAACAAAGTCACCTTTTAAGGAGAAGCCACTAACCGTCTGAACAGTTTCTCTGGCACAGTTTCACTCGTGTGGACCATTTTCTTATTCCTAAATGAGAGGCTGCTGAAATCGCATTAGGCGGAAGAGCCGCCTGGGCAGGAACTTCTGCATCTGAGCAAAGGGTTAAGAAAAACAGACGCAGGACCAGAAGTCCTTCTTTCCATTTTGAAAGCGATAGTCTGTTCCCCCGCCACACAGCACACCATTTTCTGTTATACCAGTACAACTGGTGTTAAATCTTCCAATGCACTGATGCAGCTTTACCTTGTACAGCACTGGCCAGTGTTAGCAGTGCCTTACAAAAAAAAAAAAATTAAAATAATTATTTCCACTGTCTCGCCTGACAATTACCCCTGCCGCACAACACACCATTTTCTGTTATACCAGTACAACTGTTGTTAAATCTTCCAATGCAATCCCCTGCACTGATGCAGCTTTCAGTGCCTTACAAAAAACAATGAAAATAATTATTTCCACTGTCTCGCCTGACAATTAGTGATCCCAATCAACGGATGAGAACCATCAACACTCGGCCTTGTTCACAGAAGTTGCAGGTCCTGCTTCCATTAACTTCCTGAAAGGCACAGGACAGAGCCGCCCTTAAACAAACAGCTCATAGGCCAGGTACACATCCTTCGGAAGGTCTGCAGTTTTTGTGTCCTGAGGTTGTTCCATTTCTTACCACATAAATCAGTGCTGTGGTAAACGTTTTCCAGTCTTTGGGGAGAGGGGAGTGTGATAAATTCTTTTTACGTGATTTTTTTTTTTTTGTAAGACACCCTCCTTTGGAAAATCTGACAACAGGGAGTTGAACAGTGGCACCACTGCAGGTCCTCTGGACACCAGTATAGGAAGGCCGTAGTAACCTTGAGTTAACCATTCCCACTTTCCAAGCAACTTCAGATGTATTCTCAGCACGGCACACGACGGCCTTCACCTCTCCTGGCACAAGAAGGCTTTTTGGCTTTAGATGTAGGAAGGCCGCAGCAAAAGTCACAGAGACCTTATTGTTAATGCAGGTATTGTTTGTTTTAAAAAATCCTCTTTATCTTTCCTTCTGTACTTTCCACCTATCAGTTCAAATTTCAAACACCAAGTTAACAGTATTCAGCTATAATAAGTAGAAATGCGACCTTCAATAATCTGGATGTAGTTTATGAATTTGACCAAAATAAGGCTTCTTACAGTCTGGATGTTATATATATATATATATATATATATATATATATATATATATATATATATATATATATATATTACTGTGCACTCTTTCTCTCTTCATATCTATATATGACATGCCTGCAAGAAACCTATATTTTTGTTTGCATCTGTGTGTATTACATACACACACTTTTCTAAGAAATAAAACTGAAAAGCATGAAATAAAAAGCCTTGTTTAAAAATGTACATTACATGCCGCAATAAATTACTTACATTTTAAAAGACTGTTTTGAGTAATATGTATTACTTTCATGCTTTTCCACTGATTATTCTCAACAAATGCGAGGCTCTTGCACGGGGTGACGGGGACCTGTTAGTACACGTCGCTTTAGTGCCATTATCATCATGTTTGCATAGATTTCTTTAAAACGTCAATATTCCTAGAAAAATACATTTCATATACTTTACAAATATACTTTACAAATAAATGTCTATTAAAATCTGGCATATGCATCGTGCTCTAAATTCAAGGAGCCAAGAGCAGTAAGTAAAGTCCACAGCGGCAAGCCGAGCACTAGCTGCCCTGCCTGAAGTTGTGGATCTGGGTCGAGTATTTCTGCAACTGGTCGTCGCCGTCCTCGGCCGTCTGCTGCTGCTGGTAATGCTGGTAAAAGCTGCAGCCTTTGGCCGGGCAGGCGGCCTCTTCCAGGGTGGGGAGGCGCCCGCTGGACATGTCCAGAATGGTAGTGGTCAATGTGTTGATATAGTTCTTGGCTAGGGTCAGGGTCTCGATTTTGGACAGCTTCTTTTCGGCCCGCACGTGTGGGATCACCTCCCTCAGCGCCTGGAAGGCATTGTTCAGTTTGTGCATCCTTTGCCTCTCGCGTTCGTTGCTCTCCAGTCTCCGCGCGTTATGCTGTTTAGCGCCGGCAGACGCTTTCCTCGATTTCGAGCCCAGTTTAGCTGCGGCTTCTTTGGCTTTGCCTTTGGCTTTTCTGCTGCATCGCAAACGGGTGCCTGAATCGTGCGGACCAGATGCTGGCACGTCGCGAAGGGTCTCCGATGCGTCCGCTGGAAGGTCGCGCTGGATCATTTTCGCTTTTGCCTTCATAGTGAACTTGTAGTGCAAAGTAGATACAGTGAGCAGGTTTCCGGGCACCAATCTTAAAGTAATGCTGCAAAAGATAGCACTGCATGTTTAAGCATTACAAAGAAAACTGAAAATCAAACGTTTGCTAAGTTTGAGCCTGTGGCTGCTAAAATGCAAAAGTTTCAATCCGGAACATGAGGCACCAGTTTAAGAAGAGGGTGATGCACCACTGCTGAAAAGCAGGTGCCTGGAGTGGGAAGCTAAGACTCAAGCTTGGAGACTTTTTTTGTTTTTTAAGCTCTCCAAGGGAGTCTTTTACTAAAGATTGGCTCGAGTTATCTGCGGCAGGGCCCATAGGAATAAAACGGACCCTGCTGCAGATAAGCTTTAGTAGTAAAAGACCCCCACATATTAATTAAAAGCAGAACTGGCCGCCTTAGCAAATTACATTGAGCAAACTGATGTCTTCAAGTTAAGTCGGGGAATTCACAACTTTTTTTTCTTTGTAGATCAGCAAGATCAATAAATAAATAAAAATATTTCCCTAACCCTTCCCCCTCCCCTCATCACACCCTCCCAAAGATCTTCAGAGCTCTAAGTGATCGCAGAGTATTTATCATAATCATTATCTATATAAGATAACTTCAAGTGCTGGCATTTCCTACAGCCCCCCCCAGAATTAAAAGGGGGGGGGGGGGTTGGCTGGTTTATTAAGTAAGATCAGCTGCTTCCCTCTTCCTCAAGGGCACTGCCAAAGCCGCAGGACATTAAAAGCACGTTATGTATTTCTTTGTATTTATTTGTTAACTGTTTAATTAGCTCAGTCACAAAAATGGTATAGACGTATTTAAAGAGACCAATTCCTACCTCCTCCAGAAAAATTCGATCCAAAACCCACGGATATGTATTTAAACGCACACTGCAAAGCGCCCTTGCCTTTCGCCTGCTTTTTTTTGTTTGACTCACTTGTCAAAGCAATTAGAAGAGTTATAAATAATAATTAAGCACCAAAGGCAGCGCTCGCAAAAAAAATAAGTCCGTTCCTCAAACGCCGGCTGCTATTCGGAACAGGTCCTGCGCGCACGCGCCGCTCTTACCTGCCGTGGATGGATGGGCACGTGCAGCCTAGGGGGGCTCGCGACAGACCGCCGAGCGCGCGTGGAATCGCCCGCCTGGGCTCCAGGCTCCCGGCTCTTGCACGGGGCGACGGGGACCTGCCTGTTAGTACACGTCTCTTTAGTGGCCAGGCAGGGGGCGGAGCTATGCAAAAGAACCACCACCACGTTGGTGAAAAGGTAGGTTGATGATGCCCGACTCCATTGAAAATCGGGCAGCAGAGGGGAGGCTGAAGCTGCTCGTCGAGGGCAGTGTGGAGGAGGAGAGAGGGGCGCTGTGGGTGAGTTACAGGATGGAAAAGGCGGTGAATCGTGAAGAGAGAGAGGATGAATGGTGGGCGCAATGAAGGAAGGGGAGAAAAATGTAGAGAGCACACAAGAGGGTGAATGCATCTCTGAGACATAAGCAAGGCGTGACATTCGGGGGGGGGGGTAGCAGCAGAGTTGCAGCTGCAAGCATGCACCCCCCTCTCTTTTGATTCGGACCCAGCCTGCAAAGTGATTTGGGGGGGGGGGGTCCTTTCAATATATGCATTAATACATTGCAGGGGGCGGAAGTGTCAGGCTGTATGGCACACTGGCTCATGCCAAAGTGTCAACATGAAGCTGGCTGGAGAAAAAGAGAAGCAGTTGAGTAGGACAAAGTAGCCTCAGGACTGAGAGGGAGGGGAAAGTATATAAGCTCTGGTCACATAGGTACTAATATTTCAAATGATTAGAAATACCACACACTACAAATCATCGGTCCCTGCACACCTTGAATGAACTTGCACCAAAGTTAAGGTAAGTAACACCCACAGAGCTGGGTTGGAAAGGGAAGAGTATGAATGTGCTATGAGAACTGAAGTGCTTCATTTTAGATTTTTTTTTTTTCCACTCGCTATATTCATGTTAACTTTTATATCACCAAAAATGCACGCCTGACCAGCCTTTGAGGAGAGCAAACTGGGCAGACGGCTGGGGCTCCAAACCTGTACAAATCTGAAAGAAATGAAAGCTGGTGGTGGACCTTAAGGGCCCCTTTGAAATGGCTGTCTTGGACCCCCAGCATCTTTATCAGCAGGCCGGCTAAGAGGAGGGAGGGGAGGGTACAGGAAACATGTGGAAGGCAGGTTGTAAGTAAAAACGTAGCCCTAGTAGATTTTTTTTTTTTTTTTTTGGGGGGGGGGGGGGAGAAGAGGTTAGGGCTGCTCGAGGAAAGCCAGATTTGGTGATAGGATGGGCATTGAAAGAGTAGTAGGAGTGGATCTAATGATAAAGACTCAGATCTGCTGTTTTTTTTTTTTTAATTGTATACATTTTTACTGTAGTCAGTGTATCCTAGGGGTTTAAATTTGGAAATCAAATGGATGACATTGTTATGATCCCGAGTTCTGTGAATAGCACTCCCATATCATGTGATATTTTTGAGATAAATTTAAGATGGTGTCAGAACACTGCTGCCATTTTGAAGCTGGGAAAATGTATGGTGTGATTAATATTGGCATCGTTCTTACCAGGTATTTTTTCAAGATATTAATGTTAAGTTAGATAGAAATGAGTGTTGTTTTTAATATTGATCCACACTTTTGTCAGTTTTAGGGCATATGCATTAATACCAGTTGGAAAGCAAAACATAGGTCTATGTCAGATTTAATCTAAACATTATAAAATTAAGAATATATTTAAGTTGAACTACTTTTGATACATATAAGCCTAGGATTGGGTAGCTATATGTTTTAAATGTGACACGATCTGGTATTGCTGATGTTAGTTGATGAATTCTCCAGCATGAAGGTAACAGCATGAGGACATTGTGTGTATTTTTTGTTTTCTTCTCTACATGTTTTTTCTGTGTGTCCGAAAACATGTTATGTAGATACAGAATACAATGTGCTTTTTGCTTGACTTATGCACTTCACCTAAGAAAAAATTCTTGTTTCACTCCAGCATTAGCTAGCAACACATGTCTTGCGGTGTGGTTCCCTGAGGAAGATTACCGAAACGGGACCATTGGAATCAACACGCAAGCTGGAACATATAAGTTTATTCGTGCACTCTATGAAAGATTGTGATTCAAGAGCAATTAGTGCATCAACAGATTTAAATACAATAAAAAAAAGACAAAATATTTAAAACGTTACGGGGGGGGGGGGGTTTAGTCGATGACGACCTTTTTTTTTGCATGCAACTGATATGTTTTGAGTTGTTGCCACAATAGTTGAGACTTTTTTCCCCCTTTTCAATATAGACACTACAGCACTGCCAGTTTTGGTTGTTGAGACATCAGTATTAGTGAGCAGTGGTTTGGGATCTGGGTATGGTATTTAAAAAAATAATTAACACTTTCCAATCTGCAATGGTCACAACCATCGGTACACAAGAAACCAGCATATCTTCATAGCTTGTTGCCAACCTCTATACGCAAAAACAATCCATTATATACATCTAAGTCACAAGATAACACTGGATTTACTCTGACTCACAAGACAGGAATAAGCATATTAAAGCTCTAACAGAATCCTTTACACAAAAGGGCTATCACTTCAAAATCATTTACATTAAAGAACAGATTCAGCTATATCAGTTAAAAAAAAAAAAAAAAAAAAGATTAAAAACTTGCTTATTCTGCAAATATGTAAGAAATTGAGTTTACAGTATAAAAAATTATCAATTTTTCATAGTAGACCTAGACTCACATCATAAACTAATTTATAAGCTGTTTATTGTTACTTCCCATTCATCTGGGAGACATCACTGACCATGTCAGTGTGCAGACAAAGTGATGACGTTCAAGAATTATATGGACAATTTGGGTTATTTGAATTAAACTGAGTTGACAGAATGTGATGAATTTTGGGCCCCTATCAACATTACAAAATATACCATTGCAAGCCCTCAAACTCTTATTCATCACAGTTTTGCCAAGAATCTCCTCCTTGGTCTACCATAACAAAAGCTAACAGACTGGCCCTCAAAAGAACAGAGTCCTAACAGAACTCACCTTTCCTGGCTGCAGTGAATTAGGAAATGAATGCCAAAAACAACATTTTCACATTGGTAAGAATTTCCTGTTCTCCCAGTTTGTTATGCTCCTCTTTTTGGACAATCTCCCTATGTTTAAAGGTCAATGTTACGCTCTATGTTGAGAAACTGAGTCCAATACCAGAAGTAAGCAGGAAGGCAAAGTACTTGAACAAAGAGTAGAGCAGCTTTTGGGGAATGGCATGAGAACTCAGCAAGACCCAAGTGATGACTATTTATGTTTCAATCATTTTTATTAAGTGCATACAATCAGCTATAACTTTTCACATTACATAAGCGAGCTCCCCAGCAGCAATTGACATATCTTCACCTTAGTTTAAGCCCTTTTGTTTTGCTGTGGAACTACGCATTAACATTAACATTATTAATAACCAGCCATATGTTGCACTTTAAACTTTGAACAAATATAACCATGCTAACATCATGTGACTAACAAGTTCTCAATTCCCTTTTTCTCCTCCCTTCCCCAGCCCCCCTATCCCTTCCCTGTAGATCCCCTTTTTCTTTCCCCCCCCCCATTTCCCCCCCCCTTTTAGCTTTGTAATCCAACTTGTATCCGTCCAGTATGACTCAAACTTATTTATAGTTATCTGTTCAAAAGTCGGCTTCTCGCCGCCGGGGTGAGTGTATTCAGAAATAAACACCAACAGTGCTGCCAGTTCTTCCCATTCCTTGATGAAATATCCCTTACTGCCATCTTTTCCGTTCGCATCAGAGTCATCATGCGTATTCTCCATTCCTGCAACGTTGGACATTTAGTTGTAATCCAGTTGGCCATTATGCATTGTTGTGCTATTATGACAGTTTTTCCTAGAAATACTTTCAACCCTTTCACTGAACGCCACGGCGCTCCGAAGTGGTTAAACAACAGTCTCGCATCTAACTGCCATTTCACTTTCCACAAATTGGAAACCTGGGATGTTATGACCTTCCAAAACTTTTGTATTCCTTTGCATGACCACAACATGTGTCCCAACGTCGCTCCTTCTATTCCACATTTTGGACATTCCCCCCACGGGGACATGCCCATATGAAACGCCCTTCTAGGCGCCACATACATCCGCATCGCAATTTTGTACTGGATCTCCCAATGTCCTGCATATTTTGAACGACTCTTAATTGACAGAATATAGTCTTTGAGCAGTTCTTCAGTAATGTCTGTGGATAAGTCTATTCCCCAGCTTTCTGCCAACCGTTTGTAATTCACCTCTGGAGTCATATCTCTTATGTGGCGATGATGGAATGCCAACGGTACTTTATCCTGTGCTCTTAAAGAATACGCTGAAGACAGCTCTTCTTGGACGTCTTCCGTCAAGTCTGTCCATGGCAGTGTCCTGATATAATGTTGCAACTGTACATAGTGAAAATAGTCTCTTGGAGGGATTAAAAACTCTGTCTGCAATTCTGAAAATGATTTGAGTTTACCCTCCAGCGTCAGTACTTGCAACAGGTATGTCATTCCTTTTAGTTTCCACCTACTGAAAGCTGGGTATATGCATCCTGGCTTGAAGTTAGAATTATTTACAATAGAAAGGTAGGGAGTTACTTTGGGCGAGAATTGGTGCATCCGGCATATCCATTTCCAATTTGCCTTAGCTGAACTCATAATCCCCGTGACTTTCAATATCACAGGAATATCTCCTCCTCCTGAATGTAGACAGTTACTAAAATGAGTCTGTGGAAGCAGGCTGAGTTCCAACTCTGTGTTTGAGAAGTAGGATGTCTGGCGGAACCAGTCGTTGATATGGCGCATCCCACTAGCAGCTGTTATATTTTTAATACTAATCAATCCCATCCCACCATATTCTTCTGGTGTACACAGAATTCTCATTGATAAACGAGCTTTTTTCCCCCTCCATAAAAACTTTCTTAACATTTTATTCAGACTGCGTTCTTCTTTGTTTCTCAAAAATAAAGGCAACAATTGAAATACATACAACCATTTAGGTACAATACACATGTTATACAAGGCTATTCTTCCCCATAAATTTAGTGGCAGTGATTCCCATCCCCTTAAATTCTGCTCAGTGTCTCTCAATAGTCGTTGTGTGTTAAGTGTGTAAATCTGCGCCAAATTCGTTGATAACCATATCCCTAAATATTTGAGTACTCCCTCTGCTTGTTTAAAGGGGAGCCGGTACCCTTCTCTTTCTGCCGGATCTTGAAGGACTGACAAAGCCTGGGACTTATCCAGATTTAAGGTAAATCCCGCAACCCTCCTATACCTGTCCAATACCTCCAAAAGGGGACCCAGCGAATGTTTAAGGTCTGTAAGTATCACCAAAAGGTCATCGGCATATGCTAATACTTTAAGTTGGTACCTATCAAAACTCACTCCTTTTATAGCCTCTACCTCAGTTATTTGTCTCAGCAGCGGTTCCAGAGTGAGCACAAACAATAATGGAGACAAGGGGCATCCTTGTCTCGTGCCACGTTCTATTTTAAATTCCTCACTTAGTGCCCCATTTACCAGTATTGCCGCCCTTGGTTGGTTGTACAGGGTTCCTACTGCTCTGCTAAACCATTCTCCAAAGCCCAGATGCTCCAAAGTCTGGAAAAGGAAATCCCAACTCACTTTATCAAAAGCTTTTTCAGCGTCCAGACTCAGGAGCATCGCAGGGTCTCTCCTCTCCTGACATCTTGCCATCGCCACCAGGGCCTTTCGCACATTTAATACCGATGACCTATTCCTAACGAATCCCACTTGGTCCGGTCCTATCAATCTAGGAAGAACAGCTGCCATGCGTTCCGCTAAAATTTTTGCTAATATTTTAACATCTACGTTCAATAACGATATGGGTCTGTACGACTCTGCTAATTCTTTTGGTTTACCCGGTTTTAGTATTAGTGTGATTGTTGATGTATTAGCGTACTGTGCCAACTTGCCGCACTCTATCACCTCTTCAAAGTAGTCTAGCAATGCCCCCCCTGCCTTTAATGGCATCATCTTGTAAAATTCGCCTGAAAATCCATCAGGCCCTGGTGCAGAGCATGTCTTCAGTTTTTTTATTACTGCCTGCAATTCTTTAGCCGTCAAGGGGGCATTTAAGGCTCGGTGTTCCTCAGCTGTCAGTTTGGGGAGCCTCGTTCGTGCCAAATACCTCTCAATCCTCTGAGGGCTTTCTAACTGTTCTTTTTTATATAAAGTGGCAAAATGTGAGGCCAGAATTTTAGCAATTTGTGTTGGGTTGTTAGTTATTTGACCCTGTCGATTTCTAAGCGCGTCAATAGTTCTTGGGCCGTTCCAGGTCTTTATAGCCCGAGCCAGCATGCGTCCCGGCCGATTACCATATCTCTCTAACCTATATTTCTTATACAGTTGGGAATGTGTTTCTTTTTCGTGCAGCATTGTATTAAGAGACACCTGAGTGGCTTTCATAGTCTCCAGCCTCATTGGGGTTGGTTTCTCTGCATAATCTCTCTTAGCTCGTCTCAGTTGTGCTTCTAGTAAAAGCACACTAGCAGCCATTTTCTTCTTTTTAAGAGAGACATAAGCTATAATGGCTCCCCGCAGGACGGCCTTAAAGGTCGACCAAAATAGGGACGCTTGGTCTACATGCTGCGCATTGTCTGCCACAAATTCCTCCCATTTTTTGGTAATATATTTTTGGAATTGCGGGTCAGCCACCAGATAGGCCGGGAACCTCCATCTTTTCCCACACGACTCCCAGATATTAGTTTCCAGGTCCAGCCACACTGGAGTGTGGTCAGATATTTCTTCCGGCCCTATAGTTACCCTTTGCACTCTATAAAACTCTCCACGCGTTATTAACATGTAATCTAGCCTGGCTTGCGTCCCATGCGCCCTAGATCTATGCGTGAAATCTGTTTCTGTTGGGTGCAAGGCCCTCCATGTGTCAACTAGGTCTTGTGTGCGTACCAAACCTGGTAGTGTCTCTCCTCTGTGACCTTGATAGTGTGCGGAACCTGGATTTGTACAGTCCCGGTCTGGGTCCATTACTAAATTTAGATCTCCCACCACCAATAATGGGCGATTTCCATTTAAATTACATAGCTTCATTATTGTTTGATAAAACTCAGGTTCATGTTTGTTAGGCCCATAAATTACTAGTAAGTTCACTTCCATCCCTTGCAACCATACTTTTAACATCAAATATCTGCCCGCCTGATCTGTGGCTATCACCGAGGTCTTATATGCCAGTCCTTTTCTAAATAGCACTGCTACCCCTCCTTTGCGGCCCCGGGGGGGGGCTAGCAAACACCTCTCCAACCCAGGTTTTCTTTAGTTTGTCATGTTCTGCCTTTGTCAGTCGGGTTTCTTGTAAACAAGCAATATCTGCTCTGTGTCTACGTAGAGCCGCCAGTATTTTTGCCCGTTTTATTGGAGAGGAAATCCCTCCCACGTTCCATGTTATTATTCGCACAGGCATAGTCTAAATTGTGTGTGTTGCCCTGCTGTGTGACGCCATACCTGATTCTTATCCAGTCTCCCATGTACCCCTTGTTTTAATTGTGTCATCTCCCCGTCTCGCCCTCGGGGAAATACTATACAATCCTCATCTCTATTTTGGCTGAGCCATACTAAAGCATTTTTCCCCCCCCCCCCACCCCCCCTCCCTTTCCATTCCCAACCTTGCCCGGTGTTCCCCAATTCCCCATCCTGTTATGCTACCCCAAAACATTTCCCAGGTCGCAATGCCTACGAAAATGTGAAGAAACCACGTGTCTATGCTTTGAGACCCCCCCCCCCCCCATCTTTATACAGTGTATTTTCTCCCCTTTTTCATTTGCAATGACCTTACTCACAGTCAGTTACCTCTCCTTACACAGTTATGTTCATTTTCTTTACTACGAGCTATCCAACAATTGGTGTTCCTCCAGAGCCGTTCGTGCCTCCTCCATTTTATCAAAAGTTTGCCATTTGTCCTGAATATACAGCCTCAGCTTAGCAGGATATTGTAACGCAAACTTTATCTTCTTCTCAATCAATTGTGCGCATAATGGGTGAAATTTTTTGCGCTGTTCCTGGACCATCGTTGTGTAGTCTTGAAAGATCAGAATATTGCGTCCGCCATATTTAAGTGAGTCTCTCTTTAGTTTAAATCCTTGTAATATTTCGATTTTGTGTTTATAGTTCAAGATTTTCGCCACCACAACTCTAGGCCTGTTGTTTGCTTCTACTTTTCTTCCTATTCGATGTGCCCGTTCGATTACTAGTGAACCAGACGAATCCGTGAGCGCCAATTCTTTGCCTAGCCAATTTTCAAGCCAGGTTTCCAAATTTCGCTCTGGCAATAGCTCTGGGAGCCCAACTATACGGACATTATTTCTCCGCGAACGGCCCTCTAGGTCCTCCAGCTTTGCACTCTGTTCCTTCAGTTGCTTTTGCAGAGTATGGATATCCGGCCCATAACCACGTGTCTCGTCCTCGAGAGCCGCCATTCTGGCCTCTAGATCTCCCGTCCTGATCCCCAAGCCGTCCACCGCAGTCTGGTATTGATCTAATTTGTCATGTAATGCCGACCATTTCGGAGCCCATGCCTTTTCAATAGCCAAGGTCAGTTGGACCAATTGCTGCTCTGTAAAATGAGAAGCCACTGCCGTGATTCCCGGGCCTTCCGCCGCAACTCCGTCTAGGGTTCCCGTTTTAACTTTTTCTTTTTTTGCGGTTCGCAGCGCCATACCACCTGGCGATTTTTGAATGTATTTGTCCATAGACTCTTATAGTCTTAGTTAATGGTGGTAGTTGCCGCGTTGTTGTAAAGTTAAGCGGTGTTGGGGGAGCGAGTCTCGGAGCTAGAGCAATTCACGTCCTGCTCAGCTCATCGCATCACGTGGTCTCAAGTGATGACTATTTAATACGGCAACAGTGTGACATGGAAGCTCATTCTTGAGATGAATTCTTTCGCCATAGTGGATATACTTTTATTCAAGAAAGGTAGTAAGCTTAATCCAAAGCACTTTACAATACATACAATCAAGTACATAACGTATATATCAATCTATCAAACATCCCTAAAATACTTCAATACTTACAACCATGTATTAACAGTCTACCACACTCTCTCACTAGGGCAGAATAAGTCAATGATCCATCTGCAGATTTCTGATTTCACTGAGGTTACTATGAAACAGTCTGTGACCTTTTGAGTATTAATCAATAGCTGTGGATTAACAATATTGGCTATCTGGGTAGTAAAACACATTACATTTGGGCCTGAAGGTATAGGAATTGTATAGTCAGTAAGTTTAACGGTAAATTTATAAAAACCTAAATAAATCTTTTCCCAGAGTTGTGTACAGTCATTTATTTAGTCAATGTCTTGATTGATTTTCTGTCATCTTTTTTTTTCTCTCTGTTTTTGACATGGTTCAACATATGCAAGTTATAAACTGAGTGCCCCCCCCCCCCCCCCCCCAAGGACTTTAAAATGACTGACTGGGTAAGAAACTGGTTGAATGGAGAACGGTAGAGAGAGTTCCCTACCAGTTGTGTGCCACAACGATCTGCTTTGGCCCAGTTCTATTCAATGTTTTTGTAAGTGATTCTATGGAACGATTACTGGGAGAGTGTGCAAAACCTGCAGCAGAGTAGACACCCCGGAAGGTGTGGAAAACACGAGGAGGAATCTAACAAAGCCTAAGGAATGTCTAAAGCTTTGCAGTAAAAAAAAAGGGAGTATCGTGACCAACAAAACTCTTCCAGTGAAGCCCAGGAGATGAAGAATGTTCAATTAGCTTTATTCCATGAATACTTGAATGGACTCAGCACAGTGTTTCAGCAATAGTGCCTGCCTCAGGAGTCTAAAATTTACAAGCATATCAGCATATGCGCGCACAAATATAAACACAATAGGCAAATAAAAGTATAAAAATATAAAACGTATTAAAGAATTTAAAAAATGTAACATTGTAAAAAAAGAGTAATCAAATAAATAAAATAAAATTCAAAATTAAACAAAACTGGGTGAAAAGGAATAGACTCGAAAGTAATCTATGGAAATATTTCTTTACAGAAAGAGTGGTGGATGAGTGGCACAACCTCTCAGTGAAGGTGGTGAAGACAAGGAAAGTATATTTCAAGAAAGCATGGGACAAGTACAGAGGACCCTCTGAGGGGCAGACATGGCTTGTAGAGCTGAGCGGTTGGCATGGATGGACAGACTATAGGCTGTGTGTCTACCATCATTTTTATGTTTCTATGTTGGTACTTATTCACAGCCGTACAGTACTTCAACAAACCTACACAGGTTGAGCACAGTTTTGTAATGTGTCCAGAACTGACTCAGAAGGACAATTTTAAAATCTGCGCTGTACCAACCCTGATCAAGTTCCTTTAAAGCACGTTTCTGATTATAAAAATTACATAGCATATAGGTTACCTCTGTGAAGCTTCTCTATGACTTACAAGCTGTAGTATTTCATCAGTAAAGGACAGACATAAGAAAACAAGAAATGCCATCTAGCACTGTATCCTGCTCCCAAGTCAAAATCTTAAAAAGTAGGAAGATTCCATGCTACCCATTCTCCAGATCTACCTTAATAACAGTTTATGGACTTTTCCTTTCCTAATAATACCTAACATTCTATTTGCTTTCTTAGCCACCACCGCACACTGTGCAGAGAGTTTCAGTGTATCATCAACGATGATGCCTAGATCTGTTTTCCTGGTCGGTGGACTCCCAATGTGGAACCTTGCATTACGTATCTATAGTTTGGGTTCCTCTTTCTCACATGCATCATTTTGCAGTTGCTCACATTAAACGTCACCTGCATTTGGATACCCAGTTTTCCAGTCTCGTAAGGTCCTCTTGTAGTTTTTCACAATCCTCTTGCAATTTAGCAACTTTGAATAGCTTTGTGTCATCAGCAAATGTCTCTAGATCATTTATAAAAAGCAGAGGTCCCTGCACAGACCCCTGGGGAACCCCACTATCTACTCTTCTCCATTGAGAATACTGACCATTTAAACCTAATCTCTGTTTTCTATCTTTTAACCAGTTTTTAATCCAAAATAGAACACTACCTCCTATCCCATGACTCATGAACACCGCTGAGAAGCAGTTTTAAGTAATGACTTGCTTTGGTATCCAAAGATGACGTGTGGATCATAATGACCCCTCCCCAAACCGGGACTCATTGATGGTAACAATTCAAACAGGAACCTTTGGCACCTAAAGATGATGCGTGGGCCATATGACTCCTTCCCAAACTGGACTGGACTCAATGATGGCAACAATTCAAGCAGGAAACCCGAGTGTAGGTGATTAATTCTTAACTCCAGTTATTATGTACTTCTACCATATCCCCTCCTCAGTCATCTCTTCAAGCTGAAGAGCCCTGATCTCTTTAGCCTTTCCTCACATGAGAGGAGGTTCCATCGATCATTTTGGTCACCCTTCTCTTTATCTTTTCTAATTCCGCTATATCTTTGAGATGCAGTGACCAGAAATGCACACAATATGCAAGGTGTGGCCATACCACAGAATGATAGAGGCATTATTAGCAAAGGAAAAATTATAAAACAAACATTTGCTTTTTTTGGCTGTTGCCAAACACTGAGCAAAGTTATCCACGATGACACCTAGATGTTTTTCTTGGTTGGTGACTCCTAATATGGAACCTAGTATCATGTAGTTATAATTTGGGTTATTCTTTCTAATGTGCATCATTTTGTACTTTGTGTATATTAAAATTCATCTGCCATCTAGATGCCTAGTCTTTCACAGTCCACATGCAATTTTTTAAAAATCTTTTATTTGTAGTGAAAATTAACATACAAAGCAGCAGATAAAGCATACAAATCTAAAAGAAAAACAAAATTAACCCCCCAATCGCTACAGTCCACAGAACCTTATCACAGTCATTCCCATAACAGAAACATGATGAGAACATAAGTCCTAAACAGCACATTTAAAGGATCAAATGTCCAAACAAATGCAAACGACTGCTTGGATATCAATTTTATGTTTATTTATTTGGATTTTGCTCACACCTTTTTCAGTAGTAGCTCAAGGTGAGTTACATTCAGGTACACTGGGTATTATGGACACAGACTGTTCTTTCCATTGTAAATAAATGTCCCAAGTCTTATGAAATGCTTGTTGGGTCCATTTTTCAGCTCTGTCAGTCTGGACAGAAGACAAAATCAAGTTTATTCAGTAGATTATCCAGAGTCCGCATGCAATTTAATAAAACTTTGAATAATTCTGTCTCACCTGCATACCTGATCACATCACTTATTTCCATTTCCAGATCATTTATAAAATATGTTGAAGAGCATCATTCCCAGTATAGAATCCCGTGGCACTCTACTATTCACCCTCCTCCACTGAGAGAATTAGGGCAATGCATGAAAAAAATGTGATGTTAATGTCATTTTGTTTCATTACCCTCTTTGTGTCTGTCACCTACCTTATGACCAATGTGGCAAGCAACAAAAAATTTAAGAATGTTTAGCATGTATGAACTGTCAATCATCCATGCTAAACAGCCCAAAGTGCTAATGTCCCTCCTAAGGTCCAGAATCCCCCCCCCCCCCCTGCCCAATCCCTCTAAGAAGGAAAGCTCTATCCTAAGGTATTTCAGCTTCCCTCCCTGAATAAACTCAAGGATTCCTCATCCTCTTCCCCCTGACAAAATCCCATTAGGGGCATCCCAATCCCTCCCTCTACCTCAAAAGAAAAGTCAGGCCTTCAAGGCCATCCTCATTCCCTCCACCACTTTCTCTAAAAGGAATCAAGCCTAGTCTCTCGGGGGGCATCCCTCACTACCACCCTGGAACAGATACTTACAATACTGATGTCTTTTCTGCAGGAGGTGTGATCCATGTGGTTTTATCCCTAGAAAGAAGATCCAAAGTGGAGCCAATACAGCTAAAACAAAAAACTTGGAAGTTGGTATGAGCAATCTAGATCATAACTACTGCTTTAAACTGGTTATCAGCCAAGCTGTAACATTATTAAAACAATTACAGAACAAGGATGAAAAAGGACTAGAATGAAGGGCATCAACTCAGATGTTATAAATATATAATTGTATTTTTATTTTGAATATTAAATAAAGTTTTAAATTACAAGCATCTCTGAATCACTATGCATGATCATCCATATACAGTAAAAATATTACAATTTAAAAATGTACACCATTTAAAGACAATTTAACCTGAAATTTCAGTATGCTGTATTGCCATTTACCTCATATACCTGTTTTAAATTAAAACAGGAAAACCTCAGTCCTATGATTTTGTTACACATTTACAATTAAACATTGTATATACATCTGTATCACTTACCATCGTTACACCTATATGACTGTGCAATTTGTTAAACAAAAAACCCTCAATCCCAAATAATATTCAAGTTTATCTGATTAACAGGCTGCTGGTATAACAAATACATATTTTAGCCATATTTATTAGCATTAAAATTTTTAAGTCTGAGACTTGAATCAAAATCCATTTCTACTTCAGAATAGTGTTCTCTTAGTTTTTAAAGCCGAAATGAATTTGTATACACAAGTTGTGTTTTAAGGCTAGTTCTTATAAGGCTTTTCCAATAAAACACCCCTAGTAATGTCCAAATTATTATGCTCAAAATGCTTGGCTTTATACTGAAATTTCAGTAAAATGTAGTGCTTAATTCTGACACAATTATTGCATCTCTAATCCAACAACCCTTTACCCCAACCAAAGGAAAGCTCCAGCTCATGTTATTAATACATACCAATGTATTTCTTTGAATACTGACATATTTGAATGAGTTTAATTCATGCATCTTCAAGAGAAGCAACAATAGGCATTTTAAAATTGATTCACAGAAGTTTATGTACACATTAAGGAGGTAATTTTGAAAAATAGTCTAAGTAGTTGTAAAGTCTGTGATACTTTGTAGTTCATTTTCAGAGAAATTACCCAGTCTCTTTGAAAATTAACCAGCAAAGTACAGAAGCTAAAAAAAAATGACCCCCATGCTTAGCACCTGCTATTTGTGCCAGACAGGCATCAAATTAGCTTGCACAAGTCCAAATATACATATTTTTCTCTTCTCATGATCTCCCTCTCCCCCCCCCCCCCCAAACACCTTTTTAAACCAACTACACAAATGTATACCATGAAAACCTGCACAGACTTTTAGCCAAAGGCTAATTTTCAGACAGGCAATCATACAGATAAATTGCTTTGAAAACTGCCCTCCACAAGCACTTGAAAAGGAAGAAAAAAAAATACATCTAGGTTTTAAATCAATATCACAGAAGGCGGCTGATCAATGGCTTAACTATTTTAAATATCTAAACAGCAGCACTTCTCCATTTTCAAACAGAGCCATGTAGAGTCATCTTACATATGCGAGACTAATCATGGCCCATATAAAAGATAATCTAGCAGCCAACGGAAGGAAGGTGCCATGATGCTTAACAGTCTCAGACTGTAGTTGTAGCATAAAAGTTAAAGGAAAAGGGTACTTTCAAATAGTCACTAAAAATATACTGTACTGCATTAAAAACTGGCACACTGTGTGAAAGTGACAGATAATAGGTCACAGAACAGTAGATCTTCATCCTAGATTTCCACTATGAACTTACTTTTGCTACAGTCTTCACCATTTCTGATGAATATATATTGTTAGCACCCAAATTTAAGGGTACATAGTAAATCTATTGTCAAAAAGATCTGTATTATATTTACCAATCATAGGTGAGAATCACAAGACAATTTTGCTGTCAAACAGCAGAATGACAACTATGCAAATATATTTTTCTTCACACATTCCAGAATGGTTCTTAATGGTTACTGTCATTTTTATTTAATGAATGCACTTTGGGCATCCAATCTATCCAGATTCAAATCCGTGAAGAAACTTTTCGATTTCTTTCAAAGCTGAATTTCGATTTCTAGTTATCAGTCCTGGACCATGGAACCTAGATCTTAAAAGCTAAATAAGATCAACATTTCTGTAATCAAAAGCTAAGTTCCCCACTAGGAACGAGAAAAAAAATGAAAACTAGTTGTCCATTCAAAAGTGCTCAGCAAAGTCTTTGAAACTCTCATAACCCTCTGATCCATCATAGAAGTTAGCAACATGTGCAAGCATCCAGAAATCACCCGACAGCACAATGCTCCAAATCATCTGCAATGAACTGGTACCTTTTACTGCAAATAAAACCCTCCCTCCCCCAATATACACACACATATATATATATGAAGGGCCCACAAAATTTATCTGCACAGAGAATATGCAAATCACACACTTGGGCCTGAAAAAGCTGAACCATTCACAAGCAGCCAATTTGGCCCTTGCCATAAAGTATAGCTCAGCCATATCTCACCCACGCAAATAGTTTGCGTTGGCCTACAACTGTTAAATTTAAACACATTTAAGTTTTTTCTGTACAAATGTAAAGAATTTAAGAACCATAATCCATAGTGCAATGATAGTAAGCGAACTAATATTCAATAATTAGAGATATGTTTTTACTATAAATATATTCTACTACTGTCATTCTTATACCTTCAGCAACACATCACCTGTTGACACATATACAATCCCAAGACAGGGTTAAATTCAATTAAATTATGTGCTATATAGAAATATTTAAAAGGCGTTTCATACAGTCCCAAACCAGAAGGAAATAACTGTTCTGTGCATCTGACAAAATCCACAAATATCTGAAGAATACTTCCAGTATTTGAGAATACAGCTGCAAATCCCTCTTTCATATGCAAAGCCAATTGCACTGATTAAAACCAAAATATATTATTACAATTATAAAGCACATTTCAACGTAGCCTGTTTCAGTGTTCACTTTTAATCTCTGCACATCAAAGTACCAGCATTTTTCCTGGGGTTTTGTCCATAAATTTCTTTTCATCTACCATTTGCTGCTACATCCTGCAGTCCTCCTGTGTGTACCTCCCACACTGGTTGTTCCAGACTACACACAACTTTAATCTCTTTCTCCATCTTCACTGCTTCCTTTAAGAAAAATAAGAAAGTTGTGATAGCATTTTATACTTGAACTAGTGATTTGCTATAAACCGCTTAAACCTGTCCCTTCAGTGCTGGACAATTATTCACAAGCCAGGTGCTGGATCACATTGGTTTCTTCCCTCCATTAGAACCGCCTGCCACAAAGCAGCATCAGCTGAACTAGCCAGCACCTGTCTCACACTCAAAGAAATGTGCACATCTGTACCAAGTCACACAGTTCAATGTCACTGCACGGGAATCATGCAAAAATGGTATCCAATTCCTGCCTTATCAGTAAAATAGCAAGCAAGGAATATAATCTTATCAAAAGCTATAATGCAAGAGCAAAGTGAGGTCTTTTTTTCCCCTGTTGCTGACTTTTCACCATTTACTTTAAACTCTGGATGCCAGCAACTGCATATATACTTTCAGTCAGCCTTGCAGTAAATTGTTTTTTTCTCCCCCTTGGGAAAGAGAACAAATGAAACAGTCATTCAATTCTCTCTCTCAAGTTTATGTCTTAGACCTGCTTGACAGAACATTTTTGTACTGGTATCATCACAGTATGTGCACCTTTCAAACGAATTAATTCCAACCACATAGTAATATGATGACAGATAAAGCCCTGAATGGTCCATCCAGTCTGCCAAACGATCACACTCATTTGTAGGAGCAAAACAAGCACTATTTGTGTTCCCATATAACAAAGATATATGGGGATTATAATACATGGCACTATCCAGCATTAATAAGATGACTTCAAAAAATGTAGACAAGCTTATTTTGTCTTTCAATGCAAAGCCTACTTGCTGAAGCTGCAACCTTGTGTACAGCAACCTTGTGTACAGCCAAAGACTACTGACAAGGGTCCCAATGTACGTAAAGCCAAAGACTTGGAATTACCCCTGTAGCCAGAGAGACGCTGTGGCTAGCAGAACTGCACATTGTGTATGAACCTTGGCCCTTTGTCATGGTACCCCCCCCCCCCTTTTAATGTGGTGCAAGTGAGACAATCATGTGGGCCCCTGAAGCCACAATAATGGGGATAACAATATTATGTATGCATCACCCACAAGGTCAGAATGTGCATCATTAGTACAGCTGCAATCCGTGAGATCTGTATAAAAAGGGGCTCTTATTTATTAATTTATTTTAGGTCATTTATACCCCGGCGCCTTTTGCCGCAGTTTTGCAGCCTCAAAGCGGCTTACAATGAACAGTTAAAATAAATACAGCTACATGGAAAATCAAGTACAAGTACAGTACATTAGGTAGGGGAGAGAAAAAGGGTAGGAAGGGGAGAAAAGGAAAAAGAGACTAAAATAGGCGGCAGAAGACTAGGAGCAGGCAAAGCAGAGCGACTCAACAGGACCGGCAAGGCAATCTTCAAACAGGAACTGCAGCAGTGCCCAGATGAGACCAGGAGAGAAGCAACGATCACCAGAGGCAGACGAAACCTGGAGGCAGGCAACACCCATGGAGATAATGGCGCAGGAACCAAGATCAGAGACAAGGGCTGCTGTGTTGACATCCCGCACAAGGAGCAGACTTGCGTTGGACCTGACTGACTGACCATGCGGCCATCTAGAGGTCTGCACAAGGTTGTGCGTGCGCCATGTTCCTTCATATATGTGCTGTGTGTTCAGAGCGATTCTCTTACTTCGGAGTCTAGTTAGGGATTTATGTGCATTTGCTCTAAGTCATTTCTATGATAACACCTGATGTGTGCATATCCTTGCCTTCCTTGCACATTATCTTTGCTGCTATTGTAAATAAAATAATTGCCCTATTTTTACAATACTTGGTTTTGGAGTTGGTTTTTTTTTTCTATTGTTTGGGCATTGTGGGCTTATCTAAAGATAATGGGGGAACACATTTGCTTCTGACACTTGTCTCACTAATGTTAGTCTTGTCTGAGACCCTCTTCTCTTAGAATTTGTAATAAGTGTCAGGTACCCCAATAACACCTCAAAAGTGTGTGTTATCTGTATACGCTCTACACATTATCAATTCACGATTAAACCAACATTGAATGCGATATAAGATACTTGATCAATGGACACCAATATTGAGAGTATTATAAAACTGATACTTTATATTTAAAAAAAAAACCCACAAATCTGTTATTATGCCAGAGTGGTGAATGCTAATTATGCAGCTCCAACATAGCTGAGGGACACAGATACATCCACATATATAACCTAGATATCAAGACATTCTCAGACTAGGTAAATGTTAGCACATAGGGGCAGTGAGGAGAGGCTTAGCCTGCTATCTCATCAACTGTGTTCAAAGTGGCCAGGCCCCTGAGGCAATAGTGTGCCATTACTCAATGGCAACAACTTAGTAGCCAGCCACTGTTCACATTACCATGCTCCAGAGGGAGCTACAGTTTGTGGCTCAACTGTGTAAGCTGGCAGAAAATATAGAAATAGGGGGAAAGGCCAGTCCAGAAGCTCAGTGCTGTGCCTTATGGAAGGACTTGGACTAGATTTCTGGCTTGGGTCCTCTGCTTGGGGATGCTGAGAGATAAGATTCGCAGCCCCTGGAGAGTCTGGAGTCAGTCTTCATGCAACAGTAACACTTAGGTACTTCCAGAACCCTGTAATCATGGGGCCTAAATACAACTACTATTAGATGACTGGCTAAGGGCTGCCACTACAATGACTGGACTAAGCTAGGAATAGTAATACAAAGTTGGGGGGGGGGGGGGGGGAACGCCAGAAAGTTGCAAATGAAGGTTCCTGTGGTCAGGTTGCAAAGGAACTGAAAGCTCAAAATGAAAAGGAAATACTGGGCAGGTGAGAATGAAAGCTCAGCTGACATGCCCAGAGACCACTAGAAGCCTAAAGACAAAGGAGGAAACTGCAGAGCCAAGATAAAATTGGGGCCTGAAGTCCTTCACCCATACTAAGTGGTACTGGGTTAACAGTCAGTCACAAAGATAACAGAACAGATGAAGAAAATCAAACCAAATCTTTGCTACACAAGGCACATCAATAATGTTTCATGCTTGTACCTGATGCATCCCTTTTTCACTGACCTGTAATGCAGGAATAAATAGTATATCGGGCTTACCTCCTTGTTCAATATCAGAGTCTGTAAGATGTGTGAGAGAAAAAGTTGCAATGCTGGCAGGAGAGATAGAAAACCTGCTATAAGGTGAGGATTCTGTCCAGTTTTGCTCAAAACTCCTGGAAGGTGGTGGAGGGGAAAAATAACGCGAGGCTGGAACAGAGGGCTTGGGACTGATGAAACTATTTGCTGTTTTTGAGAAAAAAGTATCCGGAGATGAGAAATCATCATCCCATTCAAAACCTCCACCTAGGGTGAAAAAAAAAAAAAAATGTATGTATTAACACCTCATACAGACCAAAAGATGATATCTTACGGAACATCATTGGTTTATACATACCCCCCCCCCCCCCCCCAACTATTTTTGGAGTAACAGTTCTCAGTGACATAGAGATCCTCAGACACAAAAGATGATATTTATATATCTGGATTTATTTACCACTTTTTTAACGGAATTCACTCAAGGCAGTGTACAACAGATGGGCTACACAAGGGTTCTGAACCCAGTCCTTTGAACACACAGAGCCAAATTGGCATTCAGGATATTCACAATGGATATATGCATGAAATAGCCAGTTGGCTTAACCATTAGGGGTAGGGAGACAAGGAGCAGCTACGTTCAACAAAAACCATTAGGTCCAGACAGCCATGCAAACAGAGAATCAACATATACGTTCACTCACAGAGAGGATAAATGGCTTTTGGAAATTAACCTCATTAAAGATATGCAAAACAAAGTATGATGTTCACCTTGTGCAAGATTGTTCTGAGAAGGGGGGGATGCTGGGGTAATCACCGAATGCCGAGTTTAACTGTCAAAATTTCAGAGGAATAGGGACGACACTTAATTTGGAGGTCTGGGGTGGGCAACGAAGGTCTACTTAGGATTCATAATACCCTTACATCAACCCTGGAGAAATCATTGAACGTAGTGTCTCCATTGTATTCAAGTTTCATATGATCCTGTGAATATCCTAAAAACTAGGGATGGGCTGTCATTTCAAATGAATAGTGTCAACTAGTAATAGTGCACTCTCGTCTCCCTAATGTGCACGCACGAAACATTGCTCACGTGCACCCTACTGGGAGAGAGTATGCACACTAAGAAAAGAGCAGACTTAACATTCGCTGGAAACAAAAAAAACATTTTCTGGGTGCCCATCCCTACTGAAAACCCGAATCTTGGGTGTGCACTGAGGACTAAGTTCAGAAATAAAATACATGAATGATAAGTGTAAATGCAGCAAAGCTGCCCAGAGCTGGTGGCATAATGGCATCATCAGGATGGTCTTTCGGTCCATAGGGAACGCACCAGGGGCGTATCTGAACTGCAGCGGTAGGGGGGGCCAGGGCCAGAGAGGGGGGGCACATTATAGCCCCCCCCCCCGCCGCCGCCGCCATTGCCGATCCCCCTCCCCCCAGCCGCTGCCATTGCTAACCCTCCCCCTCCGTTGCTCGCCTACCTTCGCTGGCGGGGGACCCCAACCCCCGCCAGCCGAGGTCCGCGTCCTCCTGCCGCTGCCGGCTGCCTTTGGTCCTTTCATTCTTCCATTGAAGCTGGCGCCGACGAAAAAGTTTCTTTTGAATCTGACGTCGCTGCACGTTGCACGTTGTACGTGCAGGACGTCAGACTCAGAAACAATTTCTGAGTCTGACGTCCTGCACGTACAACGACGTCAGACTCAAAAGAAACTTTCGTCGGCGCCAGCTTCAATGGAAGAATTAAAGGACCAAAGGCAGCCGGCAGCGGCAGGAGGACGCGGACCTCGGCTGGCGGGGGTTGGGGTCCCCCGCCAGCGAAGGTAGGCGAGCAACGGAGGGGGAGGGTTGGCAGCGGTAGGGGGGTCCAGGGCGAAATCTGCGGGGGCCCAGGCCCCTGAGGCCCCACGCAGATACGCCCCTGGAACGCACAGTTGCCTACAGATAACATTTTGCCAGATAGCCAAATTTCAAAAGAACTAAATTGCTGGGAAAAAAGAAATCAACGACGATTGTACAAAAGTCTTCCAATTAAGCACTCAGAGTACAGTTCAGAGACATATTTTTGAAGGATTGGACTAGGAGATGACTGCATGTCTCAGATGCATTCCCTACCTTCTTCATCAGTAGAACTTTCAGAGCTGGTAAATCTGTTTAAGTAACCAAGACCTGCAGGAGAGACAGGACTACTGCTACCATGGAAAACCTGGCTGTTTGCTTCAGGTGAACGATGACCCAGTTCTTTGGTTGGAGTTTCCTTTAGAGGACAAAAAGTGAAACGTTACTCTATATAGTGTTAGTTTTGTAGCCAACTCTGTTTCATGTGCATCACAAGTTTAACCCACAGGCCATGAAGCACTTTGAACCATTATACTGCTCACATTATGAAATTAGGAACCTGGAGTATTGTGTGTAATTCTGGTCATCATCTTAAAAAGGATATAGCAGCATTAGAAAAGGTTAAAAGAAGGGCGACCAAAATAATAAAGGGGATGGAACTCCTCTCATATGAGAAAAGGCTTAACAGGTACTCTTTAGCTTGGAAAAAAAGAGACAGATGAAGGGGGATATGACAGAGGTCTACAAAATATTGAGTGGTGTTGAGCATGTAAATGTAAATCAATTTTTTACTTTTTTTAAAAATACAAAGACTGGAGGACAAGTTACATGGTACTACTTTTAAAACAAACAGGAGGAAATAATTTTTCCCTCAAAAGAATGGTTCATCTCAAACTCGTTGCCAGAGGATGTGGTATCAGTGATTAGTGTATCTGGGTTTAAAAAAAGGTTTGGACGCGGTTCCTGGACGAAAAGGTCCAGAGTCTGCTATTGAAACAGACATGGGAAAAGCTACTTCTTGTCCCTGGGATCAGTAGCATAAATCTTCCTATTTGGGATTCTGTCAGGTACTTGTGACCTGTTGGAAGCAGGACACTGGCTAGATGGATCATTGGTCTGACCCAGTATAGCTATTCTTATGTTCTTAACCTCGTCTGCATTAAGATTAAGCTTTTAAAAATATCTAAATGAAAAGCCACAGGGATGGGAAAAGGATATGAGCATATATAGGGATAGGAAGGCATAAAGCATCCATAAGCAAAGCAAAGTAAAATGTACTTTGTGGCTCAAGAAGAAAGGGGGAAGTATGAGGACAGCAGACGGTCAATTTGTAAATTTGGAGACTAAGAGAGAGTGTTTCTACACAAGCTTCCACTTAATGTACCTACACAAGTACTACACTGAGCAATAACCTCTAGAAAAAAAAAAGGCAATATCTGAAAAAGTAAAGTAAATCAAAGTAGGTATTGACTTAATGGAATCCTGAGCTCAATTTTAAATTGAAAAACTTAATACTGATAAACCAAAATTTATGCTAGTAACTAGCCCTTATCAAATAACCATCTCAAATTTTTAAGATTGATAATGTTATTCTTTGGATTCAACAATGAAAATCTTGGGTTTCTTTTGATTGCCAAATTTTCCAAGTATTCTCCAATGTCTAATTCATTGTGAAAACTTAAAAGATTAAGACCACTCTTTTCAAGATCAGTCTTTTGCACTTTAGTTCAGTCGTTAGTCTTAACTAAATTTAACTACTGCAATTCAATTTATGCAGGTATTAAGCGGAGTCTCCTAGGAAAACGACAAACTGCACAAAACACAGTTGCCTGCCTTATATATAGATCGCCACATTACGTTAAAGCATCTCCTTAAGGAGATACATTGTTACCTATCAATGAAAGAATTTCACTTAAGCTTTGTGTTCTTCTTCATCAGATTCTTTATGGTACCTTACCATCTTGTATGATAGATCTGATTGTTATCACCAAGAAATGCCATATCAACATCTAGAGAACATCTCATATTACATTTCCCAAGTTGTAAAAACAACCTACAAAACTATCCATAATGCTAATTTTTCTTACCCCATTACTTCTGGAACTCACTACTCAAGGATATCAGACACTCAGTCGATTATAAGTCATTTAGAAATTTACTTAAAGACCACTTCTTTAGATCTGTGTTCAGCTAATATGAAAAGGAGTTTTTTTAATAGCTATATTCTTGTATTAATATTACAATTTGACTGACTGTACATTTGTCCTTGAGATTGTAAGCTCCTTTGAGCAGGGACTGTCCTTCTATGTTAAATTGTACAGCGCTGCGTAACCCTAGTAGCGCTTTAGAAATGTCAAGTAGTAGTAGTAATTGTCTTATAATGCTTCTTCTTAATTTGTTATATGAGCTTTGAATGTGAACTTTCTTGGGAAAATGTGGGGTAGAAATGTCATAATAAATAAATACATAATACAGAATTGTTCAAAACCTATTTTAAAAAAAAACCCCCACAAGATTTTAGAAATCTCTACTGAACTTTAAACAATACATATAAAAAGCAAAAAACATGGCATAAGGAAAGAATGAGAATAAAAGAAGGTCGCAAAATGCTGCTTCTTCCTTTCCTCTCTCCACTTGTCTATATTTATTTATTTTCCTATCAATGAAATGGTGTTCTCCTTTCTGTTGTAATTTTTTTTAAAAACACACTGTCTCATCCTCTTATCCCAATACAATACGAATAAACCCACAAACACAAACACCCCTGATTATACCCTCCCTATTTCAGACAGCCTGAAAATTCTCGATGTTACAATCGACCGTAACCTCACACTAGAGAACCAAGTGAAATCTACAACAAAGAAAATGTTCCACTCAATGTGGAAACTCAAACGTGTGAAACCATTCTTCCCGAGGGAAACATTTCGCAACTTGATACAATCAATGGTACTAAGGCATATAGACTACTGCAATGGAATTTATGCGGGATGCAAAGAACAAATTATAAAGAAACTTCTGACCGCTAAAACACACGGTAGCCAGGCTCATACTTGGAAAAATGCGATTCAAAAGTGCCAAACCCCTCCGAGAAAACCTGCACTGGCTCCCAATCAACATATTGCTTTCAAAATCTGCACCCTGGTTCATAAAATTATCTACGGCGAAGCCCCGGGATACACGACAGACCTCATAGACCTACCAATCAGAAACACAACAGGATCAACACGAACATACCTAAATCTCCACTACCCAAGATGCAAAGGACTCAAATACAAATCAACCTATGCATCCAGCTTTTCCTACATAAGCACACAACTATGGAACGCATTACCAAAAGCCATGAAAACTTATGATCACCTAAACTTCCAGAAATCATTAAAAACTAACCTGTTCAACAAGGCATACCCTACTGACCCAACTTAAATGCCTGTATCCTGCAACACAACGAAACCAAAGCTCGTAATGGACATATAATATCTCTTCCTCTCTACGATTCCCTAACGTGTCTGTACACACGAACCTTATTCTACCACAACATTACTGTATTTGTTCGTACTAAAATTGGCGAACGCCTTTACGGTACTGTGTAAGCCACACTGAGCCTGCAAGTAGGTGGGAAAATGTGGGATACAAATGTAACAAATAAAATAAATTGTAAGCCCCTTTGTTTTCATCCCAATAAAAGGCAGTATATCAAGCACAATAAACAAACATAATATACACCAGATACTGGGGACCAATTGCACAGTGGGAGAAACCATCCTATTACGTCGTGCGTTGCCTTCTTTATACATCCTCCCTCATCAACTTCCTCTGGCTGCAACATTTCATCACGTTACATCTGGGAGAAAATGGATCCAATAAGGGGAAGACAAAATGTAGGAATACTCCACCAATCAGAGAGCCTTCCAAAGTCTCCATCAGCTCCTTAATGAAAAGATGGCCCTAAAATGTCATCTTAGCTTATTTTTCTTTCAACAATCCTTCATTCACTTTTTTCTACAGTATTAAAAGAGCTCAAGGAAAATAACAGCCCTGTGCTTGGTTATCAAATCCAGTGCATTTAAATCCTTTACTTAATAGATAAAAGTTGTATCGCTGGTACTTGAGAAAAGCTCTCAAATCCTTGCCACCAAACCAGGCAAGTATTAAATAATGTTTAGAAGGTCATGTTAAATGTGCTAAGTATTGAGTTTCAAAGGTCAAAAACTGATAAGCAGGAAAATAAAAAAAAATGACAAAAAAATTTCAAGGTTAGTTCTTTTTTAAAGATCAGCTTTCACCTCATACAGTGTATGTGTTCTGATGTTTCAGATTTACATCCGACAGGTTTAAGCAGCAAAAATATTGAACATGACAGTTCTAATGACCCCACAAACCAGCTGGGTTTGTAGGATATCCACAATGAACATGCATGGAAGTGTTTGAATACAAAGGAAACACAGCATATGCAAATTTTTTCATATATATTCATTGTGGATATTCTCAAAACCCAACTGCTCGCAAGGTCTTAGCGTAAGTTTGGGAATCCCTTACCAGGATAAGCCTGAATCAGATTTTTTTATATTTGAGAATACTTACGTTAAACATATTACGAATACCTGAACTGGAAACCTTGAAATTATATTTTGTGACTCTATATGTTTAGACTGTGCACCCTATATCACAATTACTTATAACTAGAATTTGGTAGTACAGCCTCATTACTTTATGAGGAGAAGGTAATATGTTAATATTTATAAATAGTAGAACAAACCAGCGAAGTCGACTAAAAAAATTACTCTTAAGATTAGAAAAGCTTCAAAGAGCATTACTTCAAACTGACGTATAAGACGCTACAGCTCCATTTCAACAACACCCACTAAATGCCGAACACGAGTGAATTCTAGATCACACAAGACTCCTGATGCAGGCCCCTTAGGCCGAAACACAGCTGTGTCGAGTCGTGTTCATCAATCAATAAAAGGTTTTTGACCTGGAGCGTCATCCATTTTTTTTTAGTCGACTTTGCTGTTTTGTTCTACTTTCTATATCCTTGTGAAGATGTTTCTTCTGTTTTTGCAATATTTATAAATACAAATCTTAACATACAGCTGTAAAGTACATTTGATATGTATCATAACTGAATTGGATTTCTTATGTCTGTTGCCATTAGAATATGGCCACCAATGTAGGGAGCTGGACTGACACTACTATAAAATGTAAACTGATGACAGGTTTGTTTCCTTCAAGTCTTTAAAATTCATGCATATTTACTGCTTCAGGGATACAAACAATCCATGCATCTGTGTGCGAAAACAAAAACCACATTTGTCAAAATATCCTTTTTAAGGAGGCGCCTACACATTGAACCAACTCTATAAGAAATATACATTAAAGTATAAAGTTTGTCAATTCTTTGTACATTGGCAGTCTCCCGCTTTAACATACTGCCTGTGGGTTGGGGCTCAGAGTTCTGTGCAATGCCTGGATTTTGCTTCCCAGGACTGCTGGAGCTGCTATGAAAAACAACATACGGCATGCTAGGTGGCATCTATTGGACTTAGGGTACACATGCAGAGGTTATAAAATAAGGTAGAAAGTTTTAAAAAAAAAACAGAACTGGTCAGCAGCAAATGAGTCTTTTGGTGCAGAAGTCCAAACAAATCTGTCTCGATTGAGCTAGAAGCCCAAAGGCTAGAAGGAAATTTGCTGGGCTTGGGATGAGATATTTGAAGGGTTGCACTTATAAAAATCAGTCCTTGCCAGATAGAAGCAGCACATGCAGGTGGATCACTTTTGAACTATCTGGTGCTTGGAATCAAGACTTCTATCTACAGTTGGTCAGTATCACTAACGTGCAGGGGCAGACTGACCATTCGGACAACCAGGCAATGCCCGAGGGCTCAGAGGCTCTACCCGGATGCCTGCCGCACATTACAGCCCTCCCCGGTCCCACCTTTAAAGGCATGCTGCTGGTGATCTAGTGGCATCTGCGGGGGAGGGGGGAGACATGTTCTTTCTTGCCCATTGTGCTGCTGCTATTCCCTTTCTAAAGTTTTGATTGGACCCTTTCTGAAGTTTTGATTTTTGTCTATCCAAAAAATTAATGCTGCCCAGCAGGACAGCTGACTTTCTTCAAAGTACCTTAAGATGGCTGAAAGCTTAACTCTGGACCTCCAGAATTCAACATGGGGAGTAAGAAGACTGGGAGTCATAAATAAGGTAAAAACGTATACTCCAGAATTTTCCTGCTTGCAAAGCTGTCTCTCAAAAGGAGCCCTGTGCTGCTCTATCATCTTCTGTTGGCAACATTTCTCATAGGCTACTGGAGTTGTCAGAGCCTATTACTTTGTGTGCGTTAAGAGAATGAGAACCATCTCATTTCTTGGACCTATTTCTAGGCTTCAGAGATAGAGTCAATACCTTAACTCTTCTGAGCCTCCAATGGTCAGTGTCTTTCTTCCAGGTAAGAGGCGAAATGGAGCTTGATGACCCTTGGTGACATCCTGGAGAAAATAATACAGTGGGACATATGAGACGTCCCAATACTTGTAGCAGGGCTTGTGATGCTCAGCTCTGCACATCTTTTGACTGCAGGCTGAACATTTCTTGATGTGGACCTTTTTTTCTGCCGTTATTAGAAAAACTGAAGATGTTACAACAGATGTAGAAGAAAATGTCAGTGAAAAAAGTGTACCAGAAAACTGTCAAAATATAGACCTACTGACAGGCATGTCAAAATAGGAACTTTAAAACGGATGAAAAGCCTTAAGTAAAATACTAAGGGCAGTAACATACACTTAACGCCAAAAATCTAAAGGGGGGGGGGGGGGAGGCACCCAAACAAAGGAATTACAATCAAGACAGCCTTTCAGAGAACCTGTTTTTAGAGAATGACAATTTTGTAGGAATCTTTGTGATCTCACTATGTTGAACGGGGAGGGTTAATTGAGGATCTGCAATGGTTAGTAGTTTTCCTTATTAGTAGTTGTATATATATTATGAGGGGTTATTGTTTTTATGGGATTGTCTTTCTTGTATTTTATTTTAAACCGCATATTGTATTTTGGTTTAGTTAGGTCCTAATATTGTATTTCGTTTTACTGACAGTGATTTTACTGTTCACTGATTTTGAGGCTTATGGCAAAAAGTGGGTTAGCAAAATGAAATGAAAATATACATCTGTTGCCCTTGGTGGAAAAAAGACATACTAATAAATACTGCATAAGTGTGGGAATACAGAACTACCATGCTGAGTACCCTAATATTGAGAATGTTCTTTCATTGTGGCCAGGAAAGGTTAATATTTAATGTGCTTGGCATTCCCAATCATTTTTGAGATGTTGACACCTATGCCATGATTGCCCAGAGGGACCTTCAGATTCTTCTTATAAAGTATTGGGAATACGTTTCATATTGGCACTTTTGGATGGCATCAACCAGTTGCGTTAGCAGAGTCACCTGGTCTTCAGAGAAATGATACATATCAGCACCCAGTATTTAAAAAGTACAATTCATGCATTAATAATTCTGTCAATAAAAACACATGGTCCAATTTAATACTATGATTCACTAACAAAATTAGGAGGCAATTCTATAAGTGGGTACGTTAAGTTCTGCCCTACTTGGCAATATGCCCCCAAAATGCACTATTCTATAAAGAAGTGCACAAGGGCTAAGGCACATAACTCTAAGGGGGGGGCTTACATATGGGCAGAGCATGTGGCGGGTCATGGTGTGGCACCAACATGCACAACTTACCGAACACTATCAGTTGTGTACATTGCATGGCATACTTAGGCTTGCCCACTTACAGCAGCCATGGACCTGATGTAAATGATCACGTCTAATGTTTGGCACACCAAAGCAGGTTTGTGCTAGTATTCTATAGTATTTGGTACACCTAAGTGCCATTATAAAGCTGGCACTTACTGATTCAAGGCACCAAGTTATAGCATTACCTCCTTGATGTTTTCATTTTACAATAATTTCACACATCCTAATACATTCCAGTCCCCAATTTCTTGATACAGTCTACTAGGGGTGGCAGATGCTCTCTATCTATATATATATATATGCACACACTGTAATGGTTATGCAGTGCCTAGGTAGTACAAGTGTGTCAACATTTTGGCTACATATTTGAACTATATAGCACACTTAGAATTCATGGATACCTGATCAAACAGGTAGACTGTGACATCATCAAAGAAGGTTACTTCTCTCTTGTTTTTACTTGAGTTACCAGCAGGTGTTTCTAATGCAACAGATTTTGGAATTTTCAACAAACTCTTTAAATTCTTCCCATCATCCTTTTCTGAAATTACAACTGGCACAGGGTGCACAATGTCATCCTCGCTGTCGGAGCTATAACTGTGCATGTGAAATGCTCTTATGTCATCATCAGAATCATCACTATTCTCCTCATCTTCTTCATCTGCCTCTAAGCCTTCTATTCCATCTTCCAGCAGTCGTGATGCATCAAGTTTACCAAGGTATTTTCCTTCAATGTCAGGTTCCTTTAGCTTGTGCCCTTCAATGTGGAAGGAGTCGGACAAAGGTTTTTCAATGACCATATCTGTTGTATATGAGGCATCAGAAAGATCTATTAGACCTGATGGGTCGGTATTGGATGTTAGGCCTGTCTGAGAAATAAATTCTGCCATATTAGTGCTAATAATAGAGATGTCACTGGACGAATCTTCTCCACTACAGCTATCTACAAAATCCGATCCTAATGTCAAATGCATCTCTTTTCCCCCTTCCACAGGATGCAGCTGCCTTGTACGTTCACAGAGGTACGATGGCTGTGCCTCCAGATTTTCATGTTGTTCCCATGTTTGTAGTTTATTAAGTAAATCCAAGCCACCTTCAAAAGACTGCTTTGGTTCTTTAACACTACCAATTTTATTTTCTTCCCCATTTTTTCTTATGCTCACAGAATCACTCCAAGATTGATTTGAAGCCAAATCTAATGTAGGTACTGCTGATGAATTCATGATATATTCTGGCTTCTTATCTGGTTCAGAATCATTATCAGAAAAATAAGCAGAGTCTCTGTATGAATTCTGACTTCCTTTTGTAAACGTCTCTGTGGTTACTTTACAATTATCTTTGTTATTTGCTGTACCTGGGCAAACTGTTGGCTCAGAAATTATAATAACGGGGGTTGGAGGTAACGAACTAATAGCTGTATTTATAATATCATGAGGTGCACTGTCCATGCCTGTAGTGCCACCAACACCAGCATGGAAAGTCCATTCAGGAGACTCGAGGTTCTCCGTTTCATAGCCACTATCGGTCGGTTTCTCTGGAGGCAACAGTTTCTGAGGACTGTGGGATTCTAACGATTCCAACACTTTATGCACATCCAGTGAGTCTAGAGAGTCTGGTGTTTCAACTGGCTGTTCTGAAGTCTGCACAGAAACTGATGGACTGTCATCCAACAGACTGTCTTGACTAATGGAGTCTGAAGAAAACACCGACATTAATGTCACTTCACGTGAAGCATCTTTAAGATCCTGAGACAGACTTTTCTTAGTTTCCTCATTTTTCTCCAGCAAATATCCACTTCTGTGGTCTAATGCAACAGATTTATTCTGGAAACCATCTGAATGTACGTCTTGCAGGTTCACTGCATGTTCTTGATTAAGGTTATTATTCTGAGTGATTTCACTAGAAAAAGTTAATTTACCAAGACTACTTTGCATTGCATATCCTTCAAGTTCACTATCATCAAATGGACCCTTTCTAAAGGTTTGATTTTTGGCCTCACTGCACAGCATTCCAAGGCGGACACCATCATCAGTGCCTGAATCAACATTTTGGCAGAGATTAAAATTTCTAATACTAGACGATGAGATTTCAGCAGTCCCAACATGAGAGAAGTTATTTTCATTAAGTCCACTGCTTAGTCCAGCAAAATTCTGAAGTGAACTGTGGTTCTCTTCATGTGTAACAGAGTTGTCTAAGGGTATCTGTGTTTCCACATTTAATTGTGCATGTGACTCTGCAGGATCATTGAAGTCTTTCTCTGCAAAGATATAGTTCAGTTCGTCATTGACACTACTAAGATTCTCACGCAACAAGGAGAAATCTGGTTTGTTTTCAGTTAATTTAAGTTCAATGTCTAAGCTGTTCTGGTTTGATGTTTCAAATATATCCTTTGTGAATGCTCTGTTTCCAATTTCTGATGCGAAGTTACTATAGCCTTTGTTAGACAATGGATCTGTTAGTAAATTCTTCTCTTGAAGAAAAAAGAAGTTATCAGACAGCTCTTTGTCAAGAAGTGGCCCAACATCTGAATGTGTAGTCATATTTTCTAAGGAAAAGGTGTCATTTTTAAAAAGCTGACTTGAACTTCCCGTCTGAGTAACAAGAGATTTCTTAAATATTCCCAGCTCTGAACTTAAAGGAACTGGCTCGGATCCTGTATGCCTACTATTTAGTTTGTGTGGCTCAAATGCACGTGCCGATGTTTTTGACTGGTCTCCAGCTTCCAAATTATTATGAAAACGGGCACTAGAGTCTCGAGTCAAATGCAAATATTCAGGTATATTAAAATCCTTTGAATGTGTTCCACATGGAGAACAATCTGCATCTGTACTGGATTCTTCAGTATTAACTTCCCTAAGAACAATGAACTGTGGGCTCTTGCTTTGTAGAATCCTTTGACTATTAACTTTTGAGTTCTGAATGTATGGCTGGTGATCAAAATGCAAGCTGCTTCCGCCTTGTTCTTCTAACTGAATATAGTATTCGTTACCAACAGAAAGATTGTGAGCATCAAAAACAGGAACCTGCCCAGGCACCTCAGGAGGTACACTCTGACAATCTTCATGCTGATGTTCTAAAACGGTCTTCTCAAAAACATCTACAGGAACAGGGAAGATGATGCTTTTATAATTCACTTCTGTGTCTGAATTAATATGATCGTGTTCCTCAAAATGATCGTGTTTAGCTGCTTCCCACACATACTCAAAGCTGAGTCCTTGACTTGTTTCAGTTACTGTAAGAACCTCATCCATTTCATGGTTCAGCCTATCCCCTGTAAAATGGTCCAGGATAGGAAATGCGGAGTTATTTGCTGAAGACTGACGGTTGTTAGTGTTTGGCTTAAGAGCATTCCATCGCTGCTCAAAATCAATTTCTGATTCTTTTTGGCTCTGCATGCGAAGGTATGTTAACAGTCTATGGACTTCTTCTGCTGTCAATCTTTTGTCATATGATAACCAGCAAAACTGCAAGACTTCATACCTGCATTAAAAAAAAAAGAAAGAAAAAGGTCACTCTCTACAACTTAGCAACAGTACTGCGCATTAAGAGGCATCACAGGTCCAATTTATGTCCTTATATCAAGTAAATTAAAATAGGAGAGAGACTTCTACGTGCCATTTAATACATTAGTAAGTACTAGTAACAAATGATAAAGTACCGTCTTGATATTCTACAGCATTTCAGGGTCATTTCTGTGGCTAGGTATCAATAGTCAGGAAGACTACTACTACTACTATTTAGCATTTCTATAGCGCTACAGGCATACGCAGCGCTGCACAAACATAGAAGAAAGACAGTCCCTGCTCAAAGAGCTTACAATCTAATAGACAAAAATAAATAAAGTAAGCAAATCAAATCAATTAAAGTGAACGGGAAGGAAGAGAGGAGGGTAGGTGGAGGCGAGTGGTTACAAGTGGTTACGAGTCAAAAGCAATGTTAAAGAGGTGGGCTTTCAGTCTAGATTTAAAGGTGGCCAAGGATGGGGCAAGACGTAGGGGCTCAGGAAGTTTATTCCAGGCGTAGGGTGCAGCGAGACAGAAGGCGCGAAGTCTGGAGTTGGCAGTAGTGGAGAAGGGAACAGATAAGAAGGATTTATCCATGGAGCGGAGTGCACGGGAAGGGGTGTAGGGAAGGACGAGTGTGGAGAGATACTGGGGAGCAGCAGAGTGAGTACATTTATAGGTTAGTAGAAGAAGTTTGAACAGGATGTGAAAACGGATAGGGAGCCAGTGAAGGGTCTTGAGGAGAGGGGTAGTATGAGTAAAGCGACCCTGGCGGAAGATGAGACGGGCAGCAGAGTTTTGAACCGACTGGAGAGGTGACTAAGTGGGAGGCCAGCAAAAAGCAGATTGCAGTAGTCTAAACGAGAGGTGACAAGGGTGTGGATGAGGGTTTTGGTAGCGTGCTCGGAAAGAAAGGGGCGGATTTTACAGATGTTGTAAAGAAAGAAAAGACAGGTCTTGGCAATCTGCTGGCTATGAGCAGAGGAGAGGAGAGAATTTAAGAAAATAAAGGAAGCTAAACAAGCATCTGCTAGGCAGGGAAGGGATACACTACAACAATATTTACCATATAATCCAGTGTATGCTAAACAGATGTCCATAAAGGTAAGTTTGATTTCAAAATGGACTCCACTGACTATATGTATCTTTAAAAATACATATGCAAGCATTTTCAGTATAGAAAGAATGAAAACATGCATTCAGGACAGGGGCGTAGCCAGACAACAGATTTTGGGTGGGCCTATGCAAGAAGTGGGTGGGCACCAAGTGTTCTCTCCCCCTCCCCTCAACCACCACCCAAAAATATCTCAGCTGGTGAGAAAGCGCTTCTTTCCATCTTGGCAGTCTGCAGCAGGCATGCACTGAAAACTGAGCATGCGCAGGTGCCGTTATTGTGAAGAGTAGCGTTTTCATTACCATCAGGGGAAAGTCTTCAGCTGGCGGAGTTTGGGATCCCCACCAGCTACCACTAAATGTGTGCTACTGTTGGGTGGGCCTGAGCCCTAAGTGGGTGGGCCCTGGCCCACCCAGGCCCACCTGTGGCTACGCCACTGATTCAGGATTAGCTACACATCACTAAGACTGACTCACCTAGTCAGCTACAGTTACTATGAATAAGGAGGGCTAACTAGGATTTGGAAATCAGAAAAAACAAAGCAAAAACCTATCATGATAAAACTGTATGCAACTTAAGCAAAGTTATTACACACTATTTACATATGAAAAATGTCTACATGTGTAAATCAGCATATACATATAAGTAAGCAAATTTTAGCACAGACATACATATATGCCACAGCACACCAAAATTTAAAGGAGTCACCGTTCTGGGTAGTTTAGATGGTCTTTCCAAGCACTGGTTTACCAATGACCCTTGTTCTATTGCGGACACTTGTACTCACCAGGGGAGGGGGAGAGAGAGAATTTTTATTCATTTTTATTTTATTTGTTACATTTGTAGCCCACATTTTCCCACCTATTTGCAGGATCAATGTGGCTTACATAGTACCGTAGTGGCATTCACCAGTTCCGGCATGAACAAATACAAGGTGTTATTGTAGTAGAGTAAGGTTCATGTAAGGTAGGTAAGATGGGGAATTTAGGGAGGAAGAGGGAAGTTAAGGGTGTGTCCATTCCGATCTTTGGTTTTGCTGTGTTGCAGGTACTCAGGCTTTTATGTTGGGTCGGTGGAATATGCCTTTTTGAACAGGTGTGTTTTTAGTTCTTTCCGGAAATTTAGGTGGTCGTACGATACTGTACACCGTTGCATTGTTCTATGTTTCTATTGTATTGGCTTATCTTTGAATCAATAAAATGTTTACTAAAAATAAAATAAAGTTTGCGATCTCTTTTACCTTGCCTTGACAGGTACATAAATACTCATTGCCTTACCATTAATTTGGGTAATTTAGCTTGATGATATTACACTGTTTCTATTGCTGCCAAATAATAAATTAGCTTTTATATTTTTATAACAACTGAGCCTTGTGTTCTATTCTTTTCAGTGTGTATTCTGGGCTTTGAGAGCTTGGGTCTATACATTTGTATACCTGATCTACATTCCCAGAGTGCTACCTTTCTATGTTTTGTCATCATTAGTATGCTCCCTCATTGCCACCCCTCTACTAGAGATGAGGTAATTGTGCTAGCTTCACAGACTGATAATGGGGTCAGCAAGCACCTTAAGGGTCTTAGATGACTCAAAAGTCTCCAACTCCAGATTGGAAGGCGACGCAAAACATGCAAGTATAAGAACCTCACCCTTCTTCTTTCCAGCTCTCTCATGCTTCCCACCAACAGGGAAGAGCAGTGAAAAGTAGGAGCTTCTAGCCTAGGGAAGATACCTGCAACTCTACAGAAGCAAGGGGGTCTATTATCTGCGAGCATTAATTCACCACCATCAGTGACACCTGCAGTTTCTCAATCTCTTGCTGAATTGTTAAGTTATCTGACGTTTCAACCAGTTCCTGGACCTTTTAGTTGGCATATAATATTAGCACCAAGATATTTCATATTCAGTACATAGGAATCTCTCATCTGTTAGTTATGGCCAACACTATACACAAGATGGAACAGTAATAAAAATGTATTTATAGTCCAGAGCCAAGTAATAACTTACCATCTGTCAGAGTAGGGCTGCTCTAGCTGTGGCTTAGAAAGTTTAACCTTGTTTTCTTTTATAACATGGGCTAGGACTTCTTTATCAGACAAGTGTGAATAAGGTTGGATGGCTTTGTCAAAAGTTCCCATAACGTTACACCGAGAGACCTAGTAATGAGGAAACAAGAAGAGAGCATTATACATCATATGACATTTTAAAATAGGACTTAAGAGTAGTTTGAAAGGGCAGTCTATGAATCTCTCACACCTTCTTGGTTTTCGTTTTTTTGGTTTGTCTTTATGTTTCAACGTTTTTTTATTGGTGATATATTAAAACCCACAAAAATAGAATATTTCAGCAACCTTTACACATTTCAAATTGCGAACCAAAATTTGTTCAAATATGTGCAGACTATCATCATCCACATTTACACATTTTCTGTCCCACCCTAACCCCTCCCCTATCCCACCCCTCCCTCCACTGCTAATCACTGGGACTTAGTTATTACACCCTGTCATTTTGTGCAACCTTTACACTCGGTTGCTCAGTAGGACGCAAGGTCTAGGTGCTAAAGAGATACATTCAATGTACTCACTACTATCATGAGTCCTCTGGAGATCTTGCACTGATAAATTCCCCAATCCAAAACTGACTTTTGTGGCTCCCCTCTTTCAAACTTAACCATTCTTTATAACTCCAACCGGATCTGCTACTGTTCTGTATGTCTAATACCATTTAGATGCCCCACAAACTAAAACACCCCAACTTAACTGGATGAAAGCTCATTCTAACTCCCTCCCCCCTCACAACACACACACACACAAAAAAAGGGTCCTCCTCCACCTTCCCCCCCAGATCATCCCAAAAGAGAATTCATGATAAAACTGTGGGCCCTTGGAGAAACATATTGAATATACGGGTCCCAGATCGCCAAAAACAATTTCATCTATTTGGGGGACATTCCCACCAACCTGCACTCTAACAACAAAAGCTCATGGAGCTGATTGCGCCAATGCCAAAAATCTGGTAGTTGATCACTAGTCCACGTGCTCAAAATGAGTCGTTTGCCCAGGAGACAAGCCTTTCTAAGAGCTGAGCACCTCTACCCTGCAGCACAAAAAGTCTTTATCTAGTAGCACTCCAAGTGGGAAACAAGGGATTGGCACCCTCAATAGTTTTCCCCAAAAATGAAATATAGCAAGCCAAAAAGTTTTGGATCATTGGACATTCCCAGAGTGAAAAAAAAGTCCCCACTTGTCTTCTACATTTGGAACACAAGGCTCCTCTACTCCCCCCATGTTGAAATTTTGAGCCTTCCTCTCTGAGCACACCACCCGAACTCTCGTCCACTCTCTCATTACCTCTCGCCTTGACTACTGCAACCTACTCCTCACTGGCCTCCCACTTAGCCATCTATCCCCCCTTCAGTCCGTTCAGAACTCGGCTGCACGTCTTATCTTCCGCCTGGACCGATATACTCATATCACCCCTCTCCTCAAGTCACTTCACTGGCGTCCAATCAGGTACCGCATACAGTTCAAGCTTCTCCTTTTAACCTACAAATGCACTCAGTCCACAGCCCCTCATTACCTCTCTACCCTCATCTCCCCTTACGTTCCTACCCGTAACCTCCGCTCTCAAGACAAATCCCTCCTCTCAGTACCCTTCTCCACCACTGCCAACTCCAGGCTCCGCCCTTTCTGCCTCGCTTCACCCCATGCTTGGAATAAACTCCCTGAGCCCATACGCCAGGCCCCCTCCCTGCCCATCTTCAAATCCTTGCTCAAAGCCCACCTCTTCAATGTCGCCTTCGGCACCTAACCACTACACCTCTATTAAGGAAATCTTTACTGCCCCAACTTGACATTTCGTCCTTTAGATTGTAAGCTCCTTCGAGCAGGGACTGTCCTTCTTTGTTAAACTGTACAGCGCTGCGTAACCCTAGTAGCGCTCTACAAATGTTAAGTAGTAGTAGTAGATATGCTCTGTGCAAAATACGATATTGACATGTAAGTAAGTCCGCATTAACTGTAGAGATGAGATGGCAGCTGAAGGATGGGAACAAATTCAATTAAAAGAATTGAATGAAGATTTTAAAGATATTTCCTTAATATTAGAAGACTCACTATCTGAAGTCACAAATACGGCTATACTTCTGATCTCATTCGTACTTGAGCAAGACTTCAATGCTATCCTTAAATTATACTTCAAGAATATTCATCAAAAGTTTTGTGGGCAAAAATTATGGATTTTTCCTGACGTCACTAAAGTTACGCAAGAAAAACAGAAAAACTTTCTAGAGATGAGAGAAGAGACAAAAACTATGGGCGCAACGTTTTTGCTAGCATACCCATGTAAATGTACAGTGAAATATTTGGGAGTTAAGTATGTTTTTTTTTCACCAGACCAACTTAGAGTTTTCATAGACATGAAGAAGATACCAGGGTTATAATATCTAAGGCTGGAAATTAATAATGGATTGTGGGTGGGCATAATGCCTTTCTTTTTTTTTTCTCTTCATTTCCTTATAAAACTCCCTGATTTATTGGACAGCCCCCTCAAATTTTGTGGTCTAAGGAAGGGACAAAGGTGAGCACTTTATGGTTCTACTTCAATGACTTTTTATTACTGACTAGCCGTTAAGCCCGTTAAAACGGGCGAGATTTCCAGCTACCCTCCTCACCGCCGCTCCCTCCCCCCTCCGTGCCGGGCCCCCTGCACTGACATGACAGCGCCTCTCACCTCCGTGTGAAAGCGCTGCTACCTGCAGCGCTTCCACACGGAGGTGAGAGGCGCTGTCAGGTCAGTGCAGGGGGCCCGGCACGGAAGGGGGCGGAAGCGGCGGCGGGGATGGGGGGGGGAGGGTGGACATTGGTGCGTGCGATGTTCGTTTCCAGGCTCCAGCGGCAGCGTCCAACAGTCCGACTCCGTTTCCCTCTCTATTCCGCCCTCTGACGTCATCATGTCTTGACGCAAGGGCGGGACAGAGAGGGAAGTCTCTACTGCGCATTTGCAGGTGAGTCGGTCACTTGCCATTTATATGTTTGATGGTTTCCTGCTCCTTTATTTTAATAAGTGATATAGACATGGAATGTCCAATTATTAAATACAGTGTTGAATTTACTATTAGAGGGCATAATGCCTTCTTTTTTTTTTCTCTTCATTTCCCTGATTTATTAGACAGCCCCCTCCCCCCTCCGTGCCGGGCCCCCTGCACTGACCTGACAGCGCCTCTCACCTCCATGTCTTAGCTACCACTGAAGCCACATGATGATAGTTGCTATTGATCAAGCTGCATGATGCAGAAAGGAATAATGCAGCTAACCATGACAAAATTGAGCCCTGCAACTACCCTGTTTCCCCGAAAGTAAGACATCCCCCGAAAATAAGACCTAGTAGAGGTTTTCCTGAATTGCTAGATATAAGGCCTCCCCCGAAAGTAAGACCTAGCAAATTTTTGTTTGAAAGCAGGGCCGCCGAGAGTTGGACAAGGCTGCCCCCGGGCCGCGCCCACACCCGAGGTCGCCGGGCCCCCCCTCCACCCGCCCCGCCGTCACTCCCAGAACTAACCTTAAACGTCTCTCTTCACCTTCGCAGCAAGCAGCAGCAGGGCAGACCTCTCCTTCCTTCCATGCCCCGCCCTCGCGGACATTACATCAGGCGAGGTTGGGATACGGAAGGAAGGCGTGGCCTGCCCTGCTGCTGCTTGCTGCAAAGGTGAAAGGAATCGTTTAAGGTTAGGTCCTGGAGCGACGGAGGGTGGGCGGGCCAACCCCGATCCAAGCCCGATGTTTCCCCGAAAAATAAGACAGCCCCTGAAAATAAGACCTAGCGCATTTTGGGGGGGCAAAAATTAATATAAGACAGTGTCTTATTTTCGGGGAAACACGGTAGCTGCTGCTGAAGCTGTAACATGGAGCTGTGAAGCCATTACAGGCAACTGCAACCAGTGCCAATAGATCACCGATGTGGAAGAACCTTATAGGTATATACTGCAGCCTCACTATAGCTGCATAAATGCACGTAACCCAATCAGCTAGCTGCTTGAGCCATGATTACAGAAACACAGCATGTGTGCGGTTGTGCCAACCCATTGTTGTGCAATGTATCCTTTCAAAGCTAAATGACCCCAACTTCAGAATGAATGAGATCTGGAAATAAAAATACAAGGAAACTTCTAAGAAGCTTCATGCCATAACAAGTCCAAGTGTGGAAATAGTAGTCAAGGCAAGAGGTCATGAGAGCGTGGACGAGAGTTCGGGTGGTGTGTTCAGAGTGGAAAGGGCGAATTTTGCTGATGTTGAAGAGGAAGAAGCGACAGGTCTTGGCTATCTGCTGGATGTGTGCCAAGAAGGAGAGGGAGTCGAAGAAGATGACTCCGAGGTTGCGGGCAGATGAGACTTTAAAGACACTTCTGAGCAATAAATATTTAGTCTGTATAAAACTAAGACACCACCTAGTAATTGTCACTGGATATAATTCATTTGTCACAGCAGAAATTGGCTCAGCTCACACTTTAATGCCCATAGCAGTTTTGTGAATCAGTAGATCAGCAGGAACAGGAAATACTACAATAAGTAATCCAAATAAATATCAAATGCCACAGGAAGCACAAAGAGTACTTTCAGCATCCTGTCACTCATTCAAACTTTGTGATGTGTCACTTACCAAATATTGCTAGGCTTTGTTTGAGCTGCCACCACCAATTTGTCTTGAAAGCTTGTCACCAGTTCTGGAGCAGTCCATCGAAGTGGAATTAACTTCTTCTCATCTGTCTCCACATAGTCTTCCTGTATTTTGATGTAAAAATATGATTTTACACAACAAAAAAACAAACATTTGAAAATGACAAAAAGCAAAACAAGCCAAGTTTTCTTTAGCAGTTTTAGGATGCAAAACACTATTTATTCTTCCACAAATACACTCCTATTTTCAAAAGTCTTTCTGCTGTAGCACAAAAAGTAAAACACTTTGAAAACTGAACCTCCTATTGGGGGGAGCGAACGAGACGACGCAGATGGTGGTGCGGTCGAAGACGCAAGTGGAGAAGGCACCGTACAGTATTTACAAGAGCTGATGACGCCTACTCCCCGGCACTGGCAAACGGTGCAGCGCTTCAATTTCTCCGCCATAGCGCACTCTCACGACAAAAAATGCTTTGCACCTTTCTTTTTTAAATAGTACAAGAAAAGCCACTGGGAAAACGCGAGGAACATGCGGAGGAGCGAAGGTAGTACAAAGCCAAACTGCTCATTCAGGCCTCGGGGCTCTTTATTTATTTTGTTTTTAAGAACAGCTGAGAGGGAAACAGCACAGAAAAAACAAAATGGAGCACAACTGAGCTGCCTGCTTGTTAGTGCTGAGGGGAGAGGAAGGCTTCTGATGGATTTTATTTATTTATTTATTTTTTTAAGATGAAGTGGCTGCCTCTCCCAAAGGCAAGGACCCTTTTCAGCAAAGGTGTAGCCCTTCCCAGAACAGCAAAGGGAGATGAGGAGGAAGGGGGGGAGGGACCCAGGACACCCGAGTTTACACCCCAGAAGCTGGAGAGGAATAAATCCTTTAACCTAGCCCCCACTAGATTCCCCAGGCACAGAAGGATTAAACTAAATTTATTTATTTTTTTTTTTAAATAGAGACAGAAAGAGGCTAATGGGCTCACCTCCTACCTGCTGGAGACTGAGAAAATACAGAGGCTAAAGTGACATGGCCAGGGCTCTTATTGGCTCTCTAGAGTGAGAATTTTCTCAGTCTCCACCTGCTAAAAGGCATGCACAACCCATCAGTCCAATCCTGGGCCAGTACAGAGGGACACTAAGGAAATGGAATATTAGCATACATAATTTAAACAGCGTTCATGCGTCTATAGGAAGCCAATGTAGTTCTCAACAACAGAGTTGCTCTTTCCCATTTGTTTATCTGGCAGATTAATCTAGCTGCAGTATTCTGCAGTGACTGCAGTGTCCTACATAACATCCTTGACCAACCAAGTAAGGTGCCCTTTTACAAAGGCGTGCTGAAAAATGGCCTGAGGTGGTGCAGATGCGTGTTTTAGGCGTGTGCAGAATCATTTTTCAGTGAACCTGTAAAAAAAATGCCTTTTTAAAACTTTTGCCAAAAAATGGACGTGGCAGGGGGAGGGGTTTTGGTTGTTTCTGTACTAACACACACAAAAAAACAAAAACATTGATACCGTACTTCTGTTTTTCTTGAGCTTGTTAATAAAGATGATTTTAAAAAGAGTGATTGCATTACCTATAAGCGGTGCTGTCAAAGTTAGCCAGATCATTTTTGTTTTATCAGCATTTAGCTTAAGATGATAATTTTGCCTGGCCAGACCATGTTGGAATAAAAGTTTTACACTTTACAGGTATGAGCAGAGTAATATCATCTATATCTATAGTAATTTACCTCCAAGACTGACCAGAAATTTATCCAGACAGCTCATGATAACATTAAATAGAATCTGAAACAAAGGAGACCCAAGTGGGACTCTACTTACAGCTCTCTACAAATTTGACAGCAACATTTTTATACTTTATTACGTAGGTTCTATTTTCCAAAAAAAAAAAAAAAAAACCCTTTAGCCAAGCAAATATTATTGTGGCTATACCTATTTCACTTAGCATATTCAACAAGATGGAATGGTCTATTACATCAAAGGCTGCCAAACGATCCAACTGTAGGACAATAGCTTGTCATCAGGTACTCCATAATTTCTGATATCATGAGTTAATAATCCAAGCACAGATTTCGTACTTGCATTCTTTTTAAAACCAAATTGTGGGACTTCCGGTGGAGCCGAGCGGCAAGATGGCCGTCAAGCTGTGAGCTCCGTACCACTCGAGCGAAGCCCCGAAACCAACGGCACCGGCACCGCTTCCGATGGCTCTAAGGGGCATCGGAGGGTAGCGGAGACCAGGAAGCACCTACGAACGGCCCCACCACAGAAGCCGACAGCCCCCGCGCAGAGTTTCCCACGACCCGCATTTCCAAGATGGCGGCGGCAGAAGAGAAACGACACCAGTGAAACCCAGAGGCCAGCGGTGATCAGGGGAGAAGGGACGTACGCGAGGGGAGAAGTCCGCACCTGTTAAAAACTGGAGGCAGAGAGGTGCGGATCGGAAGCAGGCACAGCAGATCCCCCAGACGCAATGCGAACCCCGGAGTAGAAGCGAGGCTCAAACGGGTTTGAGCAGGCAAGTGACAGAGAGCAGCAGAGAGTCTGGGGGAGGCACAAGTTTTTTTTTTTTTTTCTCTTTTCTCTCTCTCTGAGGCATATCGTGGGCACAAGTTTCGGGCAGGATAGTGCGGTGTATGCTTCCTGTTTGCCCCCCTCCCCCCAGTCTGGGGGTGAAGGTTTTGGACGGTAGCCTAAGTGGTATAACGTTTCTCCCACCCAGTCTCCAAACCTGAGAGACCACGGAAGGTACGGGCTGAGTGCCAGAAGAACTCCGGAGTGCCCCGAGGACGCTGAGAATACGCATAGGAGCTCAGTCCCCACAGAAGTTGGACAACTAAAGCCTAGTAAATTCGGGAGGCAAGCTGTGCGGAGGACGCATATGAACTGGTGAGCTTTGTGTATGGAGCAATACCTGAAACACATGTCGCCTGGGACCACTCGCAAGGGGACGAAGTTTGATAAAGAAAAGCCCACACCTCTCAGGCCCAACCATAAAATGGAGGACTTGAAAAGTTCAGTGGAGGTAGAGTTTACTGATAAACAGCTGGCACAAATAACAGCAGCGGTGAGTGCGGCCCTCAGCCCAAGGCTTGATCTGCTGGCGGGGCAATTAAAAAATTTGGAATCATCTGCAGCAGACACGGAGAGGAGGGTGGGAGAGGCGGAAAATCGAATAGCCACAACGGAGGACTGTTGTTCACACAATACACAGGAGATTGCCAGACTCCAGAATCAGCTTAAGCTGCAACAGGAAAAAATAGAAGACATGGAAAACCGTGCACGGAGATGTAACCTGAGACTTGTGGGAATCCCTGAAAGGATTCCGGAAAAATCGTTGGGACATCTACTGGAACAGTGGTTGAAAAAAGAATTGGCTCTCTCTGACAGTTACGGAGAGCTGTGTATTGAACGAGCCCACAGGTTGGGGCGCTGGCAACAAAACTTGCAGAGACCGAGAATCGTCATCATTAAAGTGCTCAATTACCTGCACAAGGAAGAAATCATGCGGGGTTACAGATTGAAGAGAGATTCCCTTATATATGAGGGATCCCAGGTAAAGATCTTTCAAGACTATTCGGCAGGAGTACAGGAGCAGAGACGCCGTTTTCACCCCATTTGTTCTGCATTGGCTGCTAAGAAGACCAGATTCATGCTGCTTTATCCAGCCATTTTGAAGATTCACCATCTGAACCAGTGGCGTTCGTTCCAGACCACACAGGAGGCCCAGCAGTTCCTAGACAAGGATATGAAGGAGCCCAACACATGAGATAGTACTGGGTATGAACTTTGCTGGACAGTTGGGTGGCCCCCTCCTACGCTTTTCTGTGGGTGGGGGCCACGGACCCAGAGGTGATGAATAATGTGGGGGTTACGTGAAAGTTATGGTTGTAAGTTAATGGTCAATGTTTTTCTTTGGTAGGACAGTTACAATGGTAAGAACACAGAGAGGTTTCAGTGGCTGTGGGGGATTTGGGATTTGTGAGGGCCATCTGACCATGAGTTGGGTGGCGTCCTGAGGGGTGGGGTTCGAAAAATAAGTAGGTGCTGATGGGCTAGGGGCTTCCAGGAGTGAGAGAAGTCCGAGACAAGAAGAAGACTCTGAAGAGTTACAGGGAGGAGGGGTGGGGGGAGGGTGGGGACGGGACACAGGGGGAAATAGAGGGGGTAGGGATTAGGGGGGACACAGAACACAAATATGCACACGGTGAGGATGTGAAGGATGAGTGGTGTGATGAAATAGCTGTGATAGAATGGAAGGATGCACCGGGGAGGTGGTGGCTGGGACACCTCGCCGCTGAGATTATAGGAATCTCATATGGAGGCATTGACAGATATGTAGAGACTACATGGCTCCACTACAGGTTTTAACTTGGAATGTGGGGGGTATACATTCACCAGTTAAGAGGCAAAAAATTTTAAAAACTCTGAATGATCAAAAGGCGTCAATTGCATTTCTGCAGGAGACACATTTAACACAGGCAGAACATACTAAATTGAAACGATGGTGGGTAGGCGAAATTTTTGAGTCACCAGCAGTGAGAGGGAAGGGAGGAGTGCTCACATTGGTAAGAAAAGGAATACATGTGGAGGTTGGCAAGGTAGTGAGGGATGACAAAGGGAGATATGTGCTGGCATCTGTAGTGTTGGATAGGCAACCGGTTATACTTTGTAACATCTATGCACGAAACACATTTGAAAAACAATTTTATACGCAGCTTATTCGTATATTGCAGGGTTTGGGAGGGATACCCATTATAATGGGGGGAGATTTTAATGAGGCAGCAGATCCAGCACTGGACAGGTCTAAACCAACGGGGAGAGAGCTGGCCGGACCTCGGAGGGGAATAGCGGCGCTAGAAGAGGCATTTGCTGTGGTGGACGTGTGGAGAACACTTAACCCTCTTGAGAGGGACTATACCCATCTATCGAGGGCTCACTCCACTTGGTCTCGAATTGACTATATATTTGTCACAGAGGACTTGTTCACACAGGTAGACACCGCTCGGATCGGTCCAGTTGTGGTCTCTGATCATGCCTGGGTAATGGTGAGACTACAGTTAGATGAGGGGAGGAGAGGGGACAGGGTGTGGCAATTTCCAAGCTGGCTATATCGGGATGGGCAGTTTCTTCCCCACTTGGTTCAATGTTGGAAAGACTTTAGCAAGACCAATGAGATACATAGGGCGGATCCAATGCTCTACTGGGAGACTGCTAAGGCGGTTCTCAGGGGAGAGACTATAGCATACACAAGTTTTATACAGAAAGTGAGAAAACAAGAGATACTTAGATTAGAGAAGAGAGTAACTATGCTGAGGCGACAATATAGTGAGGGACATTCGCAGAGGCTCCGGGTTCAGCTGTTAGAGGCACAACAGAGTCTTAATGAGCTAGTGCATCGTATAGTTCAGAGGTCCCTGGCCTATTATAAGTATCGGCTATATAAGTTTGCTAACAAGGGAGGGAAGTTTTTGGCACGGGTGATGGGCAGGAAGGCAGGCTACCGTAAGGTGCTCACGCTGGCAAATGAACAAGGAGCCATGGTACATCAGGATAGTGAAATCTCAGGAGTATTCAAGAAATTTTTTGAGCAACTGTATCAGCCGCAAGATGACTTAGTCACGCCTAGCGAGACTTATATGACTGGTATAGATCTACCTAGATTAGAAGAGGAAGAACTCCGGGTATTAAATGCAGACTTTACGGTGGAGGAGGTGATGTGGGTGATTAAGCAGAGCCCCTTGGGGAAGACACCAGGCCCGGACGGAATGCGGAACGAATTTTATAAGCTATTGCAGACTGAAGTTTGCCCGATTCTGACTGAGGTCTTTAATTTAACAGTTCAGCGGGGATCCATGCCATTACATATGAATAAGGCTCACATAACAGTGCTGTTAAAGCCGGGTAAGCCAGCCAATCGCCCAGAATCATATCGACCGATATCACTTTTGAATTCAGAGGCTAAATTTTTGGCTAAATTGTTAGCCAATAGGTTGGCCAGGTATCTCCCTGCTTTGGTGGAGGAGCCACAGGTGGGATTTATAAGGGGAAGGAAAATAGCAAAGAACATGCGAAGAATAATTCTAGCTTTGGAAAAAGTGCAGAGGGAGGGAACGCCGGCAATGTTAATTAGTTTTGATGCCGAAAAGGCTTTCGACAGGGTGGACTGGGGGTTCCTTTTCGAAACACTTAAGGCGTATGGGATGAATGGATTCTTTCTACAGGCTGTTAGGGTATTATATAACGACCCTCGGGCGCGAGTCTTGGTCAATGGTCTAGGGTCGGAGTGGTTTCCTATAGGCCGGGGAACGCGCCAGGGATGCCCTCTCTCTCCACTCCTTTTCGTGTTAACACTCGACCCATTGATACGAGAGATTGGGACTAATACAGATATACAAGGAGTACATATTCGAGATAGGGTATTTAAAATTGCGGCATTCGCCGATGATTTGCTGGTGTTAATTACAAACCCAAAGAGGTCCTTGGGATATCTTATGGAAAGCATAAAGGAATATGGAGAATTTTCGGGGTTACATTTAAATTATATGAAATCTGAGGCCCTGGCGAGTCCGGAGGTCAGGAGGGCAGACTGGGAACAGTTCCCGCTGCGCTGGGTGACTGGATCCTTTACGTATCTGGGTATCCAATTAACAATAGATCCAGCAAGGCTGTACGCCTGTAATGTTCCTCAGTTATTGCAGAACACAAAGGTACAGTTGGTCAAGTGGACCTCCTTGCCGTTGTCACTGATGGGAAGGATACATTTGTATCGTATGCTGGTGTTCCCGAAGTGGCTATACATGTTACAAACATTGCCAATACGGTTATGGAAAAAAGATTTAAAAGCCCACCAGAGACAGGTAAATCGTTTTTGTTGGGCGGGGCGGAAACCAAAACTCAGGTGGCATAGTCTTGGCGGGAACCAGGTGAGTGGGGGACTGGGGATTCCTGATATGCGCACATATAACCAAGCATGTCTGCTCCGCCATCTGGGAGATTGGGTTTTGGGCACGGCTACATACACTGATACACAATTGGAGCGTCTGTACTTTAGCCCCTGGCACCTTAACTACCTCTTGCACACAAAATTTAGTAATCTCCCGCAAGGGGTAAAACGTAGCTGCCTTTTGCAGCCTTTGCGATATTTGTGGAGAGAGGTAGCGGGACTTTTAGGGCATAATCCAGAGCAGAGTGTATTGCTGCCCATTATGGGCAATGGGGATTTTGTGCCAGGGAGGGAAAATAAGGTCTTTCGAGATCTGGAGAAAAAGGGAGTGATACTTTTAGAGTATTTCCTACAGAGAGATGGGAAAGTCATGACTTATTTAGAATTTGAGAGGCTCTGTGCGGGAGGAATATTAGCGAAACTAGCCTACTACCAATTATCACATTATATATATAGCCTCCCCGCCGCAGACCTACTACCAGAGTTTGGGATGAGTATCAGGGAGCTCCTGGCCGGGGATGCAGCTGGACAAATATCAGTATCCTGGTTTCACAGGGTGCTGATAGGGAAACAACCTAAAAGAGATGTTAAACCATTAGCTGAGAAATGGAGTCAGGAGGTGGGAAGTAGAATAATAGAGGGGACTATATTAGCCGCGCTTCAGGGAGGCGTAAGGGTGGTGCATAGTTCTGAGTTACAGGAATGCCACTTTAGAACTATCCATAGGGCATATTTTTCAGCTAAACAGGCGTGGTATGCAGGTGTGGTGGAAACCAGTGAATGCCCCAAGTGTGCAGTGGACAATGCATCGTTTCTTCATGGTGTGTGGCAGTGCAGGGTGATACAGGGGTTCTGGTCGGCTCTCTCCCGGTTCCTAAGTTGGGTCCTTGGATATCAGGTGGACCTGTCCATTGAGCGGGTCTTATTTAGTTCAGTGAGGGTTTGGAATAGAGGTTCACTAGAGGAAAAGAATTTTCTTAGCAAAGTTTGCATTTTGGGGAAAAAATGTATTCTCAACCATTGGATCATGGATAAAGGCCCCTCTTATTGGTATTGGAGGAACAAGCTTCATGAGCTGATGTTATGGGAAATGCAGGACGCTCGTAGCTCACCAAAGAGGCGGCAGCGGTTCATGAAAGTCTGGGGGGCCTATTTGCAAAAAATATCTCCAAGAGCACGGAGTCAAGTATTGAATGTTTTAGGTTAGATCGGGTGCATGGAAGAGATGTGATAGGAATGAATGTGTCGAGAACTTGTGGTAAGCCGTCACGACTGGAAGTTAAAGGTGTGATGAGTGGAAGAGGAGGTTGGAAGCCTCAATTCTTAATGTCATGTTCGCTACAGTACCCACATGAGAAGATTGGGATATCAAGTTGTTGTAGGGGGGGTATGTTCTGTGTCTTATCACATGCTCAATTACTACTAAGTGGTGCTATAGTGAAGAGGATAGGGGATAGGTAAGAGGGAGGGAGTTGGGGGAGGGGTAGGGGGGAAGAAAAGGTTGACTGGTACGGGATAATGTTTAATTGGCATTGGGAGTGCTGTCGAAAGGTATGTTCAAGTTTTGAGTTTGATTTGTTGCAAGTATATAATGTCATAATATGCGTAAATCCTAATGGCAAATATTAACAAGGGTTCAATGAACATGTATTCCACAGTGGTGACCTACTGCGACGGGGGGCTATAAGAGCCAAAAGCCCCTTGCGCATTTTTGTTAGCAAGACATCAAAGGAGTGGGGCACTGTTGGAAGTTTTTTTTTTTTTTTTTTTTTTTATGACATAGCAGAGTTTGTTATGTGGGCGACCTTATGCTCTATAAAGGATTAAGTGGGTTAGAGATTTAATATGGGTAAGCACTTGTTGGAGTTTTTGCATAACGTTGGGATTGGAATGGGGTTGGGGTATAGGGAAGGGAAGGGTTGGGGGGAGGGAAGAGAAAGTGGGGGGGGGGAAGAAAATGTATGGAATTACATGTTCAAGAAATGTTTCACTGTGATTTAACTGCTGTATTTGATGTTATTCCATCAATAAAATAGATTTAAACTAAAACCAAATTGTGATGGAAGCAATATGTTATGGTATGTCAATTACGTTGCCACTATTGCCTCTAAAATCTTAGTGAATATTGATGTATTTGCTACAGGTGTAGTTTGTAAGACCTTCGTTACTCCCTGAGGAATTTTAAATAAAAGGAGTTATCGTCTAATAATGTTGAAAAAAAAGACCCAAACTCAAAGACTGATCCAATTATGAAACTATGGAGGAGATTTGAGCAAGTGCATTGGGCATAAACAAATATAAATACAGCGGACAGTGGGCTGAAGAAAATTTGTTCAATAGTGATATCTCTTTAATACTTACTAACCTAGGGCCCTGTTTACTAAGGTGTGCTAGTGTTTTTAGCGCATACTAAAAATTAGCACTCGCGTGTAGACGCCCATAGGAATAGTGTAGATGTCTACACAGCTCGTGCTAAAAACGCTAATGCGCCTCTAGAGTAGCGTAGTAAACAGGGCCCCTAATGTTAGGCTACATCCTATCTATTAATTAGGATTATGGTCATTTTCAATAGTGACATCAGTAATTGAATTGTTTCTACCTTGTAGTGAGTTAATGTGTTTTCTGATTTTCAATAACTTCTCTTGAAAATAATCTGCCAATACATTAGGGGATATATCAGAAGCAAGATTGCTTATATTAGTGAGATCCTGAATAAGTTTAAACAATTTTTTTTTAGTGTCAAGTTGATATTTTCCTACCAGATCTGAGTAATAGATTCTTCTTAGCTTAGAATAATTGCTTTTTATACATTTTAACTGCCCTTTTCCATGCAATTCTTTTCTCAAAGTTTAAATGTGCCTTTCTAATCATTTACAGTGATTTTCAACCTTTTTCATCTCATGGCACACTTACAAGGCACAAAAATTGTCAAAGCACATCACTGAAATCTAACCCATACCCACCCGTCCCCGCTAAGATCCATTCTATCCCCACCCATATCTGTAACCTTCTGAAGTAGTTATTTCATTTAATTATGCTACTGAAATACATTAGGAGCACCAATGTGCCTGGTACTGGGAAACTGGAGCAGGATAGACTGTTACAGATTTCTATACAGAGACCAGCAGAATCCTTCACCTCAGTTGCAGATGCAAACATGACTCTCACCTGATACAAAATAAAGAACTGCAAAAAAACATGCAGACAAAAACTGAAAGCAGAGATAGCAGACATTATATGTCTTGCAACACCAGAAAAATAGAAAGAAATGCATGTCCCCATGTACTGTGCAACATAAAGCCGATAGATGTAAATTCTCAACACCAACATAATTCAATCACTAAACTGAAAATAAAATCGTTTTTCCTACCTTTGTGGTCTGGTGAATTTATTATTCCAATCATCTTGTTCCTAGTCTTTGGTTCTGCTTTCCTCTGTCTGTTCTCTTAATTCTGTTTCCAGGGCCTCCTTTCCATTTGCCCTATGTCTGTTTGGCACTGATCTTTTGTGTTTAGCTTTCATCAATTTCTCTGCCACCTCCTCAAATCTATCTTGTTTTCCCTTTCTCTTCCCTTCATGTGCAGCCAGTCTCCCCTCTTCCCTACCCTCTCTTCTCACCTTTTCCTTCTCTACATCTGTCTGCCACTGATCTGTTTTTGTCCTCTTTAGCACCTGCCCACTGTGTCCCCACCCCTCCCCGTGTCCCCACCCCTTCTACTGCCCAGCTCTTTCCCCTCATCCAAGAGCAGGTATCTCTCGATTTTTCTATCTTTGGGTCCAGCAACATTCCTCACTCTTCCCTCTGCTCACCAACTTTCCTCCCCCCCCCCCCCCCCAGCACCTCTCTTCTCTCTCTCTTCCTTCCATTACTCCAGCCTCTCTCCCACTCTCTCTCACCGATCTCTCTTATCTCCAGGTCACCTCCCCCTGCCCAGCATCTCTCCATCCTTGCCTCGTGGTCATGCATCTATGTCCCTGCCCACCCTGTACTGCTCAGTTGATGGGCAGCATTTTCTCCCCCCCCCCCCCCCAAGTTAAGGCATCTTACACCCAGACCAGTGCCCCTACCCCCAAAACCGGCATCTTCCACACCTGCCCCCTCCCCTCCCCTCCTGTGCCCCTCCATAACCAACATCTTCCACCTCCACCTGTGCCCTCCCCCAGAACCAGCAACTTCCACCTGTGGGCCCCCCCTCCCGAAAACCGACATCTTCCACCTGTGCTCTCTCCCCCAAGAGCTGGCATCTTGCACCCGACCCCTCCCGAGAAACAGCATCTTCCACCTGTGCTCTTCCCCCCGAGGTCCACCAATTATTATTATGCCTTTCCTCCTCTCCTTGAGCTCTTCCAACCTTCTCATTCAATGCCAGCTGCATTGGCGATCCAAGCAGGCCGCTCCCTGAAGCTGTTTTCTGCAGTTCCTGTCTATGTGGGATGTTGCATCAGAAGACGTGGGAGCTGCAGAAAGAAAGCTTCCAGGACTGGCCTGCCTTGATTGCTGGTACTGAAGGTTGGAAGAGAGTTGGGGGAGGAGGAAAGGAATAAAAAGTTGGCGGACCTCGATGGGTGGGTGCGCAGATGAAAACGCTGGTTTGGGTTGGGGGCACAGGTAAGAGATGCAGGTTCGGGTGGGGGTGTGTGTGTGTAAAAGACACCAGTTCGGGTGGGGGGGGCATGTGGCATGGGTGGAAGATGCAGCGGATCTCTGGGATCCCTGCAGCACACCTGGGAAGCAGCTACGGCACACACACACCACATGAAAAACGCCGGATTAATCCAGGGACGGAACTTTTGTCTGTTTGTAGAAAACTCTTTTATAGGGGCAATAAGATCAAGTATATCTTTTACACCCCCTAATCACTTTCCTAACATTTCTCGTACCACTTATCGTTATGCTCAGTATTAAGTGGCCCTAAACTTAATCAGATAACTTCAACAGTCCTGACAAACTGATATTTGTGTGGCTCTACTAGACTGATCAAGATTCTCGACAGCAGCTAAAGATCACCATCATATGGATAAATTTTAGTCCTGCCACCAGACCACCACAGCCTCTCCTAATTTGGGGATTCTTGTACCAAGCTGCAGCAAGCGCTAGCACTAGCTTACCACAGCTTGAAAGGGTTTAACCGTGGGATGCAGCGAGGTGACCCACACTAGTTTTGCAATCTATGCCCACACACCTCGCACTAAAAATTTTTTTTTGCAGAGGGGGCATGTCTGGGGTGGAGAATGGGGGCATTTCTACACTAATCAGTGAGCACTGATGCACTGATTAGCGCGAGTCCTTACCACCTACAAAAAATAGTTGGAAGTTAAGGGCTCCCATGTTAATCTTTAATGGGCATTCACTGACAAAATTGGTGCGCGGCCATTAATGCTAGAAATTGGAAATCAACTTTTTTCAGCTGCAGAGACAAATGGCCATAGCGTGTAAGAAAGACCTACTTAAGGGGGAAAGGGAAATGGGACTTGATATACCACCTTTCTGTGGTATTTTGCAACTACATTCAAAGCGGTTTACATATATTCAGGTACTTATTTTGTACCTGGGGCAATGGAGAGTTAAGTGACTTGCCCAGAGTCACAAGGAGCTGCAGTGGGAATCGAACCTAGTTCCCCAGGATCAAAGTCCACTGCACTAACCACTAGGCTACTCCTCCACTAGCAACATTCCATGTAGAAGCCTGCCCTTGCAGATCAGCAATGCGGCCGCGCAGGCTTCTGTTTCTGTGAGTCTGATGTCCTGCACATACGTGCAGGACGTCAGACTCACAGAAACAGAAGCCTGCGCGGCCGCATTGCTGACCTGCAAGGGCAGGCTTCTACATGGAATGTTGCAAGTGGAATAGCAATATTCCATGTAGAATCTCAAGTAGTAGCAACAGAATCTCAATAGTAGCAACATTCCATCTAGAATCTCCAATAGTAGCAACATTCCATGTAGAATCTCAAATAGGGAAAGGGAAATGGACTTGATATACCGCCTTTCTGTAGTATTTTGCAACTACATTCAAAGCGGTTTACATATATACAGGTACTTATTTTGTACCAAGGGCAATGGAGGGTTAAGTGACTTGCCCAGAGTCACAAGGAGCTGCAGTGGGAATTGAACCCAGTTCCCCAGGATCAAAGTCCGCTGCACTAACCAGGGCACAGTAAGGCCACTTCTTCCCCCATCTTTGGGAAAGGATCCCTTTATATGGATACATTTTGGCCAGACCAAGTTGACAGATCAAAACCATCAATTAGCCAGCAAGGAATTTTGAAAGAAAAAGACTTATACAGCCTTAACCACATTACCTTTTTCAATACAGACTATAGCTCAGAAACCAGCATACATAAGGAATTCTTTAACAAGTTTAAATGTATAGTTTTTGTTCATATTTTCCCAAAAGGTTTCAAAAATTATGAAAGCAGTTCTCATTTACACAGGTGTTTACTGGCATGGTTTGAAAGCTGCCATTCCCTCCACATAGAGTTTCCCAGCTGAATATACTCAGGTACTTCTGTAGCTGTGTACTCTGTGCCTGCACTCAAGTAGGTGCAAATCATGTACAGTGATTTAAATGCAATTACAAGAAAACATTGAAGGAGCAATAATCAAAAAATGTTATATTTAAAAATAAGTTACACGGGTAAAGCCTTTTCTGAAAATACAAAACAAAAATTAAACTTATTACCTAACTAGTAAAAAAGCCCCGTTTCTGATGCAAATGAAACGGGGGCTAGCAATGTTTTCTTCTGTGTGCATATGGGAGTGCGTGTGTCCCTGCCCTCTGGCCTCTCTCCCCTCCCCCCTCTGAGTCCTTCACTGTTACAGAGCCAGCGATTTGATTTCGTGCTCTGCTGTTTTCCTTCACTGACTGTGTTACAGAGAGGGCGGGGCAGACACTCATAGGGAAACCGGATATCTCGCCCCCTTCACACTTCCGGCTGGAGGCTTCATAGAACGTTGGTGTTGCTTTTTATATAGAGAGATTTCTAAGCTATAATCAATCATAGGTGAAGGCAGCAAACAGGCCAATATGGCCCCATCCAGTTTCCCCAGTAAGGTGGTTAGAGTTAGAACTGCCACTCTGTGCAGGTTACCCCTCCTCCGTGCTTGTTTAGTACTGCAAAAATCCATTTCACCGCTGTTTTGAGCTGAAGCACTCAATGCTTGGATTACATTCAACATTAAGGGATCCTCTAGTTTTAACCCACACCTTTCGGAATTCCATTGTCCTGTGTGTCTCCTGGAGGACATAGTTGGCAATTTTTCTGTGCAGAAATATTTCCTGATGTTCCTCCAGGAACAGTCTCCTTACAGATTTATATAATTTCTAATACATCATTCAGGAAATAGGTAGATTAAAATACAGTTGAAGACTTACATTTTCATTATATGCCACCCCCCGCTTAGCTATAAAATGTCAAAATTGACTTTCCCAGGACTAATCCACAAGTTAAATGCATCTGGATTATCCTGATGTTTGTAGAGGGACATAATTACTCTGCATCTGGGGAGGAGGAATGATTACTCTGCATCTGGATTATCTTAATACTTGTGCAGGGACATAATTACTCTGCATCTGGAGGCAGTTAGCTTGGCAGAGTTTAAAAAGGGGTTAGACGGTTTCCTAAAGGACAAGTCCATAAACCACTACTAAATGGACTTGGGAAAAATCCACCATTCCAGGAATAACATGTATAGAATGTTTGTACGTTTGGGAAGCTCGTCAGGTGCCCTTGGCCTGGATTGGCCGCTGTCCTGGACAGGATGCTGGGCTCAATGGACCCTTGGTATTTTCCCCAGAGTAGCATTACTTATGTACTTATGCAATTTAAAGGATACAGTAAAACCACCAATTAAAAGGAAAACAGAAGTCAGAATGGATGACCATAAAATAGCCTCTTTTACAGTTTCAAATGTGTGTACAAACAAGCATGTAAACACCATACTACCAAAACCATTAACTTACCTTATACCTACTGAATCCTATTCCATAATCTCCTATTTTTACCGTTAAATCAGACGTAAGAAAACAATTCCGTAAGGCTAAGTCACTGGAAGACAAAAAGAATACAGTAATAAGAGCAAAGAAAAAAAAAAAAGTTTGGACTCTCAGACAAATCAAGCAATGGCTTGGCTAATGTAGCAGTTATCCCAGAATGAAATTCAACCTTGTGAGCATTACCCTACACCAGCACTTCTAAACATTCTCCTGGAGGCACATCTAGCCAGTCGATTGTTAGAATCGGCATAGTGAATATACACAAGATAAATCTGAATATAGCAGAGACCCATTATATGCAACTCTCTTGTACATATTCTTTGCAGTCCTCCTGAACATCCAACCAGCATGATGTGTCTCCATGAGAGTGATGAGAAACGCTGTGCTATGCTGCAGCTTTAAAAACTACTCAATTCAAGAGGAAAAAATATTTTTTTTGTTACATTTGTACCCCACGCTTTCCCACTCATAGCAGGCTCAATGTGGCTTACATGGGGCAATGGAGGGTTAAGTGACTGCCCAGAGTCACAAGGAGCTGCCTGTGCCTGAAGTGGGAATTGAACTCAGTTCCCCAGGACCAAAGTCCACCACCCTAACCACTAGGCCACTCCTCCACTGTTGCTACTATTGGAGATTCTACATGGAATGTTGCTATTGCACTAGCAACATTCCATGTAGAAGTCGGCCCTTGCAGATCACCAATGTGGCCGCGCAGGCTTCTGCGAGTCTGACATCCTGCACGTACGTGCAGGACGTCAGACTCACAGAAACAGAAGCCTGCGCAGCCTTCTACATGGAATGTTGCTAGTGGAATAGCAACATTCCATGTAGAATCTCCAATAGTAGCAACATTCCATGTAGAATCTCCAATAGTATCTATTTTATTTTTGTTACATTTGTTTCCTGCGCTTTCCCACTCATGGCAGGCTCAATGCGGCTTACATGGGGCAATGGAGGGTTAAGTGACTTGCCCAGAGTCACAAGGAGAAGCCTGTGCCAGAAGTGGGAATCGAACTCAGTCCCTCAGGACCAACGTCCACCACCCTAACCACTAGGCCACTCCTCCACATTTGCCTCAAAATGCCATGAAAACCCTTTGCCAAGCTAGGTAAACTAAAAATGGTCTGATTTCAGGTCAAAATGTCCAAGCTACTCTTTGTGTTCCTCACCCAAATGTCTTGTGGATCCTATGAATATTAAAAGGATTCAAACTTTCCACATGGTATTCAACAAGCATCACTAATAAATTCACAGAACCTATTAAAACGTACCTTAGAATTCAATTCTAAAACAGAAAGCTTTCCAAAGTTTTACAGTCACACATCTGAGATAGATTCACAAGAGCTGCTGGGTCTAACTTTCCCACCTGATCCTAATGTGGTTCTGTTGCCAAGCACCTGCAAGTTGTTCAGGAGCCGGCAGTTGGTCCATGCAATCTGAAAATTGCAGCTAAAGACAGTTTTCAGTTATTTACCAAAGCAAAATGATCTCTGAAAATCACCCTCCTAGAAATACGTTTAGGCTGGGTTAAAGAGGCACACTCATGGCATATTAACGAGAATCCATACATTGTTTTCCCACAGTAAATGGGCTACTTTATCCCTTTCAGCAGCCTGTATAAATAAAAGGATTGCTGCTCATTGATTTTCAAAGGTAAACAATGTAAGGTGTACGTGAGCTCAGAGTGCCACAAACAGGATCTATTCTGAATAACCAATAAAACCACCACCACCAAAAATGTGACATTTCCCTCCTCCACCTTATAAATTAGTCTTTTTCAGAAGGCTACATACAGCAAAAGTATATGATGCACAAGCTCATAACCATATAATTTATTTATTTTTAGCATAACAACAGCTGGATCACAATATACCAAGTCTTTGTTTTAAAGAGAAACTAGTCAGCATGATGTTCGTTGTTTATGTTCTTTTGATGAGGGTCTTGAACAATTACCAATATATCGGAGGGGGGAACTTTCAGCTCCTTCTCCCCCATCAAGGGATATCCGGCTGCTGCTGCTCAGAAAGCCCATTTTCTGCTACTGTTTAAGGGACAGGGTTGCAAGATGACATGGATGCTAGGCCATAGGATATAGGCTTGTGCTGCTGCTTCTTCAAAGGTGATCAGACCTGGATGGCATCAGTGTTTACGGTGGGGGGGGGGGGGGGGGGGTTGGTTTTAATAGAAAAACAAACTTCCTTTTTGTAGTGTACGGGTGTAGCAGTGTTTCTAGTTATAGCTAAAAATCAGAAGCCCTAATTATATTTTAAATTTTCCAATACCTCTCATCATGGGATTCTTCACAAAGAAAATTGAAAACTAATAATTCTGAAGAATTGATTTATTGACTGTGTCTTTTCGCTAAGAAGGACCACTATACATTTATTTAAAATTTAATATTTAAGAACATCTAATCATGTGGCAGTCACATAAATGAGTATGAACACTTGAAAATGAGTTAATAGAAATTCTGTTATCCTTTGAAAGATTTTTGTCCCAGATACAGGAGAAACTCTCTACCCCTGATAGCAAGTGATATGTTTACTGGTAAGGATGCAAGATTTATGAACTGAAAAGCAGTTTGTCAGCTGGAATAACTCCAGGGAGCAAACTATCAAAAGCACTACTTAAACACATGAGCTTTCTTGTCTAAAAGGCAATTAAAAGGAAGATGAATTTTGTATAACTGAATTATCTGTCTGGCTGAACATATATTAAAAATAGAAATGCCTCCTACTTCCAGCAAAATTCAACATTTGAGCTTACATAAACTTCCTCTTTCTAAAGTAGGAGCTATTTCTAAAAGAAACATTTAATACCTCTACAACTAGACAACGGATGGCACCCTAGAGGTTTTCCTCTTCCACACCTTTTATCCTGATCTAAGTAGCCAAAGATTAATTTCAACCTGATTCCCAATTCATATTTAGGGACACGGAAAGAGAAGAGAGATACTATAGGCTCCCTTAGATCTAAATTAATTTAAAAGAAGTAACAGAAATCCTCTGGTAGGTGATATGAAAAATATACAATACTCATGCTTCCTCCCATTATCTCCTAAACGAACCACAACACCAGAGGAAAACTTCCATAATGTCCTAGAAATTACTCCTGTTACTTAGAAATGAAGATAATTTTTTGTATTTTGCAAATAAATTATTTGCCCCCCCCCCCAATCTTAATTCTCATTTTAGAGTCCCGTTCACTCAGAGTTAGCCTTCAGACCTACAGTTAACACTCTGTCCTTCCAGCTGAGGTAGGTCAGATCCTTGAGCCACACTTTTTTGGGCTAATCTTGAGTGTGAGGTTGACAGCACTAAAATCAAATCAGCAGCAATGCCTTGGATAAGTTCACCAGAAACTCTAACCTGAAATACAGATAGCAGAAGTTTTTTTATATCAGCTAACGCTGTCACAAGCAGCATAGGTCTTCCACCACTTGCACCAGGAACTAATTAAAAAAAAAAAAAGAGCAAAGTGTGGCAAACTTTGGATCACAACCGTCAAGATCTTGGATTCTCTTCTATTGACGTTTCTGCTGAAGAACAGCTTTGGCTGCTTGAATTTACCACCAACAACAAAATCACTGATGCTGGAGCTTTATCACATACTCAGACAGCATCAGGATATTGTTACCAGAGATAAACAATTGCATTGCATTATTTCTGCAGATCTGGCTACCACCCATTTCCAGAGCAGCTTCACAGAGAACCAAACAGACTTCAAAAACAAACAAAAAAAAAGACATTCCAACACATCCTTAAATAACTTGAGAACCATTACCTCAGAATTTCTATTCTATTTTCTAAGGAAGAAATATATCATAGCCATCATTCTCATATTGAGATTAATTTGCAAAGATGTCAAGTTACCCAGTTCCAGCTAGAGATTTTGGGACAGTCCTGGACTTCTGACTATCCCATCCTTGTGCATTATGGGACTTGCAGCTCCGATTTCAAATAAGCAGGATCAGGCATTATAAACCCCACACTATTTTGGCATTCGAGTTCCAAACCAAGACTGGCCAAAAAGTCTCTAGCCTAGAAGAGAAGAGACGGCTGAGGGGACACATGATAGAGGTATATAAAATAATGAGTGGAGTGGAACAGGTGGATGTGAAGCGTCTTGTTCACGCTTTCCAAAAATACTAGGACTAGGGGGCATGCGATGAAACTACAGTGTAGTAAATTTAAAACAAATTGGAGAAAATATTTCTTCACCCAACGCGTAATTAAACTCTGGAATTCGTTGCTGGAGAACGTGGTGAAGGCGGTGAGCTTGGCAGAGTTTAAAAGGGGGTTAGACGGTTTCCTAAAGTCCATAAACCACTAGTAAATGGACTTGGGAAAAATCCACAATTCCGGGAATAACATGTATAGAATGTTTGTACGTTTGGGAAGCTTGCCAGGTGCCCTTGGCCTGGATTGGCTGCTGTCGTGGACAGGATGCTGGGCTTGATTAACCCTTGGTCTTTTCCCAGTGTGGCATTACTTATGTAGAAACAGGTAATTGGCTTCTTTGAATTTGATATAAAACAGTATCCACACTGATCCATATGTTATCACTATAGTTCTGTATAAATCATTAAGCCTACAGAAAAATATCTAAATTATAGTAAATACCGCTAACAGAACACTCTGAAATCAATGAAAGAGAAACATTTGAACAGATCAGTTAAAAATATGCCACGGCTACAAAATGAAAATAGTTCCATCATAAGGAACACAGCAACTATTGCAAATAATTTCTCACAATCATCATTTGTTTACAAATAACTTTCTGAAAAATGGTAAAACAAAATTTTAAGCTCAGTTATCCACGTTAAAAAAAAAAAAACAATTAAATAAAAACTTACCTAAATTTTGAATAATTTGTTTCGAGTACTAGCCTCAAGGGGTGGGGGCACTGTAATAAATTTATGGAACAAAGGGGGTGGTGGACCGAAAAAGTTTCAGAATCACTACTTTAGACAATATTTGTGTAACACAGATTAACACCTGCACAAGGCAGACTATATGCAATGTGGAACTTTCCTGAAAGTCATAAAATAGGAGGAACAGGAAAGTGCTCAAAGCTAAGCTTTGTATACTTTCATAAATCATGTCAGCAGTTCCTATGGCACTGCTGTGTCATGCCACCGGTGGATGAACAGGCTAAGAATCCGCTGCCCTACGAACTCTAAACACTAACTCAGAGTCCAGAAAGAAGTCCAGTATAAAATGAGCTTCATCATTAAATTGCTCGATCACCATATTCATGTAACAGATGACACCCAACAATTTCAAAGAGTTGTATAAGTCAATAGCTCCTGTCTTCCTTAGCGTGTAGAACAGAAGTAACCTAGATAAGCCTATCTTACAACAAAACTTCATTTGCTAAGCAAGGAATAGGAAGATAAAGGCTTAACTACTTTTTTTTTCAGATGCTAGGGAAGTCTACAGATGTCACCAGGTAGTTTATTTTTTTTTATTTATTTGTTGCATTTGTATCCCACCTTATCCCACCTCTTTGCAGGCTCAAAGTGGCTTACAATACATCATGAGTAGTGGAGGAATGTTAGTAAATAAACATTTAGTATTACAGAGTATTGGTCAGCATGATGATAATTAAACAAAGTTATAGTATACAAGCAGATATTTGAGAAATAGTTCTAAACATAGATAGGTGAGTTGTGCATATTCACATTGGTTGATCTTTGTGGTATGCTTTATTAAAGAGATGGGTCTTCAGTGATATGCGGAAGTTCATTCTTTCGTAGATCGATTTTAAGCTGCGCGGCAGTGCGTTCCATAACTGTGTGCTCAGGTAGCTAAAGTTTGACGCATGCATTAGTTTGTATTTCATTCCTTTGCAGCTGGGGAAGTGTAGATCAAGGAATGTGCGGGATGATCTTTTGGCATTCCTAGGCGGTAGGTCTATCAGGTCAGACATATAAGCTGGTGCGTCTCCATGGATGATTTTGTGAACTAGTGAGCATATTTTGAACGTGATGCATTCCTTAAGTGGGAGCCAGTGTAGTTTTTCTCGTAAAGGCTTGGCCCTTTCAAATTTTGGTTCGCCAAATATGAGTCTAGCTGCAGTGTTCTGGGCTGTCTGTAGTTTCTTGATTATTTGTTCTTTGCAGCCGGCAAATAGTGCATTGCAGTAGTCTAGATGACTGAGCACCATTGATTGTACCAGGTTGCGCAAAACACTCTTTGGGAAGAAAGGTCTTATTCTTTTTAGTTTCCACATTGAGTGGAACATCTTCTTGGTTGTGTTTTTCGCGTGGCTCTCTATGTTAGGTGTCGATCAATGGTGACTCCAAGAATTTTTAGGGTTTCTAAAATAGGAAGGTTTAAAGTTGGTGTGTTAATGGCTGTAAATTCTTTCTTGTTGTGCTGGGAGGTGAGTATTAGGCACTGGGTTTTTTCTGCATTGAGTTTTAGCCGAAATGCGTCTGCCCAGGAATGCATGATATTGAGACTTTGGTTGATGTCATTGGAAATTTCTTTTAGGTCTTGTTTGAATGGGATGTAGATCGTTACGTCATCTGCATAAATGTATGGATTAAGGTTTTGATTTGAAAGTAATTTTGCCAAGGGTATCATCATCAAGTTGAATAGAGTTGGCAAAAGGGGGGGGGGGGGGGATCCTTGTGGTACTCCGCAATCAGGTATCCATGCAGCTGAAATAGTCGAGTTGGATGTTACTTGGTATGATCTTGTGGTTAAGAATCCCTTGAACCAGTTGAGGACGTTGCCTCCGATTCCGAAGTATTCACGTCTCCCAGGTATTTTTAGGAGACTTCCAGGTTTTATCTGGTCTAAATTGAACTCCCTCCCATCTCCACTTTTGGGTGCTTTGAGGCGAGGAGCTAAAAAAAACAAGCAGGTAGCACCCACTATTGGAACTTAGCATCTATGCTCACTCTGTGGCTGCCCCTCCTTTCCTTATGATGCCTACTTTGCAGTCAGATAGAAACCCTGCCTCTTTATCTAAGGCTTGAAGGCACGTTTACTAAATTCAAGTCTCAGCTTAAATTTTAGTTTTCCTTGGCATTTTCCTCCAGCCCTGGAGCCTAACTCGTATTCTTCCGCTTCGCTCATCACGTCTTTAGTGTCAGTCATTGTTAACTTACCCATCTAATTGCTGATTCCCTCTGTTTTAAATTGTACTTTCTTCTGCCCCCACTATACTAATGTTTTGCTTGACATGTTGATATTTATCTCCACTGGTCTTGTTATTCTTCCCTTGGTTTTCTTTTTTTAATCTATGTAAACTGCTTAGATTTCTTTTTGAAAATTTTGCAGTATATCAAATAAACTGAACTTGAATCTACAGTTTAAAGAAATTGGGATATTACTGTTAATCCTTGTTAGTGTCTGTAGATATAAATAGCACTAATACAGTACAAAAAATTGAAGAGCAGATTCAGGTATGGAAATTTTTAAAAAGCTACATGTAGAAACACGAAACTAAATAAGTATAATTTTTTTAATATTTTAACAGGTGTTTCCTGTAGACAGCAGGATTGATCAGACACGTCACCAGGATGAACAGCTCTTTCAGAGCTCAGAATTGAGTGGAAAGTTCTATGCAAGTGAAGCCCTTCCCACAAATAGCAGTCTCCTCAGCACCTCAGTTAGAGGGTAGTTTACAAAGACGCGGTAGCATTTACTGTACAGTCGCCCATAAGAATATAAGTGCATCTCTAGCGTACGCTTATTTTTAACGCGTGATAAAAATGCTAGCACGCCTTTGTAAAAGGCCCATTTAGTTCCATAGCTCAAGAAAAGCATGCCATTTCAGGAAGGTAGAAGGGATTGCATTGCCGATCAATCCTGCCATCTATGGACACTTGTTACAGGTGATAATCAAAGCTTTTTCTATCAACAAACAAGATTAAATAAGGCACACAAGCAGGTGACTCCCAAGCTCAGGGCTCTAGTCCAGTACCTGGTGATTAGCTGTCTTGACTACTGCAATAGTATTTACGGGGGATGCACAAGTATGCTCCTAAAAAAATTGCAAACAGCTCAGAATACAGCAGCTCGACTCATCTTTGGCAAATCTAGATTTGAAAGCTCGAGACCGTTACATGAGCGGTTGCACTGGCTTCCTGTGAAAGACCACATTGCGTTCAAGACCTGCGCACTGGTGCACAAAATCATCTATGGAGATGCCCCTTCCTATACGGACACTCTCATAAACCTGCCGCCCAGGAACTCCCGAAGGTCGGCCCGCTTGTACCTCAATCTCCACTACCCTGCTCCCCGTGGCCTCAAATATAAGACCATCTATGGTTCCTCTTTCCCTTATCTCAGCACTCAATTGTGGAACGGGCTGCCTCGAGAGGTCAAATTCACTTCAGATCACCCGACCTTCAAGAAGCGACTCAAGACCTTCCTTTTTGGCAGTGCATACGCCATGAGCCCTACAGGTGCCACCCCCTTTTAGCCCACGGCTCACTCTGTGATAATTTATCACCTTCCCTCTCTTCCTCTTCAGGTATTTCTTTGTCCCACTTGTGACCTTGTCTACTGAACTATTGTTTGCTTATTAACTATTGAACGCCACAATGAGCCTGCCCATGGGTGGGAATATTGTGGGAAATAAATAAACAAACTGTCCATTGTCCAAGAGTAGCCTGGATATCAAGAAAAAATGCAAGGAGTTGCCAGTGTTACAACAGGTTGGTCAGCAAAGCTCAAATAAAAAGCACTGTCCTTGACTGTGCACTTGTCCATGCAGTAGTACAAAGTGAAGGCACAGAACGAGGACCAAGATGCTGTTCTGCATAAGGAATCTACAGCAGTGGCGTAGCCACAGGTGGGCCTGGGTGGGCCAGGGCCCAACAACTTAGGGCTCAGGCCCACCCAACAGTAGCACACATTTGCTGGTGGTTGGTGGGGATCCCAAGCTCAGCCATCTGAAGACTTCCCCTTGATGGTATTGAAAACAGTACTCTCCATGATACCGGCACTTGCTCATGCTCTGTTTTCTGCACATGCCTGCTGCAGACTGAAAAGGTGGAAAGAAGCGTTTTCCCACCTGCTGAGATTTTGTGTGGGGGGGGGGGTTGGGGGGGGACACTTGGTGCCCACCCACTTCTTGCCTAGGCCCACCCAAAATCGGTAGTCTGGCTACGCCCCTGACTACAGAAGCAGAAGTGACAGCCACTACAGTTATAGTTCCGATTTGCGGTGGTTACCATATGGGTTTGAGCAGCAATTTGCCTGCAACAAAACTAGCTGGCTTCCTGCATCCAATTTGTCAGTCTTTTTGGCTCTGGTAATGCCCACTCTGTTGGGATCAAAAGGAAACTGCTGCATAGACTTTGAAAGATTAAAGTTCCTTTGAAGCAGTAAAAAGAGCCTACTGGCCATCCAGAGTATGAAAGTACTTATCGTTGGATTCTTAATGAGGTTTAGGACAAAATGTCTCCTCTGCATGAAACAATATCACTACTTAAGAACTTAGGATACAAAGAATTACTCTGTACTCATTAAGCCAAACATACAGTTCACACGTAACTAAAAGCTTGACGTTTTTATTCTTTTAAACAAGGTGATGTCATGCTTGAATGATGCAAAATTTCACTGGCTCACAAGGCAGCCTCATGAGAGATACAAGGATGACACTAAAGTCCCAAGTTTCAGAAGGTTTCTGTAATGGTGGTTTGACATGAAGAAGCCTCATAAATCAAGAAATTATAGAACACTGAAACCAGAAGAATATCAATAGGGGTATGATAGGCAGAGAGAGTGCAGAAATAATCTGGAATGGAATCATGAGGACACCAAATTGTGTCGTGATCATTTTTGAAAGTGCCAGATGGAGAACCCTTCCTATTAAATGTAGCAACCAAAATATCTTGAAAGGGCAGCCAGAGGTCTAAAGTAGAAATTAAACACTGTTTACTTTGCATAAGAACATAAGAGTAGCCATATTGAGTCAGACCAATGGGGTCCACCTAGCCAAGTATCCTGTTTTCCAAACAGTGCCCAAGTACCTGGCAGAAACCCAAATCGTGGCAACACTCCATTCTACCAATCCCAGGGCAAGCAGATGCTTCCCCATGTCTGTCTCATTAGCATACATAGTAACATAGTAGATGACGGCAGAAAAAGACCTGCACGGTCCATCCAGTCTGCCCAAGATAAACTCATGTGTATACCTTACCTTGATTTGTACCTGTCTTTCTCAGGGCACAGACCGTATAAGTCTGCCCAGCAGTTTTTCCTGCCTCCCAACCACCTGTCTCGCCTTCCATCACTGGCTCCGGCACAGACCGTATAAAAGTCTGCCCTCCCCTATCCTCGCCTCCCAACCACCACCCCTCTTCCCCCCACCTGCTCTGCCACCCAATTGTAGCTAAGCTTCTGAGGATCCATTCCTTCATGCACATCCCACGCATGTTTGAATTCCGTTACTGTTTTCATCGCCACCACCTCCCGCGGGAGGGCATTCCAAGCATCCACCACCCTCTCTGTGAAAAAATACTTCCTGACATCTTTTCTGAGTCTGCCCCCCTTCAATCTCATTTCATGTCCTCTCGTTCTACCACCTTCCCATCTCCGGAAAAGATTCGTTTGCGGATTAATACCTTTCAAATATTTGAACGTCTGTATCATATCACCCCTGTTCCTCCTTTCCTCCATGGTATACATGTTCAGGTCAGCAAGTCTCTCTTCATACGTTTTGGAACGCAAATCCCATACCATCCTCGTAGCTTTTCTTTGCACCGCTTCCATTTTTTTGACATCCTTCGCAAGGTATGGCCTCCAAAACTGAACACAGTACTCCAGGTGGGGCCTCACCAACGTCTTATACAGGGGCATTAAAACCTCCCTTCTTCTGCTGGTCACACCTCTCCCTATACAGCCTAGCAATCTTCTAGCTACGGCCACCGCCTTGTCACACTGTTTCGTCGCCTTCAGGTCCTCGGATACTATCACCCCAAGATCCCTCTCCCCGTCCGTGCCAATCAGACTCTCCCCGCCTACTCCCTAAGTGCATCACTTTGCATTTCTTCGCATTGAATTTTAATTGCCAAACGTTAGACCATTCTTCTAGCTTCCTCAAATCTTTTTTCATGTTTTCCACTCCCTCCGGGGTGTCCACTCTGTTGCAAATCTTGGTGTCATCCGCAAAAAGGCAAACTTTACCTCGTAACCCTTCGGCAATGTCACTCACAAATATATTGAACAGAATCGGCCCCAGCACCGATCCCTGAGGCACTCCACTACTCACCTTTCCCTCCTCCGAGCAAACTCCATTCACCACCACCCTCTGGCGTCTGCCCGTCAACCAGTTCCTAATCCAGTTCACCACTTCGGGTCCTATCTTCAGCCCATCTAGTTTATTCAAGAGCCTCCTGTGGGGAATCGTGTCGAAAGCTTTGCTGAAAGTTTAGCAGACTATGAACTTTTCCTCCAGGAACTTGTCCAAACCTTTTTTAAACCCAGATACACTAACTGCTGTTTCCACATCCTCCAGTGAAAAAATACTTCCTCCTATTTGTTTTAGAAGTATTTCCATGTAACTTCCTTGAATGTTCTCTGGTCTTTTGGAACGAGTAAAAAAATTGATTTATTTCTACTCGTCCTACACCACTTAGGAGTTTGTAGATCTTAATCCTATCTCCCCTCAGCCGTCTCTTTTCTAAGCTGAAGAGCCCTAACCTCTTTAGTCTTTCCTCATACAAGAGGAGTTCCATCTAGAGTTCCACCTCCTTTATCATTTTGGTCGCTCTTCTTTGAACTTTTCTAATTCTGCTGTATCTTTTTTGAGATATGGCGACCAGAACTGAACGCAAATACTCAAGGTGTGGTCGCACCATGGAGCGATACAAAGGAATTATAGTATTTTTTGTCTTATTCACCATTCCTTTCCTAATAATTCCTAGCATCCTGTTCGCTTTTTTGGTCGCCATCACACACTGAGCAAAGATTTCAGCATATTATCTACAATGACACCTAGATCTTTTTATTGAGTGCTGACCCCAAGGTGGAACCCAGCATCAGGTAGCTATGATTTGGATTATTCTTTCCAATGTGCATCACTTTGCATTTGTCCACATTAAATTTCATCTGCCATTTGGTTGCCCAGTCTTCCAATTTCCTAAGGTCTTCCTGCAATATTTCACAGTTCGCATGTGTTTTAACAACCTTGAATAGTTTTGTGTCATCTGCAAATTTAATCACCATTCCGATTTCCATATCATTTATAAATAAAGTTAAATTGCACCAGTCCCAGTACTGATCCCTGCGGGTCACAGATGGTAGAAGTCTGCCCTACACTAACCTTACCGCTCAAGCATGGCTGCGTTTTTTGGATTCCATTTTATTTACATATAGGAATCCTTTGTGTTTATTCCACACTCCCATGAGTGTCCTGTGAAGACTCCCAGATGATGATATCCTGAAGAGCAGCCTTGCGCAACGCTGGCTACTGTCGACTATCATTGAGGGATCTCTCTCTCTCTCTCTAGTACACCTTTTAAAGGTGTTTCATTAATACAGCAAATTGAAGCATTTGTGGAGCATTAAATAAAAAATGATCTAATGAGATTAGATTCTCACAGAAAAAGAGGATCGCATTTTTGGCTCTTTGGGGCCCTTACTTACGTATTCTAAGCCCAAGAGGCCGGAGCCTGCTTCTTAATGCAAAGTGAACTTCCTATTATTGATTCGATAAAGATCGACCAGACTGAGTAGGGGAAGAGGGGAGGGGGGGTGGCTGGGGGGGAGGAGGGGGGGGGACGGGAGGGCTAGGGTGGGGAGGGAGGGAGGATTATGTAGTAGGTACCTTATTGTTGTTTATCTACGGAATCGTGTTTCTAGAGAGTATAGATTGTGTTTGTAGACATTATGCGATCTCTCTACAAGGGGAGTATTAAGACAGGAAGTCATTGAATCTGTTATAAGAACATATCGATATCTGTGATGGGAGAGCGAGAGATAATGTGGAATACTGGTTCAATTGTTCAATTGTTATATTGTTTGTCATTAATAACAATAAAATTGTTTAAACATAAATAAAAAATGATGGCGGCAAAGTAAGGAAGGTTTTTTCTGCCGTTGGCGATAACTCCAGCTCAGAAGGGTTTGCATTACCTTTAGCTTTACTGAGGCTTTTTCCTCAAGAGGTGTTTGTTTAAAGGTAAATAATTTTGGTGTGTCTTAAAGGAAAGAGTGTACAGTGTGTTGCTATAAGAGGACGCTATGGAATCAGTGTCCACAGCCCATGGGAAAAGAAGAATCAGTTACTGTGTAAAGGTCACATTCAATGGTTTAGTATAGGTGCCATGACTGCATAAGTGTACAGCCCCTGGGGCTAAAGCAAGTTGGGAGATGTTATAAAATAGGGGGGGGGGGGGAGAACCCACATAGTTACAAATGAAGGCTCGTGGTGACTGTCCCTGGCCCAGATTGTGTTAGAAACTCCCAAATAGTAATTACATATAAGCATCACAAATGTCAAATAGTTATAAAACATCAACATTTATACTGTTTGAAGTCTGAAGAAACAATATTTTATATGTAGGGCCCAAATTTGGCAAACATACCTGTGCACAAAATTATGCTTATGCATCACAGCAAGTCCTGCAGTGATTTCACAAGCCATCCTCTGTAGCAGCAGGACTTCAGAATCGCCATTAATCAGCTCTTCCTCATTACACAGATAGGCTTTCAGGTCACCCTATAAAACAAAATAGAAAAAAAACAAACAAACAAACATCACTTTAATCTGCTGAGTGCAACCTACAGACACTGAAGCAGCAACTGCATGCATTACTTAACTCAAATCAGTCAACACAATTATTAGTAGAGCTCTCAAGCTTAATACAAAGTTTCCAACTCAAGTTTCATCCCTCAAAGATTCTTAGATCCAACACTTTCCTCCTAAGGGCACTTCCTTGGTAACTAATTCAGTAGTTTTTTTTTTTTTTTTGTTACATTTGTACCCCGCGCTTTCCCACTCATGGCAGGCTCAATGCGGCTTACATGGGGCAATGGAGGGTTAAGAGACTTGCCCAGAATCACAAGGAGCTGCCTGTGCCTGAAGTGGGAATCAAACTCAGTTCCCCAGGACCAAAGTCCACCACCCTAACCACTAGGCCACTCCTCCACTGTTGCTACTATTTGAGATTCTACATGGAATGTTGCTATTCCAACATTCCATGTAGAAGTCGGCCCTTGCAGATCACCAATGTGGCTGCGCATGCTTCTGCGAGTCTGACGTCCTGCACGTACGTGCAGGACGTCAGACTCACAGAAACAGAAGCCTGCGCAGCCTTCCACATGGAATGTTGCTAGTGGAATAGCAACATTCCATGTAGAATCTCCAATAGTATCTATTTTATTTTTGTTACATTTGTACCCCGTGCTTTCCCACTCATGGCAGGCTCAATGCGGCTTACATGGGGCAATGGAGGGTTAAGTGACTTGCCCAGAGTCACAAGGAGCTGCCTGTGCCTGAAGTGGGAATCGAACTCAGTTCCTCAGTTCCCCAGGACCAAAGTCCACCACCCTAACCACTAGGCCACTCCTCCGCTCCACCGTCAAATCACTTTTACATGAACTTAACAGTGGGCACTGAAAGGAAGGAGAAGTGGTAGAAACACAGAGAATAAACTTTGTGCAGGAGGCTACTAGGGCTGTACAGCTGTGATGTACAGCATATTTCTAAACACTGAGAGGAATGAACTCATTACAGAAAAATACTGGTATGAAGTAAACAGTCATTTCACCAGTGAAAAGAATTTCTAAGCACCCTCCTGCATACCTGTGTTAACCAGACAACAAACTCACATGTGCCAAAGGTTATTTATCATCACAATTTTCCAAATATCAGAAGCTGAAGTCTGGGGTGGGAGGAAATAAAAACAAAAGATGGTTTCTAAATGTGGGAAGCATCTAAAAAGTGTTGTATATGAAACAAAAGGCCAAGATGAGGTTAAAGGCACAAATCCTTGATAATAGAATTTTTTTCTGAATAAACAAACACAGCTCAGGGATCACAACATTTTCAGGATATAGAACCAGAGTCCTCTAGTCTATAAAGAGAAAAATACCAGAGACAAACTGAAGACTTGTCTTTTGAACTCAGTCTATGATAAGGTCACTTGCATATGCTGTGAAAACTGCACTAGTACAAGTGCTTAAAAGCGCTGCACAAACATGGAATGAGAACCAGGGTACCATATGTGCAAAATGAATCTACAAGTTAAAGGCTATTGTGACCTTGTGAAAAAGTGTCCACAAACATAGGAAATAGAAGAAAAGGTTGCACAGAAGGATACTGATCTATAGCATTTTAAAAGTTTAAGATGGCTGGTATAATAAGGGAACGTCTTATAACAGAACTCTGAAACTACTGTAGAATCTACTATTAAGCTTATTCTATGGTGTCTGTTATATAGCGAAGATCCTTACCTGTAGCAGGTATTCTCCAAGGACAACGGGCCTTAAATTCTCACAAGTGGCTAACATGGTCCCACGTTGCCCGGTCCAGAGCTTTTAACAAGCTACTAAGAGCTTTGTGGAGTGCAAGACATGCTCCACTGCACATGCATGAGTGCCTTCCCAGCTCCTGCGAGAGCGTGGTTACCGCAGTGAGGCGTAGTTGCATTTCGCCTCTGCTCTTCACGCTCCACTGTGCAAGCACGAGTGCCTTCCTGCCCATCACAAGAGCGCAGTTACCGAAGTACAATACTACAGCATAGAAAAACAAAAATAGGAGGCAACTCCAAGGGGATGCGGGAGAGCTTGTGAGAATATAAGACCTGCTGGAGATTCCAAGATGGCCGCACGCTAACGCGACTAGCTGCTGCATTATCGATCACTGCTTACCGCATTGATGCCAAAGCGGCGGGGAAAGACGTCTGCTCGAGTTCCCCAGACCTCTCCCCAGATTCCTGGGCCGATAGAACGGTTCCTCATGCAGCGGGGGGATGGTGTTGAAGCCGGGACCACTGCGAGGCAGGACGCTGGCGGGAATGAGGAATTATCAGCGTCTCTCGCATCTGAAACATCCTTGAGCCCCGAGCAGAGGATTCCACCCCCGCAGCCGATGGCGGTGAGTTCCCCACTTCCTGGTTCGTCAGCGTCCGCCCAAAGAGGTGAGGTAGCGACGGCGAAGGGGACTCAGATACAATCTTTAGTAGTGGGAGAAGGGAGGTTATTACCTCCCGTAGTGACTCATCAGCCTACAGAATCGGCGGGGGATTTACAAGCAGTTGGGGAGAGGAGAGCTGATGTAGAATTTGAATTTCCTGCTGAACTTACTATCAAGCCTAAGGAGGTGACACTGGATTCATTGTGGGATCTTATGTCTCGATTGGGACAAATGTTTCTAACTGCTACAACTAAGCATTCTGTATTAATAAATGAGTTGGATCAAAAGTTTGAAAAACAAAAAATTGAGGTTGAAAAAATGACTTCTAGAGTGGATACAATTGAACAATCTGTAAAGAAATTGGAGAATATTCAATTCTCCCTTATAAAAAAGATGTATCCAGTCTAAGACTTAAATCTGAAAGCTTTGAAAATTATACCAGGAATCAAAATTTACGTTTTATTAATTTTCCCTATATAGTTATGATAAAACCTGGAGATATGCTGAAGAGATACTTAATGGAGAACTTATACCTGAGAACAATTTACCACCATTTTCAAAGGTCTTTTATCTTCCTCAAAAAATTCCAGAAACAAATGTACAACAGACTTTAGATATCTCAGCCTTTCTTGAGACTTCAGATACTCAGCAGGCCACACCAGCAACTTTGGTCGCGTCTGTGGCCTTAATTCCTGATAAGCAATTGCTTTTTCTGATGTTTTTTTAAGCATCGAGAGAAACCATTCCTTGGTTTGAAGATTTCCTTGTTTCCAGACTTCTCAAGAGAGACACAAAAGAAAAGGAAACAATTTCTCATAATGAAATCGGCTGTTGTTCAAGCAGGGGGATCCTTTTTTCTGAGGTACCCCTGCAAGTGTATTGTTAGACTTGATAATGTTAAATATTCCTTTACCGATCCACCTCAGCTATCCAAACTAATTGCTTCTAAGTCAACAGCTGGACCAACATAATATATTTCACCAGAATCCTTCGCGAATAGCAATTTTCCTTTGATTTTTTGCCTTAAATAGATTCCTCTAGTTTAAGTTTTGGAATCCTTATGAGGACTTGAGTGAATTTCCTATTTTGATGATAGAATCATGATTTTACCTTTTTCTTTTAAGATAATCACTTTCTTTCAAGACTGTATGCTTGAAACATTATTGTAAAACTAGTAAAAAAGGCCCGTTTCCGAAACCAATGAAACGGGCGCTAGCATGTGGCTTTTTGTGTGTGTGTTTGTGTATGTGTCACAGAGTTATTTTGTGTGCGTGTGTGAGGGTGCGGTGTGTGTGCAGGTTGTTGATGTGTGTCTTTTTTTTGTTTTGTTTTTTGCTTGGGGGTTGGGGGATGTGCTGTGCTGTCCTTGGTCGCTGTTTGCTGCTGGCTAGGTCGCGGGTAATCCTTCCAGCTGGGCCGCAGCTTGTCCCTTGTCCTGTTCGCCCACGTCCCAGATGGTGACGGGCACGTTGTTTTCCGGTTCCTCTGACTCCATGTCAAGCGATCCCAAATATAGTCTGTGCTATAGGCCCTCTGGCACTCTTCAGTACTGGCATTAGGCATTTAAAAATTTCTCCCCCCCCCCCCCCCCCGGTCTATTTTTGCACATACTCACAGCAGGAATATTCTTCTCTCGTTCCAGCGGTGGTTCTGTGCTCTCCGTGCTGCACAGATAATGAGCCATTCTGCTGGGGAATGCTCCTCCCTTATTATCACGTAGTTTCCTCTGATTGGTCCTCTTACGTTGCCTAGTGTTGCTTGGGAACGGTGTTGTGATGGTCCTTTGTGTTTCAGAATGTTGAGGGTGTTTTTTTTTGATTGGTCCGTCATGCGAGGGCGGGGGCAGAGAGACATGGTCAGTGTTGTGGCTTCACCACCATGAATCCATGAACCCTTCAGGGAGTGACTGAGTGACTTCAGAACGTTGTCTTCAGAACGTTGAGGGTGAGTTTTATTATAGTAGATTATAAATAAGAAATAAAAAGAAATAAAATAAAAAAAGAATATAAGACCTGCTGTCCTCGGAGAATACCTGCTACAGGTAAGCATCTTTGCTTTCTCAGAGGACAAGCAGGCCATAATTCTCACAAATGGGGAATCCCTAGCAACCAGGCTCACTGAAAACAACCACCACTGGTCAGTTGGGCTTCACAATGGCAAGGACAGAACATAGATTGACCACAAACTAAGTGATCATGCAGCTTGGAACAAAATTTTAAAAAACAGGCCTGGGGGGGAGGGGAGGGGGAGTTGGATTCTAGACCCCAAACAGATTCTGCAGACGTTGAGGATTTGGACCTGGCTCCAAAAATCTCACACTGAGCCTCTCTGGACAATTGGGTCCTTTTTCTTCATGTGAAGATCTGGCCTGAAACATTGAAGACACCAAGAATGGGTGTCCATTCCAGAAATGGTCAATTGCACTGGGCACAGCGCTTAAAGCCACTAAACTCTCAAGGACATGGACGGAAAAAATTCCATGGCCGAGTCAAACGACTCGATGGTGCTGAAAAAGGGGCAAAGCACTTGGGGGGGGGGGGGGGGGGGGGGAAGAGAACATATGAATCCAGTCGGTCAAGGCCTAAAAGCGGCATAATGATGAAGAAAATAAAGGAAACTTAAAAAGCAGGAAGAAACAAACAAACAATAAGGGTAAAGCAAAAAGGGGAACCCGAACATGGGAACAGCAAAAACATCAGAAAAAAAAAAAACGCCACAAAGGCACTCAAAAAGCTCTTTAGGACTGAGCTGTGAAGAGCAGACGTGAAACGCAACCACTCCTCACTGCGGTTTAAAAAAAAAAAAAAAAAAAAAAAGGAACTGCAGTAACCACACTCTCGCATTTGGGAAGGCACTCACACATGTGCAGTGGAGTGTGTCTTGCACTCCACAAAGCTCTTGCTATCTTCTCATTTGTTGCATTTGTACCTCATATTTTCCCACCTATTTGCAGGCTCAATGTGGCTTACATAGTACCGTCAAAAGTGGTTGCCCAGTCGGTTGATAGCAAATACAAGGTTGTATAGTGATCGTATGAGGTATAAGTGGAGGGTCAGAAGGGATGAAGATTGCGTGTTGTCCAGTACGATTATAGTCATGCTGTGCTGCTGGGTGAAGAGGTTTACGTGGGGTCTTTGGGGTAGGCCGTTTTGAAGAGGTTGGTTTTTACTGATTTCCTGAAGTTCAGGTGTTATAAGCTCCAAACCAGGCAATGTAGGACCGCGTTACCCACTTGTAAGAATTATGGCCTGCTTGTCCTTGGAAAACTAGATTTATCAAAGATTTTTAAACAAAAAGAAGTTTATCCACATAATTCTATGCTGTGAAAATTCAACTGAAAGTCCCTGCCGATCTCTGCTGTGACTGTTGGACACTAGGTGGCAGCATGCAACTAATTTTCGGATCACGGAATCAGAGATCAACATTGAAGGGCAAATTTACAGACCGACTGCGTCAAGTTAAAGAATGACACGGGGACAGGGACAAAGTTTGTCCCTGTGTCATTCTCTATTTTTATGGCTGTTAATGAAATGGAAATTTATTGATGTTCAAGTGATGCACATGACAATGTTTTCATTTTTTGGAAAAACAAGTAAAAGTGCTGGCCATAACTGGAAAATTTTGCAGGGGGGATTCTGAGAAGACATTCTATTGCAGGAAGGACTGTATAAGACAGGAGAGCTAGACTGAATCCCAGTATTGTTCATGACCTATTCATCCATACATTTAAAAAATCATTAACAGTGCTTTGTAGGGCATACAGAGAAGGTGCATTTTGTACCCCTGGACATTTTCCTGCATTACGGTTCCTTGGGGTAGTAGAAGTCAGCTATTGTTGGGGTTGGAAGGGTAGAGGGTGGTGGTGGATGTTATGAAAGTTGCTCATTGTTGTTGTTTTCTATTTGTTATTTATAAATAGTTGTACAGAATATTGTTCCTTTTAATACTTTAATAAAAAGATTTAAATAAAAAATCATATGTGTTTGAGGCTTCTGCAGATGACGCTGCAGGAATGGGGAGGGATCAGAGCCCACAGGGACAGGGTGGAGAATGGGACAAAACTCTATCACCATGTCATTGTCTACTTCAAGTGAAGTTTGCAGGTACTGCTTTTGAGTCAAAGTCTTCCTTGTGCTAAATTGTATTGGTGGGTTTTTTTTCAATTTTTTTATTTTAAGATGTAGCACTGACCTTACTTAACAAATCATTATACAAAATCAGGACTGTGGAGCCAGTACACCAAACCTTTGACTCACTCCTCTAGTTTTCTACTGTCCAACTCAGACTCTAGCTTGGACTCCTACTGATAAGTAGGCTTTAAATTTTTTGTTCTGTATCTAAAGTACTAGTAAATATAAATTATTATTTACCAGTACTTTAGATCCAAATTGCTTCTGTTTCCAACTCCAGAGCTCCAATATAAATCATACCTACAAGAAAGAAAACAAAATCCTCATGTATGACATGCTGGTGGCATCTGATAGTCTGGAAAAGCAAAAAAAAAAAAAAAAAAAAAGTCTAAGGGTCTCCTTTTACTAAGCCACACACGTGATTTCCAGCACTGCAAATGAGAGGAAACCCATTCAATTCCTATGGGCTTCCTCTCATTTGCCAAGCAAGGCTTAGTAAAAAGCCCTAAAACAACCTCTGTAAAAAATGTTTTGCATATTACACAGTGAATACAGTTTTAGCCTTTTCATCTAACCCTACCCTCTACCCATCCCTAACTCTGTTATCACAAAAATCCCAGTCCTGAATATCAGAGTTCCATTAGACAACATTTATCATTTTAGTTTCATATAAGAGAGTAGTAGGTAAGAAGCTTCACATATCTGGGAAACCGGAGGACATGACCAGTCCTGTCTTCAATGAGGTCTTGAAGAGTCTCCGAGTTGAACAGAAGTTAGTTTATCCTTTTTGGTTGCTGTAATTGTTTGACCATAAGTATTCTACAATGATGTGAAACTCCCTCCCCCCCCCCATTTCCCATACTATTGCATATATGTCAAACTGAATGGTTTCTGATCTTTAAACAAAACACTGTATTAGACAAAAAGTATGTATTAGTGATTGCAGTTTTGTCTTGATGCGATTATTGTATTTTATTTTCACAGATTTTGTTTTTACATTTCTATTTTAATGTACGAGTGTTATTTCATACTCTACTTAGATACAGGCAGAATATCTACTATAATAAAACTCACCCTCAACGTTCTGAGGACACTGACGTCAGTGAAGCCAAGCTCTGACTTCCTTCAAAAGGTTCGAAGGTTCGTGGTGGTGAAGCCACCAAAATCACTCCGGGCCCCGCCCTTGAGGGCGGAGCAATGGCAGAACGAAGGGGTTGGCAGGGAGGGAGGCAGGGAGTGGGAAATCGCTCCAGGCCCCGCCCTCGAGGGCGGAGCAATGGCAGAACAACAAAGGGGTTGGCAGGGAGGGAGGCAGGAAATCGCTCCGGGCCCCGCCCTCGCATCAAACGTCATGACGTTGGGGGCGGAGCAATGCCAGAACAACGAAGGGGTTGCCCAGGGACGGAGGAGGGTGTTGGCAACGAAAACCTTGCTAGCGCCCGTTTCATTTGCTCTGAAACTGGCTTCTTTTACTAGTAAATTAATAAGCCTTAACCACACAGAAGTCAGTAAAGTCTCCAATACCTGGCCACATCATATTCACTCTGTGGCATTGCCTACCAGCAGTAATGAATTTTATAGCTCTTCTCCATCAGAGTGGCTTACATTGAAGCTTTATTAATGGTAAGTAGATCATCATTCCATTGCTCCTCTGTCAAGTTGTAATTTAGATCTTTCTCCCAAGTGGCTGCATGTCTTAATTTGCTCCATGACATCATTAAGAATTAGCTACAACTTTGAAATGAACCCTTTAAGTTTTATGGTCCTCTCTATATAGAGCAGATCAAATGAATTGAGTTCTTAACAGATGTGGCTTAACATATTTATAAGCCTGAAATCCGTATGTACTTTAAAACCAGGAATCTTGCACCAAGTTTGAGAGAGGAGATGCAAGTACACTTTCCCCTTTGAAACCTGCCATAGGCACTAAGTTCTTGCAGACTTTTGCACAGAAGACTCAGAAAAACCAGGAGAAAGACACATGAAGACTTAAAAATAATATCTATTATACATTATTTTCCGAATATCTTCTTAAAGCAGAGCTAAAATGTTCTTAGTTGTGTCCAGGAAGTGTAATTTCCTTTTTTTAGATGGCAACTGGATGTTTACTTGGGTAAATGTATCCCTCAAAAAAACAGTTAAGTGCTGATTTGCTGATAAATTACAGGATCTCAAAGCTAATGAGGTGGTAGTACCGGAAGAGCGAGCAGTAAGCCCGCGTTGAGCTTACCACCGCTCTGTAAAAGGGCCCCTAAATTATTTGCATAATACAGAGGCAATATATGACCCCATGTGACCAGAACTGCCATCTTAAAAATGTTTAAAATAATTTTTAATGGAAATCCTACAGGGATTAAATTCATCCTGAATTACAGAACAAACGCATCTAGAAGCATGGATCTTACATATATGACTTCCAAATTCCAGCAAAATGTTAACATCTGAAACCACTGTAATATGTAAGAAATCATCATGTTACTATTTAGCCTGGATCCCACCATTTTTCAATTTGAGTCCTTGAAGACCTACAGAGTCTTCAGTTTGGATCTCTTAGATAGCTGAGATATTAAAACTGCACAGACTTAAAAAGGAAACTGAAAACAGCTACATCTTGATTTACTGTTCCCATAACTCACTGAATGACAGCATTACATTGCTTTACCCATTTTGAGGGACTTTCACTCTATCAAAAGGAAGAATATTTGATGATGTGGCTGACTTCACAGGGAGTTAGATCATACATGCAGCATAAGGAGGGAAGTTATGCAACTCAGCTCTCACACCAATATGAACTTTTCACTACTCACAGTAATTCCAAATTCTCTAGCTCTGCCTCTCTCCCACATTTCCAGCAGTTGCACGCTCATTTCCCCAAACCATCAGTTTGTTTTCGCAACTTTATATATAATCCACTTTTATGGTTATGGCAATAGGCAGAGTATTTAGGATTTCAAGGAACAGAGAATAGACCAGAGAATATCATAATGCCACTGTACCACTCCATGGCAAGTACACATCTTGAATACTGTGTGCAATTTTGATCACCACATCTCAAAAAAAAAAAGTTGCAGTGCAGCTGGAAAAGGTACAAATAAGCATGATCAAAATGATTAAGGGGAAGGAAGGACTCTCATAAGAGGAAAGGCTAAAGAGGTTGTATTCAGTTTGGAGAAGAAATGGCTGACGGGAGATAGGATAAAGGTCTATAAAATCCTGAATGGAGTGGAACGGGTAAACGTAAATCCACTGTTTACTCTTTCAAAAAATACAAAGACTTGGGGACACTAAATGAAGTTATATAGTAGCACATTTAAAACACATAGGAGAAAATGTTCTCTCACTCAACGCATAGTTAAGCTCTGGAACTCATTGTTGGAGCGAATGGTAAAAGTAGTTAATGGAGCTGGGGTTAAAAAAAAGGTTTGGACAAATTCCTGAAGGAAAAGCCCATAACACAGCAAACGAAACAGTGGAGATGACTGAAGAAGCAGAGTGCAGTCAAGGATGTCTTGAAAGACAGGTTTCTTTATCGACACATGGACTACATAAAAATCCATGACTGCTTGAAGGACTCGACGCAGCCATGTTTTGGCTGTACTGCCTGCACAAGGAGTCCAAAAAACAATCAGAGGAAGATTTTGGAGAGATACCTATGCCAGAAATAGTATTCAAAGCCAACAAGTTAGAGAAACTGAATGAAATCTCTATAAACCTGGGGGATGCAATGGCGTAATTTGACAAACTGAAGAGTAGAAAATCTCCTGGACCAGATGTTATTCATCCCAGAGTACTGATAGAATTGAAAAATGAACTTGCGGAACTACCGTTAGTAATATGTAATTTATCTTTAAAATCAAGCGTGGTACCTGAAGATTGGAGGGTGGCCAATGTAATGCCAATTTTTTAAAAAAAGGTTCCAGAGGAGATCCAGGAAATTATAGACCGGTGAGAGCCTGACGTCAGTGCCAGGCAAAATGGTAGAGACAATTATAAAGAACAAATTTACAGAGCATATTCAAAAGCATGCATTAATGAGCCAACATGGTCAGTGAAGGGAAATCTTGCCTCACCAATCTATTACATTTCTTTGAAGGGGTGAACAAACATGTGGATAAAGGTGAGTCAGTTGACGCTGTGCATCTGGATTTTCAAAACGCGTTTGACAAAGTATCTCATGAAAGACTCCAGAGGAAATTGCAACGTCATGGGATAGCAGGCAGTGTCCTATTGTGGATTAAAAACTGGTTAAAAGCTAGAAAACAGAAAGCAGGTTTAAATGGTCAGTATTCTCAATGGAGAAGGATAGATAGTGGGGTTCCCCAGGGGTCTGTGCTGCGACCGCTGCTTTTTAACATATTTATAAATGATCTAGAGGTAAAAATAACTAGTAAGGTAATTAAATTTGTTGATGATACAAAGTTATTCAAAGTTGATAAATCGCAACAGGGTTGTGAAAAATTACAAGAGGACCTTATGAGACTGAGAGACTGGGCATCCAAATGACAGATGACATTTAACGTGAGAAAGTGCAAAGTGATACATGTGGGAAAGAGGAACCCGAATTATAGCTACGTAATGCAAGGTTCCACATTAGGAGTCACCGACCAGGAAAAGGGATCTAGGTGTCATCGTTGATGATACGTTGAAACCCTCTGCTCAGTGTGCAGCAGCAGTTAAGAAAGCAAACAGAATGTTAGGTATTATTAGGAAAGGAATGGAAAACAAAAATGAGGACATTATAATGTCTTTGTATCGCTCCATGGTATGACCGCACCTCACATTTTGTGTTCAATTCTGGTCACCGCATCTCAAAAAAGATATAGTTGAATTAGAAAAGGTGCAGAGAAGAGTGACGAAAACGATAAAGAGGATGGGATGACTTCTCTCTGAGGGAAAGAAAAAGCAGCTAGGGCTCTTCAGCTTCGAGAAAAGACGACTGAGGGGAGATAAAATACTGAGTGGAGTGGAATGGGTAGACGTGAATCACTTGTTTACTCTTTCCAAAAATACTAGGACTAGAGGGCATGAAATGAAGCTACAAAGTAGTCAACCAGTAACCCAAAACAGGAAGCAATAGCAGTAGAAGATGGACACTATCAGAGAAATGCAGTGCCCTCCAAAGCAGGGAGCCCCAGGTAGATGCCAAGATTCACCTCCTCCTAAGGGCAGCCCCAACTGTATTAATTGCTTCTGATTAAAACTATTTCACTGTTCAATGATTGACTGATCACAATTCTCAGTTCACTGATAGCTCTTTTTACCTGATAAAATCATTCAAAATGAAGGAGGCTGGATATAGAATGAACACTGTTATCTTATATGAATGAATTCCGAGCAGAGATAACTGAAAGAAGGGGGGATTATTTATTGTAACATGACATTTGTACAGTTTTACTCAACAGAACTGTTGAACACACATTTTTGACACAAGAGGATATTCTACAGAGGCTTAATGTTATGCTGATAAGATTTCTTTTCTTTTGTCCTAGCAGTTTCCTTCTGCACCTTTGAGATCTGTCAGGTATTTAAGACCCAGACTGGCTACGGTTGGAGAATGGATACTGGGTTCAATGGACATGGGTGAGACTCAGCATGGCACTTCCATGTTTGGTACTTTAAGCTCAAATCAGAACTAGAGGTGTGATCTGGCACCGCACATCCTGTGGTACGTGAGAAGGGATCTGGCAGTTTTCATCAATTACTTTGGACTTCCAGTTCGATCAGAAGCAACAGCCTCAAAGTCATCAATTGTAGCTACTTCTAACCATTCTATTTAGTTCAGTCATTGACAGCAGCTCTCTGGCTAAGTGGCATAAGCCACCGTATCATGCAAAACACAATGCAAATGCACTTTGAGTCATCTATCAGATGTTATCTATTGCACCAAGATCAGAACTATTTGAATGCACAGCTGTAAGTGCAGTTGCTATAGCACCACCAGCCAGCCCCAGGAACAGAATATAACCAACAGAAAGTTGCTAGATTTGCACATATCATCCTTTAAAAGACTGGGAAAACAGCATATCAGCGAGAAGCAATCAATCAATCATTTACTACAGAGTATCCAGTGCAGTCCGGACAGCTTAGAACTGCAGATAAAATTTATTTATTATCTCATTGTTTCCCAACAATGTCAGGCTCAATGTGGCTTACAATGCACCACAGAGGCAAGTGCCAATGTAGCAAAATGAAACTAATACAGCAAATCTACAAGTGATAATGCATAAGTGAGAATCAAGTAGCTAAAGGCCTAGTGGTTAGGGTGGTGGACTTTGGTCCTGGGGAACTGAGTTTGATTCCCACTTCAGGCACAGGCAGCTCCTTGTGACTCTGGGCAAGTCACTTAACCCTCCATTGCCCCATGTAAGCCGCATTGAGCCTGCCATGAGTGGGAAAGCGCAGGGTACAAATGTAACAAAAATAAAATAGATACTATTGGAGATTCTACATGGAATGTTGCTACTATTGGAGATTCTACATGGAATGTTGCTATTCCACTAGTAACATTCCATGTAGAAGGCTGCGCAGGCTTCTGTTTCTGTGAGTCTGACGTCCTGTGCAGGACGTCAGACTCACAGAAGCAGAAGCCTGCGCGGCCACATTGGTGATCTGCAAGGGCCGACTTCTACATGGAATGTTGCTAGTGGAATAGCAACATTCCATGTAGAATCTCAAATAGTAGCAACAGTGGAGGAGTGGCCTAGTGGTTAGGGTGGTGGACTTTGGTCCTGAGGAACTGAGTTCAATTCCCACTTCAGGCACAGGCAGCTCCTTGTGACTCTGGGCAACTCACTTAACCCTCCATTGCCCCACGTAAGCCGCATTGAGCCTGCCATAAGTGGGAAAGCGCGGGGTACAAATGTAACAAAAATAAAATAGATACTATTGGAGATTCTACATGGAATGTTGCTACAATTGTAACAAAAATAAAATAGATACTATTGGAGATTCTACATGGAATGTTGCTACAATTGTAACAAAAATAAAATAGATACTATTGGAGATTCTACATGGAATGTTGCTACAATTGGAGATTCTACATGGAATGTTGCTACTATTGGAGATTCTACATGGAATGTTGCTACTATTGGAGATTCTACATGGAATGTTGCTAGCAACATTCCATGTAGAAGGCTGCGCAGGCTTCTGTTTCTGTGAGTCTGACGTCCTGCACATTGGTGATCTGCAAGGGCCGACTTCTACATGGAATGTTGGAATAGCAACATTCCATGTAGAATCTCAAATAGTAGTAACAGTGGAGGAGTGGCCTAGTGGTTAGGGTGGTGGACTTTGGTCCTGGGGAACTGAAAAACTGAGTTTGATTCCCACTTCAGGCACAGGCAGCTCCTTGTTACCGGGCAAGCCACTTAACCCTCCATTGCCCCATGTAAGCCTCATTGAGCCTGCTATGAGTGGGAAAGCGCGGGGTACAAATGTAACAAAAAATAAAAAAAATAAAGGGGGCCAAACAGCAAGTGGCACACAGAGAAAATCCAGAGTGCTCCAAAATAAGGTATGTCTCAAACAAACTAACAGAATTCCATGCTACTCTGTTAGTTTTTGGGAAATACCTTACTTTGAAAGGTATATCCTGAATAACGAGAGACATTTTTCAGGTTCAAAAATCGATATGTTCACCACTTGATTTTTGAATGTTTTCAGCAAAACTTCCAAAACTGGAATTCGACAAGCCCCTTTAAACCTCACAAAAAATTATAAGATAAGGGATATATAAAGAGCATTTTACATCTTAAAAACATCCAAAACAAGTATTTACATTTTAAATTATTTCCCAAGCAATTTAGTGCTTGCCACACACAAAGAAACATTTTAACATTAACCCAGTGATGTGGAAGTCCCTGCAGAGGCCATCAGACAATGGATTCCTGCTAAACTCTGAAAGAAGGTCAGTGGCTAGCATGACTGGCCATCAACTACAAAAAGGTGCAATCCTAATATAACCTAGCCATGTTTATGAAGACTGCAATGCCAGAACTTACTTTCAGCACAATCTTTACAAAACACTTGAGAAAATAGAACCGCAAACTGCTGTTAAATTTCATCCTTTTAATAGACATGCTGAATACCACTCCCCTGACCTAAAAACAGACATTGACTCATTTCTTCCATCTAGCTCTGGAATTGCATTTGCAAATTAAACTGAGAAAGTTTCATCTATGAAACATACAGTGAACAAGTAATCTGGTCCTACAATTTCCAACCAGAAAGAAGTCCCCCCCCCCCCCCCCAACCAAAAACAAATTTGTTAAAAACTATGAAAACCCAACTTACCAAGTCACAGAATTCAAACACCAAGAGGTAAGGAATGGATTCCACACACTGCCCAACAGACTGTATGACATTCGGATGCTGAAGAATGCTACAAATACAATTTAAATAATAATATTTTAATTCACCAAGATATACATAGATCTGTAAGCATAAGAATGGAAAAGTGCTTGTTTCTTTAAAGGAATTTACTTTTTAATAAACTTTAGTGTATTAACAGTAAACAAGATGTAAAGAATAAACTCAATCCAATGCTATAGCTTTCTTCAATCTTTTACAAAAAGGCAGGGTTTGTAGACGATAACAGTGGGTTAAAAGTCTCAGAGGTAACCATGCTAGGACCGTAGCCCAGTGCCTCGATGAAATAATCGGCTTTATAACTCAACCCACAGTATTTATACTTATATCAAAACTTAAAAAGCTACAGAGAGAAAACATCACTTACAACCTTCAGTAGCCCTTAGCATTCAGATAATCTTAATATTTTTTTATGTAATGTCAATGTTTTTGTATTTTTTACGTATTTTTGTGTGCGTATATTGTACCTCGCCCTGGATAAATAATTAATCTAAATCTTAAAAGACTGCATAGGATAGGCTGGTCCAATAGGCAAATGGAAGTACCTCATACTGATGTAAAAATGACCTGGTTTGATTCTTGAGCCTAGCTCATGCTTCTTGGGCCGGAGAAGAATACTGAATGTGCACTCACAGCCCTTGGGGTAGGGCGATGTCTAACACACAATGGCAACATCTGGTAGCCAGATTAGGCCAAAAGTGTTATCTGAGCAAGTCATGATTTTTGACCTCTAGCTGAGAACCATCACTAGAATGGCTGGGCTAGAAGGAAGGTACCCAGCAGAGAGAGGGAGCTGGTTCCAATTAAGTTAGAAGCCCAAAGGAACAGTAGTAAAAACTGCTGGACCTCCCACAAATGTACATTTAAAGTACAATATTACACACAAGGCTTTCCTTTGTTTAAATAAGTAAGCAAGTTTATACATTTTCAAAGCAGACAATTTTAAATTGAACTTACCTGTAAGATTCTCCACTTTTTAAAAACTGGTCTTGTTCTTTGGGGCCAGCACTTGCTTTTAATTGCTGCACTATTACTCTTGCTACACTAGTATCTGTGTAGACTTCCCCAAGCAGGACCTTTGTGAAAACAATGGAGTGATTCAGCATTATATAACTTTAGTGACACTTAAAACAGGAAGTTTCTCATTTCCTCTAAAACTACAATTCCAGCAGAAAACATGGACGACAAGGTCACTGCAAACAGGTGATAAAAGGATATTACTCTTATTCTCAAACTTAATCCATCTTATTCAAGTGTTGTACTCATCCCTTAGTGACATCACCCCTCCCCCCTAAGGTCATAAGGTTACCAAGGATAGATCTTTTAATGTGCTGCTTTTTCATAAAATAAATTAAGCTAAAAAGCTTTAAACACATTATGGGCCTCTTTTACTAGACTGCACTAGCGATTCCCATGCAACAAATGTTTTCAAATGCTGTAATATTTCACAATAGAAGTCAAGGGAGCAATTTTTCAATAGCCCACTTCCATGCAAAGTATGCACACACTCAGAGCCTGATTAAGGCCAACTGATGTCCTAAGCACAGACTAACGACGATGTCCCTCGGCCCTTCCATTGCTTAACTGACATTACGATTCAATAAGTGCTCAGAAATGTCACTATTGAATGAAATGAGTCATCATATTTATAACGATTACAAAAACACTGAAATTAGTGTTGGATAATAGGTGTGGCAGATGGCAGTGAAAGATTTAAGGGCAGGATAGCTAGGGGGGAAAAAACAATGCTGCCACCCCCCCCCCCCCGGTGTCCTAAGCAAATGCTTATTTTGCTTAAAGGTTAATCCAGGACTGCACACACTCACCACATACTCTGTCTAAATTTTCAGATGTAAACTACCTGGGTAACTTTCCTTTGAATATCAGTGCACATGTGTTGTATATATCAGCTGGCATACCTAGCACCTATCTGTGCACCATACTTGTGAAAGTGTTATTTATGCACATTGCTTTCCTCTTCAAACCTAAGCATATCCAGTGGCGTACCAAGGGGGGTGCCACGGCGCTCGCCTGCTCCGATTCGCTAAACTTCATCGCTCGTTCGCTGCTGCTCCCTCTGCCCCGGAACAGGTTACTTCCTGTTCCGGGGCAGAGGGAGCTGCAGCGAAGCGAACTTTAGCGAACTCGTAGCAGGCATGCACCGCGGCACCCCCCTCCCCCAGCGGCGTGCACCCGGGGGGTGTCATTTCGCCGGAGGGGGGGGGGGGGAAGGTGTCATTTAGCAGGGGGGGCGCGCTGCACCTGGGGGGGGGCGCATCGGCGCTCCGCCCCGGGTGCCATCCAGGCCAGGAACGCCACTGAGCATACCCCCCAGAACACACACTCACAATCTGATAGGGACAGACTATAGAAGCCCATAAATACTTTCACCTAGGAAGAGGACAGCTATTTTTAGCCAAGATATACTCCATAGAAAAATGGCTTTGAAAACTATTCTCCATCTGTATAAAGGCACTATTAATAAACTGATAAGCAGTTCTGACAGTATTCAAATTCTGCTACAATAACTCGTTTTGTAACAAGCCTACTGACTCCCAAATCATTTGCTATAAAAAGGAACCACTGTGATATTTTTAAACAGACGGCTTTTGTTGAAAAATCTTTCCAGCTACTTAGGAGTCTCAACTAAATACAACAATCTGCTCCTTCCAAAAGGAAACACAAGAACAAACTAAATCTGAGCATGCAAGAAGGAACAGAAGTCCAGACAAAATGGTTTTACCCTGTCATTGCAGTATGGGAGAGAGATAGGCAACTTAGTGGCAAAACTAGAGGATTAAAGGAAGGATATTTTACCTTTCCAAACCAGCCATGTCCGATTTCCTGGATGTAGCTCAGACTATGACGTGCTACTTGAGACTTTAATCCATCTATTTCACCAAAAAAAAAAAAAAAAAAAAATACATCCATTAAATTTTTTTCAATGCCTACAACTTGGAAACATCTGGAAATAAAATGCTCTATAAAACAAACTTTAAATTCAGTACTAAAAATATTTTGTATTTTGAAAGTTGTAGGCTCTTTTAAGCAGTTAATGTGGAAGTTAGTGCACAGCAGCTTGATACTTAGGGCCAGATTCAGTAAATGGCACTGAAAAATAAGCAGTGAGAATCTATATAATAAAAAGCACCTCCAACGTTCTGAAGCTGACTCCGTGGCTTCACTCAAGGGTTCGTGGGTTCGTAACGGTGTAGATCTCTCTCTGCCCATGTTTCTCTGCCCCGCCTTCGCGTCTAAACGTGATGACGTTGAGGGCGGGCTCCGCCCTCACATCAAAATGTCATGACATCGAGGGCAGGGCAGAGAGACATGGGTAGAGAGAGATCTACACCGTTACGAAACCCTTGAGTGAAGCCACGGAGTCAGCTTCAGAACGTTGTGTTCAAAGTTTGGCAAAGGTATGAGGAACTTATCGTTGGGTGGCTGCAGGGGGGGCAGGGGAGACGAGAATCGCTGGGTGGCTGGAGAGAGGCAGGGAAGAGAGGACAATCACACACTCTCTCTCACACACACACTCGCACCCAGTCTCACTCTCTGTCATACACACACTCGCACGATGCTGCCAACCACGCAGAGGGGGGGGGGGGGGGAGGGAGGCAAGGCGTCATGAGACCACGGGGGGGGGGGGGGATCCTGAGACCACAGAGGGAGGGGAGAGGTATCTCTGTCACACACACTCTCTCACACAGTCTCTCACTGTATTACATTCACTATGCGTCACACAGTCGGTCTCACACACTTGGTCTTATACACTCTCTCGGTCTCACACACACAGTGTATCTGTGCAAAACACACTCTCTCTCACACTGTCTCACACACACTCGCACCCAGATTCACTCTCTCTCTGTCACACACACACACATTCACTCTATCACACACACACACTCTCTCAAACATACACACTCCCAGGAAAACCTTGCTAGCGCCCGTTTCATTTGTGTCAGAAACGGGCCTTATTTACTAGTAATCTATAAAGGTTGCTCTAGGATAAGTGCCCTTTATAGAATAGCACCTAGTGGGGATTCCCTGGGCACAAAGACTTATGCCAGTTGAAACCTGGGGTAAATTCTGGTGTGCAAGTTGGGCTCAGATCCCCAGAATTCTGTAATACTGCGTACATCATTTGAAAACAACAAAAAAAGAAATCAAAAAACATTTTAGAAGTGTTAGGCACCATACATGTATAAGTTTTAGAAAAGCTGCTCTTTACACGTGTATACACACAACATGCACAGTTTGGAAGGGGGGATGTTCTTGGTGTTATCCAAGTCGGCTTAAAAAGAATGCTTAGATACCTATTTCTGTTCAATACAGGAGATACACGTCTACAAAATTTCCCTGTTGGCACACAAGTTTTAGCCAACTATTCATTCAGAACTGGGGCTTGGAAAAGTAATTAAAGGTGGTAATTGCAACCAGCTCAAAAATCTAAACATTTGAGTTTTGGAGCTTGATTCCTTAACTGGCTTTCTTTGGACATGCAGTTTTATACAATCCATCACTTACAGGTGTTGAGAAACAACTCGTTTTTTTGGCCATCTCTCTATACGTTGTACACGCCACCAGATATGTGCCCTTCCTGCAGCCTTGTGGGAATTTTACAAAAGGTGTCATTTTTCCTTTGAAAAATGGCTCTAGACAAGTATAGGTACAGATTTGCACCTATTTACATAGATATTTTATCCAAAGACATTCTTTTCAAAGCCCTCCATGGAATGGGCCCAACTATGGGCCTCTCTTACTAAACCCATGCTAGCGATTCCTGCACGGCAAATGCGATGCAGCCTGTAGCTCATTAGCCACACTGGGAATCTCTAGAGCGGTTTAGTAAAAGACGCCCTATATGTGTAGGCTTATCCTTCTTTCAAAAAAAAAAAAAAAAAAACTACCACCAAAAACTCAAACTATGACTATTACTCTTATATTTTACAAAAATTTAAAACTCTTTTTCATTTCAAGCAGTAAAGCACTGGAATTCGTTACCTTCCTACATTCAGATAAAATCTAATCTTCATTTTAGGAAATTGTTAAATATTATCTTGTTTAAATGTTTGTCCTGATTTTTACATTTTTATTTAATTTGTTCCCCTGTTTTAATCTCTTTTGAAATCCACACTAAACTAAACCATTTGGTAATGTAGTGCAGTGTTTCCCCAAGTCTGGTCCTAGAGTACCCCTTGCCAGTCAGGTTTTCAGGACATCCACAATGAATATGCGTGAAAGAAATTTGCATATAATAGAGGCAGGACATGAAAATCTTTTTTATACATATTCATTGTGGATATCCCGAAAACCTGACTGGCAAGGGGTACTCCAGGCAGTGGCGTAGGAAGAGAGGGCGGTGGGGCGGTCCGCCCCAGGTGCACGCCGCTGGGGGGGTGTCGGCTCCATTGGTTCCTTGCTCCCTCTGCCCCGGAACAGGTTACTTCCTGTTCCTGGGCAGAGAGAGCAAGGAACCAACAGAGCTGATGCAGCTCCCAGCGACGTGGACTCGAGGGCGGATCGGCCCTCCCGCCTGCCCTCGCTTCTTCATTTCTTCATCAATTAAGAATGCGCTCCAGGGGGGGGGGAGGCAAGCCGAGGGGGGGGCGCCGTGCTGCACCCGGGAGGGGGTGCACAGTGGCGACCGGCCCCGGGTGTCAGCCGCCCTCGCTATGGCTCTGCCTCCAGGACTAGACTTTGGAAACGCTGATCTAGTGGATTAAAAGCTTTTTGTTTTTTTTAATAAAAAGATGCATAATGTCCACCCCAAACCAACCTTCAGAAGTACCTTTCTGATATATGCACATAAATTAGTGCATGTATATTGACCAATATTCAAAATCTTCCAAGTCCAAACAGAAGACCTCGTTTGACACATGGTCAAGCCTTTGAAAAATTTCCTATTTTCCAAAAATTCGTTGGTTTCATATTCTATTATCTGAAAAACTCCCTTTACCTGAAGTATCATCAAAAATTCTACCTTCCCCCAACATGGGGAAAGCTAAGCTTAAGTATTTCAGTATTTGGTGGTAGCTCAATGTGAAATAATTAGATGTTGGAGGACCGGGAGCTCCCTGATCAAACCACCCTCAAGAGTTTTGCTATGCTTACTTCTTTCTTAGTAAATTGACTGCTATAAATATCTGGAGCAGTCTGTGGGGAAAAAATAAACAAAACAAAAAAACCTGAAGTTGTTTGTAGATGACACCTTCTTTTTTGTATCTTTCTCATGAATGGTTTTAAGTTTTGGTAGATAAGTGGGAAAGGTTTTTTTCTCCAACAAGTTTCTCCTATTTTGTGTTTTAAGCTGAATTATACTATAATGAGCTAGTTACTATATTGTTCAACGAAACCAAGTTAAGTGTGATTTTACTAAGCTGCAATAAAAAGGGTCCTTAACTAGCCCTTACAGGGGTATTTTCTGCTTGCTAAGGCCATTTTTACCAGTCAAAAAATGGTCAATTTTCCTAATTTTTGAATTAATGGCCATGAGCTAATTTTTCCATTAGCACACAGCCATTAAAAATATTACCATGTGAGCACTTACAGACACCTATTTTGTAAGCAGTAAGGGTTCGTGTGCTAATCCTGCACTAATCTGTCAGCACGCTGTTTAGCACGTAAATGCCTACTCTACCCCCACACGTCCTCCCCCACCAGAAAAAATTTTAATATATTTTTTAGCACGTGGCTTGTACACGCAGATTCAAACTTACCACAGGATGCCTGAGCACCTCCAGCGGTAACCCTGCAGTAAGCGTGAATTAGTGCTTACCACAGCTTAATAAAAGGACCTCTATATATTTGGACATCCACAGTAAAATACCTTCTGGTTGCTGAAGCTGAGTTGGAACTGGCAAAGAAATACTTGGAACAGAAAGAGTGAAAACTTCGGCAGGTGACTGAATTGATGGGGTATCTTCTGCTGGTGGTGTAAAATCAATTTCATCATCAAAATTGTCTTCAAATTCCTAGAAGAAATATTTTAGCTATTGAGGAACACTTTTTACAATATAGACTCTTATTAACATTCCATATCTAATAATTTCATTTTTTTTTTATCAGTCAGCCAGTCAGACTGATAAGTCAGGCCATACTTTTGACACAAGTTCTGAATATGTGCATGATAGATGCTTTATAAATATATAAGCCTTAATACCCACTGCTCGGGTTAATTGGATAAGCAGATTACAGGTAATGCTCATACCAAAAAGAGTTAATTCACAAACAAGGGTCCATTGTAGTAAACATTTCAGCAAAATGAAAATTGGAAGGCACCCTTTGGGTCACAAAAGACTTTTGGAAATCGATATATACCAAATTACACTGTAGCCCCCATACGATGTGGATATATATATATAGCATTACTGAACAACTTTACAATGTGTGCAACATTACTGACCTCAAAGATGACCATGCAACATTTTGGAGTATACAAATACTGCTTACATAATCTTAATCAATAGATATAAAAAAATAAATACATTAACACATCTTCCTCTGATCTGAGGGACAAAAACAACTATTTTTTTTTTAATTACCCTTCCTAATCCCTACTGGGTCCTACTCAGAGAACCATGCACCACAACCAACATCTTCAGAAGGAGGTCTAGTACATGACTTCTAGCCTCAACTGCTGCTGCAATGACCAGACTAGGAACAGTGTGAAAACGAAAGAAAGTAGGGGAAGACCAATCTGATTCCAACTTAAAAATTTAATGCAATATAAAATCATCAACAACAAAAATAGCAAGTTGATAGGTCCAGGCTTGTACAGTATGTCATAAAAATGTGACTTTTTTTTTTAATGTTACACATACTTATTTTTATGACATACTGTACAAGCCTGGACCTATCAACTTGCTATTTTTATTGTTGTTGATTTTATATTGCATTAAATTTTTAAGCTGGATTAGTCATTCCCTACTTTCATCAGTTTGATATATCCTTACTTGTAGGGGAGTATTTGCTCCTTTTTTCCCATATCCTAATTAGATGTTTATATGTGCTGGTCACATTATTTCACAAGATCTGTTCACATCATAAGCACTCTATAAATAAGAAGTATAAAGAAAGCATCAGATGAAAGACAAACATTTTCTTTCCACTTGTTTAAACCAATTAAGTCCCTCCATTATAGACTTGCAGCAAGTATACCATTACTATGTTGGAACAGAAAGGAAAACCAGAGGGCTGGCCTGCTGGCTCAGTGCTGTCCACTGCCATTCAGAGGACCTAAAATCAATTTCCAAGCAAGGTTGGCTGGCAATTCTGCAGAAGCAGCACTCACAACCCCTGAGGTCGGAAATCCCAGTCATAAAATGGTGATACCTATTGGTCAAGTTTAGGAACATGAGGTACCAAAGACTGTCATTGCAGTCTAGGCTAGGGAAGGAGAAATACAATAGGGAGGAAACCTTAGGTAGTTGTGTTGGAGGCTTGTAGCAATGTAGCCCAATAGAGGCTTGTTCCGATTGAGTAATAAGCCCAAAGAACAGGAGGGGAATTAAAAAAAAAAAAAGTCAGGCCAAAGAATAAATCAAGGAAAATAATGATCATGAGACAGCCTTCCACACAGGTGACAAAACCTAGCATTACTTTGGAGATAGTAAACATGCAGAATTTCATCTGTCAGGATAAATCATGTCAAAATGTTGATTGTCCAGTTTTGCTATAACGTGTGGCATTAAACATGCCTGGTTGTAGCTCTTTTCTGTCAACGATAGTTTAAATACACACCTTAAAGTTTATTTCTGGCTCCTTACAGCAGGATATGCAGTTCACAAGCAAGATTATCAGCACAACTAAACTACATGCTGCCAGCATCACATAAGAGAACGAAATTTCATTAGCAGCTGCTGTTCCCCCTGAAATCAAAGTAAAAATAAATGCAGTGTTAAAATAACACATTAATAATGAATTTCTAACACTACCATATTCAATAGAGTAGATTTAACCTTCTCCTGTAAGGAACACAAATACCAAGCATTTTGGATCATACCATCAACTGGGTTCTGTCAATTAAACATCCTTCTGTTTCAAAGACCAAAATTTTGACAATGTAATGTCAATGTGTGTTATTTATTACTGTGACAAACATAGTAACATAGTAGATGATGGCAGAAAAAGACCTGCATGGTCCATCCAGTCTGCCCAAGACAAACTCATATGTGTATACCTTACCTTGAATTGAATTTGTACCTGTCCTTTTCAGGGCACAGACCATATAAGTCTGCCCAGCAGTATTTCCCGCCTCCCAACCACCAGTCCTGCCTCCCCTCACCGGCTCTGGTACAGACCGTATAGGTCTGCCCTCCCCTATCCTTGCTTCCCAACCACCACCCCCTCTTCCCCCCACCTGCTCCGCCACCCAATTTCAGCTAAGCTTCTGAGGATCCATTCCTTCTGCACAGGATTCCTTTATGCATATCCCACGCATGTTTAGTATTTAGTATTTTTCTTGTAGCGCTCGCCTGCAGCAGATGTTCTCTAAAGAACGAAATCAGTACTCGCACTGGAAAATCTCATTGTCCTATGGTACCGATACTAAACTTTTTATCTGGAACTCTCCACGAAAGCTCAGAAGGTCCCTTTGGCCACGTGGATCAGCTGCAGCAGATTGGGCATGCGTTACAAAAGATTCCCGGTGCTTAGAAAATACCTGAATGAGTGGATGGAAGGATTTTGAGCGAGCGAAAAGGCTCAGTGCGTGGATGGGCCAGCAATGATCATTTCCCTTTTGTTATGCTGTTCAACACATTTGGAAGTTTTATGTTGAACTGTACACTGCCTCAGGTGAATCTCTTCATAAGATGGCTAATAAATCCCAAGTAAATACCTGGGGATTTGAATGAGTGACTGAGTATATGAGAAGATTATGAGAAACAAGAAGGGCCTCAGTGAGTAGAAATGAGGGTTATGAGTGGAAATAGGAAATGAATGATTTAGCTTCTACAAAATGGACTACTGTAAATAACAGTAAATGTAATTGGTTTTGTAGACATTTCTAGTTCTGCAATGGGGTATGGATATTATGTAAAGCAACCAGTGGAGTAACTCTGGGTTGATGGGGACGGGGAGAGTTTCTTGCCCATTTCTTTGCTCACACTTTATATGTTCTATTGGGGCTAGGTTAGTAAGTTATTGTGTGTGTGTGTGGGGAAGGAGGAGTGACTGGGGAGTTGCTCAAGGATAGGGAAGGTATAAACAGGTTGTTAACAGAGCATGTTGCGTGTATATGCTTGGATTTAATGGTGGCCCAGCTGGGTTTATTTTTTTAGTTGGGGGGGGGGGGGATGGGGGTTGAGGTTAGGGTCAGGGATGTGGAAGGGTGTATGCTGGACTCCAAGAAGGGGTTGGGAAACTGGTGAAGCAAAATTATGTGAGATATGCTGAAAGGATGGACCTTAAAAGGTTATCAGTTGAGAGATTTTTGGTCGAGGATGGGGGTTGGGGGATTGTTGGTTGAGGATGGAGATTGGCAGCCCCACCAACCTAATCACGATCTTATGCAAATCTTGTTTTTCTTACAATACTCATCCCCTAAGCTGCAGCGGGATAACTGAAATTTCTCACTAAAAGTGGATGTGTCCACTCCCCCATTAAAAAAGGCAAAAATATTAATATAGTTTAAAAAGAGAGTGGCGGTGGCTCTCTTTAAAGAGACTCACCGATTCTAAACACACACAAAAAAAAACTGTAACAGGATTGGGTGGGAGAGGTGCTGGCATCAGCCTTCAATGGCAGACAGCAGGGAATAGAAATTTTAGTAAAGAAAGGAGTTGACATGACAGTGCATAAATTCCTCACAGACCCGAATGGTTGATTTGTTGTAGTGGTAAGGGAATTATAAGGACAAATTGCTATTACTTAATTTGTATGCCCTCAATATTTATTAACATTGCTTTCTCTCTAAATCATTTGAAAGCTATCCAGTCATCATATGGGGAGACTTCAATATCACAGTCAACCCGCTGATAAATTGTAGAGTAAAAGGGATTAATCTTAAGTCACAGCTGCTGGATTCTTGGTGCACATTATATCCTTTTGGACAACAAACTATACTTTTTCTATGTTGTTTATGCTAGACTTGAGTATTTTAGTATCTGAATCTTTGCTGTCCTGCCTGGCCAAAGCAAAGATCGATCCTCCCATGGTGTCTGACCGCTCCAGGGCTGCTGAGTCATTGCCGGGCCAGGACCAGACTGCCGCCCCCAACTTGTGCCACCCACCCCCCTCACATCGATGTTCTTGCACTTTTTTGTCTTTGCCTCCAAGGGGGGGGGCCGCGCCGGCGAGCCGCTTCCTGTGTGCCTGCTCCCATAGTCTGTCCTCTCCTGCTCCTGTCCGCGTTAGGAGTCAGGGCCTGGATGATTGCATTAATGCAGTAATCGCGCTAATACAATCATCCTGGTTGGCATGCAGGAGCAGGGGAGGGCAGACCCAAAAGTAGGCAACAAGAAACAGCTTGCTGGTGCGGGGCCTGGGGAACATTGCCCCCTTCCCCCCTCGGCAGCCCTGGACTACTGAACTGTTGAATTGATATTAGACTTCATTGCCTGTGGCCCCGATTATGTTTGGAGACTAAGGGGCCCTTTACTAACTAGCGATGGGGCTATTTGCCAATGTTTCCTGGATGGTGTGTGCAATTTTTTTTTCATGTGAGCAACAAGTTTAAAAACCAACTATTTTTGAGTGTCAGTATTAGCAATGCATTTCTGTATATAGAAAAATTGAGAGCAACCATGTAAAGTCTGTGAGCGACGCTCCTAAAACGTATGACCAATTGCTTATGTGATCCGCTTAGAATGAACATTGGCTACCGCCAGTGCAGTATGCAGCAAACCAGCCCTACAATTGGGTTCGCCTAGGAGCTCAGCAGTATTTCTGGTGCTAGAAAATAGGTTCTATTTTCTAGTGCCAGTGGGAAGAGTGTAGGCATGCGGGTTGGCAATCAGCAGCGCAGTGTGCTTCCCAATTACCACCACAGCCCTCCTATTTAGGAGGTGGTAAAGGCTGCGGCAGTAAATGGCCGCTCACCAATTTTCTAAGTATCACGTGGCTATTTACTGACTCTTTTGAAAAAAATTACCTGCTGCAGTAAAAGGTACAGCAATCCCACACACTGATGCCACTGCGGCCACATTTTACCGCCACTTGGTAAAAGGGCCCTTACCTTAAGTCCAGTCTGGTATCAAAATGGTAATTTTCAAATTTATATCCACAAGGCCCAACAGGAGATCCTGGAGGATAATGGGTTAGCTGGACGAGAGGATAGAGGCTGCTTACAATGCTATCTGTCTCTGGGAAACAGCTAAGGATGTGATGAGAGGGAAATTACTACTACTACTTAACATTTCTAAAGCGCTACTAGGGTTACGCAGCACTGTACAATTTAACATAGAAGGACAGTCCCTGCTCAAGGAGCTTACAATCTAAAGGACAAATGTACAGTCAGTCAAGTAGGGGCAGTCAAATTGGGGCAGTCTAGATTTCCTGAACGGTATAAAGGTTAGGTGCCGAAAGCAACATTGACGAGGTGGACTTTGAGCAAGGATTTGAAGATGGGTAGGGAGGGGGCTTTGCGTAAGGGCTCAGGAAGCTTATTCCAAGCATAGGGTGAGGCGAGGCAGAATGGGCGGAGCCTGGAGTTGGCAGTGGTGGAGAAGGGTACTGAGAGGAGGGATTTGTCCTGTGAGCAGAGGTTTCAGGTGGGAACGTAGGGGAGATGAGGGTAGAGAGGTAATGAGGGGCTGCAGACTGAGTGCATTTGTAGGTAAGAAGAAGAAGCTTGAACTATATGCGGTATCTGATCGGAAGCCAGTGAAGTGACCCGAGGAGAGGGGTGATACGAGTATATCAGTTCAGGCGGAATATAAGACGTGCAGCAGAGCTCTGAACGGATTGAAGGGGGGATAGATGGTTAAGTGGGAGGCCAGTGAGGAGTAGGTTGCAGTAGTCAAGGCGAGAGGTAATGAGAGCGTGGATGAGAGTTCGGGTGGTGTGCTCAGAGAGGAAAGGGCGAATTTTGCTGATGTTAAAGAGAAAGAATTACCCACGTCGCTGCACTTTTTTGCATGACTGATCCGTTTTTTAGTGAATTCCAAAATACATATCTTACCTCCTGGAGAAAGAAGCATATTGCAACTTTGTCTCTGCAGAAGAGGGAGGAGGTACAGAAAACAAAAGGTCCTGGATATTGTTAGATCAAAAAGCTAGTTATATTTCTATATAAACTATATAAGTAGGGAAATAAAACTGGGAAGCTTTTGGCTAACATAGTTAGACCAAGTTTAAAAAAAAAAAAAAAAAAAAAGTATTACTAAAATGGGGAGAGGGGGTTAATACCCTAATACAGATACAGGAAGGTTTAATGAATGCTTTCTGAGGTTTCTATCAGAAATTATAAGGTCAAGACAGTATGAATGCAGACAATTGAAATGAGTTTTTTTTATGGATCTTCCCCTCCCATGACTAACCCGTCGCATGTCCTTCTACCTAACCAAGAAAGGACCCAGAGGTCATGAGTTCCTATAGACCCATCTCCCTGATCAATCAGGATTTTAACACATTATTTTACTATGCATGTTTTCACTGTACACAGCCTAAAATGGTCTATAAGTATTTTAAATAAAAGTACATTCAAAACAAAGGCTGCCACAAACTCCATCGTAAGACCCTCTGGAAACATCTCCGCCTTAAACTGCTGAACCCAACAACGACATATCCTCCACAGACTGGAGACAATGCAATAATGATTAGCTTCACTACTACTCCAGCATGTGTAGAAAAAGGCAAACAATCTAGTTTTGTCTCCATCTACTGGCAGGAGAAGCATAGCCCATCGGTCTGGGAGGAGGAGCAAGGGTATGTAAGAACTGAAAAGATTTGAGAAAAGCAAAGGCAAAGTGAAAAAAAAAAACCAGAAGCTGATAAGAGAAAGCAGCAGCTTAGGCACTTTGTGGTAGCAGCAGAAGTAGTCAAGAAGGAGCAGCAAGCACAACCACCCTTACACCCCTCCCCCCCCCCCCCTGTGGGGCCTTGAAATCTTGGGCAAGTCAGTTAATGCTCTATTGCCTCAGGTACAAGAAGAATGTAAGTCTTCAAAGACAGAAAAATACCCACAGTACCTGGATGTAACTTGCCTTGAGCTACAGCTGAAAAAGGGCATGAGCTAAATCCAAAACAACTGACTATTGTTCCACTATCCTTCCCAAAATACATGCATCATAAGAATACTCAGAATTGCTATGGCTGTTCTTGTGAAGCTAAACCACTGATGTGAAGAAACTGAAGACGGGTACCAAAATACACAGTATAAATAAAAACAGTTTGAAACACGTATGTATCACAGTCCCCAGTATTGATTTCATGGACAAATTCCATTAAAAAGCAAGAATCTCGGCAAGACACACTTATTGTGTAATAAACAAAAACACACATCACAACCATAAACAGGTTTACAAAAAAAAAACCAAAAAAAAAAACACTAATTCTTCTCTTGTAAATTATCTTAGACTTCTATATTGACCTTATCAGTTTAAATCTTTGCTTTTTAATCTATTTAAAATGTTTATCCTAAACCATAGTACCTTTTAAAAATATCAGCAGATAAGAATCGCCCGTCAGGTTGTAAACAAAGAATATTAAACATGGGAATGACAATCATGAAGGCTATATACTTTCATAATCCACTGAAAATGGAACAATTCCAAACTCAAGCCCCAATTAAGTCTGTTAAATCAATATATCAAAAAAATGAGGACATGCAAGTAATATGATGAGCCATTACACGACATTTCAATACAAAGGGGCCAATGAAGAAATCTTCCTGCGGGTTTAACACTGGTTTACTGTAGGTTAGCAATACAGAAAAGGTTTCAGCATGGATGTTAACTCACACAGAAACCCTAACCGCATTACAATGAATGCAAAGGAAAATTATGTCTTACCTGATAAATTTCTTTCCTTTAGCCAATAGCAGATGAATCCAGAAACGAATGGGTTGTGTCCATCTACCAGCAGGTGGAGAAAGAGAACACAAACTGTGTTATATAGGACAGTCTACAGTCTGGTCAGTCAGTATACTCCTCACAAAGCAGAAGATAAGAGGAAAACTTCCCCTTCCTCAGAAAGGAAGAATCATATAGCAATAACTAGAAGAACAATGAACTCTCACAGCAATCCTGAACTGAGAAATCAAGAACAGCAGAATCCATAAGGGTGGGGCTCTGTGTTCCATCTGCTATAACTAAAGAAAGAAAATTACCAGGTAAGAATTTTTTCTTCCTTGTCATCAAGCAGATGAATCCAGAAACGAATGGGATTAAGCAAAGCAGTCCTCAAGTTGGGTGGGAAGCAGATGCCATCACCGAGAATACTGATGCCCCAAAACCCGCTTAGGAGTGGTGCCACAACATCAACCCAATAATGCTTTGCGCAAGGGTATGCAGAGAGGACCAAGTAGCCGTGTGGCAAATTTCCTCAAGTGACAGGGACCAAGTCTCCATCCAAGAGGTGGAGATCGCCATATTCGACAGCAAGTATGATGAGAACACAGTTCTTGATCCAACAAGCCATCGAAGCCTTGGAAACCGCCACATCCCTATTGGGCCCTGACAAGAGCACAAAAAGATCAATCTAAAGAACTCATTAGTGACCTCTAGATAATGTCATCAGTACCCTTCGGACACCAAGAGAACAAAGAGAAGGAAAGGCTCCCCCATAGGCCTCCCTCGTAAATGATGGGAGAAAACATCTGGTTGCGAGAGGAAAGCCAAAATCACCTTAGGCAAAAAAAGAGGAGGGGGAGGGGACTGTATGCTGGAACACTCCCATCACTGTAAAAGAGAGGAATGGAACCCAATAGGATAGGGCCTGGAGTTTAGAAAAAAAACGTGCCTGGCAGACACAATAGCCACCAGAAACATTGCCTTCCACAAAGGCTCAAAATATATGCCTCTTAATATATGACAAGTGCCAATAGATACCAGGAAATTTGGGGGGAGTTTTTGTTGTTGTTTTTTTTAAGTTCAAGGGAAAGGAAGAGGAGGTGCCGTTTAGACACCAGAGACTTTTTTCAGAGTCGGCTGGGGAGAGGAAAGAGAAGTAGACAGCATCAGGTTGGTGGGTGCCAGTAGACACCATGGTTTACTTCTTTTTGTCAGAACAAGGGGAGGGGGAAAGTCATTGGGTCAGGGACCAATGCAGATGCAGGTTGCTTGGCACTAGTATTCTTTTTAAATGTTTCACTCAGGCAAAGACAAGAAGGATGACATATTGCAATGAGCTGCAGGTTACTGTCACAATTTTAAAATGTGGCAGTAATTTGAATGCTTATTGGATTATAACCTGCTGCAGTAGTTTTGCGGTGATAACTTCACAGTACAGGCCCCACAAAAACTCATACAATTTGGCACAGTAAACATTTTAAAGGAGATCAATATAGGAAAATGTATTTTCCATTTCTGTTGCATATGTGTTACCACTGCGTAAGATCATCTTGAGGGAGGACTCCAATTTCCTGTCCTGCGCATCCTTAAGGGCTGTACCACCCTCTAAAGTGGTTTTCTTGGTGACCACAGTGATCAAGGAATCCACCTGAGGGAGTTGAAAAGACTCAAGCTCCCTCGAACAGTGGGGGTAAAGATGCGACATGGCTCAAGCCACCCGCAAACCTTCATCTGGCATCTCCCATTGTGCTAAGGACCTTCACGGCCTCATGAATATAGAAAGTTATAGGGAGCCACTTCGTCACAGACATAATGGAAGAAGATTCCGCAGTCTAGGCATCAAAAAATATCCAGGACCTCCAGGGCCCGGATAACGAATGCAGGGACCTAGCTGTATTGGGGTCATCACCCTTATCTGGTGGCAATTCCCCCTCCTCTAAGGGATATGAAAGGGCCTGAAGAGTCACACTTGAGAAATGGCCCTCATCAACATCAGACACCATAGAAAGTTCCTCTTGGACCTCCAATCTCTGCCGCTTGGGCAGCTGAGGAACCCCAAAACCTCCAACAAGAGTCTGCTGAGCAGAGGATCCTGCAACCCTCCAGGCCTCTTCATTAAAAAGGTTTTGTGCATCAACAGTACAAATTCAGGAGAAAATGGGACATCAACCCCAGAGCCTGCAGGCATATTCCCAGCCCGGCTGCTATCCACAGGACCTGGAAGCGATGACAAATTGGGCTCCAAGAACTTTCCACCACCGATGCCACAGCCTTGCCACATGGGGAAATAGCAAAAATGGTGCCTGCAGGTGTGTAGGACAAAAAGAGCCCTACAGGGCCCATCAAAACTGACTCCAATGATTCAATATGCTCCCCGGTCCAAGGCCGCTCGGCAGGATCTAGCTGAGAGGCACTCAGCAGGTCTGTGCAAGAACAGGCTGAACAGACGTTCGATGCTGCTCTCCAGCTCCCACATCAAAAGCAGCGCTTTACAGATTCTTCCAGCGCTGCCATAAACATGCACTACTCACCCCACAGGAAATTCACCACTGCAGCACCAATTCTGGTCCCCTCACACTGCTGTCGACAGAATACCGGCACTAGTACGCTGTGCTCCTAAATTTAGCCTGGTCTTTTTTTTGGCACTCGCTCAAACAGCTGAACTTTTTTTTTTTTTTTTTTTACAAGAGGTAGGAGATTAAGCTGGAGCTAAACAAAGCCATGAGAGGCAAGAAGCCCCTGGACAGCCAAAGAGGGAGCTGACTGGGGGGGGGGGGGGGGGGGGGGGGGGAGGAGGAGGAACCTGGCACCACCAGGTGTACTCCAAAGTCCCAGGACAGGGATACCTCAACTCCAGAAGCTCTACCAGACCCAGAGGACCAGGCCAGGAGCCAAAACAACCCAGAGTAGCACAACTATGACCCATCCACCGCTAGGTAGAGAGAATGTCTGAGGTCTGCTATACATGGTCCTGTATCTCCACCTCCTGGTAGGGGGACATAACCCACAAGTCTCTGGACTGATCTGTGGGATGCTATGGAATGGGGAATTCTAAGAGGGCTAAACGATACAAATATGAGAAACTTCTTCTGTGTAACTATGTTTTCAATGAGGATATGGGTAGGAAACCCAGTCTTGGTTCTGGATAAGCTGGAAGCCCAAAGAAAAAGGATGAAGTTACAGTCCCTCTCCTATGCTCCCCCCCCCCCCCCCCACCACCACACACATACGAGAAGGAGAAACCTGATCAGCATTAATGTTTTCTTAAAGCTTGGCCCCTCAGACACATTCAGCAGCTGATGTGGATATACTCTGGAAGATAAATCCAAATTACTGTTGGCATGACAGCCAATCGAATTTGTATTTAACTCCAGGAAGCAATGAAAATGATTTTGTATTCAAGGTGACATTGTATCCAGTGATTTATACTGTAGCAAAAATTCATCAGATTATTTCAATTTTGTTTTCATCTACATGGAAGTCTCCAAATCTTTTAGTTGCAGTGTCAGTCACTCAATATTTAGGTCAAGTACTTCCAAGTGCTATAATTGACGACAACAGTGATACGTCTCTAATTAATGCAGTCATACTTCACAGCACTCATTTAAGGGCAACACCTAATATAAAACCTATTACCATATACTTTTACACAGCTTTACAGCATCACCCTCAAATTATCAAAATCTCAACACTGCAACATATAAAGTCGCAAGCAGTAATACAACGACCCAGAGGAATAAAGGGAAACTAACTGATTTACAAGGAAAGTAAATATCTTCACAACCTATCCAAAAACAAAAAAATGCCTAAGCAATTCAATTCTGTCTTCACAAAAGCAGTATTATTACAGCATTCTATACTATGCTCATTTCACTAGCACTTCAATTACCTTTTCAAAATTTCATCTTTTGATATCTCCTGATATTTCCAAGAAGCAATCAAACAGCTAGACTCCAAGTCATCCAACTGTGCCATTAAAATGAGTCAAAAGACCACAAACAGGTCAGCCCATTTAAGTCTACTGTGCTACATCATGCATCTCTCCAACTGGAATTTTTTCCAGAGTAAGTCCCTTTCTGTCCATTCCAAGCACGTTTAAATTCTGACAATTTTGACCCTACAATCACTGCTGGAAGCTTGTTCTTGATATCAAACCATCCTTGCAGTGAAAAAAAAAAGTATTCAATGTTTTTGCTTCCTTCCATTCAACTTCCTATGACAACCCCTTGCCCTTGAATTTCTCATTCCATAGAAACATTACCTTCTGGTACTTTATTGAAGGCCACTAGATAGTTGAATGTTTGTACTGCAGCTCCTCTTTACTTTCCTTCTTCTAGAGCAGTATTTCTCAAGTCTGTTCTACAGTACCCCCTTGCCAGTCAGGTTTTCAGGATATCCACAATGAATATGCATGAAAAATTTGCATATAATGACAGCAGTACATGAACATGAAATTTCATGCATATTTCATTGTGGATATCCTGAAAACCTGGCTTGGTACTCCAGAACAGACTTTGGAAACACTGTTCTAGAGCAAAGGTTCTCAATCCAGTCAGGTTTTCAGGATACCTACAATGAATATGCATGAGAAAAAAAAAAGTTTGGAAAGAACTGCTTTAGTGTCACACTTGTCTCCTTATTCTAATACCTCTACTCTATTAAAAGCTATACACTACTCTATATATTCTGATTCCTAGGCCTTTTCCATGTAAGCATTTCACCACCAGCAGCTCTACACAAAATTGGAGAGGATCTCAACAAAATGAAGACTTATTCCAACCTGCTTCACACTTCAGCTGATATTCTTCAGGACAAAACTCCCAAAGACAATAGGGCTAATTTTGCTTACAAAATTTGTAATGCATGATCATATCTAAATGAGATTAAATGATGTCTTTTAGAGTTTACTCAACATCCCCAAGCTAAAAACCAGATGTTACAACTGTTTGCCGGTAAAAACTGCATGCTTTAGACACAACTCAGATCAAGCTGTCTTATCTTAGTGGTTAAACTAGTTTATTCCTCCTACTGAGATATTAGATCACTGGAATAAATTATATGGCATTCATAGCAAGACCCTTCCCTACTCTCCAAAACAGAATAGCACTTTCTGCCTGTCAGCAGCATACATTTATGTACTGTAAGCTACAATTAAATTAGTAGTAGTTGAAAAATGTTATGTGGCTTTGCTAACTAAAGCAAATCAACTTAGGGGCTTGTTTACTAACAGAAGTTTTGCACTTACCGCACATTAAGAGCGAAAATTAGCACAAAGTGCAAAGCCAGTGCAATAACTGTTAGGGATATGGCCAGCATCTGCCCTAGAGTTACTGCACAGGCAGACATTTCCATAGTCTATGATGTTAGAACACCCCACAAGATCCCCCAATGAGCATCTGCACAGCCCATTCTCACCCCACTGACCCCGCCCCCTCAGTACTTACTAGGCTAAGGCCGGCAGCAATGCCCAGGTGGCTCCTGCTCCATTACTGCCTGGATTCAAAATGGAAGTTTTGATCTCTAGTGATAGAGAGCTTCTTATCTGAAACTAATTCACATGATTACTTACTGCACTTTTGTAAACAGGCCCCTAAGACACACTACCTAGTAGAAGGAACAGGAACCATGGGTCAGATTTTAGTTAATATGCAGTCCATGACAGCTATCACCTGCACGCTCTTCAACTTCTTCCTTAATTTTCATGCACACTATCCGGAGGGGGAGAAGAGACAGATTAAAACACCTTCTTCATTTGTGGAACTCCTTATATAGACAAGATCTTTACAACATAAGTCTACGGAAGAGGCTACAAAAATTATTTATTGGGATTTTAAAACTGCCTCTATGCTCTCAGGGGTTCACCAGAGGCGGTATATAGCAGGTACAACTTGACCCAAAAAAACCCCACACACACAACTTAGTTTTGTTAACTGCATAACAATAATGAAATGATCAATCATAGGTATAAACAAATAATGAGGTAAACCTGGAGATGGCAAATTGAATCCTAGAAATAGCAGTAACATGATATGGCATCAGAAATATATACAAACAGCACAGAAACAATCATATAATAAAAATATAATACATAACAGTAGAAATGATGCATCATAACAGGAAACATGGAAAATACATTCATATAACAGATATGATAAATACAAATGGACACACCTAATAGGCACAAATTAGAACATGGGTGGCTAACTTGAAGGCAAATTATATGTACAGTTGAATAAGTTGTGAGAAATTGTCTTAGTTGCAGGGTATATGGCAAGCTAGTCCAGATGAGTGGATAGCCAGTCACCACATGTGAAAAGCCAGGCTTTTACCTGCTTCCTAAAGAACAGGTAGTCTTGAGATAGGCATAGCTCCTCTGGGAGCTAGTTCCAGAGTGTAGGGGTTACTCCTTAGAAAGCTTGCTGGCTGATATCACATTGTAACCCCAGAAAAGAAATCACACAGATAGTGATGCTCCTTGAGAGGACCTTAGAGGCCTCAATGGCGTGTAGGGGACCAACATTCTTTAGGAATTCTGGCCCATTTTGTCTGAGGACCTTCAAAAAAACAACCAGTTTTCAACTTGGCTCTGTAAGGTATTGGTAGCCAGTGCAATTTTTGCAGCAAGGGTACTATGTGGTCAGGCCACTCGCAGCCCTTTATCATTCAGTCATGTTATAGCATTTTGATTTAGTTGGATCCAATGCAAAAAAAAAAAAAAGCCTTTATACAGTAGTACAGTAATACCATTGCACAGACCAGTATAGTCAGATTAATCATTTTTGATATATGGAGAAATTTCATAGTTTCCACAGGTGATAGAAAGTTTTTAAATGGTTGAATTTGGAGGATAAAAAGTGATGAGTCTAGCAGTATTCCAAGATTCCTGAACTGCAATTTTAGAGGAGTTCTTACTTTTCCAAATGGTATTGTTATTTATTTTGAAGTCAGATACCTGACCACTTGTATTAGGAACTCACAGAGACTCTATTTTGCTTGGGTTCGGGCAGAATTTGTTGTAATTTGCCCATTCCTGAGTTGATGTTAGACAGGCTGTCAGGTTACCCAAAGCCATGGGTAGATCTGTTTCAATAGGTATGAGTACTGATCATCGTTGGCACAAATATGGAATTATGTCCATCAACTGATACAGGTCAGCTGAAGGCTTGAGGCAGAAATTAAATAAAACAGGTGATAGTATGGATCCCTGTGGCACGCCACAGTTCAATGTCTGAGATGATGTGCTACTGACGAATAGAATCGATTGTCCGCCGACAAATAGAAACAGTTATCGGCGGCACTTAGCAACCATGTAAGCATGACGTTATGATCCACAGTGTCTCTAAGGATGCAGAGAAATCCAGTATCGTCAGTAGAGGCAGATCCCAAGAAAAAGCAAGCAGGGATACAAGAACTGTCTGTTCCATACCCAGATCTTAAATGAGTCTACTCAATTTCTTTAATTGAGCCACTCAGTTGAATGTAGCAGGTCTGTTCTATAAGTTTTGCCAGGAAATGGATATTAGAGACTGGTTGGTAGTTTTCAAGCTGGTCCTAAAGTGTTATTTTTCTGTCAAGGAACTCCATTGCCCTTTCAGTGTCATTGGCAACTGCCCTTCCACAAGAGGAGTTAACCTTCAACGAGCCCTTTCCTTGGCAGTGGCCAAGACAACATGATGTCAGCTGTAGGGCTTTCAAGATTTTTTTTTTTTTTTTTTATAACAGCCCTCTCTGCAACTTAGCTGAATGAGTCCCTGATGGTCGTGATTGGGGTGAGGGGGAAATGTTCTCCTTATTAGCTGGTGAGATGCTCAATGAAACTATATGTAGGTACCGATGAAGACATTTAATTTTGCTGGCACACTGTGTGGCAAAATAATTGCTGATTAGTTGTGACTGGGAAAGCTACTTCTATCGCAGGGACTGCCATAGACCATTTATTATTATGAATTGCTGTTTGGTTTAAATTTGCAGCCTGTTGAATCCATTGAGAGACATAAATGTAAACCTCTTAAAATGAAGAGAAAAATCGATACACTGACTTTCTGTGGTTACAAAGTGGTTTACATATTATATATAGGAATGTTTGTACCTGGGACAACGGAGGGTTAAATGACTTGCCTAGAATCACAAGGCGCTGCAGTGGGAACTGAACCTAGTTCCCTTGGTTCTCAGGCCACTGCACTAACCATTAGGCTTTTCCTTCACTTCAAACACCACCTTTAAAGTATTTGTTTCCTTCATCAATTTACTACTACTAATCATTCCTATAGCACTGTACACATAACATGCAGGTGCTTTCTCTGTCCCTGTTGGGCTTACAATCTAAGTTTTTGTACCTGGGGCAATGGAGGGTTAAGTGACTTGCCCAGGGTCACAAGGAGCTGCAGTAAGAATTGAACCTAGTTCCCCAGATATCATGCCACACAGTGTGTAATCTCATCAATATAGAATATATAACTAAATAGACCAATTATAAATAAAACTGAAGTTCACCATAAAATCTTTCTTTGTGGGACTGCTTTTTACTGTTCTCTTATTGCAAACAAATCACAGATTTAGAAGAGGCTTTTAAAATTACAAATATCCCTTTGTCTTACTCACCTTAACTGTGTGTGTTGAATAAGAGAAAACGTACATGGTTAGTAAAAAGTCCCATTAAGATTCATGGAGGCGTATTTTCAAAGCACTTAGACTTACAAGTTACATAGAGGCATATTTTCAAAGCACTTAGCCTTCCAAAGTTCCATAGGTTTCTATGGAACTTTGGAAGGCTAAGTGCTTTGAAAATATGCCTCTATAGTAACCTATGGAACTTTGTAAGTCTAAGTGCTTTGAAAATGAGCCCCCTAGTAACATAGTGACAGCAGATAATGACCTGAACAGTCCATCTAGGTTGCCCAACAGTTACATTCATTATCAATTAAGATTAAATCAACAATGAACATGAGATTATATACTTGATCATGGTCTTTCTTTGGTGTTTCTGGGACATAGACCACAGAAACCCACCCGGCTCTGTCCTTATGCTCCAATTACTGGATGTTCCAATTACTAGAGTTGCCATCAAAGCCCACTCCAACCTATCAGAATCTGTCATGTCATTTGTGGACACAGACCATAAAAGTCTGCCCAGCACTGTCCTCACATTCCAAGTTACCGGAGTTTCCATCAAAGCCCTCTCCAGCCCATTCTAAATTGGATTGTTATATGCGGGACATAGACCATACAAGCAAGCCCAGCACGAGCCTTAGTTTTTACAGCTAGAGTTGCCATCTAAGCACCACTTGATACGCAAACAGATATGCAACCCTTTAAGTTTTGTTTTTTTTATACCATTCATTTTCTAATAAGGAGATCCTCTGCGTTCATCCCACGCCTTTTTGAATTCTGCCACTGGTTTTTTTCCTCCACCACCTGACTCAGAAGGTCATTCCAGGCATCAACGACCCGCTCCGTGAAAAAGAATTTTCTGGCATAACTCCTAAGTCTACCACCCTGCAACCTCAATTCATGTCCTCTAGGTTTACCATTTTCTCTTCTCTGGAAAATATTTGTTTCTATATTAATGCCTTTCAAGTATTTAAACGTTAATACATCCTGGGTCCTGTTTATAATGTGCATTTACTTTTGGTAAAAAGTCCCTAAATCTGGTAAGTTTTAGAATTAAGATTTTTTTTTTTTTTAAACAAGAATCCTGCTTCCTCTACTGAGAATTATCCCACTGCCCACAATGCAAACCCCTTCATGTTGAGAGTTACTAATTCTGTGGCAAAGTTCTTTGTATGTGACTCAAACTACTTTAGCAAAGATAAACCCATATTCTGACACATATTCTGTGTGTAAGTGAATGTCCTCAGCTGACTTCTGAAAAGTGATACAGTGTACAAGCTGCTGGCAATTAGCAGCACAGGACACAGGTGGAAGTGCATACTGAAGGTTCTTAACTCGCTAAAAGTATTTAAATATTTTCAGGTGGAGGAGTGGCCTAGTGGTTAGGGTGGTGGACTTTGGTCTTGAGGAACTGAGTTCGATTCCCACTTCAGGCACAGGCAGCTCCTTGTGACTCTGGGCAAGTCACTTAACCCTCCATTGCCCCATGTAAGCCGCATTGAGCCTGCCATGAGTGGGAAAGCGCAGGGTACAAATGTAACAAAAATAAAATAGATACTACTGGAGATTCTACATGGAATGTTGCTACTATTGGAGATTCTACATGGAATGTTGCTATTCCACTAGCAACATTCCATGTAGAAGGCTGCGCAGGCTTCTGTTTCTGTGAGTCTGACGTCCTGCACGTACGTGCAGGACGTCAGACTCACAGAAGCAGAAGCCTGCGCGGCCACATTGGTGATCTGCAAGGGCCGACTTCTACATGGAATGTTGCTAGTGGAATAGCAACATTCCATGTAGAATCTCAAATAGTAGCAACAGTGGAGGAGTGGGCCTAGTGGTTAGGGTGGTGGACTTTGGTCCTGAGGAACTGAGTTTGATTCCCACTTCAGGCACAGGCAGCTCCTTGTGACTCTGAGCAAGTCACTTAACCCTCCATTGCCCCATGTAAGCCGCATTGAGCCTGCCATGAGTGGGAAAGCGCGGGGTACAAATGTAACAAAAATAAAATAGATACTATTGGAGATTCTACATGGAATGTTGCTACTATTGGAGATTCTACATGGAATGTTGCTATTCCACTAGCAACATTCCATGTAGAAGCCTGCGCGGCCACATTGGTGATCTGAAACATTCCATGTAGAATCTCAAATAGTAGCAACAGTGGAGGAGTGGTCTAGTGGTTAGGGTGGTGGACTTTGGTCCTGAGGAACTGAGTTCGATTCCCACTTCAGGCACAGGCAGCTCCTTGTGACTCTGAGCAAGTCACTTAACCCTCCATTGCCTCATGTAAGCCGCATTGAGCCTGCCATGAGTGGGAAAGCGCGGGGTACAAATGTAACAAAAAAAAAAAAAAAAAAACTAGGGAAAAAGCAGCTATCCCTGTGGCACAAAAGAAAACTTTTGATATATCTGACTAGTAACTGAGTATTGTGGGAAACTAAATTATTCTGCCTTGAATGTTACAAGCCTTTCTCCTACCATTTTAAGATGTTCAGTAACATCACATAAAAAGTACCTTGTAACTAAGGCTACCATAGCAACTCTGGTTCACATTTGTTGAATAAAGCAACTGCCGTACAAACTACAATGTTCATATCATCATAGGTTAACTGCATTACAAAACATTCATCCAGGGGGGAAAAAAACAAAAACATCAAACAAACCACACACTACCTTAACTTTTATTTCTGTACAAAAAAACACCTTTTTATCAGATTAAATGTTATCACTTATACAACACGTTTCTATAACTGGGCATCTGGTAGGACTTTATTGTATAAAGGAATCTAGACACCTACTTGCTTCTATAGAATACTAGTATAACAGGAAAAATACACACCTACATTAGGTGTGAGCTGTTAAGCCAGCCGTAGATCTGGCATGTGTGCACCTAACCTCCAGTAATCTATATAAATAATTCTCACCTTCTCTCTCACCTGCTGAAGCTCAATCTGTGCTGAAGCTCACTCTGTGGGAGGCAAACACAACACTCACTCTCACACTCATGCACCACTGTCACTCATAGACCCGCCCCCCAGCCACACCCCTTCCGGATACAATTCGCAACCCCAACGTTCTAAATGAAGCCTCCAAATTGCTCCAAACCAGAAGTGTGAGGCGTCAGAGATATCCTGTTTGCCCAGGCCTCCAAACCGGAACTCAGAACTCTGAAGCGCCATATGCCCCGCCCTCGCGTCAGAACGTCATGATGACGGGGGCGGAGCACACTGCAGGAGGACACAAACTCAATCTCCCGGCTGGGACAGCGACGCTGCAAATGCTACCTCTCCGTGCCCGGCCCTCGGTGGCCATGCCTCACACCGAACCTGCATCACAGAGGGGTTGCAGGACAGCTGCCTCGCTGACGGTACGTCGATGCTGAAAACCCGATCTCACCGTGCCCCAAAACCTTGCTAGCGCCCGTTTCATCTCTCCAAGAAACGGGCGTTTTTTTACTAGTATGCATATAAGCTTCAGTATCTTGTAAGTTATGCATGCTCTATCTGTATGCCTACCTGTAAAATACACACTATGTAAGACTAGTAAAAAAGCCCCGTTTCTGATGCAAATAAAACGGGGGCTAGCAATGTTTTCTTCTGTGTGCATGTGGGAGTGTGTGTGTCCCTGCCCTCTGGCCTCTCTCCCCTCCCCCCTCTGAGTCCTTCACTGTTACAGAGCCAGTGATTTGATTTCGTGCCCTGCTGTTTTCCTTCACTGACTGTTACAGAGAGGGCGGGGGGAAACCGGATATCTCTCCCCCTTCACACTTCCGTCTGGAGGCTTCATAGAACGTTGGTGTTGCCTTTTATATAGAGAGATATGGCGTCTGGTGTGTGATGGGACAGTTAGTGACAGTGTTTCATGGGCTGTACAGCAAGGATGTAAATCTTAATTGTATGACATGTATTCATTGGATCTGGTTGCATATAGTTTCTGTAATTTTATTATGAATAGAGTAGAAATTAATAAACATGCATTTATTTAGAGAATAGCACTTATGTGGAATTTTGAAGCTTATGTTTATACTAGCCGTTAAGCCCATAAAAACGGGCGAGATTCCCAGCTACCATCCTCGCCGCCGCCGCTCCCTCCCCCCTCCGTGTCGGGCCCCCTGCACTGACCTGACAGCGCCTCTCACCTCCGTGTGAAAGCGCTGCAGGCAGCAGCAGATCGCTCTTGCTGCTGCCTGCAGCGCTTCCACACGGAGGTGAGAGGCGCTGTCAGGTCAGTGCAGGGGGCCCAATGCAGAGGAAGGCGGGAGCGGTGGCGGGGAGGGTGGAGGTTGGTGCGCCGGATGTTCGTTTCCAGGCGACAGCGTCCGACAGTGACTCCGACTCCGTTTCCCTCTCTGTCCCGCCCTCCGACGTCATCACGTCTCGACGCGAGGGCGGGACAGAGAGGGAAGTCTCTACTGCGCATTTGCAGGTGAGTCGGTCACTTGCCGTTTATATGTTTGATGGGCACACAGATGAGCTTACATGCCATCAGTCTAATGATTTACACTCATAACTGGCATGTAAAAGCACACACTTTATAGAATTGTCTTCTTGCCTAGCTTTCAGGAGCTGGCCCTCCCTTTATTAGATCAAAATAAAATAAGAAAAGATGGTAACTGCCAGAAAATAAAAAATTATTCATAAAAATGGAATGCATTCCATTATGATTCAATTTATCTTTCCTTATTCTGCTTGGAACCAGAGGAAGGGAGTATTAGCTCCTGGAAGCTAATAAAATTAAAAAAAAGGTATTACCATATAAAATTCTGACCCACTTATCAAAAGTATATCACAAGTGGGATTACAAATAACAGAGACAAAGGCTATAAAGTGTGGAGGTGTAAATTAGGCAACCTCCATTTTTGAAAGATTTGTGTTATTGTTCCCTATAGGGTCAGCAGAAAGGGGCTTATGCAACTGTTTTATAATTTTGAATTACAGAGAGTTTTTAGTTTGCTACTTTTCATGTTTTTCAGAAAAATGTACTTTATTGATAAACATTTCTCATTTTTTAGAGACATAACTAGTCCACATCTGAGAATGAAAATTTGCAGGATTATACAACTGATATCCCTCTATCTTGTGTCCACCCATGTCTATGCCACAGAGTTTTATTGATCTTTCCTCCAGGAATTTAATCAGAACTCTTTTTAAAACAAACTACATCTTCTGGCAAGAAATTCCACAGCTTAAATTGTGTATTAGGTGAAAAAAAAACACTTCCTCCATTTAGATTTTTTTTTTAAAGTGAGGTTTATTAGCTTTATGGAATATCCTCTAGTCTTGGTACCATTTGAAAAGATATTTAAAAAAAACCACACAACTCACTTTACCTGCTCCTTCCCATTCTTGATTTAAAAAAATCTCTATCATCTCTTCCTCAAACTAAGAGCTATCTCTTCAGCAGGGGTGTGCTGGTAAATTTTTAACAACAGGCTCTTTCTCTGGACGTAGCCAGCTCTGCAGTTGGAAGGGCCGGGTGGGGGGGAGCAACACTTGCCTCTATCTCCTCCCTCCCTTCATGTGGGCATGATAGGCATACCTTTGCTGGCAGCCAGTAAATGGACTGCCACCACTCCCAACGTCTTGCTCTGAGCAGCATGCTGGAACTTCTCTCACATGCTCCAGAAGTCCCAGCCTGCTGCCCAGAGCTGGAAACAAGGCGCAGGGAGCAGCAGTAGTCTATTTACTTGGCTGGCAGGGCTCAGCATCCCTACCAGCAAAGTAAAAGAGAATTCAGCAGGGGGCCCAAGCCCACATTTTGGAAACCAGTTGTTAAAGTAGCCATGGAGGGCCCTACTTTAACAACCGGTTCCCAAAATTCTTAAAAACTTAACAACCGGCTCTTGCGAGCCTGTGAGAGCCTGCTCCAGCACACCACTGCTCTTCAGTCTTTCTTCACAGAAGAGTTCTTCCATCCCCTCTCTCATTTTGGTTACTCATCCCTGTACCTTTTTCAAGAGAAGGCAACCAGAACTGTACACAGTATACAAGGTACAGTCACGCCATGGAGTCAGAGGCATCATATTTTCATTTTTATTCTTCCTAATACCTAGCATTCTCTTTGAGCTCTACTGAAAAAAAAACCACACAGATACAGGTTCCACCAGTCTTGTGATTTCACTGTCCACTTGCTCTTAGCCCTTTGCACAGTACTAGTTTCTGTTTTCTAATCTACAAGATCAAGAATCATAAGAATGTTTGGTTAAGCCTGCCTTGCTATTTCACTGGAGCACAATATCTCCCAAGTTATATAGTTCACTGCTATCAAGTAACCTTTCCTCGGTCAAAGGGCATTGAAGACATTTCTAATTGTTTCTAGCTGCAGTTGTTTTACTTCTGTACAGCTTTTCTAAAAAAAAAAAAAAAATTGTCTGTGTGCCTTCTTAGCCTGCTCACTTATAAGCAAGCAAGAAAATCACTAAAATTAAAATAGAAAATTTGTGAAGGCAAAAGTTGTAAGGGAGAGGGAGAGAATGCACTCTAACAAGGTCAGCATCCTTGCTATTAGCATTAAGATGCCCTTGCTTTAGTTTCTATGTCATAAACAAAGTAAGAGTGTGTCCAGAAGATTGGTGGTCAACAATAAGGATAACACTTGAAAGTGGCACTGAAAAGGTTGCAAAAAAGTGTTTCCCAGCTTGGTCACACAGTCTTTCAACAGGACTGTTTTTTCAGGATATACTCAGTTAACGGATAAAGCAAAGTTACTCACCTGTAGCAGGCATCCTCTGAGGACAGCAGGTCAAGAATTGTCACAGTTGGGTGACGTCATCCAACGGAGCAAGATACAGATGCTGACTAGCGATAATAGAACTTTCTAACAAAGTCCCACTGCGTATGGGCTGGCACCTTCCCACCCGATGCACAAGCATGGGTCTCTCAAGTCATTTTATAAAGCTGAAGAATACAACTCCAAGGGGAGGTATGAGGGTATGTGAGAATACTTGGCTGCTGTCCTCGGAGAATATCTGCTACAGGTGAGTAGCTGCTTTCTTTGAGGACAAGCAGGCCATTGTATTCCCACAGATGAGAATCCCTAGCTACCAGGCTCACTGGAAAACAACAATGCTAGGACAATAGGGACTTTAAACGTTGATGCCTGAAATTCAATCAACCTGAAACTATAGACAAACTAGGTGTGGAGGTGTAGCCTGGAAAAGAACAAAGCTAGGGCTAGGGGGTTGGAGTTGGGTGCCAGACACCCAACAAATTCATCAGGACTGCCTGCCCGACCCAGCTATCAAGTCGGGTATCCTGCTCAAGGCAGAAATGAGATGTGAATGTGTGTACAGATAAACATGTCGCAGCTTTGCAAATCTCCTCTATGAATACTGACCTCAAGTAGGCTACCGACACTGCCATGGCTCTAACATTATGATCCTTGACATGACCCTCTAGAGTCAGCCCAAGTAAAGGAGATGCAATCTTGCAGCCAACTGATCATGTTTGGGTCAAAAGAAACAAAAAGCTGGATGGACTGTCTATGGGCTTTAATCCACTCCAGATAGAAGGCTAGGGCTCGCTTGCAGTCTAAGGTATACAGTACACCCTCACCAGGATGGACATGAGGTTTCAGGAAAAATGTTGGCAGGATGGATGGACTGATTAAAATGGAACTCCAACACTATCTTAGGAAGAACTTGGTGTGCAGAGAACTACTCTATTGTGGTGAATAACTTAGTGTAAGGTAGATCAGCAACTAGGTCCTGAAAGCTCACCAAATCTGCAAGCTGAAGTGACCACCACCAAAAACACAACCTTCCAGGCCAAATACTTCAGATGACAGGAAGTGGCTCAAAGAGAGCTTTCATCAGCTGGGTGAGGATATCATCAAGATCCCATGACACAACTGGAAGTTTGACAGGGGGCACTGTCAGTAGCAAACCTTTCATAAAGCAAACAACTAGAGGCGACATGAAGTGGCTCAAAAGGAGCTTTCAACAGCTGGGTGAAGGTAACATTGAGATCCCATGAAATTGGAAGTTTGACAGGGGACCATGACAGTAACAAACCTCTCATAAAGCAAACTAGGGGCTATACAGAGATAGGCTTACCTCCCACACAGTAATAAGCACCAATTCCACTTAGATGAATGCTTACAGTTGGTTTTCAAACCAGACCCAGGAAAATGCAAGTAGTTTTTGGGTAGTGCAGGTGAGGGGGATCTAAGGCCTTGCGCTCGCTCCAGACAGCAAGCCTCCTTCACTTAAATAAGTAACACCTCTAGTGAATTTTTTCCTGGAAGCCAGCAAGATGTGGACGACTCCCTCCAGCAAGTTCAAGAATTCAAAGACTATACTCTCAATATCCAAGCTGTGAGGGCCAGGGATTGGAGGTTGGAATCCACAGATCTTCAGAGGACACCTCCAGAAGAAGAGGAAACCAGATTTGCCTCAGCCATTAAGGTGCGATTAGGATCATAGTCCCCTGATCTTGTTCGAATTTCAGCAAAGTTGTCTATGAAAGGTATTGGAGGATACGCATACAGAAGTCCCTTCCCCCCAATGTAGGAGAAAGATCTGACACTATTCTGCTGTGTGACCTGAGCCTGGAGACTGGGAGACTTTGTTGCTGAAATGAGTAGCTAAAAAGATCCACCGAAGCGGTACCCCCCACTCTCAGAAGAACTTGCGGGCTATGCCCATGTTGAGAGACCACTTGTGCAGTTGCAAAACCTCGCTGTCTGCCAGGCAGTTATCCTTTCCTGGTAGGTATGTGGCTCGAGGTACCATTCTGTGAAAGAGGATCCACTGCCACCTGACAGAAAGGGTAGGTACCCCCTTGCTTGTTTATATAGAACATTGCAACCTGGTTGTCTGTACAAAAATAACTGGATACTGTAGCCAATCTCTGAAAGCCTTTACAGCATTCCAAATGGCCCTCAGCTCAAGGAGGTTGATATGAAGATCTGTTTCCTGAACAAATTTCCTGGGTGTGAAGCCATGAGCTCCCCATCTCAGGTGGGATGCATACATAGTTAACACCTTTTCAGGATGAAAAATTTGGAATGGTAGTCCCACAGTCAAATTTGATCAAATTGTCCACAAGTTAACTCTGGCAGAACCTGGATTGCATCCACTAGATTCCCAGCTGCCTGAGACTACTGGGAAGCTAGGGCCCACTGCAGACCTACGCGGCCAGTGCTGTCAATACATCTGCCCTTGCTTGTGGGAGAAAAGCCCAAGCCTGCAATGTACTGAGCAGGCCTCCTATGTACACCAATCACTGGACTAGGAGAAGGTGGAACCTGGAGTAGTTTATGACAAACCCTAGGAACTCCAACACCTGAATAGTTAGGTGCATGGACTCCGACCCCCCCCCCTTCCTACAATGTGCTCTTGACCAGCCAATAGTCCAGATAAAGAAACACAGACTCCCAGTCTGTATAAATACACTACCACCACTAGACCCTTGGTGAATACCCTGGGAGCCGATGCGAGGCCAGATGGCAGGACGTGGTACTGGTAGTGGCGTTTCCCTACCTGAAATCAGAGATACCTCCTGTGAATGGGAAGTATAAAAATGTAGGTATAGGCATCCTTCAAGTCCAAAGAGCACAGCCAATTGTTTTCCTGAATCATGGGGAGAAGGGCACCCAGGGAAACCATCCTGAGCTTGTCTGACTAGGGATTTTTCACAGCCCTTAGGTCTAGGATGGGATAAAATCCAATCCTCCCCCCCCCCCCCCCCCCCCCCCACATCTTCTTGGGTACAAGGAAGAACCTAGAATAGAATCCTTTCCCTTCTTGCCCTGACAGCGGCACAGGTTTGACCACAATGGACTACAGAAAGGTGGAGATTTCCTCTATAAATACCTAATTGTGCTGAGAGCTGATGTACAAAGCTCTCGGTGGGCAATCTGGTGGTCTCTTTGATGCCAATGCAGAGTGTAACCAAGATGGCCTATTTGAAGAACCCATTGGTCGGAGATTACAAGAGACCACCTGTGTTGGTAAAAATTCAGCCTTTCCCCTACCGGTGTCTGAAACAGTCACTGAGCACAGCTTTGCTCTCTTAGAACCAGTCAAAAGCTCATTCCTTGCTTTAATGGGCAGGACTGGTGAGGCCGAGCATGCTGGTCATGGGGGTTCTTGGAAGAGCAAGAAAGTTGTGGAAACTTACGTCTCAGAGTAGTTGGGTCGCCACCTAGGCCCACTCAAAAATCTCCTAGAAGAGGAGGCTGCAGTTTGGAGGTAGCAGAGACAGATGGTATCTGTACATTTTGAGGTTCATTCCTCCACTACCTTATCTCCAAACAGGTTATCACCTTGGCATGGAACGTCCACCAATCTTTCCTGAACCGCAGACATGAGAGTCTGCGCATCCCCACACCCATGTCAGAAAGTCTGGACACTATACCAAAAGAACTGTATGCGTCCCTGGCCAGATATTTCCCAACAGCTGCTTACTGGCCAACTGGCAAAGCTCTATGGCCTGCTCCTGTGGGAGAGAATCCGCAAGACCTAGTGTACTGCACACCAAAGATGGCAAGTAAAGGTCATGTAGAGCTGCTAAGATTGGATGCAGGCCATAAGTATTAAGGCCTGAAAAGCTTTCCTACCAAACGAGTCCAGTGTCTGAGCCTCCCTTCCTAGGGGCACAAAGGCATGAGTACTGGAACTCGTAGCTCATTTGAGGGCAGATTTGACCATCAGAGAGAGTGGACCTCTCGAATTTGGGAGCCTTCCGAATACAATATTGCATACCCACCCTCCTCTGGCTGAATGAGTCTGTGCTGCCTCAGCTCAGTGGAACCATGTCCTTGCCCTGAAAAGCGCTGAGGTACAACCCTACCCTCTGACTCCATGGAAGCTTCCTCCTCAAACATCGAGAGCGGTACCATATGTGCCGATGTGGACACCTTTCCAGTTGCCAGTGTCGAGGATCGCTATACAGGCATGGAATGCGCCTCAGGAAGACTCCAGGGCTGATCCACAGCTGGCACAAGCACCCTTGATGCCTGAGTGGTTTACAGCTGCAGCATCAGTGCCAGTTCTTCCCCCGAGCACGGCTCGGAACCACTCATTGAAGGAAGGCAAAAGCAGGGGAGCTGGGAGAGAGACAGCCAGAGAAAGGCTACATAGAAACACTTGTTTGGCATGTGGCAGTAAGCCTGAATTTCGAAAAGGGCTAATTCTCTCATATTTGTCAGCCATTGGTGCTGCTGCGGTTACCCAGAAGTACAGGATTTTTTTTTTAATTAAGAAGGTTGCATTGAATAAGCATCAACTCTGTGATACAGACAAACCCTGTGCCTCCAGAGGCTCCTGTGATCCCAAAAGCAAAGAACCATAATCCCATTCAGGAGTACGCTGCAAGGCCTGGTGCCAGATAACATTCCAAAAGAGTGTGCAACAGGGTCCCAGGCAGATACTTACACTTAAGGCAAGTCCCATCCTCCCACAACCCAAAATTTGTCCTCCGCTCCTTAGTCAAGTACGCTCTATGTAGAATTTTATGTTGGATTTCCTGTAGGGGGAACAAATTTGGTACTTGTGACATGGATTGGCCACTGCTGGAAGCAGGATACTGGGCTAGATGCACCATTGTTCTGACCCAGTATAGCTATTCTTATGTTAACTCACTCAATTTAACAAAAAGCTCTGAAAACTGCCGTTCTGTATAAACCTGTCCTATCTCCCTCCTCCAGAGCTCTCTCAACTAACTTGTTAAGGGAAGCAGGCGTGTTATGGAGCAACTGATCCAAGGATCCAATGTCCCACTTGTTGGCATATCCAATGTCCCACTTGTTGGCATATAGTTGGGGCAGTGTCTTCCAGTAATGCCAAACATCAAGGCCAGAGAAACAAATGTTTGTGGGAAAGGTGCCACCTGTCCTGGATCTAGGAAAAAGGAAGGAAAAGAACTGGCTTCCAACTCTGCAATACTAGCCAAAGACCTGCAACCCCCAGACTCCCAATCCCAAAAAAACAGACTGACCCCAACCTGCAGGAAAATTTGCATTATCCTCCAGTGCTAGGAATACTAATCAGCGTCCACACCAGGCTCTGTCAAATGACATCACCCATCTGTGAGAATACAACGGCCTGCCTGTCCTCAGAGAAACTATGTATGGTTGGTACAAATAGGCTGAATACCAGGCCTGTCATGAGGGTCCTGGGTCTCTCTGAGAAAGGCTGGATTACAGTACATTTTCTTTTGGGGTGAGGGCCAATGTCTCCAAATGGGTTACTTTTGCACATTCCATGACAGTAATGGACCTTATGCCTAAGCCTGAGATGTGGAATATGGCTTTGGAGGATATTTATAAGGCAACTGGAACAGCAAACTTAAATCAGAACAGTTGTTTTACTGTTGGGAAGGAACAGAATTAAAAATAATCCTTCAGTATAGAAACTACACCTATATTCAAGTTACAGCAGGAAACAAAAGGACAAAAATTTGAGGTATAAAAGGTATAAACTTGAAGCTAGTAAAACAAAACCCTAGATTTAAATCATTTATAAAATGGTTTGTTTAGATAAAAAATCCATTCATTCCAGCCATGATCTCAAAACAATTTGCCTATTTAATCTGAGTAATTTACAAAACAAAAAAAGCAACCTACAAATTTAAAATGAACTATTCAAAACCAAACACATTTTATATACAATTGCCCTACACTCCTGCCACCACTAGATAGGTTTATTTTTGAAGGGATGGCAGGAGTATACGAGTACATTTCTTCATGAAGAATGCACACAATCCCACCCAACGCAAACATCTTCTCTGCAATTCCTTCCCCCTCTGCCTCTATAACCCAAGCCTCAAGAGGAGCATAAGATGCTTCTTACTATTCCTCTCTTCTGGGAGGAATAGGGATCCTAGTGCTGTGGCTCAGTTACCTAGCATTCCTTCCATTTCCCTTCTGAAATGGTGTGTTCTTCATGGCCCAGCTCCACTGCCCTACTTTACCTTCCCATGTGCCCATTTCACCAGGTCATCCCTTCTCATTGAATGATCCATTTCTTTGCTGGCAAGCTCCTGTTCTTCCATCCTCCTATACTTTTGCCTATATCCTCCTGCTCCTGCCTCATTCTTGACAGCAATGAGCATTGACTCTCAGCAGGAAAGTAAATGAGCACATTTTTCAAATCTTACACATACAACGGGATATTATACCACTTTTTCTACCTTCCCTGAGAATTTCAGTTGCATAACCGAGTATCATAGTTGACCTTCACACTTAAGTGCCACTGTACTAAAATGTAATTTTTTTTTTTTTGCAAAAAATTAAGAGGCAATGCATGACACACAAATGTAACATGTCCTAGGCATGTAAACCACTACATTTTCAACATTTTGTGCAGTTTTTCATGCATCCACCACAAAAAAAAAGTTGTCCTCTTTTCACATGTAGTATATTATGTATTCGGGTCGATCTCTAAATTTATAAAATATCGAGCTGCTGTGATGCAAAGCAATTCATTAATTAGGAATTTTGCAAAATAGGCACATGAAACCGTTCACAGGCCCATTTTCACCAAAAAGAAAAACATCTTTTTTTAATGGCTGCCTCTATGGCTACATTTCTTGAGAAGGTTTACTCCTCAGATAATTTGCATCAGTAGCAAACTTTCCCATGAAAAATCCACTAACCCACAAGATAAAATTTGCAGAACATTTGCCTACCAACTCTTGAATAGGCTCCTTTATAAACAAAATGTTTGTAATACAATGACAAGAATGAAAATAGTATTAGAGTCATTGCAAAATGTTTCCTCAACAGCAAACGTATTCTTAGAAAATACCCATATAACATTGTTCTACGTATAGAGAACAAGCAGACCTATCATGGTGATTTTTATAAAGGTGCAAAACATCTCATACTACAAGTCGCAAATATGTAATTTTGAATTAAAATATGGACAGAGGAAAAACAAGGATCTAAAATTAAAAATAGTTTAATATATTCTTCATACATCCTAAATTTTGAACACTGAATAAATACTATATAATTGATGAAACTACAAAATCTCTCTCCATATATCAAAAGGACAAGTGGTCCATGTCATAACATCACGACTGGGCTACTGTAATGGCATGTACACTGGTCAAACCAAAAAGAATTTACACTAGCTGCAGCATAATTGAGCAGGGCCGCAAGTGGCATATCCAAATCAAACCCTTCCTGCAAGAACTACACTGGCCAACAGTACCTTACATAGGTCCTCTGAAGAAAATATATGTGGCAACTTGAGTTACATGAGGACAGAAATCTAACTTTTCCCACTGGAATCTTACCCATCCCAGCAATTTAATGGTACCTAAAAAATAAAAAAAAAATTCTGGTTCGGCTCTCTCTGGTACACACATGTAAGAGTCATCTCTAATTCGCTGGCACCGTGTGCTGAGAGGTCACCACATACATGCGTCAGTACATCACCAAGAGGTCGCCACATGCATGCGCCAGTAGGTCAGGTGACCTCGGATGCTTGTGCCTATGTCAGAACTGAGGCCTGCACATCAGCCTGGGAGCAGAGAGTTAAATTGAAGACTTTCCACATCTGCACTGTTAAAGCAAGGAAGAGCAGGAGACAGCACTCAAAGAACTTGGTACTTGGTAGGTGAGAGCCTGTCACAGGTGCAGCTTACACTTAACATGGGAATCCTGCAGGAACTGCTTCCCACAGTAATCCCGCAGCCCCAGAGGGGATTCCAGTGAATCCCATTCCTGTACAGGTCTCTACTTACTATCCACTCACTCTGCATCTGGAGTAGCTGTTGCACACCCCATAACTTAGATCTGTTCCTCATACCTTTTTAGCTGTACATCTAATTTACCTTATGTTTAGCCACCCATCAGTTTATCCCAATGACTCTGTACTGCTCATCTATATAAACAACGGTACTTGCTCACTTGAGTTACTTATCAATATGTCATTGTATTGTATGAATAACATCGTATCAGTTACATGATATTCTTCCATGCTGTTCATTATGGTACCACTCACATTCTATTGACATTTATCACACTTTTGCTATATGATTGTTTTAAAGAGCTATTAAATACTTAGATTTATATCTAGATCATTTTAGTCATATAACAATTCAATTTGCCCTCTTCAACTTTACCTCAGATTGTATTTTATGCTTACATTTGCCCTTTTTGGTACTGTTACACTTATCAAAATTGTAAGTTTTAGGTCAAGTCGTACACCATCTATAGTTATGAACCCCTCAAATATAAACTTGTTAAATGTGCACCCACCACAATATAGGTAATATGAGAAACAATGAAGTTTGTACAGTTTTCCCCTTATATAGAATCAAATATTTTTCCAGTATGAAATTACTAAAGGAAACAAATTCCTTTTATGTACAGAGCCTTTTCATAATTTAAATGCAACATACCAACCCACAAAATTCAAAAATCTCAACAGACAAAAGAAATTTGGAACCTTTGCTCCCACTACTTAAGAATACTAGAAGCCGTTTCAATTGCATATATTTCGTTACAAAATTTTCACGATATAATTCGAGGAAATTTAAGAGACCATTTCCTAACGGAACGAAGGGAAGGATTATTTTCATGCGATACTTCAAAATGGGAAAACCAAAAATTCAGAGTGGATGAACGCTACTACATACATAACATAGTAGATGACGGCAGAAAAAGACCTGCATGGTCCATCCAGTCTGCCCAACGTTTGATTTTATTCTACCCAACTGTTTGCAATGGTGTCTTTTGTCTCATAAGAAACCAGAAACGATTAACCTTCAAATACAAAAGGTTTATTCCGGCTCCTCGAATTCAATGCTACCTGCACACAGCACAAAAGGATGCAATCGGGGCGAAGGCACAAGATCTGACAAGGAAGGGAGGACCCTGGGGTGTTGCTGCTGTGAACCGAAACTTGGTCCCAATTTCACAATTCGACCTACTTCCCGAATCCCAGTCCCGGCTCACCTGCACCTGCTGCTCCCGGAAGTGGAGCTCCCTCGGCCGCCGGTGCAAGAGCTGCTAAGACCAGCGGCAGCACCCAGGCGACGCACCGGTGGCAGCAGTCCTGTTTCCTCATTCTTCCACCGGCCACAGACGCTTTAACCTCTTGCTCCCCGACCCCAGGGCCACGTTGGGAGCCGGCGGCTTCCTCGACCGGCGGCTGCGGCTCTAGCGCTGAGGCGCGAGCACAGAGGAGCGTCTCTCCGGCGACTTTCTCGCCTCACCGCCGGACTCTACTGCCGCCGCCCGTCTGACGCTCGGGTTTCGCCGCCGTCGCTCCTCCCCGCCGCTTCTCTAAGCGCATATTGTCCGCCTGAGCGCTGGTCTCAGAGCCCACGAAACCACCGTCTCCGTCCGCCGTCAATAACACGAACAGTTTCCAAGGCAGCCCTCACACAGCTCCATTTCCTCCCGGCGCCATGTTACCTTACGTCACGCCTCGGGGGCGGAGCGGACACTAACTAACAGCAGAACGACGGCTTGCGGGAGCCAATTGGATTAAGCCGTGGGAGGGGTTTGAGGAAAGGTGAGTTGATGACGTCGCCCGGCAGCTGTAAGGAAAAGTTACGCCATCAGTCAGTCGAAGGCCGATTTAAAGGGCTGCGAGCGGCAGGGGAAAAAAGGGGAGGTGATCCGATCCTCAGATGCTGCCCTTACTGCATTCGGACAGTTCTCCTGCAATGTAATCTATGAAGCTCTATCTGCTGTCCACAAAAAAAAAAAACCCCGCAATCCCTCCGTTTTGGCCTCCACCACCACAAGCACATTTTCTGAGAAGAAACATTTTCTTATGTTGCTCCTTAGGCAAATCCCATATGAATTTTATATTACAACCTGTAGTTAAATAATTTGCTTTGCTTAGTAACATAGCAGATGATTGCAGATAAGGACCAATTATCCCATTCACTTTGCCCTGGATCAGATTTGGGGCTTCAGGAGCACCCAAAAACAATTTCGGGGTGTGGGGGGGGGGGGGGGGGGGGCAGGCACTGAAGAATAAGAGGCTCCCTGTCCAACTTCATCCTTTTTGCGCCTACATAGACTGAATGCCCCCTTTCTACCTTCCCTTACACTGTCAAGCAGGCTTAAATGCTGTCACAGTTTTGTTTGTCACTACCTCTGGGCAAGTCACTTAACCCTCCATTGCCCCAGGTACAAAAATATAGATTGTGAGCCTCTAGGGTACAGTGCTGTATAAATTATTAGTAGTAATAGGACCTCTGTTGTTATTTATTCCAGGCATCTACAATAAGAGGTAATTCTCTATATATTGCCTAAAGATAGGCACTAGGGTGATGCAAAAGTTTACTTTATGTGCAATATTTTTATACCAGAACAATTTCAACTTTCCCAAGGACTCCAAAGCCAATTGAATCTTCAGAATATCCACAATGAATATGCATGATACATTTGCAGATATTGGAAACCCAGTATGCATTCATTTATGGAGTGGAGGAGTAGCCTAGTGGTTAGTGCAGTGGGCTTTGATCCTGGGGAACTGAATTCAATTCCCACTGCAGCTCCTTGTGACTCTGGGCAAGTCACTTAACCCTCTATTGCCCCTGGTACAAAATAAGTACCTGAATATATGTAAACCCATTTGAATGTAGTTGCAAAAAAACCTCAGAAAGGTGGTATATCAAGTCCCATTTCCCTATTTGAGATTCTACATGGAATGTTGCTACTATTTGAGATTCTGTTGCTACTGTTTGAGATTCTACATGGAATTGTGCTATTCCACTAGCAACATTCCATGTAGAAGCTTGCCCTTGCAGATCAGCAACGTGGCCGCGCAGGCTTCTGCTTCTGTGAGTCTGATGTCCTGCAGGCTTCTATATGGAATGTTGCTAGTGGAGGAGTAGCTTAGTGGTTAGTGCAGTGGACTTTGATACTACGTCAGAGGAGGGCGGGCCCAGGAAGAAAGAAGGGACGTCTGATGAGGCCTTCTGACTCGCCGATCAGCTGTTCTTGCCCGTGCAGCAGAGGTGAGAGGCGCTGCACGGGCCAGTAAGGCAAAGGGGGGGGGTCGTTGGAGGGGGGGAGCGGCAGCCACGACCAAAGGGGGGCGGCGGGGGCGGGGCACGGGACTGGAGCATGGCAGGAGGCGGAGCTAGTGTGGGAGAATACAGGAAGGGAGGAAGGCCGGCCCGGGGCTGCTAAAATTGGAGATTTTTTCGTGCGGGGGGGGGGGAAGCGGGGAGCAGCGGGGGGGGGGGGGCAAGGCGTCCATACAGGATGCTCATGACGAGTGCCTTTGCCCCCTCCCGATCCTTTTTTTTTTTTTTTTTCTTTTTTGGTGCTGAGGGAGAGGGGAGCAGTGGCGACCTGGGGCGTCAATAAAGGACGCCCCTGAAGTGTTTTCGCCCCCCCCCCCAGTTATTTTTTTTATTGGATTTTGTTAACTTCTAGCAGACAGACAGCCCTAACGAGAGGTACAGACTCTCGTTAGATTTCACGGTGTTCTACGTTAAACGAATCGGAAAAGGTTAGTGCATGTCATTTCAATGGGATTTGTAGAAGAATTGCTCATCTGCATTCAGTTTTCGTTAGCTGCTACTGTCGTCGGAAAATAGGCTTTAGTGCATGGAAAGGATAGGAAATTCTTCCCTGAGGGCTCATTTAACGATGAAAAATGTTTAGTGCATCTAGGCCTCAGGGGTCCTTTTACTAAGCCGTGTAAGTGTCTACATGCGACAAAAAGGAGTTACCGCCCGACTACCGTGTGGCTCTTGCGGTAATTTCATTTTTGGTGCGTGTACAATACGTGAGTCTGAAAAATATTTTTTATTTTTGACGCGTGTAATGGGCACGCACCAAGTGGCATCTTGCACGTGAAGGTCATTAGCGCCCGGTTACCGCGTGAGTCTTTACCGCTAGGTCAATGACTGATGGTAAGGTCTCAGACCCAAAATGTACACGCAGCAATTTTCATTTTGCAGCACATCCATTTTTGGCAAAAATTTTAAAAAAAGGCCTTTTTCACAGGCGCGCTATAAAATGGATCGTCGTGTGGCCAAAACCCGCGCCTACACTGCCACAAGCCATTTTTCAGTGTGCCTTTGTAAAAGGACCCCTTAGAGAGGGAAGAGAGGTACTGGAGCAGATACTGTGTGAGGAAGCAAAGGAGGCACTGGTGGTAGATGCTAATGAACAGAGTGTGGAAAAGCACTGGAAGCAAATACTGAGGTCAGGAAGGGAAGAAAAGCTGAGGCTGAGAGAGAAAGGGAGATGCAAAGGGTATGAATGCTGGTGAAGTGGGTGGAGGAAGGGGGTTGAATGCTGGGAAAGGGAGCAGTTGGAGGAAGAAGATAGGAGACAGATGCTGGGGAAGGAAACAGGAAGATGGATGCTGGGAAAACGGAGAAGGAGGCAGAAGGTAAATAGTGGAAAGAGAGAGGGGAGGAGAAAAAAAAGGGAATTATTTTTCCAAAGCCACCACTGCCAAAGGAAAAGAACTGCTGTACCTGAATCACTAGTAAAAGACAATGATGTGCTGGAGCTGTTGCCAGTTGGTAAGTCCAGGGGCATGGAGATGGTGAAAGGCTGATGATTTGCTTAAGGTGCCTATAACCTAGCACCAGCCCTGCTGATGGGGAAGCAAGGTTAACAGCCTCATCCCTGTTTACTTGCACTCCCTGTATATGAATGGTCCAAGTTGACTAGAACATTACAAATGACATCACACAGTGGATAAACCAATCAGATTCCATTCCATGTAAGATCATTTGTGACACAGTTCTTAATATGGCTACCTTCAGAGGTTCAGGGAAACAGCAATATTATTATTATTATTATTCAAAAGGTTTGTAAAACTAACCTTGAAAGTTTGCCAGACAAATGTTCACAGTAAAACTTTCTCCCTCCCTCTGCTGTCTTGATAAATTTTATACAGGGCCGCCGAGAGGCTGAGCCGGGCCTGGGGCAGGACCGCCGCTGAGCCCCCCCCTTCCAAGATCGTCATCACTGCGCCATCCCCAGGATCATCGCCACCGCCCCCAATCGCTGCTAACGTTGCCCCCTATCACTACTGCTGTCGCCACCCCCCTCATCGCTGCTGCCTCCACCCCACCCTCCCCGATCGCTGCTGCCGCCTGCCTGCAGCAACTGTTAAGTACCTTGGCTAGCAGGGACTCCAAGGCCCCACCAGCAGAAAAGATCGTCCTCCAGCACTGAACTTCTTTGTTTTGCCGCGTGGCCTTCCCCTGCGGCTGCTTTTCCCCTCAGGCCTAGCATACACGCTTATGTTATGGATAGCAGCGCAGAATATACATATTTAATCATGGCAGCTGGTGTTTTAAAAGCATTGAAGTACTAATCTATACAGTCTTAATTGGATTCCTAGTCATTTAGATTTTGCTCATGCCTTTTTCAGTGGTGGCTCAAGGTACCGTATTTTTCGGACTATAAGACGCACCAGACCATAAGACGCACCTAGGTTTTAGAGGAGGAAAATAGGGAAAAATTTTTTGATGCAAAAAGTGTGGCGGAGATCTGCTGAAGGACCACAGGTTGTGCAACACTCTTGTATGGGGACAGCAGTTTTGCACAACCTGTGTGGCTCTGCAGTGGAATTTGTCCTTTCCTGCCATCCATGTTCAACAATTCTCCTCTCTCCCCTGCCCTCCCCTCCCCTCCATGTCCAGCAATTCTCCCCTCCTAATGTCTAGCGATTCGTTCAAACCCCCGCCCACCTGCCCACCCGCCTGCCTGTCCACCCTCAGCTCCCTGACTTTCCGTTCATGCAACTGTGCTCCCTGCCTTGAAATCTTTAATTTACATACCCGAAGTTGCGGCGAACCAGCAGTAAGTAAAAGCAGCAGGCAGGCAGGCTCGCCTCCTCATCGCTTCCCTTCCTTCTCAGCGCATCCCGCCCTCATGGAAAGGAAGTTACATCAGAGGAAGGTGGGACACGCTGAGAGGGAAGGGAAGCGACGAGAAGGTGAGCCTGCCTGCTGCTTTTACTGCTGATTCGCCGCAACTTTGGGTATATTAAAGATTTCAAAACAGGGAGCACTGGTGCACGAACAGAAGGGAACGGGCAGGTGAGCCGGAGCTCACAAAAAAAGCACTGGGCAGAGTTGAGGCGCGTCACGCAGGGCCCCTTTGAGCGCGAGGCCCTATGAGGTTGCAACACTCGCCTCGGCCTAAGACTGGCCCTGCCCCTCCCCCCCCACAGCAAGCAGGTACGCTACATTCAGACTATAAGATGCACCCACATTTTCCTCCCAAATTTGGGGGGGGGGGAGGAAAGTTTGTCTTATAGTCCGAAAAATACGGTAGGTTGTATTCAGGTACCCTGGGTGTTTCCCTGTCTCTCAGGGGCTCATGATGTAATTTTATACTTGAGGCAATGGAGAGTTAGGTGGGTTACCAAGGATCACAAGGAGCAGCTGTGGGATTTGAACCTAGTACTTCAGGATATCAGGACTAGGCTACTCCTCCACTCTCTTGTGTATGTGACAATATATAAGTAGTATTTCCTTCAAATCAGTTTCAAGACCTGCAAGTATAATAATCAAAAACAGCGAAGATGACGCAAAAAAACGGAAAAAAGGAAAAGAGAACGAACAAAAGATAAAAACAAAAGGTAAACAAAAGAACAGTGGAAAAAAGAAAATTAAAAATTGAAAAATACAAAATATACAAAAGGAGGAAAAAACTATAAAAACAAAATTATGAATAAAATATGAAAATCAAAAAAAGAGACGACACAAGCAAAATGAAAAAAACTGAATAAATTTATTAAGGTGATATGACTCGACACAGCTGTGTTTCGGCCCAACTGGCCTGCGTCAGGAGTCTGTTACACCATGTATGTATTATCTGGTAATATCAGTCCTTGAAGAGTATTCAATTAAACGCACCTTTATTCAACAACACTCTACCTTTAAAAAGGCTGTGTGCACGGTCTGACAAAAATCGTTATAGAAGACTCTGGTGCAGGAAATGTATGTATATCTCGCTAAAATAGCTGCAGAGCTACTTGGCGTTCGCTGGCAAGTGTCATAGCTTAGCCAGTGACAGACTTACCGATCCACAATCTCTTCTTTCCTGCCACCGCCTACCCCTAAATTTCTGCTATTCTAAATATAGCCTCACATATATCTTGCTTATTTATCTAACGTTGATATGAAATTACAGGTATGACTTAGAATAGAACACAAGGTTGGTTTGGCTTTGCTGTTCAAGTTACTACTTTTGTATGTTTGTGAAATTATCATAAACAAAAAAAAATAAAGAGCAGAACACAATCTACCTTTGTGGGTAAAGCATAAATAATGTTAATAATTTGGGGAGGCTTTATTTTTAATTTGTGTTTTTAACGTATGCACTTGCTTGGTTTACATTCCCTTTTATGAACGGTTCTTTCATTAGCTTCCTTATCTGATAAACATTTCTGTTCATTTATCTTTGATCCAGAGAATACATGCCTGATTAATCCTTAAGTAACCACTCTGAGAGCTCTGTTAGTGCCAGATGGAATAACAAGAGATGAGCAAAAAAAGCACCGAAACTCCCATTCATCCAGATCTTATATATGCTGGCCCGGGGAGTTAAGAGAGAGAACCATGGGGAAAGGGGCAGCCATCAAGCAATTCACTGACAGACTGACAGAAGTGAGAGCTATATGCAGATAATTATTTGACAGGAAACCTCTCTTAGAAGTTAAATGTACTAATAACAGCAAACAATTAGCTTCTTAGAAGATTTTCCTAGACTGTGTCAGGCTAGATAGAAAGAAACCTGTCGTTTCTTTCGCTATAATATCACCAAAATTCACCCTTTCCTTTCTGAGCACACTACCAGAACCCTTATCCACACTCTTATCACCTCTCGCTTAGACTATTGCAACTTGCTTCTCACAGGTCTCCCACTTAGCCATCTCTCTCCTCTTCAATCTGTTCAAAATTCTGCTGCACGACTAATATTCCGCCAGTGTTGTTATGCTCATATTAGCCCTCTCCTCAAGTCACTTCACTGGCTTCCTATCCGTTTCCGCATACAGTTCAACCTCCTCTTATTGACCTATAAGTGCATTCACTCTGCAGCTCCTCAGTACCTCTCCACTCTCATCTCTCCCTACATTCCTCCCCGGGAACTCCATTCACTGGGTAAATCTCTCTTATCTGCACCCTTCTCCTCCATCGCTAACTCCAGACTCCGTTCCTTTTATCTTGCTGCACCATATGCCTGGAATAGACTTCCTGAGCCGGTTTGTCAAGCTCCATCTCTGGCCGTCTTCAAATCTAAGCTAAAAGCCCACTTTGTTGATGCTGCTTTTAACTCCTAACCCTTATTCACTTGTTCAGAACCCTTATTTTATCATCCTCACTTTAATATTCCCTTATCTCTTGTTTGTCCTGTTTGTCCTAATTAGATTGTAAGCTTTGTCAAGCAGGGACTGTCTCTTCATGTTCAAGTGTACAGCACTGCGTACGTCTAGTAGCGCTTTAGAAATGATAAGTAGTAGTAGTAGTAGATATCCAGTTACTCAGTCTCCATGAAATTTTGATTGAGATTTCCTGTCACCTGCTGGTTTTAGGTATTCAGTAGACTATTTTTATGAATTGTTATTTTTATGGCATAGGAAAGTTTTGGTATAGCATTCAGTCCAGCAAGTTATCTTACATAAGCTATTTTGCTGGCAAAAACACTCAGCTTGTTATTTGTTATTAATGTATACTATCCCACATCGCGTTTTGTATTGTTGATCACAATTAATTTTATTTATTTATTGGGATTTATTGACTGCCTTTATGAAAAGAATCACCCAAGGCGGTGTGTTAGCCACACTGAACCTGATCTATTGGGATATAAATGAAATAAATAAACTTTAAAATACTGATACTTTCTCTCTGAAAATTGGTGCACAGACTGCAAATTTGAAAACTGACCTTTATGCCCCTGATTCTATTAACTTATGTGTGTAAATGAACACTGAGGGCTAGATTCTCTTTATCATGCCTAAATGGCGCTGTAAGAAAATATGCCTAGGTGTATTCTATAAACTGTGCCTAAATTTAGGCATGGTTTTTAGAATACGCCTACATCTAGGCATAGTTTATAGAATACGCCCAACAGCCATTTTCTGGGACCATATTTAGTCACGGTCATTTACGCCAATGAAAACCTGGTGTAAATGCCGACGCCTAAATTATACATGGAACAGGCATATTCTATAATAGTGCACATAAAATATAGGAGAGCCCAAGACCCACCCATGCCCCTCCCATGGCCATGCCCCCTTTTCAGATCCACATCTTAAAATTTACACGCATCACTTTATAGAATACGCTTAGACATTTGTGCGCATAAATTCTAATTAATGCCAATTAGTGTCAATAATTGCTTGTAAAGTTCAGTTATTGGCACAGATTGGCTTGCTAAACCAATTAAGTTGCGCATGCAAATCCAGAATACGACCAGATTTGCACACGCAACTCAAGTCGAACTATATAGAACCCAGGACTTAGGGCCAAATTATACATGTGGCATTGAAAAATTGACACTGAAAAAAAAATGAGCGCTAAGCACTATTCTATAAACAGCGCTCTGAGTCTGGCGCCTTTTATAGAATAGTGCCTAGAGCCGAGATCCGTGCTTAACTTTTAGGTGCAAGGATTTACACCTACTGAACCTGGTGTACATCCCCACACCTAAATTAGGCGTTGATTTGCCATATTCTGTAACACTGTGTGCAAATTCTTGGAATGCCCATAACCTGCCCATGCCCCTTCTATGACCATACCCCCTTTTCAGATCAATGCGCAAGAATTTATGCACTCATCTTTATAGAATATGCCTAGCAAGATGTGTGTGTAAATTCTAATTGTTGTCAATTAGTGCTGATAATTGATTATTAGCTCTCAATTGTCAGTGCTAATTGTTTCACTATTCAATTAAATTGTGCACCGAAATTAGGCGTGCGCACAGATTTGTACACACAATTTTGTGCGCCATATATAGGATCCAGGAGTTAGTGTTTGAATTTGTGCATGCAAGTTATAGAATAAGGGCATTTATATGTGTAATTTGATTGTTTAATTAGATGCTAATCAGCCTTAACAACCAATAGATCAACTAACTTCCACGGTTGGTGACCGGCATTGAATATCTGGTTTATTTTTGGCCAGTTTAAAGATAGCCAGCTAAGTCGATATTCAGCCAGTTATCTTTAAAACTGGCCAAAGATATCCCACGTTTTCGTGCGGACAAATATGGCTGCTAAACCGGCTTTAAAAATCAGCAGATAGCCAGTTATATTAGGCGATATAACCAGCTATCTGCTAGCTGTTAACTGCCAGTTAAGCTCTATTATCAGGTCAGCAGCCATTCTGGCCGGTTAAGTAGTGCTGACTGGAGTGATGGAGGAGTGGCCTAGTGGTTAGGATGGTGGACTTTGGTCCTGGGGAACTGAGTTCAATTCCTGGCACAGGCAGCTCCTTGTGACTCTGGGCAAGTCACTTAACCCTCCATTGCCCCATGTAAGCTGCATTGAGCCTGCCATGAGTGGGAAAGCGCAGGGTACAAATGTAACAAAAATAAAATAGATACTATTGGAGATTCTACATGGAATGTTGCAACGGGGTCTTTCACTGGCAGCATTAAAAAGAAATAAAATTTAAAAAAGATCAGAAAGGCTGCCTAGGTTTGTTATAAATGCCTTTTCTCCTGAAATGACTAGCATATCACACTGACCAGCTATGCTGAGATAATATAACCTGATTGTTTATTCCACATCTCTGTCAACTTATTATCTTGCTGACCTATAGGAGTCCCTTGACCCCTGATGCAGGTGTGCGTACGCCGAAACACGGACCGTGTCGGGTCTCCATTATAAATAAAGAACTAAATTTTTCTCAATCCTGAAGGCCCAGTGTTTGCTTTGTTTGTTTGTTTGGTTGCTCTTGTATGCTGTATTCCCTCTCTTTTGTGACTGTAAACCCTCATGATCAACAGGGCTGGAGGTCCATGGGACCACAAGGCCCTGTCTACCCCTGCCCCGAGCAACGGGGGCTGGAGGTCCGGTGGACCTCCGGTCCCCCCGACGATCCTACCCCCCCCCCTCCAGGTTCAGGGAGGCCTGGAGATCCGGTGGGTCTCCAGCCCCCCCAAACCCCCAGAAAATGTCAAGTGGCCGCCAGCCAAACCCTCTCCCACCCTCCCACCCAGCGAGCGAGGGGGGGGGCTGGAGGTCCGGTGGACCTCCAGCCCACCCCAACTCCCCCCTCCAGCGTTGTCCGACCGATCCCTGGTGGTCCAGTGTGAGGATAAGTAGTAGTAGTAGTAGTAAGGACAACCCCCCCCCTTCCGGCCCCCCCTACCTTTAGTTGGAGGAAGGACGCAGCCTGCCTCCCTCCTCTTCCTTCTGTTGATGCCACCGCAAAATGGTGGTGCCCAGCCTCGCCCATTGCATCCTGGGATGTGCTGGGCGGGGCTACAGACCATGTAAGGGAGAGACACCCATGGGAATATATGGACGTTTCTAGAATTTAGCACATGCTTATTTTTAGCATGCACTAAAAATGCTACTGTGCGTGCAACTTAAAGAATTGCGACTAAGAACAATTACACTCATAGCTGCTAATTGGTGCTAATTAGAGCAGCATAAAATGTATTGTACTGTTTTGGGATCTTGCCAGGTACTTGTGACCTGGATTGGCCACTGTTGGAATCAGGATACTGGGCTTGATGGACCTTCGGTCTGTCCCAGTATGGCAATACTTATGTGCTTAAGTACTTATGTATTTATTTTTGGAAAGAGTAAAAACGATTTATGTCTACCCATTCCACTCATTATTTTATACACCTCTATCATATTTCCCCTCAGCTGTCTTTTTTCCAAGCTGAAGAGCCCTAGCCATTTTAGCCTTTCCTCATAGGGAAGTTGTCCCATCCCTTTTATCATTTCTCACCCTTCCCTGTACCTTTTCTAATTCCACTATATCTTTTTTGAGATGCGGTGACCACAATTGCATAAAATATTCGAGGTGCGGTCGCACCATGGAGCAATACAAAGGCATTATAATGTCTTCATTTTTGTTTTCCATTCCTTTCCTAATAATACCTAACATTCTATTTGCTTTCTTAGCTGCCGCCGCACACTGAACATAGGGTTTCAACCTATCATCTATGATGACACCTAGATCCCCTTCCTGGCCAGTGACTCCTAATGTGGAACCTTGCATTACGTATCTATAGTTCGGGTTCCTCTTTCCCACATGCATCACTTTGCACTTGCTCACATTAAACATCATCTGCCATTTGGATGCCCAGTCTCATAAGGTTCTCTTGTAAATTTTCACAGTCCTCTTGCGATTTAACAACTTTGAATAACCACGTGTCATCAGCAAATTTAATTACCTCGCTAGTTACTCCCATCTCTAGATCATTTATAAATATGTTAAAAAGCAGCGGTCCCAACACAGACCCCTGAGGAACCCCACTATCTACCCTTCTCTTTTGCTCATTAACACCAATTATCAACTCATTATTAAATTAAGTTGCACATGTAACTGACCTTATTCAATAACTCATGCATGCAAATTTGGGCATGCATCTTTTAAGAATTAGAGGGAAAACCATAGTTTGAAATGAGAACAAAGTGATACTAGCCTAGACAGGCTATCAAAGAGGTCAGACGATATTGTTCTACCTGCTTCTGATCACTGCTAAAGTTTTTTTTACGATCAGTTGTGGCATCTGTTCACTGTTTCATGACTTGTTCTTGATTTGGCTCTCTCTCCCTTTAATCAGGTCATCTGGAGTTTAAAGTTAAATATTATATATCACATCAATTCATGTGACGTTTTGTATTTGACTATTCCTTCTGCAAGGTTTGAAGGTTACACTACTTGAGAATGCTAAGCTACATGGGATATCAAAGGTGGAAAGCAAGGTGAAATACAAAAGGAAACTTGGACGGACTTGAGCAGCTAGTACTTGGGATGGGAAGCAGGAACAGTGGACTTCTTTTACAAAGCCGTGCTAGCAATTCCTGTGCGGCAAATGAGAGAAAGCCCATAGGAATTGAATGGGCTTCCTCTCAATTGCTGCACTGGGAATCGGTGGTGCGGTTTTGTAAAAGAGGCCCAGTATGTCTATCTGTTACATTGGGCTTTGTGTTTGAAGAGGGCCTATCTACCCTTCTCCCCCTTTTTTTGTCTGATATATGATAACTTGCTGAGTTGCCACTACTTGAAAAAACCTTGGTTGATTGATCTCCATGATCAAACGGTGCTTTTATTTCTATTTGATCCATGGAGGAAAACCCTTGGGTAATATTGAAGGCAGCTGGAAAGCAGTCAGTATACCACCTGCTAGCTAGACCACACTTAAAACATTTAGGTTAGCTCTGTGGCTCAAGCTGGTAGTACTATATACACCAAGCTTTGTAGAACAGATTGGTTAGAGGAAGCCAGGGTTTGAATCCTACTGAATGATTCTTGTTACCTTAAGCAAATCAATTTACCTTCCCATTGCTTCAGGTATAAAAATATCACTGCTAGCTAAATAAGACCCACTCTCTGCCCTGGCACTCTCCAGACAGGGTGAAGTTGATTTTGATTGGGATAGCAGTGATATGGTGTGGGGGGTAGTTACTAAGGTGCGTTAAAACAATAATGCACATTATTTGCCGCTTAAGATATGTTAAACAGCAATAACACCAAACCAAACCCAAAGGTAGAGGTAAGAAAAACCCTACGCGTAGTCCAAACAGCAAACCAAGAAGTAGGGGTGGACCAAGAAATCTTCACAGCCAGGGATCAATAAAAACACCATTTATTCAGTACCGCAGTAGTGTATGACCTGACACGGGGCTGTGTTTCGACGGAACAACTGTCTGCATCAGGGGTCTGACACTTGCTGTAGAGAATCTCACAACATGGGCGCAGAATTACATAGTAACATAGTAACATAGTAGATGATGGCAGAAAAAGACCTGCACGGTCCATCCAGTCTGCCCAACAAGATAAACTCATATGTGCTACTTTTTGTGTATACCTTACCTTGATTTGTATCTGTCATTTTCAGGGCACAGACCGTAAAAGTCTGCCCAGCACTATCCCCGCCTCCCAACCAGCCCTGCCTCCCACCACCGGCTCTGCCACCCAATCTCGGCTAAGCTTCTGAGGATCCATTCCCTCCTCAGAAGCTTAGCCGAGATTGGGTGGCGGAGGCGGGGCTGGTTGTACAACTGATGATCAATAAGTCACTCGAGTACAGTGGAAATCAGTCGAACGCCAATAAGCCCACCAAAAAAACCAACAACATGCACTATAAGTCACCATGGGCTACCAAATAAATTCACAAATAAGGCAGCCTGACCTTTAGTGGTAGTTCCATGAGACTACACTAGGGCAAGAAGTATAGAGGGCTTATTAGCAGTGGGGTAGGGGATCCAATTCAGCAGCGAAACCAGGAGTATTTTAGGGGGGGGAGACACTACCCCTCATATGTCCCCTAAAATATGCCTATATTAAAGGATCTGTCTGTCTAGGGGCAAAATAACTCTCTGAAAATTCAATGAAATGGGACCAAATTTGGCATGGAGGGAAAAAAAACCAGCAGTAAGATACATAAAGTTAAAAGAAGCTTCCTAAAAAAAATGGGCCAATGCATTTCTATGGTGTTTTCTGACTGATTCTCCCTTCTTCTCTACTCTCCCAGTCTCAGATAGACACAGAGCCAACTCAGATATACATACATACAGATACACAAACAAAACACAGATACATGCACATATGCAAAGGCAAACATACAGGGTTTGGAAATAATTCTTGCTCCCACTCTCTTCAACCTCCTCCTCTCTCCTTTATTTACACTTATTCAAGAACAAGGTTGTGTTCCATGAATTACGCTGATGATATCCCAATTAGATGCCCAGATGGCACGTGGTAGGAGCCTATTCTAGAAAGGAAAGCAGGAGCCACTTTCCTTAATAGTAGTGTAATTGGAAATATACACACTTACCCCCCCGGTATAGTGCGCCTTGAAATCTGCGCCGAAATCCAAGCGTATTTTATAACAACGCTCATAACTTAATTGGCTTAACAAGCTAAACAACATTGATAACAGCTCTTAACAAGCAATAATGAGGTCTAATTAGCAATAATTTGAATTTACATGCAGAACTCGCTAAGTGTATTCTGTAATGCAGTGTGCCCAAGTTCTAGTGTGCGCAGGAAAAAGGGGCCTGGTTTTATAGACGGAGAAATGAGCATTTCGTGGGTGTGCCAAAATTTACATGCCAAGTTATAGAATATGGCCCAGTGAGCCTAAATCTATGCACCGGGATTTACGCCACATTTTCACTGGTGTAAATGGAGGCACGTAGATTTAGGTGCTGAAAGATCAGCTACACGTATTCTATATACCGCGCCTAAATCTAGGTGCTGCTTATGGACTATGCTTAGTCAGCAATGATTTCCACGCTGATTTTTTTAGGTGCCATATATAGAATCTTCCCATTAAGGTGGGGATTCTATGAATGGCGCTAAAAGTGAGTGCCGTAAAAGTTCAGCACTAAGCGCTATTCTATAAAGGGCATATACTCTTTACAGAAGAGCGCTTAGCGCCGGTTTTCGTTCCCAACTCTGGGCACCTGCTGAAAGATGGTGTAAATCATGGTGTCCAAGTGAGAGGCAGAGACCCATTATTCTATAACCCTGCACAGTAGCGGCCCTACCATTAGGCCAACCAAGGCAGGGCCCTCAGGCAACACTCTCTAGGACCAGCACTCTCCCCTTCCCTCCTCAACCCTCTTCCCCATGTTTATCATATTTTTTCTCTTTTCCCATAGGCTGCTCTGCCACTGGTACTGGCCTCTTCTCCCTACTGTGGCCTGCTTCCTGACGTAACTTCCTGTTTTCTCAGAGGCGGTATGCAGTAGAGGACAGAGGCAGGTGCCGATGGCACCATGGTAGAGCAGCCTATGGGAATGGCTGCTGCCTTTTCGAAAAGAAGAAAATAAGGTAAAAGTGGGGACGAGGGTTGAGGAGGGAAGGGGGAGATGCCAGACTGGGCGTGGGTAGGGGTGGGTTTCATCCCTGCCTCAGGCAGCAGATTGCCTTGGGCCACCCATGACCCTGCACACAACGTTTAGGACTGCTCATGACCTTCCCATGCCTGTCCCATAGCCACACCCCCTTTTGGAGCCAGATGTGTGTGCAAATTCTAATTGGTGCCAATTAACATTAATAATTGGTTGTTAGCATCCAGTTATTGATGGTTAACTGCTCATTTGCCAATTAAGTGTGCGTGCATCTTGGCAGTGTGCCCAAATCTGGGTCCCATATATAGAATCCAGGGGTTAGGCACTTAGATGCAAGCTCTTATGCCAACCATAGAGCTGGTATAAGTGTTAGTACCGAAATGCTGCAGATGCCCATAATATAACTTACAGTATTCTGTAAATCTAGTGTGTAAGATTGAGCTCCATCTTTATTTTGGGCCTGCTGACCAATGTGACATTGAGAGGGCAAATCCTCCCGGCCTATGGCAATCAACAATTTTGGAGGAGCAGCCCCTTCACCAGCTGAAGGGGAGCAGCTGGCTGTCCCAGTGCCTGGAGGCGGCCAGAGGGTTAAATTCACCACTGCTAATAGGATGAGAAAGAGAAAAGAGTTTACAAAGAGGGGCATAATCGAAAGGGACGCCCAAGTTTTGTTGAGGACGTCCTCACAAAACGTCCCGATGGAAGGGCGGGGAAACCCGTATTATCGAAACAAGATGGACGTCCATCTTTCATTTCGATAATATGGTCGGGGACGCCTAAATCTTGAAAATGTGGTTGTCCTTAGAGATGGTCGTCCCTAGACTTGGTCGTTTCTGATTTTCAGCGATAATGGAAACCAACGACGCCCATCTCAGAAACAACCAAATGCAAGCCCTTTGGTCGTGGGAGGAGCCAGCATTTGTAGTGCACTGGTCCCCCTCACATGCCAGGACACCAACCAGGCACCCTAGGGGGCACTGCAGTGGACTTCATAAAATGCTCCCAGGAACATAGCTCCTTTACCTTGTCTGCTGAGCCCCCCAACCCTCACCTAAAACCCACTACCCACAACTGTACACCACTACCATAGCCCCTATGGGTGAAGGGGGGGCACCTAGATGTGAGTACAGTGGGTTTCTGGTGGGTTTTGGAGGGCTCGCTGTTTCCTCCACAAACGTAACAGGTAGGGAGGGGGATGGGCCTGGGTCCGCCTGCCTGAAGTGCACTGCGCCCACTAAAACTGCTCCAGGGACCTGCATACTGCTGTGATGAACCTGAGTATGACATCTAAGGCTGCCAATCAATATTTTTAAAGATGTTTTTGAGGGTGGGAGGGGGTTAATGACCACTGGGGGAGTAAGGGGAGGTCATACCCGATTCCTGTGGTCATCTGGTCATTTTGGCCACCTTTTTGTGCCTCGGTCGTAAGAAAATCAGGACCAAGTAAAGTCGTCCAAGTGCTCGTCAGAGACGCCCTTTTTTTTTCCATTATGAGTCGAGGACGTCCATGTGTTAGGCACGCCCAACTCCCGCCTTCACTACGCCTCCGATACGCCCCCTTGAACTTTGGCCATCCCTGCGATGGAAAGCAGTTGGGGACGTCCAAAATCGGCTTTCGATTATACCAATTTGGTTGACCCTGGGAGAAGAACGCCCATCTTCCGATTTGTGTCGAAAGATGGGTGTCCTTTTCTTTCAAAAATGAGCCTGAAAGTGTAATAATATTTTAGCCACCTTAAGATTCATCTGTGCTCTGACGGCCTTGCAAATTCAACTTAAAAAAAAAGCCCAGAAATAGTTGGTTGTCATGGAAACTCTCAGGCATTAACAAAAATAGAATTTCAGTAGAGACAGCAGATAGGTAGAGCAGCGTGGGTGCTATTGCTTTCTAACACCTTCTTGCTCCTCATTAAATTTTAGCCAAGATGAAAGTGTTTACACCAAATGCAGCTTAGACCTTCTGCAGCCTGTCTTTAGTTGTTTTGTGGTCACTCACAGTCCACCCCCCACCCACACACACACATACAAATTCTGTACTTCGTTGCTGAAGGCTTCTTAGTCACAGGATCCCAGAGCTGCAATGCCTATGTCTTCCAACATATTTCTCTCCTCCAATAGGATGCATTTTTGCACTTCACTGCTAAGATGGTCATTATATAGATCCCCAGCTCATAAGAGCCAACGTTTCAAAATGATTGGAGGTGCCAAACCCAATGGAAATTATCCCTCCCTAGACACAGTCATGTGCTCAAGCACCTACAGAGCTGACTCCTATGCCTCAGCTTTTTAGCAAGATATTATTGGGGGTAATTTTGTAAGACACCTCTGCTCAGAACATAGCCCTTTTGTAAAATTATCTAGGTATAGGGCTAAATTCTATATATAGCACCTTAAAAACCTGCACTGAAAAAACAATATGCCTAGGCGTATTCTATTAACTATGCCTAACGTTAGGCATGATTTATAGAATACGCCTAGTTGGTTTATGCAACACGCCTAGTGGCCATGCCTCTAGGCATGTCCATTTACACCAAGTAACCAGCATGGTTAACAGCAGCCCTGACCCTTGCTGTAGCTAGTGGGGATCCCCAAGCCCTACTAGCTGGGGATCTCTTCTGAAGCTGGCCAGAGCTGCCTTCGACTGAGCTTGGCAGATGGGGGCAGCATCCTGGAGCCACTGACAACTAAGCATGTATGGGGTGCTGGCACCAGTGGCTCGAGGAGTTGCTGCTGCCTGCTGGACTTGGTGGAGAGGAGTTCTGGCCATCTTTAGTGGAGGTTTTCAGCTGACAGAGATTGGGGATCCTCATCAGCTAAAGTATTTATATTTTGAGTTGGGAAGTGAGGGGGAGAGGGGGGAGAGAGAAAATGTTGTGCCCACCCACTTTGTGCTCAGGCCCACCCAAAATCGGCTGTCTGGCTATGCCACTGCCCTAAGCACTTGCTTATTTTGCTTAATGGCTAATCCAGGGCTGTTGTGACCCCCAAACACAGGTCTTGTGACCCCATTTGGGGTCTCAGCCCACAGTTTGGAAACTTCTTTTCTTGACACCAGTACAATCCAGACTGCAAACGCTAAAACGTGCTGGGGATAAGGGTTCCTAAGGGTAGTTTCACTGCAGCAAAGGTTATGTTGTAATAGAAGCGTCTGAAAAAGGAAACAAATATTTCAAAATGCTAGCTCTGCTCCTTGTTGCCAAAGCTGTCTGCACTGACCCAGCTCTGCTTATCAATGATTTTCAGTCTACAGTGTTCTTGACTATAGGGCTTCAGTTCAAATTCATCAGCGTGATGGCTAAGTCATTTCTGTACCAGGAGGCGGGGGTGCTACCGTCATACTGCTAGCACGCTGCTTGGAATTCATCTGGATAATTCACTGCCCACATGATTTCAATCAGCTCTAGCTTCAGTGCAGAAATTTGTTTTGGAGCCTGGAGTTTGATGTGGGTACTAACAAGGACTGCAGTTGATTAATTAATTCTGTTTTCATTGCCAAACTCCGGGAAATACTGCGTGTGCTAAATGTAGACAAATAGAGTAGAGTGTTACAGACACTGAAATCTATATGAATAAATTAGAGCATAACCTCTCTTGGGCATCTGGACTCCTGGAGCGCTGTGTTTATATTTTATTATAATGTGATGTTTTGTGTATATGTCTATATCTATAGATAGATAGATAGATAGATAAATTTTGGATCTAGGAGTCAGCCCAAAAATCTAGGTGCCAGATGCCGGAGGAGGAGACCCAAAGGAAAAACCAATGGCTGAGAGACCCTGCTCTACTCCCATCCCTAGCAATTTCCCCTCTCTGTTCCCCTCCTTGTCTTCAGTAATCTTTCTCTGAAACCCTCCAACTCATTCCTAGCAGCCGCCATTCACTAAATCCTGCTTCTCCCTATCAGTTCGTCTTTCAACCCTCCACCTCATCCATGGCAGTCCCCTCTCTCTCAACCCCGTTCACCCCCAGCAGTCTCTCTCTGTCACCCTCCTTGTCTTCAGCAATCTGCAGTCTCTCTTTCTCTCAAACCCTCCACCTCATCCTCAGCAGTTCCCTTTCTTTAAACCCCCCCCCCCCAGTCCTCCTCTCTTTCAACTTCCTTTCTCTCTCTCCCTCTTTCACCCTTGTCATCCACACCAGTCTCATTCCTCAGAAGTCTCTCTTTCTTAGCCCTACTTTGTCCCCAGTGGTCTTTTTCTCTCTCAAGCCCCACCTGATCCCTTGCCCTCTCGCTCTCTGTCTCAAAGTCCCCCTCCCCTGTGTCTGCGGTCTCCCCATCCATTGCAACTCCCTTCAACTCCATCGGTCTCTTGTACTGTGCTCCAGGCAGAAATTCTTCAACCCAATGATAAAGACAACTTATTATTTATTTTGCAGGTTTATATCCGCTCCATCCATAGATCAGGGCAGGTTACAAAAGAACATACAGTGGGGGAAATAAGTATTTGATCCCTTGCTGATTTTGTAAGTTTGCCCACTGACAAAGACATGAGCAGCCCATAATTGAAGGGTAGGTTATTGGTAACAGTGAGAGATAGCACATCACAAATTAAATCCGGAAAATCACATTGTGGAAAGTATATGAATTTATTTGCATTCTGCAGAGGGAAATAAGTATTTAATCCCTCTGGCAAACAAGACCTAATACTTGGTGGCAAAACCCTTGTTGGCAAGCACAGCGGTCAGACGTCTTCTGTAGTTGATGATGAGGTTTGCACACATGTCAGGAGGAATTTTGGTCCACTCCTCTTTGCAGATCATCTCTAAATCATTAAGAGTTCTGGGCTGTCGCTTGGCAACTCGCATCTTCAGCTCCCTCCATAAGTTTTCAATGGGATTAAGGTCTGGTGACTGGCTAGGCCACTCCATGACCCTAATGTGCTTCTTCCTGAGCCACTCCTTTGTTGCCTTGGCTGTATGTTTTGGGTCATTGTCGTGCTGGAAGACCCAGCCACGACCCATTTTTAAGGCCCTGGCGGAGGGAAGGAGGTTGTCACTCAGAATTGTACGGTACATGGCCCCATCCATTCTCCCATTGATGCGGTGAAGTAGTCCTGTGCCCTTAGCAGAGAAACACCCCCAAAACATAACATTTCCACCTCCATGCTTGACAGTGGGGACGGTGTTCTTTGGGTCATAGGCAGCATTTCTCTTCCTCCAAACACGGCGAGTTGAGTTCATGCCAAAGAGCTCAATTTTTGTCTCATCTGACCACAGCACCTTCTCCCAATCACTCTCGGCATCATCCAGGTGTTCACTGGCAAACTTCAGACGGGCCGTCACATGTGCCTTCCGGAGCAGGGGGACCTTGCGGGCACTGCAGGATTGCAATCCGTTATGTCGTAATGTGTTACCAATGGTTTTCGTGGTGACAGTGGTCCCAGCTGCCTTGAGATCATTGACAAGTTCCCCCCTTGTAGTTGTAGGCTGATTTCTAACCTTCCTCATGATCAAGGATACCCCATGAGGTGAGATTTTGCGTGGAGCCCCAGATCTTTGTCGATTGACAGTCATTTTGTACTTCTTCCATTTTCTTACTATGGCACCAACAGTTGTCTCCTTCTCGCCCAGCGTCTTACTGATGGTTTTGTAGCCCATTCCAGCCTTGTGCAGGTGTATGATCTTGTCCCTGACATCCTTAGACAGCTCCTTGCTCTTGGCCATTTTGTAGAGGTTAGAGTCTGACTGATTCACTGAGTCTGTGGACAGGTGTCTTTCATACAGGTGACCATTGCCGACAGCTGTCTGTCATGCAGGTAACGAGTTGATTTGGAGCATCTACCTGGTCTGTAGGGGCCAGATCTCTTACTGGTTGGTGGGGGATCAAATACTTATTTCCCTCTGCAGAATGCAAATAAATTCATATACTTTCCACAATGTGATTTTCCGGATTTAATTTGTGATGTGCTATCTCTCACTGTTACCAATAACCTACCCTTCAATTATGGGCTGCTCATGTCTTTGTCAGTGGGCAAACTTACAAAATCAGCAAGGGATCAAATACTTATTTCCCCCACTGTACATGGAGGGGCATTTTCGATATGATGTCTAAGTCCAACTTTGGTAGTTTCGAAAATACTAATTTGGATGTTTCTATGAGAAAAAAACATCCAAATGCAGATTTATGCCACTTTTTGGATGGTTTCCTCTTTTGAAAATTAGCCCCATAGTAAATAAAGATGACAATACATACAACTGACACTATATTAAGACCGAGAATAAAAATAGAAAAAAGAAAAACATAAACTAATTAGCAAGTCTAATTGCTATAGAGTGGAGGAGTGGCCTAGTGGTTAGAGTGGTGGAGTTTGGTTCTGGGGAACTGGGTTCGATTCCCACTGCAGGCACAGGCAGCTCCTTGTGACTCTGGGCAAGTCACTTAACCCTCCATTGCCCCAGGTACAAATAAGTACCTGTATATAATATGTAAGCTGCATTGAACCTGCTATGAGTGGGAAAGCGCAGGGTACAAATGTAAGAAAAATAAATAAATATATTAAAAAATATACCTCATAAAATAACCCTATTTTAAATATATTCTTAAAATAACATAACAGACATAACAAAGCATACTTTAACAGTTCTAATTTCCATATGCCTTTTGCAGTGGCGTAGCCACAGGTGGGCCTGGGTGAGCCAGGGCCTACCCACTAAGGACTCGGGCCCACCCAACAGTAGCACATGTTTAGCCATAGCTGGTGGGGATTCCAAGCTCCGCCAGCTGAAGATTTCCCCCTGATGGTAATGAAAGCACTACTCTTCACGATACCGGCACCTTTGCATTCTCAGTTTTCAGTCATGCCTGCTTCAGACTGCCAAAGTAGAATGAAGCGTTTTCCCGCCAGCTAAGATATATTTGTTTGGGGGGGGGGGGGGAGAACACTTGGTGCCCACCCACTTCTTGCCTAGGCCCACCCAAAATCTGTTGTCTGGCTACGTCCCTGGTTTTGAAATAACCATGTTTTTAGTTCCTTCTTAAACTGGACAAAGGAAGTAATCCTGCGAAGGGTCATAGGAAGCTCATTCCAAAGTTTAGGACCTACAATTCTAAACATAGATTTCCTATTGACCTTAAGTCTAATAAGATGGAAAGAAGGTATTTCAAGTAGGTTCTGACTACGGAACAGAGTGTCCTAACAGGCTGATAGAGAGACACAAACTAGAGGTAAGAATAGGAGAGATCGTTTGATGAAGTGCTTTGAAAACTAAACAAACAGACAATCTTCGAACATAAGAGTAGCCATACTGGGTCAGACCAATGGTCCATCTAGCCCAGTATCCTGTTTTCCAAACAGTGGCCAATCCAAGTCACAAGTACCTAACAGAACCCAAATTGTGGCAACACACTACAAACCCCAGGGTAAGCAGTTGCTTCCCATGTCTGTCTCAATAGCAAACTATGGACTTTCAGGAAAATTTGTCCAAACCTTTTTTAAACCTAGATACACTAACCACTGTTACCACATCCTCCGGCAAAGAGTTCCAGAGTTTAACTACTTGTTGAGTAAAAAAATATTTCCTCCTATTTGTTTTAAAAGTATTTTCATGTAACTTCCTCGAGCGTCCCCTAGTTTTTGTACTTTTGGAACAAGTAAAAAATTGATTTATTTCTACTTGTTCTACACCACTCAGGATTTTGTAGACTTCAATCGTATCTCCCCTCATTCATCTCTTTTCCAAGCTGAAAAGCCCTAACCTCTTTAGCCTTTCCTCATAAGAGAGGAAACTTTATTTGCTGCTCAACTGGCAACCAATTAATTTTATTTTAAACTGAAGTGATATGGGTATACCCAGTGGCAGCCCTACCATTAGGCCAACTGAGGCGGGGTCCTCAGGTGGCACTCTCCATTGAATCAAATGATGAAAGGGCAGCGTATGCAATTGAAAAAGTTACATGCATTCAGCTAGCCATGCTTCTGAGGATCCACAACAAAATTTTAAAAATGTGTTAAAGATTTTCCTACGTTTTTGGACATTGGTGACAATTGTTAAGTAGCGTACAGTTAGGCATGAGAATTTACACCATGTGTTCATGCCCAAAGTGAGGCACGTAACTTCGGACTTACGCTAGTATTCCATAACGTTATTCTATAATGTGAATTCTATAACGTCAGTATTCTGCCATTATAGAATTCACAATTAGCGCACATCATCCTGGTACCTATGTTTAGGCAACCTTTTGAGAATCACCTTCTGAGTTCTCAAATGTTTGTCTTCTGTCTCAAAAGTCCGCAGCAAGGAAATGGAGTGGAGAAGGGTTGAGATTTTGCCAAGGTCAGCCCCTAGCTTGGTGCTGTAAAATAAGTGCCAGGAATTATACTGTGCCCAGTGCCCATCTGACTTTTGCTTTTAGGATAATATTACAAGGTCATCCATGGGGTTGTTGATATTTACAGTAAAGAGACATCTTGGCAAGAAGGTTGGTTGGCTGGGGTTCAGGACAATTGAAATGATGACTGGCTAAAGATTAGGGATCTTTGGATAGTTTTCTGATTCTTCCACTCTTTCTCTCTTTTTATATCCTTTTAGGTTTTTATACTTTTACTCTTCCCGTTCTTTCACATCTACCTCACCCTCCTATTGTACTTACTTAGATATATATTAATGCTGATGTGGAGCTCCTGTTATCTGATAGTATTGAACGGGCACTGTGGCCAGTCTAAACATTACCGGGGCGAGTGTAAACGTTTCTGGCAACTCAGTTCAGCAGTGAGGTGTTCTGCTTTCCAAAGAGGCTTAGAGGAGAGAAGAAAGGGAGTGGTGAGGGGTGAGGAAAGGTGAAATGTCTCTGAAAAGCTTTCTAAGGAGGAGTTGTCAATGTTTAACCATTCATAATTATTTTTGTACCCTTTAAAAAGAAGTAACAGCCTCTCATCACATCCCAGGGGTTGTGAGTGTGAGGGATCCAATGCAGGAATTCAACAGTGTTTCAGAGTACATGGATATCATAGTGTCCCCTCTTTTTGCAGTGTTCTGGTTCTGTAGAGGAAGACTTTGACACACCAGAAGAGCATAGCCTTTGAAATCATCCTGTGGATGCATGCATGATGCAATGTAATAGGCAGCCAGAATTTTCCGACCTTCCTTCACCCATAAAGTTTATTTAAGAACATAAGAATAGCCATACTGGGTCAGACCAATGGTCCATCTAGCCCAGTATTCTGCTTCCGACAGTGGCCAATCCAGGTCACAAGTACCTGGCAGAAACCCAAACAGAAGCAATATTCCGGAATCCCAAATAGTGGCAACATTCCATGCTACCAATCCCAGGGCAAGCAGTGGCTGTCCCCATGTCTCGTCTGGACTTTTCCTCCAGGAACTTGTCCAAACCTTTTTTAAACCCAGATACGCTAACTACTGTTACCACATCCTCCGTCAAAGAGTTCCAGAGCTTAACTATTCTTTGAGTGAAAATATATTTCCTCCTATTTCTTTTAAAAGTATTTCCGTGTAATTTCATTGAGTGTCCCCTGGACTTTGTACTTTTTGAAAGAGTGAAAAATTGATTCATTTCTACCCATTCTATACCACGCAGGATTTTATAGACCTCTATCATTTGAGACATCTCTTTTCATTTGGAAGTTGTCAGCTTGTTGGCCAGATCTCTGAACATCATTTTAATACCCCATATACAATTCCAGCTTTAGCAAAAGAATACATTCCTTCACACGATTTTGACGGGGGGGGGGGGGTCAACATTCAGAAGCTGTTTTTAATGACTGTTAGGACTTGGTTCTTCTTCTGCCACTTGCCTGATTTTAGCTCATCCCTTTAAACTGTCCCCCCTAGGGTTCAGCGCTCAGCATATATAGAAGGTAGGTCTAGTTTTGTTGGCTATGGCCAAATATTTATATTTTGAATGTGATTTACCAAAAGTTTTTTCCCCCATAGACTGAATAAATTAGACTCTTGGGTATAGATTCTGTACAGGGTGCCCGCGTTTAAGCACCAGCAACTTGCATGCTAAGCGGCTATTCAATGACAGAAAGATTGTGCATACTTCCATTATATAATAGCAACTAACCCCCTCCCCCCATTTACTAAGCCACGCTAGAGGCTGACACAACCCATTCAAAGTGAATGCGTTGTCGGCATTAGCGCAAGGCAGACGCTAGCTTGGCTTATTAAACAGGGAGGTAAGGCTGCATTCATGCACACCCAGCTCAAAGGCCGTTGTAAATGCAGATGCCTAAATCTGCAAAAAGCACATGGAAATGCAAGCATTGGGTAACCTATTCACGTGTATTCTGGGCACCCCTCTGACCTGCCATACCCTCCCATGTGTACACCCCCTTTGCAGATGCACGCCCTAGAATTTACATGCCCAGATTACAGGATAGCGACTAAGGACAGTTGTGCGCACAACTGCAAATTGGTACCAATTAGTACCAATTAACTCCCAATTATAGCCAATAATTGGCTGTTAAGGCCAATTAAGAGCCAAATATTATATTAATTTGTGCGTGCAAATTTGAGCACTAACCCCTGAATTCTATATATGGCATTATGAGTTGTGCACACAACTTAATTGAATAGCGAGCCAATTAGTGCCAATAATTGGGTCCTAACAATCATCAATGCTAATTGGCATTAATTAAAATTTATGCACATATTTTGGTGCACCGGGAGGGTGGCCTTGGGAGGGTCTTGGGCCAATCATGGGTATTCCTATAATTTATGCGCATTGTTATAGAATTTAGGTGCAGGGATTTAGAGCAAGGTTTCACTGCTGTAAATGGTTGTGCCAAAATGTAGTCATGGTTCCCAGCACTAACCCCCAGATTCTAATAGTGCGCCTAGAGTTACATGTGGTTCTGTGCATAAATCTAGGCGTATTCTATAACTACATACATAGATTAATTGTCTTAGCAAGCTGTTAAGTAGCCTAGTGGTTAGTGCAGTGGATTTTGATCCTGAGGAACTGGGTTTGATTCCCACCGCAGCTCCTTGTGACTGTGGGCAAGTCACTTAACCCTCCATTGCCCCAGGTACAAAATAATTACCTGTATATAATATGTAAAACCACTTTGATTGTAACCACAGAAAGGCAGTATATCAAGTCCCATTTCCCTTTCACTATTTGAGATTCTACATGGAATGTTGCTACTATCTGAGATTCTATATGGAATGTTGCTAGTGGAGGAGTAGCCTAGTGGTTAGTGCAGCAGTCCTGGATCCCTGGGGAACTGGGCTTGATTCCCACTGCAGCTTCTTGTGACTATGGGCAAGTCACTTAACCTTCCATTGCCCCAGGTACAAAATAATTACCTGTATATAATATGTAAAACCACTTTGATTGTAACCACAGAAAGGCAGTATATCAAGTCCCATTTCCCTTTCACTATTTGAGATTCTATATGGAATGTTGCTAGTGGAGGAGTAGCCTAGTGGTTAGTGCAGCAGTCCTGGATCCCTGGGGAACTGGGTTCAATTCCCACTGCAGCTCTTTGTGACCATGGGCAAATCACTTAACACTGCAATGTGAACTACCTTGATTGTTACCACCTGAAAGGTGGTATGTCAAATTCCATTCCTTTTACCTTCCTTTCAAAATTCACTGGAGCTGGACCTGCAAAACTTTGCTATTAGCCAGTATGTAATGCTATAAGTTCTTTAGCTATCTCTTATACCGAGTCAATACGAAACATTAAAGACTGCAGCTCACCACCTAAGCAAAACCATACCATGCAAACCAGGTTTAAGTACAAGTTTTTCAAAGCCCACCTTTATCCCTTTTCATATTTCTCCTTCTTTTGTTCTTTGTAGGTTGAAACTAATGTCGATAGAGTCCGCCCATGATAACAGTATCCTTATAAGCAGAGTAAACACTGTATACCTTGTTCTACAGGAATTGCTCATTTCCCTGTTTCAGAGGCGCCAGTGCTGCTTCTTTGGAAAGCAAACTTCTTCTTATTTGGCCTATAAACAAGTTCCTATTTTCTCTATCAATACGAAAATAACGCAATCCCCTTTTTTCTCAAGTGCCCTGTCTGCATCCACTCCTGTATACCCTCCACACTAATTTTAGAATTGTTCATCCAGTTCCATTCACAGGTCAAAGAGTGTTGGGCGACCCCTTGCTCACTCCATCCATATGCCCTTGGCACCCACAGCACTTGGAATTCCTGTTTCTTTTTATTTCTTATACTGCTACTACTACTACTTAACATTTCTAGAGCGCTACTAGGGTTACGCAGCGCTGTACAGTTTAACAAAGAGAGACAGTCCCTGCTCAAAGAGCTTACAATCTAATAGATAAGAGTGAGACAAATATAGGACAATCAAGCCATTGTGACATCACTGATGAGGTTGGCTCTTAGGCATTGGTGGAATGAGGCATTATGACATCACAATCTCAGCTCTGGTTAAATCACTGCTATATGTAATACTACTACTACTACTTAACATTTCTAGAGCGCTACTAGGGTTACGCAGCGCTGTACAATTTAACAAAGAGAGACAGTCCCTGCTCAAAGAGCTTACAATCTAATAGATAAGTGAGACAAATATAGGACAATCAAGCCATTGTGACATCACTGATGAGGTTGGCTCTTAGGCATTGGTGGAATGAGGCATTATGACATCACAATCTCAGCTCTGGTTAAATCACTGCTATATGTAATACTTCTACTACTACTACTACTACTTAACATTTCTAGAGTGCTACTAGGGTTACGCAGCGCTGTACAGTTTAACAAAGAAGGACAGACCCTGTTCAATGGAGCTTACAATCTAAAGGACGAAATGCCAAGTTGGGGCAGTCTAGATTTCCTGAATAAGGAATAGGGAATAAGGCTAGATCAGTTGTGTTGAAATCTCAGGGAAGCCAAAGCACATTGTGAAGTCACTGAGGCCCTGATGCTCAAATGTTAAATATGGCAGCCGCGGTTGAAGCTGCCAATTCATAAACAGCGACCAATGCACAAAGGGAATCACATGCAAATTAGATGCATGGAAATTCTGTGAAGGAAAGCACCTAGGGCATGCTCAGAACAGTCTCTTGGTAAGTGTCCATGTTCTGCGCCTGCCCAGGAATCGCTGCTGCATGCCCTACCAGTGGGCTGAAATCCTGCCTGTGCCAAATCCAGGGGTTCACTTTCTGCTTGTGCCTAGGCCAGAGAGGGGAAGAAAGGGAAAAACTGGAAAAAAAATAGCAAACAGAAGAAGAAAAGGAAAAGCCACATGAATCCCCATATCCTGGAAGGAAGTACAGAAGCACATGGAGCTCATGTGCGAAACGCAGAAAGCTCATAGAGAATGTGGAGCATGATAGAGATGAAAAGAAGAACCCCCCCACCCCCACCCTTGAGGAAAAGAGTCTGAAAATATTTTGCAAAAAGGTGAAGGAGAGAAGGGAACATGACAGGGGGTCAGCCCCAAAGTTGCCAGGGTGGTTACCGGATGGAGAAGCGTTCCTCTCGGACAGTGGCTGTGTGCTATATGGTCTCTGGTGGTCCCCTCCCTCTCCTGGGTTCTCTGCCACCCCCAAATCCGTGGGGTACTCTCTGTTCAGTCCCAGGCCCGGTATCGGTCACACAAGGACAGCTCCTGACCTGCAGGAAATTTTGCACATTAAAGGTAGGTGCTCCTTTCTGTGCATCACTCGGAATGCTCAGCTCATTGTAATATATTTGCATTGGATTTGCATTGGATCATTTGCTGCTAGGGCAAATAATTAAAGCCATGCAGAACCCTTCTGTGCATTAGATGCTAAATGATGCTTGCTTTAGACCTGCTACAATCGTCTAAAGCAAACGTTGCAAGCACGATAAGCTTTGCGCATCTCCCCGAGTATTCTGAAAGCTGCCTAGTCCTTGATTAGGAGTCATAACCATATGCAAATGTCTGTACCTAAGAAGGAATGTGGGCACAAAGAAATCTTGCTGCTCCTAAGAGCTCCCTTTATACAGGTTCTTCAATGCCAGCATATGTACAAAAACATGTATCAAAGCAGGATTTTGGTTTGTTCTTTTGGTACAGTTTTGCAATTTATTTATTTATTTTTTGTTACATTTGTACCCCACGCTTTCCCACTCATGGCAGGCTCAATGCGGCTTACGTGGGGCAATGGAGGGTTAAGTGACTTGCCCAGAGTCATAAGGAGCTGCCTGTGCCTGAAGTGGGAATTGAACTCAGTTCCCCAGAACCAAAGTCCACCACCCTAACCACTAGGCCACTCCTCCACTGTTACTACTATTTGAGATTCTACATGGAATGTTGCTATTCCACTAGCAACATTCCATGTAGAGGTCGGCCCTTGCAGATCACCAATGTGGCCGTGCAGGCTTCTGCGAGTCTGACGTCCTGCACATACGTGCAGGACGTCAGACTCACAGAAACAGAAGCCTGCTCAGCCTTCTACATGGAATGTTGCTAGTGGAATAGCAACATTCCATGTAGAATCTCCAATAGTAGCAACAGAATCTCAATAGTAGCAACATTCCATGTAGAATCTCCAATAGTATCTATTTTATTTTTGTTACATTTGTACCCTGCGCTTTCCCACTCATGGCAGGCTCAATGCAGCTTACGTGGGGCAATGGAGGGTTAAGTGACTTGCCCAGAGTCACAAGGAGCTGCCTGTGCCTGAAGTGGGAATTGAACTCAGTTCCTCAGGTCCAAAGTCCACCACCCTAACCACTAGGCCACTCCTCCACTCCAATATCAGAACCTCATCACACTCTCCAGACAAAAAGAGACAGCTTTCAAAGCGGATCTAACCACCGAAACATGGAGTTAGGAAGCTAGTTGGTTGTGTTTGAAAATTTCTACTGCAGAACACCTACACTGAGCTGCCTAATTTTCTTTGCAGCAAGCATTGGTTGCCAAAACCTGAAGACAAGGACATCAAGACTTCTTTGTTTTTAATGTACCTTTGTGAACTGCTTTCTCTATTTTTGTCACTCAGTATTTGGTATGATATTTCTGATAATAATTGTTTACAGTATACTGGAATGTTTTGATATTTTATGGTTTATTACACGTAGCAGCTTTTCAATCAAATACAGTCATCTTTTGTTTTTGATTATTTTCTTGTCATTTTCCTCTACCATCTTCTCTTTTTATTCTGTTGTGCAGTGGAGAGTGCCTTTATATCTTTTGTAATGTATGTATTTTATCAAGCGTTATACAATGGCATAATAAGACAGGGAAGTGAATTCAAACACCCTTCACCAATTATTGCCTTACAATTTATAACACTTAGGTGCCATATATAAAATCTGATCCTTTATTCCTATGGGCCATACAGCACTTAGGACTGAATTCAGTAAATCATGCTCAAAATTTGGTACCCAAAAATATCGGCACTCAGCTATAAAGGGTGCATCCCATCAAGAAGACAACCCAGATGCTGGTTAAGATAATCTCTCAGCCCTTCTACCACTGCAGTAGGGAAAAGGAAATTGAAGTTAGATAAGGGTTATACGTTAAAACTTTAGAACATAACGTAGAAAAATCAGTGACAGTGTAATTAAACACCATGCTTCAGAAGTGAGAACAGAAATTAAATGATAGGCCAATTACACATTATACTTCACAACCGAGAATAGAAATTAATTGGAAAGAAATAAAGAATACAGCATTGTACTTCAGAAGAATGAAGAAATTATAGATTAATTGTAGATAACACTTTAGATAGAAAGCACAAAAGAAAACGATGAAATACTTATCAAACAACTTCAGAAAAGATAATATAAACAAAGAACCGACACACCTGGAACGATCAAAGTCAGAACGAAGCCGGAAATATAACGGTAGATAAGTATAATAAGTATTTCTTATGTCACTGGCATTTCTTTTGTTGCAGACTGGGTTTAAGAAACACTTTTGTATCTGCTTGGCTATCTGTTACTAAGGGGCCCTTTCACTAAGTCGCGTAGGTGCCTCCGCGCGCCCAATGTGCATCAATTTTGATTTATCACCCGGCTACCACGTGGCTCTTGCAGTAATTTCATTTCTGAAGCGTGTCTGCTACGCGCGCTAGAAAATATTTTTATTTTCTGGCGCGCAGGCAGTAACATAGTAACATAGTAAATGATGGCAGATAAAGACCTGTATGGTCCATCCAGTGTGCCCAACAAGATATGTGATACTTTCTATGTATACCCGAGTTTGATTTGTCCTTGCCATTCTCAGGGCACAGACCGTAGAAGTCTGCCCAGTACTGTTCTTGTACTAAGTTCTGAAGCTAATATCGAAGTCCTTTAAAATTTACACTCCAGCCCATCCCTATCTATTCAATCACGATCAGGGCGTAGACCGTAGAAGTCTGCCCAGCTCCCTTTTTGTTTCAAATTACCGGTGTCACCACCCAATCTCCGCTAAGATTCCACGGAAGCATTCCTTCTAAACAGGATTCCTTTGTGTTTACCCCACACATGCTTGAATTCCATTACCGTTTTCATCTCCACCACCTCCCGCGGGAGGGCATTCCACATATCCACCACCCTCTCCGTGAAAAATACTTCCCGACGTTAGTCCTGAGTCTGCCCCCCTTCAACCACAATTCATGTCCTCTAGTTCTAGTTCAGGGGTGATATGATACAGACGTTCAAATATTTGAAAGGTATTAATCTGCAAACGAACCTTTTCCGGAGATGCGAAGGCAGAAGAACGAGAGGACATGAAATGAGATTGAAGGGGGGCAGACTCAAGAAAAATGTCAGGAAGTATTTTTTCACAGAGAGAGTAGTGGATGCTTGGAATGCCCTCCCGCGGGAGGTGGTGGAAATGAAACGGTAACGGAATTCAAACATGCGTGGGATACACATAAAGGAATCCTGTTCAGAAGGAATGGATCCTAAGGAGCTTAGCTGAGATTGGGTGGCAGAGCTGGTGGCGGGAGGTGGGACTGGTGATTGGGAGGCGGGGATAGTGCTGGGCAGACTTATACGGTCTGTGCCCTGAAAAGGACAGGTACAAATCAAAGTAGGGTATACACAAAAAGTAGCACATGTGAGTTTATCTTGTTGGGCAGACTGGATGGACCGTACAGGTCTTTTTCTACTACTACTACTACTATTTAGCATTTCTATAGCGCTACAAGGTGTACGCAGCGCTGCACAAACATAGAAGAAAGACAGTCCCTGCTCAAAGAGCTTACAATCTAATAGACAAAAAATAAATAAAGTAAGCAAATCAAATCAATTAATGTGAACGGGAAGGAAGAGAGGAGGGTAGGTGGAGGCGAGTGGTTACAAGTGGTTACGAGTCAAAAGCAATGTTAAAGAGGTGGGCTTTCAGTCTAGATTTAAAGGTGCCGTCATCAACTATGTTACTATGTTACTACTGCCTTCCCGTCTCCGGAAAAGGTTCATTTGCAGATTAATACCTTTCAAATATTTGAACGTCAGTAATCGGGCGGTAATTGGCATTTTACGTGGACTCAGCTTCATCTCACCCCTTCTGATGAAGACTTCCTGTTATCGCCAGCTGAGATGCAGCAGGGTGTTCAGAGCACATATGGGTTTAAAAGCCCTGTGCTGTGCTTCCTTTCTGTTTTATGGCTATTGTTGCTGTCACAGTTCCTAGGCATATGCAACAGTGGTGCAAGAGTGTTAATGGTGAGCTGGCAGGATGGCAGGAGCACGATTGGAAGGGAAACCTGTATGGGGAGGGGGGATGGGTGGAAGGAGCAGGAGATTGAAGAGGAGATGCTGAAGAGTTCCCCATCTGGTCACTCAGACTACACTGTGGGGGCTTTTTGGAGGGCACTTTCTGTCACCCCCTCCAAAATATTTGGCACTCTGGGCAATCACCTTGTTTGTCCAATGGTAGCGCCAGCCCTGGCTATATACTATTATCAATCTGATAGACTGAGGGGCTCTTTTACTAAGCCATGTAAGCTTCTACACGTACCCAATGTGTGCCAAAATGGAGTTACCTCACGGCTACAGCGTGACTCTTGCGGTAATTTCATTTTTGGTACGCGTCCGATATGCGTGGCCCAAAAATAATTTTTATTTTCTGCCGCGCGTATTGGACGCGCGCCAAGTGGCATTTGCCACACGTAGGTCATTACTGCCTGGTTACCGCATGAGACTTTACCGCTAGGTCAATGGCTGGCGGTAAGGTCTCAGACCCAAAATGGACATGCGGTAATCTTTCATTTTGCCGCACGTCCATTTTTGGCAAAAATTTAAAAAATATAAATATAAGGGTAGGATTATCAAATTGCTAGATTATATATAGAGTCAACTAAATCCTATTAATCGATGATAACATTTGTTAATTTATCTGCAAAATATTCCCCGGTTTTAGAGTTTTAAAGAAGGAAAACGGCCTCAAAGAGCTCAAGGATATATTTAATCTCTATAGAGCTGAATCGGATCCAATTGATCCTCTCTTCATCACTGGCCATGAAAAACCTTCAAGAAAGGAGTACTGCTTGCTTTATAATATACATTTAATCATTTCATTGCTTCTGCAGTCCTCCATGTTAGATTATTTGACAGACTAAATACCGACACCAGGGGCGTAGCCAGACACCCAACTTTGGGTGGGCCTGTGGCCAAGATGGGTGGGCAGAAGAACCCCGCCCCATCCCACAGGTGATTTGGTCTCTCCTTCTCTCACCTGCATGCCATATGGTCTCTCAAACATCCCCCCTCTCCCGCATACCTTTTAAATAGCAGAGTTTCACCGGCAGCGAGCAGCAACTAATACACACTGCTCATGCTGGCTGCACAGCCTTTCCATTGATGAACTTCCTGTTTCCGCATAGGTGGGAATACGTCAGAGGTAAGGCTGTGGGGCTGGTGCGAGCAGTATATATCAGTCGCTGCTCACTCCAGGCGAAGATCTGCTATTTACAAGGTATGCAGGAGGGTCAGTTGTTGAGAGTTTTCAGCTTGTGGGGCTTCGGGATCCCTGTCAGTCACATCATAGGTATGCTGCTACTGGGTGGGCCTGAGCCCAAACTTGGTGGGCCTGGGCCCACCCGGGCCACCCTTGGCTACGCCACTGACCGACACTACTATCATCAGGTGAGCTCAAACAGTTAAAGGACACTTATCTTCATTCGAGTTAGTCGGTTCTTTCTGTACTCGTGTCCGTATATGAAGTCTATGCACAGCAGCTCCACTGCTAACACTTTACGCAGTCTTTCCCCTTGTGCCCCAAGCCAACAGTGGCCAGCGTTTCGCGCTGCTGCATCAGGGTCTTGGAGTCTGGGTTATGGTGCAAATAGAATACACCTTGAGCTACTACTGAAAAATGTGTGTGCAAAAATCTAAGGGGTCCTTTTACAAAGGTGCGCTGAAAAATGGCTTGCAGTAGTGTAGGCATGGGTTTGGGGCGCTCGCCGATCCATTTTTCAGTGCGCCTGTAAAAAAGGCCTTTTTAAACATTTTGCCGAAAATGGACATGCGGTAAAAGTCTCACATGGTAACCAGGCGGTAATGCCCTACACGCACCAAATTCCACTTGGCACGCGTCCAATACGCACGTCTGAAAATAACAATAATTTTTTGGCCACCCGTATCGGACATGCGCCAAAAATTAAATTACCGCAAGAGCCACGGTAGCCGAGCGGTAATCCATTTTGGCATGTGTTGGGCGCGCATAGAGCCTTACGCGGCTTAGTAAAAGGGCCCGTTAATAAATCATTATTCATCTTAGTTCTGATTTCCATTAACTTTTATGCCTGTTTTTACTTGAAAGAGAGCAAGCCTTTTTCATACTTGTGATGTTTAGGGATGCTTCCATGCCATAAATTCCTCTATACAGTGTTTGGATAATTCAGAGATTTGTCCATTAGCTATGGAGACTCTGGGCCTGATGCAGAAACATAACTAAATAGAAAAAACTACATTCCAACCAATAACCATAAAAACAAAAGTGGTTAACTCATCTGAGACTAGCCCCAGAGTCCACTCCACACGAATAATTTACCATAATTTTTTCATGCACCAAACCTCAAAGCTCACAAAGGAGATGTATATATTCCACCTGTCTCACTTGGAGACCTGGTTATTATCATTGGTACAGTGCATATTTTTAAATTTTAAAGCCAATAGGATAAAAGAAAACTAAGATTAGCCAATCTGCGGCTAAGTGGAGTTTTAAATAAGGTTGGCTAAGTGGAACTTTTTTTTATTTATCCTATTGGCTTTTAAATTTAAAAATATGCACTGTACCAATGATAATAACCGCTAACAGATCAGTGTAGAATATGCCCACTCCCCATCCCCCAGACCCACATAGGTAGTGCATATATTAGGCAAAATTACAGCAGGATGCCTCAGCGTGCCCTGTGGTAAGCTATTTTTTTGCTGCAGTAGGTTTGAATTAGTGCTTACCCAATGCATTTTTTTTTCTAGCAAAAAAGGTGCCGGTACTCAAATGCCAGGCCACCCTTCAGGGATGGGGTGATCACTGAGGGACCCACCCCACAATAGCCAGGCCCCTGCAACCAGTCACAGAATCTATGACAAGGCAGAATTGGTGTGTAGAGCCTAAGCTCTTTCATTAAAACTCGGGGTCCATGGGTCAATTTTAGCAGACACTGGAAAATGTGCCGGTACTCAGTACCCCCTCAAAAAAAGCCCTGCTAAAGAGTGACAAGATTCCATGCAGAATTTCAAAGAGTAGCAACATTCCATGTAGAACCCCAAAGAATAGCAAGAGTCTGGAATCCTAAAGAGCGACAAGATTCCGGAACCCTAAAGAGTGACAAGATTCCATGCAGAATCTCAAAAGAGTAGCAACATTCCAGGTAGAACCCCGAAGAATAGCAAGATTCTGGAATCCTAAAGAGCAGTGTGTTTTTTTCTAGCGAAAAAGGTGCCAGTACTCAAATGCCAGGCCACCCTTCAGGGATGGGGTGATCACTGAGGGACCCACCCCACAATAGCCAGGCCCCCTGCAACCACAGAATCTATGACAAGGCAGAATTGGTATAAAGGGCCTGAGCTCTTTCATTAAAACTTGGGGTCCATGGGTCAATTTTAGCAGACAATGGAAAAGGTGCCGGTACTCAGTACCCCCTCAAAAAAAGCCCTGTGCTTACCGCACCTTAGTTAAAGGACCCCCAAGTCCTTAAATAGTAGTAGTAGTAAGTCCTTCTGGCATATGGCTCAGCAAGATGGAAAGTGTGGATTGGTGGATCTGAGTAATAAAGAGAGGAGAGCAAACTATAATGAATAGAGGTCACTAGGCAAGTTATGGTGAGGAGATGAAACAGAGAAGGTAATGAGGAATTGCATCATGATAGTTCCTGTAGGAGAAGCTTAAATAGTAAACAAAAGCTACAGGGACCCTATGTAGTGACTCAAGAAGGGGGGTCACAAGGTTACAGAGCCATTAACTCATGAAAAAAATTACTGACAGTCTTTCCAAATGTTTACTGATAACCTAACTTTTTTACTGACAGATGTTTTACCGTTGCCAATTTGTGCACAAGTGGACTTACTGTGCTGCAATTCGCCCCTTTGAACATTGAGTCAGACTCTGACTGCTGCGTATCACAGCCTTGCAGAACTTCAGCCCATAAGTACATAAGTAATGCCACACTGGGAAAAGACCAAGGGTCCATCGAGCCCAGCATCCTGTCCACAACAGCGGCCAATCCAGGCCAAGGGCACCTGGCAAGCTTCCCAAACGTACAAACATTCTATACATGTTATTCCTGGAATTGTGGATTTTTCCCAAGTCCATTTAGTAGTGGTTTATGGACTTGTCCTTTAGGAAACTGTCTAACCCCTTTTTAAACTCTGCCAAGCTAACCGCCTTCACCACGTTCTCCGGCAACGAATTCCAGTTTAATTATGCGTTGGGTGAAGAAAAACTTTCTCTGATTTGTTTTAAATTTACTACACTGTAGTTTCATCGCATGCCCCCTAGTCCTAGTATTTTTGGAAAGCGTGAACAGACGCTTCACATCCACCTGTTCCACTCCACTCATTATTTTATATACCTCTATCATGTCTCCCCTCAGCCGTCTCTTCTCCAAGCTGAAAAGCCCTAGCCTCAGTTTTTCTTCATGGGGAAGTCGTCCCATCCCCGCTATCATTTTAGTCGCCCTTCGCTGCACCTTTTCCAATTCCACTATATCTTTCTTGAGATGCGGCGACCAGGATTGAACACAATACTCAAGGTGTGGTCGCACCATGGAGCGATATAACGGCATTATAACATCCTCACACCTGTTTTCCATACCTTTCCTAATAATACCCAACATTCTATTCGCTTTCCTAGCCGCAGCAGCACACTGAGCAGAAGGTTTCAGTGTCCACAGGCTCTGTTACTCAATAGCATTTAGCTGATTATTTTGACAGATATGTAATTTTTCCCTCATTTTGTAATTTACTATAGGTTGACTTGACAACTTGTAATGACATTGGGAGAAGATAAATCATGAAAGAATGAATAGATCTTCTTGATCAGGGTTGCCAGGTGGAAAATTTTTTTCCAGCCTAAAGGAGCCCAAAATCCAGCCCAAAACCCGCCCAAACTCAAACCCCGCCCCTGACACCCCCGCCCCCGCGTCATCACCCCCGCCCCCGCCGCCATCAACCCCGCCCCCGCCGTCATCGGCCCCGCCTCCCCGTCACTAACCCCGCCTACCCCGTCACTAACCCCGCCTCCCCCGTCACTAACCCCGCCTCCCACGTCACTAACCCCGCCCAGAAACGTCATTAACCCCGCCCACCGCGGCCGAAAAAAGCCGGCGAAAAAACCGCAAAAGCCGGCGAAAAAACCGCCCCGAAGCCAAAAAGGAGCCCAAAAAACCGCAACCCGCCGCGGGCAAAAATTTCCCGCGGCGGGTCGCGGAAAACCGCCCAATTGGGCGGTAAAACCGCCCACCTGGCAACACTGTTCTTGATGGGAACTGGTGTCAGAGAGAAGAACCCCTTTACAAAACTGGTGGCACTGCAACCTTGTTTCTTGCCCTAGAAGGACACCTGCTGTCAGCACCTAGAACAGCAGGCCAAGTGCTTCACAGATAGATAAAGTAGTGGCATTCTGCTGTCCACTATTAGATGAAAAGCAACACTGGAAATTATTCTTTTACTGTTTGTATTCATTATTATTTATTTAGCCTGATCTCATACCTTTTCATTGGTAGCTCACGATGAGTTACATTCAGATACACTAGGTATTTCCCTGGTCTCAGAGGACTTCCAATTTGAGTCTATACCTGAGGCACAGAGGGTAAAGTCATTTGGTGAAGGTCACAAGGAGTATCAGTGGGATTTGAACCTTGGCTTTTCCAGTTTTCCTGCTCTTCTAACCAGTAGGCTATCTATCAACCCCTCAATCATAGGAGGGTTCATTTTGGCTGCATTGAAAGGTTTTAAGGTGCCATAGTTATTTTTATTCACGATACAATCACCTGATAATTGAGTTTTTTGTTGTTACATTTGTACTCCACGCTTTCCCACTCATGGCAGGCTCAATGCGGCTTACATGGGGCAATGGAGGGTTAAGTGACTTGCCCAGAGTCACAAGGAGCTGCCTGTGCCTGAAGTGGGAATCGAACTCAGTTCCTCAGTTCCCCAGGACCAAAGTCCACCACCCTAACCACTAGGCCACTCCTGACCTTGAGGCACCTATGTTCTGTGCTAGCAGAGGAAGATTCCTGCTGGCTAGATAGACAGCATCAGAGGCCACTGTTGAGGGCATTATTGCATTCCCTTGGCCTATAGAATACGGGTCTAACTAGAAAATACTGAATGCTATTTATCATGACTCATTAATTAGAGATGGTTAAAAAGTAAAGAGAGATCAAGATAACTAGAGAAATGATCCAAACAATTAGCCATTCATCGTCTAAGGATAGCCATAGTTGCATTACTTCATTTTTGATGCACAATTGTATTTTAGAAGAAACCTGACCATTTGTATCATGTAAGTTTAGGTGCCTATACATTTCTTTCTGTATATACTAGTTGGAATAAAAATATACTGTATAACTCTGAAAACTGACTGAGATTCTATAGCTGACCATGTGCTAAAGGTTCAAGGGTTCAGGTACAACTTAGTCACACTGACGCTAAAGCAACAGCAGTGGCATAGCCAAGGGTGGGCCCAGGCCCACCCAGTAGCAGCAGACCTATGAAGTGTCTGGCAGGGATCCCCAAGCCCCACCAGCCGAAAATTCCCAACAACTGTCCTTTCTGCATACCAGCCTTCCCTCTAATGTATTCCCGCCTATGCGGAAACAGGAAGTTGCATCAGAGGGAAGGCTGTGGGGCCAACATGAGCAGTGTGTATTAGTTGCTGCTCGCTGCCAGTGAAAATCTGCTATTTAAAAGGTATGGGGGGAGGGGGATGTTTGAGAGACCATATGGCATACAGGCAAGAGAGGGAGAGACCAAATCACTTGTGGGACAGGGCAGAGTTCTTCTGCCCACCCATGCTGGGCCCAGGCCCACCCAAAATTGGGTGTCTGGCTACGCCCCTGAGCAATAGTCCTTGCATAAAAAAATTGAAACTGAATCTACAAGCCAACTTAAGGGCCCTTTTACTAAGCTGCGCTAAAAGGTGGCCTGCACTAGGACTAGCACGTGGGTTTCCCTGCACACCGAGACCACTTTTAAGCGTGGCTGTAAAATGGATGCATTTCCATTTTCCCTATTAATGGCCAGCAGTGTTGTACACTCATTTGTGTACATGGGCACTTCAAAGAGGCCATCTGGTTGCTATTAATGTCCACGACTAAAATGATAGCGGGGATGGGACGACTTCCCTATGAAGAAAGACTAAGGAGGCTAGGGCTATTCAGCTTGGAGAAGAGATGGCTGAGGGGAGACATGATAGAGGTATATAAAATAATGAGTGGAGTGGAACAGGTGGATGTGAAGCGTCTGTTCACGCTTTCCAAAAATACTAGGACTAGGGGGCATGCAATGAAACTACAGTGTAGTAAATTTAAAACAAATCGGAGAAAATCTTTCTTCACCCAACGTGTAATTAAACTCTGGAATTCATTGCCGGAAAATGTGGTGAAGGCGGTTAGCTTAGCAGAGTTTAAAAAGGGGTTGGACGGTTTCCTAAAGGACAAGTCCATAAACCGCTTCTAAACGGACTTGGAAATATCCAAAATCCCAGGAATAACATGTATAGAATGTTTGTACATTTGGGAAGCTTGCCAGGTGCCCTTGGCCTGGATTGGCCGCTGTCATGGACAAGATGCTGGGCTCGATGGACCCTTGGTCTTTTCCCAGTATGGCATTACTTATGTACTTATGTACACATATATTACAGTTTTGTACTGTATTTTCCCATTGTTTTATGTTTTAATTTTGTACACCACTTTGGATGAACAGTGTTCAGTAAAACAATTTGTAAGTAATTTGAAATAAATACATTGTTGATGTGGAGAAAAAAAAAAAATAGCTAAGCTTCAATCCAAAGAATCCCATGGAAAATCCAGAGCCACTCAACATGTTGCTGAGAAGCAGCTGTTCTAAAAATGTTCAAATCATACTGTTTAGTATTCAGTGACCTTTTGCTGAACCCATATAACAGATGTTTTAATAGAAGCTAAACTCTCCAGGGATCAAGAGGAGATAACAATGTAGCACATGTTTGAAGTGGGTAAATCCTTGATTCCATGACCTTTAGTTTCCAGAGTATAAGAAATACTAGGCAAAATAATAAAGAAAACATAAGTACATAAATGTTGGTATACTGGGACAGACCAAAGGTCCATCAAGCCCAGTATCCTGTTTCCAACAGTGGCCAATCCAGGTCACAACAACTTGGCAAGATTCCAAAACAGTACATTTTATGCTGCTTATCCTAGAAAGAAGCAGTGGATTTTCCCAAGTCCATTTTAATAATGGCTTATTATGGGCTTTTCTTTTAGGAAGCTATCCAAACCTTTTGTTAAACCCCGCTAAGCTAACTACTTTAACCACATTCTCTGGCAACGAATTCCAGAGTTTAACTACACGTTGAGTGAAGAAATATTTTCTCTGATTCGTTTTAAATTTACTACTTTGTAGCTTCATTACATGCCCCCTAGATCTAGTATTTTTGGAAAGAATAAACAAGAGATTCATGCCTACCCGTCTTTTCTCCAAGCTGAAGAGCCCAAGCCTTCAGCCTTTCCTCATAGGGAAGTCATCCCATCTCCTTTATCATTTTTGTCGCCCTTCTTTGCACATTTTCTAATTCACTGTAAAACATGGTTGGTAAAATAGGAGTATTCTACCACTCAATGCCCTCTTTATTAATGTGTAAAAAAGCATAAGAATAGCCATACTGGGTCAGACCAAAGGTCCATCGAGCCCAGCATTCTGTTTCCAACAGTGCCCAATGCAGGTCACAAATACCTGGCAGAATCCCAAAGAGTAGCAACATTACATGTAGAACTCCAAAGAGTTGCAAAATTCCAGAATCCCAAACAGTAGCAACATTCCATGCTACCAATCCCAGGGCAAGCAGTGGCTTTCCGCAAGAGTACCTTACTAATGGTCTGTGGACTTCTTCCAAGAATTTGTCCCAACCTTGTTTAAACCCCAGCTAAGCTAACTACTTTTGCCACATCTTGCAGCAATGAATTCCAGAACTTAACTATGTGTTGAGTGTATATAAATATTTTCTCTGATTTATTTTAAATGCACTACTTACATAAGTACATAAGTAATGCCATACTGGGAAAAGACCAAGGGTCCATCGAGCCCAGCATCCTGTCCACGACAGCGGCCAATCCAGGCCAAGGGCACCTGGCAAGCTTCCCAAACGTACAAACATTCTATACATGTTATTCCCGGAATTGTGGATTTTTCCCAAGTCCATTTAGTAGCGGTTTATGGACTTGTCCTTTAGGAAACCGTCCAACCCCTTTTTAAACTCTGCTAAGCTAACCGCCTTCACTACTTTCTCCGGCAACGAATTCCAGAGTTTAATTATACGTTGGGTGAAGAAACATTTTCTCCGATTTGTTTTCAATTTACTACACCGTAGTTTCATCGCATGCCCCCTAGTCCTAGTATTTTTGGAAAGCGTGAACAGATGCTTCACATGTTATTTTCAGACGGTTCCTTCTTCCATTTTCTGAAGGCGTTTCTTTTAGCCCTAATAGCTTCCTTCACTCACTTTTCAACCAGGCCGGCTGTCTTTCATGGGGTGGCCCCTTAATCTTTGTATTTTTTGACAGAGTAAACAACTGATTCATGTTTACCCATTCTAGTCCAGTCAGTATTTTATCACACAGGGGCGTAGCCAGACAACAGATTTTGGGTGGGCCTAGGCAAGAAATGGGTGGGCACCAAGTGTTCTTCCCAACTCCCACCAGAAAAATATCTGAGCTGGCGGGGAAAACGCTTCTTTCCACCTTGGCAATCTGCAGTACTACTACTACCAGTGGCGTCGCGAGGGCAGCTGACACCCGGGGTGGGTCGCCGCTGCGCACACAACCCCCGGGTGCAGCGCGGCGCACCCTCCTCCCTCTGGAGCGCAACCCACCCCGAGAACATACCTGGAAGGCGGTGAGGGGCGGGCGGGAGAGCCAATCTGCCGAGTGCACGCCGCTGGGGGGGTGTCGGCGCCTCGCTGGTTCTCTGCTCTCTCTGCCCCGGAACAGGAAGTAACCTGTTCCGGGGCAGAGAGAGCAAGGAACCAGCGAGGCACCGACACCCCCCAGCGGCGTGCACCCGGGGTGGACCGCCCCACCGCCTCCCCCCTTCCTACGCCACTGACTACTACTACTAGGGCTGTACTACTACACAGTAGGCCTGTGCTGAAAACTGAGTATGCACAGGTGCCAGTATCGTGGCGAGCAGTGTTTTAATTACTTTCAGGGGGATGTCTTCAGCTGGCAGAGCTTGGGATCCCCACCAGCTACCGCTAAACGTGTGCTACTGTTGGGTGGGCCTGAACCCTAAGTGGGTGGGCCCTGGCCCACCCAGGCCCACCTGTGGCTACGCCACTGTTATCACATCTCCTCTCTTTAGCCTTTCTTTGTATGAGAGTTTTGTAGTTCTCCATTTGTACAGAATCCATGTTGTACTTTCCCAGCTTATCCTATTTAGCTAACTGATTAATGATTCTGTTTGTCTCTCTATTATAGACTCTGCCAGTTTGCCTGGAACTTGTTGGGTTCACTGCTCTGTAATTTCCTGGATCATTCCCTGAAGGGTTGTCTTTCCTCTGGCCCTAGCAAAGGTCCTTGGCGTTCCTCCCATGCCTAACCAAATCTACTGTGTTCTACCTGTACTTCACCTGCTATAAACAGATGTGGCAGCCAGGGCCTAATCTTATCCTATGTGCACCAGCCCTTCAGCAACTGCTGGAAATCCCATCCTACACTCATCAGCCCTTCAGCAACTGCTGGAAATCCCATCCTATACTCATCAGCCCTTCAGCAACTGATGGAAATCCCATCCTACACTCATCAGCCCTTCAGCAAACTGCTGAAAATCCCATCCTACACTCATCAGCCCTTCAGCAACAGCTGAAAATCCCATCCTATACTCATCAGTCCTTCAGCAACTGCTGGAAATCCCATCCTACACTCATCAGCCCTTCAGCAAACTGCTGAAAATCCCATCCTACACTCATCAGCCCTTCAGCAAACTGCTGAAAATCCCATCCTACACTCATCAGCCCTTCAGCAACTGCTGGAAATCCCATCCTATACTCATCAGCCCTTCAGCAACTGCTGGAAATCCCATCCTACACTCATCAGCCCTTCAGCAACTGCTGGAAATCCCATCCTATACTCATCAGCCCTTCAGCAACTGCTGGAAATCCCATCCTACACTCATCAGCCCTTCAGCAAACTGCTGAAAATCCCATCCTACACTCATCAGCCCTTCAGCAACTGCTGGAAATCCCATCCTATACTCATCAGTCCTTCAGCAACTGCTGGAAATCCCATCCTACACTCATCAGCCCTTCAACAAACTGCTGAAAATCCCATCCTACACTCATCAGCCCTTCAGCAACTGCTGAAAATCCCATCCTATACTCATCAGTCCTTCAGCAACTGCTGGAAATCCCATCCTACACTCATCAGCCCTTCAGCAACTGCTGGAAATCCCATCCTATACTCATCAGCCCTTCAGCAACTGCGGAAAATCCCATCCTACACTCATCAGCCCTTCAGCAACTGCTGGAAATCCCATCCTACACTCATCAGCCCTTCAGCAACTGCTGGAAATCCCATCCTACACTCATCAGCCCTTCAACAAACTGCTGAAAATCCCATCCTACACTCATCAGCCCTTCGGCAAACTGCTGAAAAACCCATCCTACACTCATCAGCCCTTCAGCAAACTGCTGAAAATTCCATCCTATGTGCACCAGCCCTTCAGTAACTGCTAAGAAACAGTCCCCTTACTGTTCCAGTCTTCTGTTCTAGCTGAATTCTTTCCTCTTGATTCTGGCTATTCCACCATATACATAAAATTGCCAGGAACCCTTCAGGGATACCCAGGGCCAGTGTTGGGGTTGGCCAAATGGGGCAATTGCCTTGGGCTCCCATGTCACTGGGGGCCCCAAACCTGCCTGAAATAGAATTGCCAGGAACCCTTCAGGAATACCCAGGGTCGGTGTTAGCGGTGGGCAAACAGGGCAATTGCCCTGGGCCCCCATGTCACCAGGTGCCCCAAACCTACCTGAAGTTGAAAGAGGGACATTCTGCAAGCAAGCTTTGGGAACCCCCTCCCTAGCATCTGCCTTTGGCCCTATCATGTCTAGCACTGGCTCTGGGGATACCCAATACCTCTGACTGATGAAACCTCATCTGTAACATTATGTCCTCTTTTGGAGGCCACACTAAACAAAGGACATAAACGGAGTGAAGACAGTCCAGAGATGGACATACAAAATGATATAATCTGCATCAAAAGCCCTATGAAATGTATTTGTATAATCGTTAAATGACCAATAATTCACTCAAGCTCAAAAAGGAGAAGAAAGAGAGGAAGGATATGAAAGAGACATTCAAGTAGCTGAAAGATATAAATCATGCACAAGCAGTAAACATTTTTCAGCGGAAGGGAAAATCTAGAGCAACTGGCCATAACGTGAGACACCAAGGGTAAGACTCGGGAGTAACATTAGAAAATATTTATTATTAATGGAAAGGGTGGTGAATGCATGGAATAGCTTCCCAGGGGAGGTGGTGAGTCTAAAACAGAAGATCACATGGTATAAACACCAAGGAGTCTTTTACTAAAGATTAACTCGAGTTTATCTGCAGCAGGGTCCATTTTATTCCTATGGGCCCTGCTACAGATAATTCGAACAAACCTTTAGTAAAAGACCCCCTTAGTTATGAAGAAGGGAAGGTAAAGTGAAAGATCTTGTGGGTACTTTAACAGGAATGAAAAATGCATAGCCCTTTAGACTCACTATATCTAAGTTAATTTAGAAAAAACAAAAACTGAAGTGTTTTTGTAAAATGATCTTTTAGAATGAATAATGTGAAAAACTGTTCAATTTTTAACAAGGACAAAGATGTATTCATAACACCTGTAACCGGAATGAAATGGAACGACTTAGATGGGTTTTAGCATCTTTAACTGCCTTCATTTTCTGTGATTCAATGTTTCTAAACAATATAGAAGTCCTACAAAATAATTCAGCACCTTTGGTTAGATAGGATATATATTTTACTGTCAGTCCTTTAGAGGTACCAGAAATAATACAGACAGAACAAGAGAAATCAAAATATCTGGTTTAATGATTCAGGGGCCCTTTTACCAAGGTGCACGTAAAAGTGGCCTGTGCTGGTGCAGGTGCGTGTTTTGGACGCATGCTGGTCCACTGCCTCAGCGCACCTGGGAAAAAGGCATTTTTTTGTGTGTGTGCCGGAAAATGGACGTGCGGCAAAATTTAAACCAGCATGCGTCCGTTTTCAGCCCGAGACCTTACCGCCACCCATTGACTTAGTGGTAAGGTCTCATGCGCTAACCGGGCGGTAAACGTTCAACGTGCATCAACTGCCGATTACCACTGGGTAAGCGCCATGCGGTAGAAAATAGAAAATATTTTCTACTGCAATGTTTTGGGCGAGTGCCAAAAAAGGAACAACCGCCGAGGCACATGGTAGTCAGGTGGTACTGCCAATTTGACGTACATTGGACGTGTGTAGGCGCCTACGCTCCTTTGTAAGAGAGGCCCCTCAGTGCCTGCAGCTCACTCTCCACGTATATTGTACAGTCTATCATTTGACCTGGACAGGAAACAAAGGTCAAATAGTTCCTTCTAGGTTAACACTATCACAAACAGCAAATGTATTATGTAAATGTAAATTATGTATTATGTAAATTATGTATTAAATTATGTATTGTGTAAATGTATTACCCCCCCCCCCCCCCCTGTTTACAAAGCTGTGCTAGCAGCTGCCGGTGTGGTAATGCTGACACAACTCATTCACTTTGGGGGCCTTTTACTAAGCTGTGGTAAAAAGTGGCCTGCGCCAGTGGGCCTGGGTGGGCCAGGGCCCACCCACTTAGGGCTCAGGCCCACCCAACAGTAGCATACGTTTAGCAGTAGCTGGTGGGGATCCCAAGCTCTGCCAGCTGATAGTAATTAAAACGCTGCTCTCCATGATACTGGCACTTGTGCACGCTCAGTTTTCAGCGCATGCCTACTGCAGACTGCCAAGGTGGAAAGAAGCCTTTTCCTGCCAGCTCAGATATTTTTCTGGTGGGGGTTGGGAAGAACACTTGGTGCCTACCCATTTCTTGCCTATGCCCACCCAAAATCTGTTGTCTGGCTACACCCCTGGCCTGCGCTAGTTTGGGTGCGTGAAATTGGTGCACACTGGGCCATTTTTTACCGCAGCGGGTAAAAAGGCCTTTTCTAAAATGGGGCAGTAAATGGCCGTGCGCTGATATTAAAAGTAGCGCGCGGCTATTTCCTGCCTGAGCCCTTACCACCATCTATTTACTTGGCAGTAAGAGCTCATGCGCTACTCTTGCGGTAATCAGGCAGCATGTGGCAATGTAGCCATGTTGATGATTATTGCCAGGAACGACCTCCGTGGTAGAAAATAGAAAATTATCTTTTACCGCAGGAAAATGCGCGTGCCAACTTCGGGACTACTGCTGGGTGCCCGTGCGACCCCGGTGGTAGGGCCGATTTGGCACGTGCTACCTGCTTGCTAGTCTTACCACAGCTTAGTAAAAAAGCCCCTTTGAATGGGCTGTGTTGGCATTGCCGTGTGACTTTTTATATGGGGGGGGGGGCGGGTAAGTGAATAGAAGTGTGATAAGAAAGTACGAGCAGCTGGGTCATTGGTGTGCAGACTCTAAGCCTCAACCATGGCCAGGAACTCTGAAAAAGAAACAATAATTGTAAGGGCGGGATATTTTGTTATCACAGCTTAGTGACAAGACCCCTAAGTTTTGACTGCCTTATAGGGTATTATATCTAATTGTCCTCTAGGTGGCACTGTTGCTTCATGCAAACAACATTAGAAGCATTATTTGGTACTTAAAATCTATATTTAAATGATACACTTACTACTACTACTACTACTACTGTTTAGCATTTCTATAGCGCTACAACACTTCCTATAAAAGCTCTTTCTCCTGACACCGAAAAGGCAAAAGAGGTTTCTAAATATCTGGGGGAAATACATAAATACGATATCGCCAAGAGCACGTAGTCAAATACTCAATGGGCTACCGTGAGGTAACGGAGGAGAACGGAATGAGTAAAATGTGGGGCATGCAAACAGGTTTGGAGGGGAGGAGGGAGTAAGTGTGGAGTCATGAGAAAGGAGGGTATATAATAAGTAGAGACAGGTTAACTGGTTGGAGGTCTGGAATGTGTAGGGGGAGGGAGGGGGGAGAGGGGGGTAGTTGGGGGGAGGAGGATGGACTAGAGAATACAGTATATTGGGGGGGGAATATAATGTTTTAAATTGTTTACGTGTTGAAGCAAAATAGAGGGAGGGTGGGGAGGGGGGAAGGAGGGGGGAGAAATTATAAAAATGTTTGATGACTGTAAGCTGCCTCTTGGTCCACATGTTTATTTGTTTGCTTGCTTAAGATTGATTTTTTTTTGTAAACTTGAACTGTGGAATGTGATGTTAATTTGGAAGTTCATCAATAAAAACGTTGAACCATAAAGATAAGCTGGATGTTCAGAATACTCATTATGTAATAATGCACTCTATACATTTCTACTTGAACTTGATTCTAAAAGTATTTTGTACAGTAGGACATAGAGAGCTATTTAAAAGGTTAGCCTACTGCCTTGACCAACTGAAGAATTGTATATAAATAATGTCAATAAACATACGGGAATCAATCTTAAAAGGCTACTGCTATGAGCAAAGAGAATTAAAGATTTAACCTAACTCGTCCAAGAACCTTTAATAAAACCAAAGAACAGTTCGCTCCAAGAAGGAGAGAAAAAAGAAAAAAAAGCTCTTCCTTCACTGATCAATGCCAGGTATCAGGTGTAAATGGGAAAGGCCTTTTTATCAAACACATGTTCATTCTTCCTCAGGTCGATATAAAATTTGCGATATTGCTATTATAATGGTTTATTGATGTTCAATTGCCAGGGGTAGATTATTGATAACTTAATTAGAGCACTTCCTTTTGTTAAATAGGAATCTATCTCTCTATCTACCTATTGTTCCCTTTAACAAAGCTCTCTCATAACTGTGTAGTTCAGTTCTTTTGTTTATATTCATTATACGCCTTTTAATTGGTAGCTCGATGAATATTCTGATATTTATATAAACTATTTTCCTAAGACCTAGCAATATGCAGGAAAAGTAATATTTAAGTACAGTATCATCCAGCTATTTGAATTAAAATATTCCCTTCTAAAATGTGCTTGCTTAAGATCTTTCCATTCAGACTAATTGTGGCAGAAGGGAAGATGTGTTTCAGAGGATGGTCAGAAGTGATGAATAAATAATAATCAGTAACTCTAGATTTCCAGCCATATCATTATACAGTGACATCAGCTTCATTCTGAAGTTCAGATCATTTCCTCTTTTGTAACTTACCTGTCAGTCAGGATTAGCGTCACTTCGGGTCTTGATATTGAATTTCAAATGTTAAAGGAACTTTTCTCCTTAAGCATTACTGCCAACCTATACTCTATGTACATTATCCCCTGAATTCTATAGAAGTCGCTAAAAACTGCACATGCAAATTTAGACACACGCTCAATTTGCGTGCGCAATTGAATTGAATAATGAGCTAATTAGCACTGATAATTGGCTTAACAAGCGATTATTGGCACTAATTAGATTTAATTGGAATTTATGTGCGTAAATTTTATGCATGAGTTCTAAAAGGGGGCTTGGAAATGGGAGGGTCATAGACAGAACAGGGGTATTCCTAACATTTACTACTACTACTACTCATTTCTATAGCGCTATTAGATGTACACAGCGCTGTACACATTATATACAGGTACTTTCTCTGTCCCTAGAGGAGGGCTCAAAATCTAAGGTTTTTTTTGTACCTGGGGCAATGGAGGGTTAAATGATTTGCCCAAGGTCACAAGAAGCTACAGTGGGAACCGAACCCAGGTTGGCAGGATCAAAGCCTGCTGCACTAACCATTAACCTAATTAAGGTGTGTACATTTGCACCATATTTCAATTGGTGCAAATGGCCGCTCCTAAAGTTAGCCGTGATTCCTGGGTGTAAACGCTATTCTATAAACCACACCTAACTTTAAGCGTAGTTTATAGAATAGCGCTTTTATCGGTGCTGATTGTCTTTGCGCTATATATAGAATTCACACCTATAGGGCTACTGTAGTTCACTCTCCTATGTTTCTTCTATCAGATACTTTAATACCTAAGAGGATACATTTATAACAGGCTGCTTAACTTCTGCAGCAGGTATGTATATAAATGATACCACTTTCCAAAAGGAAGGTAGGCGCATACTTTCTTTTTTGAAAAATTACCCCTCAGAATGTACATACAGACACATGCAAATTTGCAGTTTCATTTTATGCACACATTTGATAAACAATATATGTTAAATACAAACTCTGGCCAAACTCTGCCCCCACAAATACCTCCACTGAAGTTGGACAACTTAAATACCGTCAGGGTGTATGTGCCTAAACACCAAGTGATTTTAGAGAAGTCGATTTTCTCATGTAAAATTCTGTTTTATACACAGACTAGTAAAAAAAAGGCCCGTTTCTCTCAGAAATGAAACGGGCGCTAGCAAGGTTTTCCTCGGAGTATATGTTTGAGAGAGAGTATGTGCGAGAGATGGAGAGTATGATAGACAGAGAGTGTATGTGAGAGACAGAGAGTGAGTAAGTGCCCCTTCCCCCTCCCTTTCTGGTCTGAGGCCCCCCTTCCATCCCCACCTCCTCTCCCCTGCCCCCCCTCCAGCCACCCATGTCTTGCGACCCTCCTCTCCCCATGCCCCCCTGCAGTCACCCATGTACAGCGACCCTACTCTCTTCCTGCCCCCCCCTCCAGCCACCCATGTCCAATGACCCTCCTTCTCCCCTGCCCCCCTCCAGCCACCCATGTCCAAAGACCCTGGTCTCTCACCTGCCCCTCCTTCATCCACACAGGTTGGGTAACCAATTCTTCAGGGCAGGCAGGAAAGATCCCTAGTCCTGCCTGCCCGCTGCTGGTGCTGACGCTCCCCCGCTGCCAGATCGCTGTTCAAAATGGCCGCCGAGACTTCCAATGGCAGACTCGCGAGACTTCTGCTGAAGTCTTGGACCCCCCTGCCGACGACCCTCTCAACCCCCCTCCCGCCGCCAACAGCCGTCGCCTACCTTTGCTAGCGGGGGACCCCAACCCCCGCCAGCCGAGGTCCTCAGACTCAGAAACAGAACGAAGGAAGAAGAGGACCTCGGCTGGTGGGGGTTGGGGTCCCCCGCCCGCAAAGGTAGCAGACGGCGACGGTGGGTTGGCGGCGGGAGGGGGGGGTTGATAGGGTGATAGGGTCATCAGCAGGGGGATCCAGGGCCAAATCTACGGGGGCCCAGGCCCCCATGGCCCCACGTAGCTACGCCCCTGCTATGTCGGTATTGCCGCATGGAAGCCGCTAGGGCAGCTTAGTAAACAGGGAGTTAATTAGCTGTTAACGATCAATAAGTAGTGTTACCAAGCACTTAATTGGCAAAAATTAGAAGTTGTGCCCGGATCTGCTCCACACTCCTTGATGTATTTTCTCTTGTGTGTGTACTTCGACCTTCTGTTCCGCCCCATGAAGGTGTTATCATCACTGTAAAATGAATGAAGGGAAGACAAGTCTTAAAAAGAGTACAACCAGTTTTATTTTCAGCTTAAGTACGTTACTGGATACTTTTCATCCCACTGTATCCCATTTTTCTCCCAGATCCCTAATGTTCCTGGGTGATCACACCCCTAAGCAATTCAAGTTTCTCTAACTGACTCATTGCTGGGGGAAGCGTTTATGATTCTTTGATGCAGATGTGAAGATAGTGATGTCATCATTATCCTGCCCAATCCCAACTGAGCACCTACTCCCAGCACCTTGAAATCTCTCTGACCAGTGGGCAGAAACTGATTCAGGTTTCTCCATTTCTCAAGAAAAAAAAATATAAATACATCATGACAGCAAATATTGTTCATGAGGTTTTATGATTGATTGGTGCTCATAATGAACATTTTAATCAAATGGATTATTTTCCTAAATAGCAGCTAATAATCCAACACTTCAATGGATAAAGAAGACCAACTAGCAGTGGAATGGAAAGGAAAGGAATTGAAAACAAAAATGAGGACGTTATAATGCCTCTGTATCGGTCCATGGTGCAACTGCACCTCAAATATTGTGTTCAATTCTGGTCACCGCATCTCAAAAAAGATATAGAGGCATATTTTCAAAGCACTTAGCCTTCCAAAGTTCCATAGAACTTTGGAAGGCTAAGTGCTTTGAAAATATGCCTCATAGTGGAATTAGAAATGGTGCAGAGAAGGGCGACAAAAATGATAAAGGGGATGGGACGACTTCCCTATGAGGAGAGGCTAAAGCAGCTAGGGCTCTTCAGCTTGGAGAAATGATGGCTGAGGGGAGATATGATAGAGGTCTATAAAATAATGAGTGGAGTGGAAAATGTAGACGTGAAGCATCTGTTTACTCTTTCCAAAAATACTAGGACTAGGGGGGTGTTCAATGAAGCTACAAAGTAGTAAACTTAAAATGAATCGGAGAAAATGTTTCTTCACTCAAAGTGTGATTAAATTCTGGAATTCGTTGCCAGATGTGGTAAAGGCGGTTAGCTTAGTGGGGTTTAAAAAAAGTTTGGACTGCTTCCTAAAGGAAAAGTCCATAGACCATTATTAAAATGGAGTAGGGGAAAATCCACTGCTTATTTCTTAGATAAGCAGCATAAAATGTTTTGCACTTTTTTTTAGATCTTGCCAGGTATTTGTGATCTGGATTGGCCACTGTTGGAAACAGGATGCTGGGCTTGATGGACCTTTGGTCTGTCCCAGTATAGCAATACTTATGTACTTATGATGATGCTGAATTGTAGGCTGTTCAAAATAATGCCAACTTGCTAAAAAAAAAAAAAAATTAAATAAAGGAAGAGCCACATGTTGGATATCGGGTGATTAGATCACGTGGTTTAGCAAATGTGACAAGTGAGACCCAGGCTTAAGTAACGTAAATATATTCGGTGAAGTCTGATAAAAGATTAATGTGAGGTTTCGCAGGAGCTTGAAGAAATGCCAGGAACTGATAGGTCCAGAAGGAGATGAGAGAGATGCAGCAGCCCACTGGTTGCCTGGAAAGATAGAAAAGCAAAGTGTTCAGAAATTAGATTCAGCGCTTTCACGAGCCAACGAGAATAACTGTGATCCAACACTATCTGGTCTGGGAGTCCTGCCACCTGCGATAGACAGAATGTCATGTATACACTGACTGAAAGACTGGAATGTACAGTGACCGTTCACAGATCTGTTGAATGGCTACGATTACCATAATAAAGAAATACATTCTGGCAACCGATAACAAAGTGGCAGCCATAATTCTCCCAAGGAATTTTCCAGCTGCATAGAGACAGAACTAAAATGGGTTTGCAATGTTCCTGGCTGGAAACATCAGGTCTCAGTATGGCACAAGGTATCTTCAGCAAGGGTCTTGTGCTGTGGTTCCTTTATTAGTTTACCCACATCAGTTCAAATGATGATGACCAAAATCTCCTCATCCAAACAGCGCCCTTATGGTTAAGGAAGAATAGTTAGTGTAAGGAGATAAGTGAACAGGGCTGGAAGATCATTTAAAGGATCACTGTCTAGAGAGATGGGTATTTTTGTTATTGACAGTCATTAGAAAATTGACCTTGGGTTCTTCTATAAAAGTTAGGTCCAGTTACTTACTTACTACTACTACTTATCATTTCTATAGCGCTACTAGACGTACGCAATGCTGTACACTTGAACATGAAGAGACAGTCCCTGCTCGACAGAGCTTACAATCTAATTCAGTCAATTCTTTCTGTAGGCATGATGTGACATTAGTTTAAACCCATATTTGATAAATAAAGGTCATTTTTTTAATAGTAAGTGTCCTTTGTTTTGTTGTGATAATTTTAGTCTGGACTGGAGGTTTCCTGCCGTTCCTTTGGGCTTTCAGCTCAGTCAGAATAAGGGTTAAGATCCGGCAACATGATCCTCCATTCACAGCTACCCAGGGATTTCTTTCCTGTGTTGTGTATATCCTTCCAACTTAGTCATCACAGCAAGGTTCTCAGCCTGAGGCCACATACTAAAGTTCTCTCTGGACCAAGGGTTTTAAACCCAATCCTTAGGACACATCCAGCCATCAGGTTTGCAGGATAGGAGTGGAGGCGTGGCCTAGTGGTTAGGGTGGTGGACTTTGGTTCTGGGGAACTGAGGAACTGAGTTTGATTCCCACTTCAGGCACAGGCAGCTCCTTGTGACTCTGGGCAAGTCACTTAACCCTCCATTGCCCCATGTAAGCCGCATTGAGCCTGCCATGAGTGGGAAAGCGCGGGGTACAAATGTAACAAAAAAATAAAATAAAATCCACAATGAATATCCTTGACAGAAATCTGCATTCATTTCATCCACTATATGCAAATCTATCTCATGTATATTCATTGTGGGTATCCTGAAAACCTGACTGGCTGGGTGTGTCCCAAGAACCACTGCTCTGGCCTTTACAATTATGGGCCTTAACTAAGTCACTAGGAGGGGCATTTTCGAAAGAAACGGCTAAGTTGGAATTTGGACGTCTTTGTAAAACATCCAAATTCGGAGGCGGGAAAAGGTCATTAAAAAAATGAACATCCATCTTTGATTTTTGGCCATTTTTGAACACAAAGAAGTCCAAATGCAGGATGTCCAAAACAAAGGAGGAGTGGTTTAATGGTTAATGCAGCGGGCTTTGATCCTGGCAACACGGGCTCAATTTCCACTGCTACTCCTTGTGCCTTTGGGCAAGTCAAATGCACAAAAGGGCATTTTTGGATATGACATCTAAGTCTGAATTTGGACATTTTTTTGTAAAACGCCCAAAATCAGAACAGGAAAGGTCATTTTCTACAAAAAAAAGTCTATCTTTTCTTTTAGAAAGTGCTGTTCGGAAAAATGTTTTGTGATTTGGGGGAGGAAGGAGAGGTGATCCCAGAGTCCCTCCAGTGGTCATCTGATCATTTGGGGCACCTCTTGTGTGGAGTAGAAGAGTAGCTTAGTGGTCAATACCAGTGGTTGTTGGTCCACTGAAGCTGAAATTCTTGAGAACGGAGCTCAACGCAGACCACACGACCTGAAGCAGGTGACAAAACGCTGGCCACCGTAGGTTGTGGTCGCGATCAGTGTTGACAAGGTTCTGACAATAAGCTAAGTAGCCTTCAATTTAAAAGTTAGCACATATAAAAACGGAAGAAGAAAAGACTAAAAAAAAGAGACTAAAAAATTGTGTTTATGGACTATAGCTCAGAGGTTTTGTGCTGATGATGAAGCAGCCCAGCCCCCGAGAGCTATAGAGTCACACAGCCGGGGGCTTCTTGAGGCCTTTCCTCTATACATTAATTGTGTAGTTTGAACACAATGGAGTATGAATTGCTCTAATCTCCTTTGCATTCTAGATAGACTGTAACATGTGTATGACATAGGCTTTATTAAATGAAGATGTCTTCCTTTGGCACACAATGGTGAAAAGTCCTGTTTTGAATAAGGCTGGTAAATTTTATTTGCTTGTACATTCAACTGTATGCAAATCCTTCCATACTGCCTAAGGACTTGCATACAGTTGTTAGAACAGAATAGAACTAAAACATGAAAATGAAACAGCTTTGGATCAACCGGGTTAGATTCCCAGATCAGATCTTCTTTGGCACATTGGTATGAATCAGGTTGGGATGCTATGGAGACAACATTCGCAACCTTAGGGCCAACACCTGGTGGCCAGATTATATGCCCATCATACAGGGTTTGAGAAGGAGCTTGGCCTCAGGATCATTGCTGCAATGACTAGACAAGGAAAGGTGTGAGAACCTTCAATTAGGAGAAAAGGCCCAGGTGGCTGTGAATGAAAGCTCATGACACTGGGATCCTAGCAGCAGTCCAGAATGAGTCTGAAGAAAAAGGAGAATGGAAGAACCCCCTCCAAAAAAATTGAATTAATTTTAATAATTGCGATTTCTTGAAAAATATTTTAGATTCCTTGGGGGGGGGGGGGGGGGGGGAGTAAGTACCATCCTATATTTTTTAAACATTGGCTGCTTCGAGTTTCTTGTGGCCAAATGTTCAACTTCAAGGCGCTGAACATCCAGGAATAAAGTGGCCGCTGGCATTTAGCTTTTTTGTTGGCCTAACATTATCAAGATAATAACCTGTCTTTGTCTTGGTCAGCAGACTGAATATCTCTGCTAACGAGGTAACTTCTTCCTCCACCTTAGCTCTGTACACATACTGCCCCAGTACTATTGGATAGCCCTGGGGTGGTAAGTTGTATTTTTCAGCAGTATTAGCTACATAATGCCCTGAAAATCTATGGCTGACCCCAGTGATCAGCATTCACTCCAAGTGGAGGAGTAGCCTAAGAGTTTAGAGCAGCAGCCTAAGAACCAGGGAAGCTGGGATTCCAGCCCCATTCATAATTCTTGTTGTGACCTTAGACAAGTCACTTAACCCTCCACTGCCTCAAGTACAAACTCGGACTGTAAACCCTCTGGGGACAGGAAAATACCTATAGTACCTGAATATAGCTCACCTCCAGCTACAAAATTCAAAATCTCTTATCAGGGTAGGAGCCATTCCTACACAGATACGTACTGCTGAGTATCAACCCTATGGTTTCCAAAAACAGAAAAGAAAATCCATGGAAGAAGATTTGTATTATATTGCTAGGCAACTATTGATTATCTTAAACATATTCTTATCTTGGAATAGAAAAATTTTATCCATGAGAAAGCTACAGAGAAGATATGGAGGTTTAAATGGTACAGATATTCTCAAAGCCCGACTGGCTGGGTTTCACCTAGGACAGGTTTGGGAATTACTGCCTTAATAATTCATTGGATTTGTTTTGAAGGTGTAAACTGACAAATGGATAATGGTGAGCTGATTGATATGGAATGGTATTTTAGAAAGACATCTCACCCAGAATAAGGAAGTACTTTAGAACAGGATCTGACGACATATAGCCTAAAATACAGTGAAAATGGATGCCCATGTGCTGCTAATGTCCATTATGAACATCCATTTTACGAACTGAAATGTCCAAACTATGAATAGGACAAACAAGGGGCATGGATCGCATCGTGGCAGCACAGAAACTTCCATCTAATAAAGTGGCCACACAAACATCCATGTGGAGTAGAGGAGTAGCCTAATAGTTACAGCAGTGGGCTGAGAATCTGGGGACCCTGGTTCAGCTCAGAAAAGGACCTACCTTACCTGAATATACACTACTTCGATAGCCTTCAGGCTTGCAGTTGGTATATAAGAAATGAAGGGGCCCCTTTACTAAGCCGTGTAAGCGTCTACACACACCCAACGCACGCCAAAATGAAGTTACCGCCCGGCTACCACATGGCTCTTGCTGTAATTTAATTTTTGGCTTGTGTCCGATAAATAATTTTTATTTTTTGATGCGCATATTCGGCACGCGCCAAGTGGCATTTGATGCGCATAGGTCATTACCACCCTGTTACTGCGTGAGTGTTTACCTCTAGGTAAATGGCTGGTGGTAAGGACTCAGACCCAAAATGGACGCGCAGCAATTTTCATTTTGCCACACGTTCATTTTGGGCAAAAAAAATTTTTAAAGGCCTTTTTTACAGGTGCGCTGAAAAATGATTCTGCGCGTGCCCAAAACATGCGTCCACACTACCACAGGCCATTTTTCAGCACACCTTAGTAAAAAGACCCCTAATTTAAGAAAATATATAGTACCATGAACATCCATACTTCTTCAAGCTGTCACAGATCCAAGTGTCCCTTGCCAGTGGAGATGCTCAACCACAGTACCTTTCTGTAACCTGGACATACCAGGTCTAAACTCCAACATCCATCTTCTTTGACATAGATGTTTCTTCCCCTTCTGAAATCGGAGCTGGATATCCAATTTTGGCCCCTCCCTAGTCCTGCCCAGACCACACCGCCTTGCCATATGGACATACTAAAGACTCTCAATGGCTTCAAGCTTTGTACTCAGTTCGACTGGACCATCTCGGGTACTGATATACACTCTTGGTGTATTCAGTGTCTCGGGCCTGACCATAGCTCGGCAAATTTTGTCCTTTGTCTTCGTATGAAGAAGAGGACCCAAATTTCTCTAGAAGCTCAACGGAGCTCCGTAGAAGCTCCAGTACTATGTAAGCCACATTGAGCCTACAAATAGGTGGGAAAATGTGGGATACAAATGTAACAAATAAATAAATACTACAGTTTTAGATGCCTGTATCCTAGCTTTATAGAATCAGGATTTGGGCATCCTGTTACTACCTGGATCATAGGCAAACCCAGTGCTCCCTCTTTAGGCCCCACAATTGATAATCAGACAATACAAGTGCTCTCTTCTTTCAAGTATTTCAGTATTATAATAGATCGAGAACCTTCATTTAGAGAACAGATCTCATCTTTGACAAAGAGGTTTTTTAAATCTTCAACACCAGTTCCGCACCTATCCAGTCTTCATGGACAAGTCTTCCCAGCAGACGCTACTTTATGTACTCATAATTTCTCATCTAGACTACTGTAATAGTATATATTCTGGACTATCAGTATCTTCTTGCACCATCTGCAAGCAGTACAGAACACTGGTCTTTGAATCCTCGTCAGAGCTAAACATTTTGACCATATCATTCCACTTTTTATTCTTTACCATTGGTTCCCTATTATCTACGTTATACAATTCAAGATTCTTACCCTCACCTTCAAGGCCCTTCACCATGATACCCCTTCCTACTTTGCATCCTTTGCTATTCCTTATGCCCCACTGAGACTTCTTCGCTCTCTAAATGACCACCCTTTCCCCCAAAAATGCTTCCTTAGAATCTACCAGAAACAGTGCATTTTGCCCCATCACTATGGAACACAATCCCCTCCCAAGTTCATCTAGATCTATCTTACCCAAAGATACGTGTTGACCTTATGGCATATCTTTTTACATAGCAAACACTGGGCCTTCAGGATTAAGAAAAATGTAGTCCTTTATTTATAATGGAGACCCGACACGGTCCGTGTTTCGGCGTACAAACGCCTGCATCAGGGGTCAAGGGACTCCTATAGGTCAGCAAGATAATAAGTTGACAAAGATGTGGAATAAACAATCAGGTTATATTACCCGCTGTTTGAACAATTCGTTTATAGAACGCCTTCAGCTGTGTCAACCGCTGACAATGGCAAGGCCCTGCAAAGCCAATGATCCGTTGACATACCTAGTTTTTTTTTAGTTGTTTTTATTATTGTTTATTGGCACAACATGACATACCTAGTTTTATGCTAAGTGTAATTTCTCTCCTTTTTTTCCCTTGTGTTTTGTGTGAGAATGAATGCTTACTATGCAATTGAATCTTGAGTGTTGTGTACAGTACTGGTTGCTCCATCTGAGAAAGAATATAGTGGAACTAGAAAAGGTTCAGAGAAGAATGGCAAAATGATAAAGGGGATGAAACATTTCCTTTCTGAAGAAAAGATGACTAAGGGTTATAATAGTCGATAAATTCATGAGTAGGTTGGAATAGTTATAAAGATAACACCATGTTAAACATTTTAATTATTGAGTTTTAAACACAATCTTAATACTCATATGTTAATATATATATCCTTTCAAAACTTATGGTGTGCCTTGATAGTTTTTGCACCTTATAACTGTTCCTCAAGATGAAAAAAGTTGAAAATCACTGCTATAAAGTATGTAGGCATATTTTATAGAATATGCCTACATTTCCATGTGGTTTATAGAATACGCCGAGTGCCCATCTGTGAAACTAAATTTGGTCACAGGCAGTTACGCCAAGTAAAACTTGGTGTAAATGCCGACACCTAAATTAGGTGCAGACCAGTTGTACTCTATAACAACGCACGTAGATTTTAGAAATGCCCATGACTCGCCCATTCCACACCCATGGCCATGCCCCCTTTTCAACTATGCAACTTAGAATTTACACGCATCAAGTTACAGAATATACTCAGACAGTTGTCCATATAAATTCTAGTTAATGCCAGTTATTGCCAATGATTGCTTGTTAAAAGGCGATTATCAGTGCGGATTGACTTGTTAGCTTATTAAGTCATGCTATATAAAATCCAGGGGTTAATTCATAACTCAATAGATCTGTGCCAGGCGCTTCCTCACGCTTCAATTTGATTTAAAACATGAATAATCTATTTGTGGCCTCTTTGAATTATATAGGAGGGCTTACTCATACCTTCCATTTCATTTAACACCGTAAGAATTTTATGCACCTTCATTATCCGTATGGACTTCTGGGAGCAAGGCAACACTTCAGCTTTGACTTAAAAACAGTACTATTTTCAGCTCTAAAAGCATGCCGCCATCTAAATATGAGCTCAGGGTTAATGTTGGCACCAAAGACATCACAGAGTCCTGTTCTATCTCTTAACCTTCCATGATAGCCATGGCCGGTGTGAGACTGGAGCCCAAAGCACAAATAAAGAAGTAGGCCCAGCCAGTGCCCTGAAGCTCTGTCTAGGTGACTTAACTCAGCTACCTGAATGGGGTCTCACTGAGCTACTTTTCTGCTTGCTCTCCCAAGCCAGCCCTGATAACAGAATCTTGTAAGGACTGCATTATATCTCAGGTCATCTACTCCACAATGTTACTAGCATCCAGGGCTTTTTTTGAGGGGGTACTTGTGGGTACTGAATACTGGCACCTTTTCCATTGTCTGCTAAAATTGACCCATGGAACCCAAGTTTTAATGATAGACCTCAGGGTCTTACACACCAATTCTGTCTTGTCATAGAGTCTGTGACTGGTTGCAGGGGGCCTGGCTATTATGGGGTGGGTCCCTCAGTGATCACCCCACTCTTGAAGGGTAGCCTAGCATTTGAGTACCAGCACATTTTTTGGTAGAAAACACACACTGCTAGCATCCAAACTGCCCTGCCCTCCTGTGAATAGTTTTCTACATTAACTTGATAATACCAAAAATATATGGCTGTATTTTCAATCAGTACAGTAACTGCATTCATTTAAGTGCTGGTGTTAAATTAATACATATTTTCAGCATCTGCCATCCATATAGGTAACAGGGCTGAATATTCAGATAGCTCCAGTGCAAACACTGTACTATGAACTCAATTCTATAAATGGCACCCAAATTTGGGCAGTGATAAAAATGAGCGCTAAGCGCTATTCTATAAACGGAGCTCAGAGTTGGGCACCATTTATAAAATAACGATTGGCGTCAGGATCCACACCCAATTGTCGGCACAAAGATTTACACCAACGAAAACCTGGTGTAAATTCTCACGCCTAAATTAGGTGTGGATCTCACTTGTTTGGTAAAACTGTGCACAAATTCCAGGAATGCCCTTGATCCACCTCTGCCCCTCTCTTCACTGCACCCCATTTATGAATCCCTGTGTAAACTTTACTCTCATACCCCGGTGCCTAAAGATATGCATGCAAATTTTAATTAATGCCAATTAGCACTGATAATTATTAACACCCAATTATTAGTGCTAATTGACTTATTAATTAAATTGCGCACACAAATTGGGTGTGCGCCCATATTTGTGCATGCAATTTTGAGTACCATATATAGACTTAGGGTGTATCTGTTTAAGTCTGTTATTCAGCAGACTTATCTCTGGATATTTTGTTTTTTTTTTTACCCACCTTTGCTCCGCTTCAGATCCAGCCTTTTTTTATACAGATAGTCTCAAACTGTTCAGGCGTATTCTCAGCCTGATACTATCCATATAAATTTCTAAACTTCCTCTGCCCCTGCAGCAGGTTAGTTCATTCACTTCTTTTCGGAAGCAGTTGAAAGCATTCTTGTTTTGTCAGGCATTTGGGGGGGGGGGAGTTCCTGTGGGGAGGGGGGTTTGAAGAAATGTGTGTTTTTATTTGATATGTTTGTTTTCTTGCATCCCACTCAGATGGCTGGAGGGGCGGCTTATACATTGTGTTTAATAAATAATTAAATAAATTAACAAACTCTACAGGTAGAAAAGTTGTACATTTGCCGGCTGCCAGTGACTATATAACTTCTTTCAAACAGGCTGATAAAGTCATGCTGGACAAGCATAATGTTCACGTTTAATTAATTCCTACATCAACTTATACAAAGGCAATTTAAAATACAATTATGCAAGTGTGAATTCAATAAAAAGTGTTATTCTTATCCACATTCTCCTGAGTAGAAAAGCTTAATTAGTTAGGTGAGAAATTCAATCTATGTATCAGATCAAGCATTTGATCCCTGACCAGGTAACTGAAGTAGGGGCTTTGTCACCTTTTGGGTCCTATATAACCAGACTAGTAACCTAGAGACAGCACAGCTGTGCTGCCCTGTGTGTCTTCAGCTTCTGTCTTGTCTCTTCAGCAAGCCACAAAAATAAAATAGGTAAGGACGGGTTAAGAAACCAATCTGGGGTAATAAGCAATTGCTGCACTGATGAAGGAGTTTCCACATTCACTGTAGGTTTTGTTCTCACTGCTCTTTTGCATTTTGCTTCTGACTGTGCCTTGCTAGGGAGAAAGCTGAAAGATAATGGCAAGCGATAAAACCTAGACAATTCCAGCCTTTTCCAGAGGAAGATTTCTTTCTTTTTTTTTGTTTTTTTTTAAAGTTTCAGTTTTGAAAAGAGTATATAGTCACAAAGCTTTCCGTAACACAGGAAAATAGCAAATAATAAAGGAAATACTTATTTAAACAAACAAAACAAAAAAAAAGAAATTTGAACGTTCGACCACAATATAGGCCAAGATTAAGAAGTAAACATAATTATTTCCACACAGTTATTTCCAGAGGAAGCTTGAGGAGACTCCTTATGACAGGGATCAGTTTGGTAGAGAGATGATATTTTTGCTAAGAATTTGACTATGAACGCTATTTGGGGATAATGGATTTGAAATTGTTTTAACCTTCCACTGAGATGCTCTAAGAGTGCTATATTTATTTTTCCTTAAACAGAATGCAATGTATGTGTTTTCTTGCAGTCATTATTATGCATGCATATTTCGTGGGGCCAGATATTTACATCAGCCACTACATGGGTGATTTTATAAGAGGGCGACTAAGCTATCAAGGAACATATAGGCGCATTGTGCAACTGGTGTAAGGCAAAGTTGGTGCAGTTTTTCTATTGTAATTCTGTGCATGTACATGTCAGAAAGAATAGGTGACACAAATGACCACCAGTCAAAGCGAAGGTACAAAAGCACATCTTTATTCAAAAGCATCAGCCTTAGGAACCTGACTGGACCGTGTTTCGGTGGATACTGCCACCTGCTTCAGGGGTTACAAATAAGGCTTCTAAAATCCAGGATACTGTATCCTGGATTTTAGAAGTACATCGCTTTGACTACAGTGCAGACCTGTTCTGCTTTTGCATTAGTTTTTGTACCCTGGGAGAACAATTAAGAGCCTTATTTCTAACCCCTGAAGCAGGTGGCGGTGTCCACCGAAACACGGCCTGTGTCGAGTTCCTAAGGCTGGTGCTTTTGAATAACGAAGTACTTTTTTGCACCTTCCCTGTGGCTGGTGATCATTTGTGTCATCCTCTACTTTCCTTAGACTGTGTGCCACTGTAGAGAATGACACGGGGACAAAGTTTGTCTCCGTCCCCGCCCCATCCCAGCAAGGTTCTGTCTCCGTCCTCACCCCATCCTCGCAGGTTCTGTCTCCATCCCCGCCCCTTCCCCGCGGGCTCTGTCCTCATCTGCAGAAGCCTCGAACACTTATGATTTTATATTTCAATCTTTTTATTAAAATATAAAACGGAACAATATGCTGTGCAACTGTTGTATATAAATTACAAATAGAGAACAATAATAACAATGAGCAGCTATAATAACCCTCCTTCCCACCACCACCCTCTACCCTTCCAACCCCAACAATAGGTGATTTCTACTACACCAAGGAATCCTAATTCACACTGTTAAAATGTCCAGGGGTATAAAATACAACCCGGTCTATTAGCCCTAGAGGGAAAAATATGCCCTATAAAGCACTGTTATGGTTTTTTAATCTGCGGATAAATAAGAAATCGTCAACAATCTCAGGATTCAATCTAGCTCTCTTGTCTTCCACACTCCTTCCTGGAATAGAAGTTGTCTTCTTAGAAGATGTGCTGGTAGCAGGATGTACAGGATCCCCCATGCAAATTTTGCTAGTTGTGGCCAGTATGTTTGCTTGTTTTTCCAAAAAATCAAAATATCTTTGTAGGCATCACTTAAACATAAATAACAGTCCAGTTCATTAACAGGCTTCAAAGTAGAAAATGACACAGGGACAAAGTTTGTCCCCTGTCCCCATCCCCGCCCCCGCGGGATCTGTCCCTGCGAGCTCTGTCCCCGTCCCCGTGGTTACTGCAGTTCCCCATCCCCGTGTCATTCTCTATGCCACGTACATAGAGGACTTCCTGTTTCCATTGTGGACTTAGAAAGAATAGGTGCACATTTAGGGCCACTTTTACCAAGCTGCAGCAAAAGGGAGCCGGCGCAAAAAGGCCGCTGGTAAAAGGGAAGTTTCGCCTTCTTGCAGGAAATGGCCATACTACAAGTAATGCACTTGCCACGCAGCCAATTCAGGGGGGAGCCCTTATCGTCACCCATTGAGGTGGCAGTAAGGGCTCCTGCATTAACCCGGCGGTAACCGGGCAGCGCATCCACTGCCCGATTACCACCGGGTACACTCCGGCGCTACAAAAATAGATTTTTCTAGTGCCAGAAATGACGGCGCGCTAGGGGTGGGCTGCTGCAGTAGCCCGGAGGTACTTCCTGTATAGCGAGCGGTAAGTCCACATTGGGCTTACCGCCGCTTAGTAAAAGGAGCCCTTAATAAAGTTCTTCTACTTCACAAGCTAGATAAAATGTATCTCTTGCAATAAAGAGTCTGACCTTGTATATATAGCACACCAAATTATTTTTTTTTTATTTTTTGCGGACCTCAGTATGGGTATCAAATGGCTGATAAACTTTAATGCCGTATGCGAGCACCCAAAATCATCACTGGTCCTTATATGTTACTTTTTCAATGATTTCATGTCATTATTCATAGTTCTCTAGTTTGGAAAATGCTTCTGTCTTTAAAGTCTACTATATTTAAATAATAGCTATTGGTTTATAATAGTCAACTTAGCTTTATAATGAAGTCAGCTGTGAAGGGTTCTTCCATCCAATATGCAACATGTTTTGCCGACTAGCGGCTGTTTCAAGGACGTACCTCCCCCCCCCCCCCAAGTTAACTGCCTGCCATACATGCCGACAAAAATCTTCACTGTCGTCAAGATCTTATAAAGCATTAGCTATTATTTAAATATTACTACTACTACTACTATTTAGCATTTATATAGTAGACTTTAAATACGGAAGCATTTTCCAAACAGGAGAACTATGACTAACAGCATGAAATCATAAAAAAATTAATATATAAGGACCAGTGACGATTTTGGGTGCTCAAATATGGCATTAAAGTTTATCAGCTGTTTGATCCCCACATACTGAGGTCTGCAAAAAATTTAAAAAATGAATTTGTTGTGCTATAAATACAGGCTCAGACTCTTTATTGCAAGTGATACGTTTCATATAGCTTGTGAAGTGGAAGTACATTCTGCTGATTATTGTGATTAAAATTTAATAAAGTATGCATACAAGTGTCAACCCAGGCCCCACCCCACCTATTCTCCACTCCAAGAATACCTACAGGTGTATTGATAAAAGCATTCACATATACCCTTGGACAATTGTACAAGCACCTGCTTGAGCATGCAAAATGTCCTACGTGTTCACGTTTCTACAAAATTACCCCTATGTTACCTTCTCTTTGAGAGATGCTAAACGCTTTCCAGCCTGCAAACATTTAAACTGGAAAGAGAGCACGGAACAGGAATGGAGAAACAGGTGCTTCAGTGTGAACTTCTGGCCATGGAAATAAGCAAGACAAATGTTTGACATTCGTTAAAGTAAAAGGAGCCCTGAGATGCAGTAGCTGGATTGATTTTTTGCCTCTGGGCCATCTTGTTGAAGTGTTTCATATAAATGTTACTTATGTATGTCTCTAACTGATTACTTCCTAGACCCGAGATGAGTCTGACTAGCATTCTAAGCCCTGCTGACATTGCTGCTGCTCTCAGAGAGTGTCAAGGTAAAGACATAAAGAAAGAGTTTCATATATAGTAAATGACCTGACACATGGTAGCTTGCCTTCATTCTTATGACACGTCAACGAAAGCATGGGAAAGGATTTGGTTATCATACATACTACGGCTTCCCCAGAAAAAAGAGGGAGAAGTAACCTTGGGGTCATCTTCGACTCCTCCCTCTCCTTCTCTGCACATATTCAGCAGACTGCTAAAACCTGTCGTTTCTTTCTCTATAATATCACCAAAATTCACCCTTTCCTTTCTGAGCACACTACCAGAACCCTCATCCACACTCTTATCACCTCTCGCTTAGACTATTGCAACTTGCTTCTCACAGGTCTCCCACTTAGCCATCTCTCTCCTCTTCAATCTGTTCAAAATTTTACTGCACGACTAATATTCCGCCAGGGTCGTTACGCTCATATTAGCCCTCTCCTCAAGTCACTTCACTGGCTTCCTATCCGTTTCCGCATACAGTTCAAACTCCTCTTATTGACCTATAAGTGCATTCACTCTGCTGCTCCTCAGTACCTCTCCTCTCTCATCTCTCCCTACACTCCTCCCCGAGAACTCCGTTCACTGGCTAAATCTCTCTTATCTGCACCCTTCTCCTCCACTGCTAACTCCAGACTCCGTTCCTTTTATCTTGCTGCACCATATGCCTGGAATAGACTTCCTGAGCCGGTATGTCAAGCTCCATCTCTGGCCATCTTCAAATCTAAGCTAAAAGCCCACCTTTTTGATGCCGCTTTTAACTCCTAACCCTTATTCACTTGTTCAGAACCCTTATTTTATCATCCTCACTTTAATATTCCCTTATCTCTTGTTTGTCTGTCCTAATTAGATTGTAAGCTCTGTCGAGCAGGGACCAGGGCCGCCAAGAGACTAGGCCGGGCCTGGGGCAAGGCCGCCCCACCTCCGCCCCCGCTGCTCCCCCTGCCGCTGTCGCCCCCATCGCTGCAGTCCGCGGTCTCACCTGCCTGCCTCCATCGATCCAGGCCCCCTGCATTCAATGCGGCAGTCGCAGATCGCCTCTCTTCTGGCCTTCCCTCCCTGTGCCCCGCCCTCATCTGATGTAACTTCCGTTTTCTGCGAGGGCGGGACACAGGGAGGGAAGGCCCGAAGGGAGGTGATCTGTGACTGCCGCTTCAAATGCAGGGGGCTCAGAGCCAAGGAGGCAGGCAGGTGAGTCCGGGGACTACAGCGCTGGCAGCCTGACCCCGGCGCCGGGCCCCCCTTGGAGGTCCAGGCCTGGGGAATTTTGCCACCCCTGCCCCCCCCCCCTCTTGGCGACCCTGGCAGGGACTATCTCTTCATGTTCAAGTGTACAGCGCTGCATACATCTAGTAGCGCATTAGAAATGATAAGTAGTAGTAATAGTAAATACATCTGGAGCTGTTGCTTTATGGTGCTTGAAGACTGTCGCTGTGTATGTCTGTTGCAACAGTTTGACAATAAAATGTTATTTACTACTACTACTTATCACCAGATTTTCAGGATATGTCAAGAAATAGGAGGAACTTGACAGGATACTTTTGGGGCGATTCTTGTGTAGGCAGTGAACAGGGCATTGGCACAGGGTACTGGCCATAAAGGGCACCAAAGTCCCCAGTCATTAAGATCACTGCCAGAGGCTCACCTTGTGCAATAGTTAAGCATTTCTTCCCCTCCCCTCCCAGTGGATTCAGCATCTCCAGTTCCTCTCTCTCCCCCTACACTCCAGCATTGCTCCCTCTCCTGCTCACCTGCAAACCTGCCCGCAGCAGCAATATAAAAAGAGGCAGCCTCCAGCCAGCCCATTGGTGTTCCCTCAACCAGCATCCCGCCCATAGGAAATTGCATCAGGAGAGGCAGGACCAAAAGAGGGAACAGACAGGCGCTGGTTGGAGGCTTCCTCTTTTCACCTTGCTGCTTCCAACCACTGAGGGGGAGAAAGGGAGTGAACTACAAGAAGAGGGGTTCCGAAGCAGATGGAAGGGGGTGGGGTGCTGCCAATCCAGGGGGGCAGAAAAGAGGGCAGTGCACTGCCGATGTGGGGGGGGGGGGGCAGGGCGCTGAAGGAAGTTGGCTTAGGGTGCCAGAACTTCTTCTCATCTATTCAAATCAGAGGCATACTAAGAGATAAATTTTCAGCATTTATCAAGTTGATCCCTCCACTCCAATAAGTTTACTTAGGATCTAAGTTTTCCCCTGCTTTGTTTTATACAAACAATTTAATGATTTCAAGCAGATCCATTGAGCCACAGGGTCTCTCTACCACCAGCAAGTGCAGGGAAGCAGTCCCATTCAGTCATTTGACTTCTTTTCAGTAGGTTGCTCCCCACAGTGGTGGTTGGGAGGCGGGGATAGTGCTGGGCAGACTTATACAGTCTGTGCCCTGAAGAGCACAGGTACAAATCAAAGTAGGGTATACACAAAAAGTAGCACATATGAGTTATCTTGTTGGGCAGACTGGATGGACCGTGCAGGTCTATTTCTGCAGTCATCTACTATGTTACTATGTTACAGTGCTTGCACCAGATGTATGATGGGAACCTGCGTTGATTCTTCAGTCTCCATTGCTATGCCATGGGCCCAGACTCCTCTTCAGCTGGCAGTCCATAGTCTGTTATTGCGCTAGACATGGGGGAAGCCACTGCTTACCCTAGGATTGGTAGCATGGAATGTTGCTACTATTTGGGTTTCTGCCAAATACTTGTGACAATGTGCTGCGGCGGCTAAGAAGGCGAACAGAATGTTGAGCATTATTAGAAAAGAGATGGAAAACAAGCATGAGGATGTTATAATGCCATTATATCGCGCCATGGTGCGACCACACCTGGAGTATTGTGTTCAGTTCTGGTCGCCTCATCTCAAAAAAGATATAAAGGAATTGGAGAAGGTGCAGAGAATGACGACGATAATGATAAAAGGGATGGGACGACTACCTTATGAGGAGAGGTTAAGACGGCTAGGACACTTTAGCCTGAAGAAAAGGCGGCTGAGGGGTGATATGATAGAGGTCTACAAAATAATGAGTGGGGTAGAGCGGACAGATGTGAAGTGTTTGTTTACGCTTTCTAACAATAATAGAACCAGGGGACACAAGATGAAATTAGAATGTGGTAGGTTTAAATCAAATTGGAGAAAGTTTTTCTTTACTCAGCGTGTGGTTAGACTCTGGAACTCATTGCCAGAGAAGGTAGTGACGGCAGCTGGCCTTGCTGAGTTTAAAGGGGGTCTGGACAGATTCCTGAAGGAAAAGTCCATTGATCGTTATTAAATTTTGGGTTTTTGCCAGGTTCTTGGGGCCTGGATTGGCCGCTGTCAGAGACAGAGTGCTGGGCTTGATGGACCTTTGGTCTTTTCCCAGCGTGGCAGTGCTTATGTACTTATGTACCTGGATTGGCCACTGTTGGAAGCAGGATACTGGGATAGATGGGCCATTGGTCTTTATGGGATGGGAGCAGTGGAACAATGAACAGTGGAGTTCCTCAGGTGTCGGTGCTGGGGCCTATTCTGTTTAATACATTTGTGGGCGATATTGCTGAAGGGTTGGAAGGAAATGTGTGCCTTTTTGCGGATGACACGAAAATAGCCAATAGAGTGGATACCCTGGAGGGAGTAGAAACGATGAGAAGGGATCTCCGAATGTTAGAAGAATGGTCGAGGGTCTGGCAGTTAAAATTTAATAGTGTTCACTTCCGGGGTATGTACAGTCCTTCGGGTTTTTCATTCAACTTGATATACACAAACAAAACCCTGTTAACACAATATATGCGTGCGTTTCAATAGTGCAATGAACCTGATATCATCCCAATTTTGTTATATATTTTTTTGATATGCATTCAAGTAGTGCTCAGTGACTGGACAACCACCACTAGACTGACTTAGCAGCCTTTAAAGGTGTTATATTCATTAATACATCATAGCACTATTCCACCTCCCTACCTCTGATGTTATGGTATAGCTGCTGTGAATACTGTATATATTCCTCATCCACATGAAAAATTGTTCAACAAACCACTTATCTTATTGCTTGAAGTGGACGCAGCTGTAGCTAGCGGAGGTCCCAGTCACTTTAAAAACGTGCAGTGAAACATAAATATTAAAGGAGCCTTGAACCAGTTCTTAATTATCAGCTGCTCTTGGTGCCCTCATGCAAGCATGTTTCGCCATAGCGTCATCAGGGGAAAACCATTCTCAAACAAAGATCACAAATATAAAAATATGTCTCGAGCAGTACTTTTACTTGAAGCTATCGGTACAATCTCAATTCTTACAATATTCTTCATTGTTATCATCCAAATGATACATCATAATAATGTAGAGTGATGCACTTGGGGTGCGGAAACTCAAAGAGAGATACCGGATAGGAGGGGAGAGATTAGTAAGCTTGACTCAGGAGAGAGACCTTGGGGTGTTGGAGGATCTGAAGGTGAAGAAACAATGTGACAAGGCAACGGCCGTGGCCAGAAGGATGCCAGGCTGCGTAGAGAGGGGCATAACCAGCAGAAGAAAGGAGGTGTTGATGCTCCTCTACAAGTTGTTGGTGAGGCCCCGCTTGGAGTATTGTGTTCAGTTTTGGAGGCCGTATCTTGCTAAACATGTAAAAAGGCTGGAAGCGGTGCGATGAAAAGCTACAAAAATGGTATGGGATTTGCATTACAAAACATATGAGGAGAGACTTGCTGACCTGAACATGTATACCCTGGAGGAAAGGAGAAACAGGGGTGATATGATACAGACGTTCAAATATTTGAAAGGTATTAATCCGCAAACAAACCTTTTCCGGAGACGGGAAGGCGGTAGAACTAGAGGACATGAATTGAGGTTGAACGGGGGCAGACTCAGGACTAATATCAGGAAGTATTTTTTCACGGAGAGGGTGGTGGATATGTGGAATGCCCTCCTGCGGGAGGTGGTGGAGATGAAAACGGAAATGGAATTCAAACATGTGGGATAAACACAAAAGAGTCCTGGTTAGAAGGAATGGTTCTGTGGAATCTTATCAGAGATTGGGTGGCGACGCCGGTAATTAGAAACAAAACGGGAGCTGGGCAGACTTCTACGGTCTACGCCCTGATCATGACTGAATAGATAAGGGATGGGCTGGAGTTTAAATTTAAGGGGCTTTGATGTTAGCTTCAGAACTTAGTACAAGAACAGTACTGGGCAGACTTCTACGGTCTGTGCCCTGAGAAAGGCAAGGACAAATCAAACTCGGGTATACATATAAAGTATCGCATACCATGTAAAATGAGTTTATCTTGTTGTGCAGACTGGATGGACTGTACAGGTCTTTATCTGCCGTCATTTACTATGTTACCATAGAACCTCATCTGGCTTTTCAGTTTCCATTGCACAGCCACAGTCCTGGCCAAACTGACCAGATGACTACTGGAGGAATAAAGGCATGACCTTTCCCCCCTCCCCACTTAATCCCCCAGTAATCACTGACCCCTTCCCAGCCCCCCAAGAGTTGAAAATGACAGTACATACCAGGCATATGACAGCTGCAGATATAGAGTAGCCTAGTGGTCAGTGCAGAGGACTACAGAGAAGGGGACCCAGGCCCATATCCCACTCTAACTGGCACACTTGTGGTGGAAAGTGTGAGCAACTCAAAAAAACATAAAATCCGACTGAACCCACATATAGGTGACACCTGCAGGCATAAGGTCTATTGTAGTGGTGTACAGTCTGAGGCATATTTTCAAAGCACTTAGACTTACATCTTGATGTCTTTTGTTTTTACCAGCACCAGATTCCTTTAACCACAAAAAATTCTTCGAAACCTGTGGCTTAACGAAGAAGACAGCTTGCCAAGTAAAGGAGATCTTCGGAGTGCTGGATAACGATAGTAGTGGCTTCATTGAAAAGGAAGAGCTTTGGTAAATTACTGTTTGATAAAGTGTGGCTGCATAGATTTAAGCAACCAGATATTACGGTATATACATTTGTAAATAAATAAAGTGAACAGTAGCCGCATACCATAAAAAGACTCAGATGTCCTTTTACTACGGTGCACTGAAAAATGGCTTGCGGTAATGTAGGCACAGGTTTTGGGTGCATGCCAATCCATTTTTCAGCGCGCCTGTAAAAAAGGCCTTTTTAAAATTTTTGCCAAAAATGGACGCGAGGCAAAATGAAGATTGCTACATGTCCATTTTGGGTCTGAGACCTTACCACCAGCCATTGACCTAGCAGTAAAGTCTCACGCAGTAACCGGGCGGTAATGACCTACATGCGCCAAATACGCACGGCAGAAAATAAAAATGATTTTTGGGCCGTGTGTATCGGATGCATGCCAAAAATGAAATTACCACAAGAGCCACGCTGTAGCCGTGAGGTAACTCCATTTTGGCACACGTTGGACACGCGTAGAAGCTTATGTGGCTTAGTAAAAGAGCCCCTCTGTCTATCAGATTGATAATAGTATAAAGCCAGGGCTGGCGCTACCATTGGTCAAACTAGGTGATTGCCCAGAGTGCCAAATATTTTGGAGGGGGTGGCAGAAAGTGTTTGTTTGTTGTTACATTTGTAACCCGCGCTTTCCCACTCATGGCAGGCTCAATGTGGCTTACATGGGGCAATGGAGGGTTAAGTGACTTGCCCAGAGTCACAAGGAGCTGCCTGTGCCTGAAGTGGGAATTGAACTCAGTTCCTCAGGACCAAAGTCCACCACCCTAACCACTAGGCCACTCCTCCAAGCCCCCACAATGTAGTCTGAATGACCAGATGGGGAACTCTTCAGCATCTCCTCTTCAACCTCCTGCTCCTTCCACCCCCTCCCCCCCCTTCCCCATACAGGTTTCCCTTCCAATGGTGCTCCTGCCATCCTGCCAGCTCACCATTAACACTCTTGCACCACTATTGCATGTGCCTAGGAGCTGTGACAGCAACAATAGCCATAAAACAAAAAGGAAGCACAGCACAGGGCTTTTAAACCCATATGTGCTCTGAACACCCTGCTGCATCTCAGCTGGCGATAACAGGAAGTCTTCATCAGAAGGGGTGAGATGAAGCTGAATCCACTGTCCAAGAACTCTATTTCTCAACCATGTTAATTTGTTTGACATCTTTTCCTTCGATTTTATTCTGTCTCCTAACCCCCTGCCAAAAAAGGTACAGGGTTTTTTTTTTCCTTCAGTACTATTTAAAATCCAGAAATTCAATCATGTTCTTGTTTTTCAATCCTGCAGTTTTTTCCTTCAGCGCTTTGATCCCGGAGCCAGAGTTTTAACCAGCAGTGAAACCAAGACATTCCTATCAGCTGCTGATCATGATGGAGATGGTAAAATAGGAGTTGATGGTATGACAGTCTCTCGTTCTGTTCCTTCTTAAACAATCATCTGTATTTATCCTGTCTTTTTATACCCACTGCAAGTTTAACCAGCAAAGAAAACCTTCTTTAACAGCGATAAAGATAAAGGGGCCTTTTTACTAAGCCACGGCAAAAAGTGGCCTGCGGAAGTGCAAGCGCGTCTTTTGTGTACACCACGTCAGTTTTTACCGCATCCTGGAAAATGGCCCTTTTTTTAAGGGGCTGGAAAATGGACATGCGGCAAAATAAAAACCAGTGTATGTCCATTTACGGCCTGAGACGTTACAGCCACCCATTGACTTAGTGGTAAGGTGTCACGTGCTACCTGGGCAGTAGGCATGCAGCGTGCCCACTGCCATTTACCTATCATGTGTTTTCAGCACATGCCAAATTCAGAATTACCGCCCTGGGCACGTGTTAACCGGGCGGTAATGCTGATTTGGCACACGCTGGACGCGCATAGGCCCTCATGTGCCTTTGTAAAACGGCCCCTAAAAGAGGCTTCATGGAACACAGGCAGAGAAAAATTTTGAGGAAGAGGATTACTTTCTCCAGACATTTATACCACTGTGCTTGCCTCTGACATATTTACAGCTCAAAGAAAGGAACCTAAGCAAAAAGAACATGAAACAATTAGCATCATTGGTTCCTATAGTATTGAACTGAGATATAATAAGTGATGTCATTGTTGACATCACTGGAAACAAGATGGCTTTCTCTGTTACCTGAAATTTACAATCCAGCAGCATCAAATCTTGGAGGATGTACTTTTTTTCACAACTCTAAATCCTGTAGAACAGATTGTTCTCCTTCATGTTAAAGGAATAAAAACAGAATTTGTCTAGTTTTATGGGATAGAGTCTTATAGAAGTAGTCCAAAGAATTTCCTTTCACATTACTCACTTGTATTCAGAACGTCCTGTTGAAAGAGCGCTTGAATGCTTGTTTCTTTTGGCGTTTCAGAGTTTCAGGAGATGGTGCACTCTTAAAGGCTAAGAGACTCCAGAGCAAGAAAGGAGATCCACCAGACAGCTGGAGGAAAACATCTAGGACCTACAATATGGATGGCATCCAGCCTTTTACCCCTTAGCTATTAATGAATGTGTTATTTAACATATCTGTTGCTTCGGGAGGTACCAAGATGGAGATTTAGTAGTATGTAGGACTTCGACTGTAAGATATTTCTCAGGTACTGCACTTAAAAATGATTCAATAAAAAATGAGCTAAACTAGAAATGAGTGAAACCTTGCTATTTTTTTCTTTAAGCTTAGCTTCACCTATTAGTTAATGTTTATGTATTTTGACTTTTATATGGGATCCACTCAGGACTTTGTATGTCTTTTTATCCCCCATCTTTACCTCAGCAAATGCCTCTCTTTCTCTCTCTCTTCATACTCACTCTGCCTGGTATCTGTCTCTTTCTTTCTTCTTCTCCCTCTGTCCAGCATGGCATATCCCCAACCTCTTTCCCTGCAAACCCAGCAACATGAATCAGAATCTATAACTCCTGACTCCTCCCAGTTCTCTCTTCTGGTTCATAGTCTCCCTCCCATCAAGAACAGTTTCACCTTCAGACTGGCGTCAGCTTTAATTGTCATCTCACCGTGGGTTTATAATGCTGCAAGCTCATTGAAGCTCCACAGCAGACAGAATACAACTTCATCTGACTGCACAGGCTCTTACTGGAGCATCTTGACCTCAGTTTCATGCAGGCAAGTTCTGTGTCTGTATGCTGGGGATGAAAGTGTTCAGTTCACCCCACTCCTTTGCATTTCTGGATGGCAATAAAGGGAGAATGAAGACTGGAGCAGCCACAGCAGTGAGTTTCCTTGGAATCCACATGGGCCATTCAGGACATGGGAAGACAACTATTTTCCTTTCGTGGTTCTGTGGGCCGCCAGCTTCAGGGTTGGAGAGTAGTGGTTTAATGATGACCCTTGCAGTATGACACCTAGGATAGCCACCTAGTTCACCTTCATGTACTACTACTACTATTTAACATTTCTAAAGCGCTACTAGGGTTACGCAGCGCTGTACAATTTAACATAGAAGGACAGTCCCTGCTCTAAGAGCTTACAATCTAATGGACAAATGTACAGTCAGTCAAGTAGGGGCAGTCAAATTGGGGTAGTCTAGACTTCCTGAAAGGTATAAAGGTTAGGTGCCGAACGCAACATTGAAGAGGTGGGCTATGTAGTCCTAGCATTGCTTTGTATTATATAAATGTCAATAAAATGTGACTCAGAATTAGGAGGAAATGAAAATAAATAAGCAATTGTGAAGATTATAAGTACATAAGTACATTGGGGTATGGAAGTTTTAAAAAATGGGTTTCTGTACAGACATAAATGTGTAAGTAGTGGCTTTTCTAAAATTGCTACGTTTACATGTTACACAGTTTACATACGTAAATCTACTATTTACACATGCAAATACCATGCAAGATTTCTAAAATGACCTCCTAAGACTCAAAGGTTAGGTACCTAGTGCTGAAAATCAGTCCTTAGTTCAGTGGTTCCCAAACCTGGTCCTGGAGGCACCCCAACCACTCAGGTTTTCAGGATATCTACAATGAATATTTATGAAAGAAATTTGTATGCAGTGGAGGTAGTGCATGCAAAGCTATCTCATGAATATTTATTGTGGGTATCCTGAAAACCTGACTGGCTGGGGTGCCTCCAGGAACAAGTTTAGGAACCACTGGCTTAGTACCTTTTGACTCACCATTGCTCCACCCCCATCGCCACCCACTTTGAAGGATCCTAAATTTAGGATCAGTGAAACTAGGATCCTAATTTGGGCATTCAACCTTAGACGATTTTCAAAGATGCCAATTTAGACTTCAAGCTCCCAAAGTTGGGCCCTTAAATCCTTTTAAAAACATTCTATAAACATTTAGTTTATTGAATATTTTACAAGATACAAGAAGGAAAGAAGATGCCTTATTTCTAGCCTATTTTATATAGACACACAGGCACCATACAGGAGGAGATCCAAGGAAAAGAAGAGCAGAGGAACAATTCAGGTCCAAGGACTTTGAACTGTATATTCTACTTCTGTCTTTGTATTGTTGTGATCTGCTTTTGATGGACTATGCATACTTTATTTGTGAAAATCACCAATAAAGGTGTTTTTCATTTAACATGCCTACTGATGCCCACATGCCTTTTTGAGCTTTTTGTCTTATTCATTTTCCTCCAGCTTTGGCCTTCAGATTTGCTTTCTCCTGTCACTCAGCCAGGACCCTTTATACTGGATGGTGTGTTGGCCACTTCCCTTTTTTTCTTTCTACTAAAGGCCTCAGTCACCCCTAATACATTATTTTTGTATAGGATCCCTTTAGTCACCTCACCCCTAGTAAGAAGTATCAACTACATTTGTCTATTGATAACATATTAACATAGTACTCCACTTGCATTACCCACGGCAGATAGTGTATATCTATAATATAATTCTCTTACTCAAACACACTCACACTTAGTATAGACAATTTAACAATATGTAGCAACTTCTATAGAAATTAAAACTGCAGGTGCGGTGTTCAACTTTCTGCCTGTGAGTACAGTAACACAACACCTTGAAGTCTACAGACTTAACATTAGAGAATATTGCAGCTGAAATCTTATGCCCAGGATGTCATTATACAACATGACAATACTATTCAAACATACATATACACACTACCCCAATGGAGGGGCATACTTACTGTGCCTGGAAATAACACAAAGAATTTCTGTAACACAAAGCACCACTGTAAACTAAATAGCATCTTTATGAAAAATATTCAAAAAAGTTTTCAAAAATAAATTTGAGAACATTTGTGGGGGTTTTTTGATTATTAATGTTCAAATTTATTTTCATTTTTAGGAAAAGGTACCAGATAAACAGCTCAAAGGGACTTACCTGCATTTTTTTATAATGGTACAGTAAGGAGTTTTGCTGAGAAAGTGTTCAGAGCTTTCAAAAGCAGTGCAAAAATTGCCAACCAGAAAGCAAGCAGTTACTTCCCTTTGAAATATGCACAAAAGACACCTTTGTTTCATTACAGTTATTTAGTACCATAATAAATAAAATAACTGGGCCACTCAATTTGCCTGGTTGTTCTGTCTACACTGTCCTAGCTAAAGATACCTCTTTTCCTTCTTTGATCCCTTACCGTATAGAGGGTAATTCTATAAGGTTGCCTATAGAAACAGACTTAAAGATCTCAATGTGTATACTTTGGAAGAAAGGCAGGAAAGGGGAGATATGATAGAGATACATTTAAATACCTATGCAGCATAAATGCACAGGAGGCGAGTCTCAATTGAAAGGAAGCTCTGGAACGAGGGGACATAGGATGAAGGTGAAAGGGGATAGACTCAGAAGTAACCTGAGGAAATTCTTCTTCACAGAAAGGGTGGTGAATTCGTGGAAAGGCCTCCCAGTGGAAGTGGTGGCAGGGCCGCCGGAGGGGGGGCACAAAATTCCCCAGGCCCGGGCCTCCACGGGGGGCCTGGCACCGCAGTCCCCAGTCTCACCCACCTGTGACTCTGTCAACAGCCCCCCTCCATCCGCCAAGGGCTGGGCCCCTGCATTCAAATCACAGTGCCTCACCTCTGTGTGAAAGCGCAGCAGCAGATTGCCTCCCTTCAGGCCTTCCCTCCGTGTCCAGCCCTCGAGGAAACAGGAAGTTACATCAGACGAGGGCCGGACGGACACAGGGAGGGAAGGCCCAAAGCACGGTTGCCAGGTGGGCGGTTTTCCCACCCAATTGGGCAGTTTTCCGCAACCCGCTGCGGGAAATTTTTGTCCGCTGCAGGTTGCGGTTTTTCGGTCTATTTTTTTTGTTTTTCCGCTGTTTTTTGTGCGGTTTTTCAGGCCGCAGGGGCGGGGCTAATGACGTTTTGGGCGGGGTTTGATGACATTTTGGGCGGGGCTGACCGAGGAGGCGGGGTTGATGACGGCGGGGGTGTGAACTTTTTGGGTGGGTTTGGAGACTGGGTAACTGGCAACACTGGCTCAAAGGGAGGCGATCTGCTGCTGCGCTTTCACACAGAAGGGAGGCACTGTGACTTGAATGCAGGAGGCCCAGCCCAGTGGCAGACAGGGGGAGAGGTCAACGGGGCCGGGGGTCGGCGGGTGAAGACTGGGGACTGCGGCGGCCTTGTCCTGGCTGGGCACGGCCCAGTTTCTCGACAGCCCTGAGTGGTGGAGACGAAAACAGTATCTAAATTCAAGAGAGCTTGGGACAAGTACATAGGATCTCTAAGGAAGTGACAGGGAGAGTAGATGGCATGAATGGGCAGACTGGATAGGCCACATACCTATGGAACTTTGGAAGGCTAAGTGCTTTGAAAATATGCCTTGTGGTCATTATCTGCCTACATTTTTCTCTGTTTCTATGTAAAGAAGTACAAAAAAGCTGAGCACTAAGCTACCCGACTATTCAAAAGAGCATCGCTCGAGTCTCGACCGTTCTCAAATCTCAACTTCTTCTCGCTCTCCGCCTCTCTATAGCATCATAATCCCGCGCCCAGTTCTGGGGCGGCGCGATACAGTGACGTCAGCTTCACCCTTGCTTGGGGAATCCCGGCAGTTGCAGGGGTTGACGGCTTTGTGGTTGCAGGTGGAGGAGGTGCCGGGGTCATGCTAGGGTCGTAAGGCCTTTGAGTTTCTCCTGGAGTCCTAGGATGGCGACAGCGACGCAGGAGAAACAGTCCGCCCCTTCTCTCTTGCGCTTCTTTATCTACAACCCTAAATTTGGCCCGCGAGAAGGAGAGGTAGGTGTCAGCTCCATCCCTTGGGATGTCAGTGCTAGTTTTGCTTCCGTGTCACTTGAGGCAAAGCACTTATGCACTGAAACATCAGTTGTTGAGTATTTGCTCTGTCCTGATAATTGATGACAAGAGAAAAGGGGTTTTAGAATCGAGCTTGCGCCTTTTTCAGTAATAAATAGCGACTTACATTCAGGTACAGTCGTTGTCTTCCTGTAAGTTTATACCTGAGACCGTGGAGGGCTAAATGACTTGTCCAGGGGTCACAAGAAGTGGCAGTGGGATTTGCACCCTGGTAGCCCACTGCTGTAGCCATTAGGATGCTCCAGAATGCCTGCTTTAGTAGGTTGTAAAGGATGTGCTGCAGCATCTCTCCTTTCGCGGTTTTTGTTGTTTTTATTTGTTGTGGCACATTTGTAATAATTCATTTTTTTTTCTTTTAATGTTTCTCATTAGGAAGAAAAAAAGATTCTTTTCTATCACCCAAATGAGGTAGAAAAGAATGAAAAAATTAGAAATGTCGGCTTGTGTGAAGCAATAGTACAGTTCACAAGGTAGTAAGATGAAACTTTTTTCCATATATTATAAAACAGCTCACTTATATTATACCCTTAAATAATCATTTTTTTTTCTTACACTTTTCCAGGACCTTTAGTCCTTCAAATCCTGCAAAATCCTTACATACGCTGAAAAACAGACAGTTTTTTCATGAACCAGAAGAGAACTTTTGGATGATCATGGTACTTGTTTGTCTAATGTGTCTTGCTGTTGAAGTAGTTTGCGTTTCATTAGAGGCGGAACCATTCCGTTTCTGCGTGATAAACTCAGGGCTCGGGTCTTTTGCCCAGCCCCAGGACCCTGCCCTACCAGGTGGGACACCTAGCTTTTGATCTGTTTCAAAATCCTTCACCACAGAGTCGGAAATATTGATGGAGCAGATGACAGAAGCAGGAGCAGCATTGCAAGTGGTAGTGTTGCTCTCTGCTTCAGTTCAGTGAAAGTGAGGTGTGTGCAGAAAGCTGCATGGAAGGACATCATAGTAAGAAAGAGAGGGGGAGGATTTAATGTCAAAAATCATTACAGCTACTATAGCCAATGTTTTCACAGCTTTCATCCAGTTTTTCTTAAAATGCTACAGAGGATTGAACAGCGGAGTATTGTGCAGTATTTAATGGTCTGATGTTTTAGGTTGTTCGGAACCCTACAATAGAAAAACCTAGCAAGGATGGAAGATCTGTAATAGAGTATCAAGAGGAGGAGCTACTGGTAAGAAACACGCTTATCTGCTTAGGAGTTTTTAATGTGATTACGAAGAAATGCTCAGCCTCTATTCCAAGTAACAGGTCTCCATTCCCCCCCTACAACGAGGCTCGAGCTAATTGGGTCCCCCTGCATTCATTTTAGGGATGTCCAGATCAAAATTTTTATACTTGTTTGAACAGGTGCACCTTCAGCCAGGCCATGAAATGAGTAGGGAAGGTTGCCAGGAGGTGCTAGATTTATCAGCTACATGGATTCTTAAAGTACTAACTGATATTTAAGGGCAAGATTGAAACATTTTAAAATCGAGCACAGGGTATTATTGGAGTTTCCAACTATACTTGATGCCAAAGTCGAAAGATTTAGATCAAGAATGTTTTCAGTTACAACACTTATATGGTGGAATAATTAATCTTAGGAAATGAAGCTGGTGTCTGATGTTAAAATTTAAAAAAAAAACTGCTGAAAATGTGACTGTTAAAAATGTAGTGGCTCGGTAGAGTGCAGGTGGTTGTTTTCTTAAGAGACATATTTGATGTACACAAGATATGTGTCATGTTTTTTTTATTTGGAGTTATAAATTTGATTTTATGTGATTTTTATTTTTTTTGTATTTGTGAGTTCAGGTAAGCTGCTTTAAGGGGTCCTTTTACAAAGCAGTGGTAGTAACTGGCCTTAGCGCACCCTTACATGAATTATTCCCATCGCTGAGGCCATTTTTACCGAGGTCATAAAAAACTCTAGTTTTCTATTTATTTCATTAATGGCCATGCACTTGTTGCTACTAGCACATGGCCATTTAAAAAAATTACCATAGGAACCTATATTTGCAAAATATCTCTCATAAAGCAAGAAGTGCCGTACTCAATAAGCTAGGAATGCCCTAGTTCAAGGGGAACCAAGAGGACATACGCTCCTTGGGGAAGTTGGGTTAAAGGTAGCTGATAAATTACGGAAGAACTTGCTACCATGAAGTATGAAGCTCAAAGTTAAGAGGATATAGGGGGGGTGGTTAGGTGGGGGGTAAATGTTAAAAAAGTGATGATACAGATGCGATGTAAGTTAATGTACCAGAAATGTCAGTATGATCACAGAACGTTTGCTCTTATATTTGAATCATTTTATTGATGATTAGCAAAGACATAAGTTAGACAGTTCCCTTCTGAATCAATACGTAACACCAACGTGGCAAACTATATGGAAAACATCCTTACTTTGTCGTCATGAATTTTAATTTCCCCCCCCCCCTCCCTCCCCCCCCTTGTCCCTTCCCCCTTCCCCCCCCCTTTTCCCTTTGTGGGCAGTCTGCTCATAAGACCTCCATTTAGGCTTAATGCTTATATTCCGCTTAAGAGCCCCTAATACTGTAGTACCATAGAACAACACTTTAAATTAACCTGTCCGAAACTATAAACTTCAAACTCTTTCCCAGTTTAGCCCTCTTGAGAGCCTTCTCTTGCACCACCCTCCCACGTTTGCTCTTAATAATTCTGTTTTGAATGTCTGTTCATCAATAAAAATCGTTTATAAAATAAAGAGTAAAGAAACTAACCCCCATGCACCAGGAAAAAAAAAATTACCACAGGAGCACTTACCGCCACCTATTGTGATTAGCAAGTGTAATGTAGATGCGTTAACTGGTTAGCACAGGAACACTCACTCTCTGCCCCTGTCACACCCCTAAAAAAATTACAGAAAAATATTTAGCACGTTATATATGTTCCACGTTAGGCCATTTTTGCGGTGTTAGTTTCCAATTTTCTAAGTTTTATTTTAATTTACTACCCTGCCTTTTGGCAGCCTTTCAGGGTGGTTTACAATCTAAAATTCATAAATAGAAAGCATTGATGGAGCCAATGACAGGACAAGACCGCAAAAGGGCAGGGGGAGAAATCCATTAATGATAGTGCCGGGGAGAGGGGACAGAACAAAATGGAGGGTTGGCTAATATATTCCAGTGGATGCTTGAAAAGAAGAACCAGTGAGAAAACCATATGCATCTTTAGACAGATGTGTTTTTTTAATATCTGTCTTGAATTTAGTCGGTGAAGTTTCCAGTCTTAACGAAGGTGGGAGATCATTCCATGAACGGGGGGCTTGGATGGAGAAGATAACGTGTCTAGTGTGTTCGAGGGTAAGAACACGATAGCTGGAAACTACTGGTTGATTTTTGAGCAGACCTAAGCGATCTAGGAGGGCAATACAGAATTATGTGTGAGGGGAGATATAGAGGTTCTCCTGAATTTAAAAGTAGGAGGAGTTTATATGTGATGCGATGAGTGACCGGTAACAAGTGAGCCTCTTTCAAATGATGTGTAATATAGTTGTATTTTCTACTATTTGTTTTTAGACGAATAGCAGTTTTGTGAATGATCTGGAGTTATTTAATGCCTTTCATTCTAAGTCCTTGGTAGAGAGAATTGCAATTGAGGCACATTAGTGCCTAATGCAGCTTTGTAAAAGGGCCCCTGAATGAGCAGTATAGTTTGTAATGTGGTGTAAAAATTTAATAAAGATAAAACTATAAGTAATATTTCATAAAATGCAAGACAATAAGTATTCCATTTTCATTTTATTGCAGGATAAAGTGTATAGTTCAGTGTTGCAGCAGTGCTACTGCATGTATAAGGTAATGTTAACTGCATCTGTTAGAATTTATAACTTGTTTTACAGGGAATCACTGGCAGTGTTTTTGATTTGTCTCTTTAAAATAGCTAATATTGGCTAATATTGCCAGTGTTGCCTTAAGTTCATCATTGATGCCACATAAGTACATAAGTATTGCCATACTGGGAAAGACCAAAGGTCCTTCGAGCCCAGCATCCTGTTTCCAACAGTGGCCAATCCAGGTCACAAATACCCAGCAAGATCCCAAAAATGTGCAAAACATTTTATACTGCTTATCCCAGAAATAGTGGATTTTCCCCAAGTCCATTTAATAACGGTCTATGGACTTTTAGGAAGCCGTCCAAACCTTTTTTTTTTTTTAAACTCCGCTAAGCTAACCGCCTTTTCCACATTCTCTGGCAACGAATTCCAGAGTTTAATTACACGTTGAGTGAAGAAACATTGTCTCCGATTCGTTTTAAATTTACTACACTGTAGCTTCATCGCATGCCCCCTAGTCCTAGTATTTTTGGAAAGCGTGAACAGACGCTTCACATCTACTCGTTCAACTCCACTCATTATTTTATAGACCTCTATCATATCTCCCCTCAGCCACCTTTTCTCCAAGCTGAAGAGCCCTAGCCGCTTCAGCCTTTCCTCATAGGGAAGTTGTCCCATCCCCTTTATCATTTTCGTCGCCCTTCTCTGCATCTTTTCTAATTCCATGATATCTTTTTTGAGATGTGGCGACCAGAATTGAACACAATATTCGAGGTGCGATCGCACCATGGAGCGATACAAAGGCATTATAACATCCTCATTTTTGTTTTCCATTCCTTTCCTAATAATACCTAACATTCTATTTGCTTTCTTAGCCGCAGAAGGTTTCAACTATACTGAGCAGAAGGTTTCCACTGGATAGGCTAATCAGCAGGGCACTTATAACTATCCCCCAACCCCACAGACTGAGCATATCATTGAAAGGACTTGTTTGGCTGATATCCAGGAAGCAGGGGAATTGAGATTGCTGTCATGTCTGTTTTTTTAGGAGAGCATCAACTGTTTATACTTCATGCATTCAGTTCAGGTAGCAGTGCCTCCTTGTAAAGAATTAAATTTAGAAGGCCAAGGAAAAAGGATTAGGAAATTAGTTTTGTTTCCCTGCTCCATTTCTTGAAAACATCATCCAGGTAGTGAATTAACTGGGGGTACAACTCTTCCTCAGTCATTCATCAGGCTGTGCTTGGTAGGAAGCATTTGACGCTGCACTGAATCAGTGAGTCGACTTCACTCATGCAAGAGATTGAGAAACTGAATGGGGTAGGAGGTAGCAGCCCATTATTTGATCAGGACCCACTTAGCTCACTAAACTGGAGCCTTCTGCTCAGATTTTGGTGCAATTAGATTTCACTGCTGTTGCTAAGAATTACACTGATTCTTGTGTTATGAGGTATTGTCACGAAATGCCTAGCCACCTGCCTGGGGTTACCCCGTGGCCACTTAGAGGGTCGATCCCCAGCACAGCTGAGGTCTATCTGCACCTGCCGCTTGTGCTTTACACTATCACCCTTCTCCCACCGACTGGATCACAACCGCCTCAAGTATAACTGGAAGAAACATGATCAAACTTGGATTTATCAAAGATCAATCTTGCTGCAGAGTTTTGGACTAGCTGAAGTTTAGCAATATATAATTCGCTGCCTCGTCCAAATATAAAGAGTTACCATAGTCCAGAAATGCTAAAATAGTCAGTTGGGCTGATCTTGTAAGAAGTATGAACGCAACAGACAAAGTTGTTTAAGTTTAAAATAGGCTTTCCTTACCACATTATTAATCTGAGATTCCATTGACATGGAAGAATCCAAAATCATGCCCAGGACTCAGGACTCCCCCCCCCCCCCCCCCCACACACACACTTTTAACATATTCCCTCCTTCCATAACAACAGATTGAGGAATATTAAAATGACAACAAATGATGCTGGTATTAACATTATCTGCTTTCCTCTCCAGCTTTTTAATGGAACATTTCTAAAGACAATGGAGGATGGAGGTGTAGCAGTTCTGAAAGAGAGGCTGGAGAAATTCTTCCACCGAGTAAGAAACTTTCATTTCTCTTAACAATGACTGCGTTTTCTATGAGTCTTTGGTATGTGCCAAATGCACTAGAGAGCACAATCTCTCTTCTCACTCCTTGATAGAGAACATCTGTAACCTTCATTCATTGTGTGTAGGTATGTTTCACACTCAAGAGAGTCTTGTCTGTTGTCAAGGCTAGGTCTGTCATTCTTGTCTACTCATCTGTCCCTAGGTTTGCATATTTTTGGTACATGTGCACGGCCAGGGCCAGACATCTAGGAACTGCAGTGTTACAGCTTCAAGTCTAGTGAGGAGGGGAAGGGTGACTGAGAGGAGAAGGAAAGAAGAGGCCGATTGATACTCAAGCGCACACCCCCTCCTGCACTAATAGTCAAATTCTTCCCTCCCACCCCATGCTTATATCCACACACCCCCATCCCCCCTGCACTAATATTCAAATTGTTCCCTCCCACCCCATGCTCATATCCAAGCCGCACTCCCTTACATTGTTCCCACCCACTCATTGAAATGCATCTTTGTACAGTGCTTAGAGAGCATTTATTGTCATCTTGTGAGTGTTTTGTTACAGCTGCTGTTAGTCGTTCTTGTGGTCCCGAGAGCTCTGTCTTGCCCTTGGCACATACACACACAGGTGGTCTGTGGTGAACACAAGAAAGGCTTTTTGCCACTTGCAGCAGAGGAGGAATGAAAATTGCTAGGGGCTAGCTTCCCTTAGGAACATTACCTTGTAATTCCTTCAGTTTATTGGTTTACACTTGAATCAGCAAGGCATAGTGCTTTTTACTGCATCAGATCAACACTTTGGAATGATCTCTCTTTGTCCCTCCGGGCAGACTCCTTAGAATACTTTGAAGATGCGTGTCTTCTCCCAGGCCTTCCAGGGATGGCATGTTAATTGTGGCTGGTTGGTGTTCCAAGTGCACTCCTCTCTTCCCTTATCTCTTAACTTACACTCTTGAGTTCCTTTGTCCTCTTTATTCTGTAGTTCTTTTCTGTTTTGATTTGTAAACCACTTAGAAAGGTGGAGTTTGTGTGTATAATAAATACATTAGGTTTCAAGTTATAGAATGAAGGCAAATTAGTTTGTTCCGAGGGAATGGATCCTCAGAAGCTTAGCTGAGATTAGGTGGCAGAGCCGGTGGTGGGAGGCGGGGCTGGTGGTTGGGAGGCGAGGATATTGCTGGGCAGACATAAACGGTCTGTGCCAGAGCCAGTGGTTGGGAGGCGGGGCTGGTGGTTGGGGGGCGGGGATAGTGCTGGGCAAAAAGTAGCACATATGAGTTTATCTTGTTGTGCAGACTGGATGGACCGTGCAGGTCTTTTTCTGCCATCTTCTACTATGTTATGTTACTATGTTATGAATCCAAAAAGAAATGCCTCATTCTCATTAAAATGTCTTTATAGTCTAAGCGTATTATGTAGTATACTGCTTCTCAACTCTCTAGCCAGTGGTATTTTCAGGATTACCACAGTGGATATGCATGAGAGAAATTTGCATATATGAGGCTCATTGTATGCAAATATACCTCATGCATATTCATTGTGGTAATCCTGAAACCCTACTGGCTAGGTGTGCCTCCAAGAGAGGATTGAGAAGCACTGATGTATTTAGGGATATGTAGAGCCGTATTTTTAATATGCTGTCTGACTGTGGCTTGTTTTTAGGGCTTTATTTTTTTTTTTGGATCATCTTTAAATAATTGTAACTTTTTGTTCCATCAGTATTTGCAGACTCTCCATTTACAGTCATGTGACCTGTTGGACATTTTTGGAGGCATCAGCTTCTTCCCATTAGATAAAATGACATATCTGAAGATACAATCATTTATTAACAAAATGGAGGAAAGCCTCAATATTGTGAAATACACCACCTTTCTCTACAACGACCAGCTCATCTGGTAGGTGCCTGGGCTGCAATAAAAATCAAAATAACAATGACTATGGGGGCTCCTTTTCAAAAGAGAAAAACATCTCAAAAACGGCATTTGGATGTTTTTCTCCAAAAAATGTCCAAATCGTGAATTTCGAAACTCTGATTTGAGCATTTTTTCTCTGCAGTGTGTTGGATATTCCCAAAACTTGGAAAATTTTCTGCCATAATAGAACAAAACAAAAACACCCAGGGCTAAAAGTCACAAAAAGGTGTCCTAAGTGACGAGATGACCACTGGAGAGATTAAGGCATGACCCCTCCCCCACCCCACCCCAAAGATGTGAAAGAAACAATACATGCCAGCCTCTGACAGCTTCAGATGTTATGGCCAGTCCTATAAGCAAGCAGGTCCCTGGAGTAGCCTAGTGGTCGGTCCAGTGGGTGTGGAGTAGAGGACCAGGCCCATATCCCATTCTACCTGGTACACTTGTGGTAAGTGTGAGCCCACCAAAATCCTACTGTACCTACATATAGGTGACGCCTGGAGGCATAAGGGCTATTGTAGTGGTGTACAGTTTGGTACAGTGGGTTTTAAAGGGCTCACCATACAATATAAGGGAGTAACGGTGAGATGTGTACTTGGGACCTTTTACGTGACATCCACTGCAGCACCCCCCCTTGGGTCCCCCACTGCTTTGCTTGTATGTCTATGTGGCCAGTCTGCTAAGAATGCTGGCCCCTCCCCATACATCCCAATGGCTTGTTTTTGTGCGTTTTTCCCTTGGACTTTTTTTTTAATGGTCCTAAAAGATAGACACACTAAGCACAAATACATCTAGCAAATGGCCATTTTTGAAACAAAAAGTCAAAGGTTTTGTGGTAATTGCTGGGAGCAGGCCCAGCATATCCTTAGCAATTACTGCACTCATAACTGCACTAGCATGGATGCACTTAGCGCCTCCTATTGACGACATTCAAAAGTGATGATTAGCATGTAATCTTACAGTCCCCCCACTCCCACCTAACTTGATTTAAAACCCAGTAGACTCATTTAAATATAAATTGTCAGAATATTTTCTACTCTGCCACAAGCTTTAATTTTTTTTTCTTTGATGTCCTAGGAGTGGTTTAGAACAAGATGACATGAGAATTTTATACAAATATCTTACAACATCTCTGTTTCCAAGGCACATAGAGCCTGAGGTATAGTATAGATACAGATAAAAATGCTTTCACAGTATGCATTTGACTTTGAGCATTTAGTTTTATTTATTTATTTGTAGCATTTGTATCCCACATTTTCCCAACAATTTGCAGGCTCAATGTGGTTGCCATTTCCGGGTAAAAGAATTACAAATGGTAATGTGTTAAGTTGCATACATACATGGTAACATACATGTAACATAACATACGTGAGCAGATCATGGTCTAGATATATATCATGTGCATATATATGTTAAGGAAGAATAAATTATGGTAATACATGAACGTTCCTGAGTACGAAATTGGGTTGTATCATTCTTTAGGTCATCGACTATGGAGAGACCTTATTCCACATAGAGATTGAAGTGGTTATGCTTATTCATTAGTGGTAAGGAGGTTGATCAGTCAAGTGATAAGATTTCAATTATGTCTATGTCGTGTAAAGTCATATTTTTTGGTGTTTAAGATGGGTGTTTATGCATTCTTGAACAGATCTGTTTAATCTTATTATGTGACTCTTTGACATTCTATTTGAATACTTGACTGTAGCAAGGGCTTGCTATCATAGCTGATCTTGCTTGGACCCAATGGATTGCAGTACTTGTTTGAGTGTGTGATTAAAGGTGTATTTGGGGCCGGCCCAATGCCTCAGTGGCAACCCTGTTCTGTTTCTGTTCTTTAGGCTGGCAACATTTAGAGAAGTCAGGTGGGCACCAGTCGCAGCTCCTGGGACAGAGGAACTCTCAACCCGTCATTCAAGAGTATGCTAACCTTGGTCTTTACCTCTTTGTCTGAAGGCTAGAGAGGGAGGTGTAATTGGCAAAAATGCTGTGTTGTAGAGCTTTAAGTCTTAGTTGATATCTGTTCTGTTTGAGCTAGAAGCCTAAAGGAGTCAGGACACATAGGACAAATATTAAATTAAAAGTTGCATTAATTGACTTTTTATATTAAAATTTGCAGTTGGTGTATTTGGGGAACTCTCAAGAAGTAAACAGGAAATGAGCTGATGAATTATGTAGAAAAAGCAAAGCCAAAATGAATTCATTTTTTAATTATATGAGTAAAATGTGATTCTGACTGTTTAGGAAGATTCATAAAGATACTTGTTAAATTATTTTAAGTATGTATTCCAGTCATTTCCTTATATTATACTTAACTTTCATGACAGAAAATGTAGTTTTCTTACATCATGGGCAGAGGGTTATGCAGTTGGAGCAAGCCCGGTACATATTCCTGGACCAAGCTTTTATTTTCTGGGTTTGGTTGAGGATTGATTTGCCTCAGAGGTAGCATTCACAGCCCGTGGAGGGGGAGGGATTCTCAGCCACCACTTAACAGTACAAATTAATGACTGGATTAGGGCACACAAGTAGTATGCTCTCAAGGGAGCCACAGTCTGTTGTCCTTGACCAAGGACTGTTACTGCTATAGATTGAGATGGGAGGGGTAAAGGCATTGGAGAACATCTCCTACACCCCCCCCCCTCAGGTAGTTGAGTTTGAAGGTGATGTAGCCCAATAGAGACCTGTTTTGGCTGATTTAGGAAGTGGCCTAATGACTAACACAGTGGGCCGAGAACTATAGAAATCAAGGTTCATATCTCACTTCTGTTTCAGATATTCCTTGTATTCTTGGCAAGTACCCACTTAGATTGTATATATCTAGCAGCACTATAAAAACAATAAATATCTGGGATTTCAGTGGAGCAGGGGAAAGCTGTCTTTCCATGAAAGTAAAAAAGGAGGAGGTAATTGGATTTTCATGTGTTTATTTATTTATTTATTTTTTTACCCTGCAGTTTCCTCCTCCTTTGGGCTTCCAGATCAGTTGGAGCCAACTTCTAATGGTCTATGTCACTGTGGGTTTTATTTTTTTTAGATGGGTTGAGGTTTTACTAATTATGAACAAATACATGTGATGGCCATTATTATTAGCCTGTTGTCTTTTATTTAGTCTTGTGGTCTTGAACATTTGCATTTTGGTGACTTCCACTTCTATTTTGTTTGTCTGACTCCTTGTGAAATATTTCCTTCTTTTTTTCCCTATGGCTCTATGATCCTTGATTTGCAACTACCCAGATTTTCCCTCCTTCTTTTATAAACCTTCACCTTACCTCTCGTATTCTTCTTTGAGACGATGGCAAGACCTGACTTACACTTGTGAGCAATGGCAGGCTATGTCCAATAATAAATATTGAACTGGCAGCACACATTGCTGCTGGATAGAGCCTCGACAACACAGCTTATGTTCTGCTTAGCATAGTTCAATTTGTTTCTTTGTGGTTGCCCAACTGCCTTTTTTTTTTTTTTTGAAAGAGTATAGATCTATATTTTTTCCTTAGCATCTCCTAAGGATTAGTCCATGCTTGTGGGTTGTGCACATCTACCAGCAGGTGGAGATAGAGTAAATTAGAGCTTTGCCATATAACGTTGCTGTGCACCAGGTTCCATTCAGTATCTCTCTATCTCCAGCAGGTGGTAGGACCTTGCTGTTCAGCTCTGTCTCAGGTTCCTGTGGTGGGCTCCTGTTTCCTTTCTGAGGTTTCAGTTGAGCATCTGGAGCAAAAGCTTTATATATTGGCCTTTTGTGTGTAAACCTGATGGTGCCAGGTGCCCCCCGCCACCACCTATCTGCAGTTTCTCTTTTTAGAGAATTTATTTGGGGAATATTCTCTGCCAAGGAATTTTATTGCAGTGCTGTATGCCTGGCAACCAGAAATAATCTGTTTCTTCACTGTCGTGAATTATTCAGATTTTACTTGTAGTTGCAGAGTAAGTTAAATGCTATTCGCAGTGGGGGCCAGCGAACAGCATTAGGGAAGTGCACCATCTGTGTTAGGTCCTCTGAAAGTGCTTATTTAGTATTTTAGTAATCTTATGTTTCAATCATTTTTATTCAAAACTTAAGAAGAAAAGTTAACATCATCATGTATGAACTTCTGATATTTTCCCCCCATGTGGCTAAACTAACACATAGTACTTCTACCCCAACAAATAGAACTTAACCTTCCCCTCCCACCCCCCCCACCCTTTTTCCTTTGCTATGGCATCAAATGAACATAATAACGCAGGGTACAGGGCAATATTTAGAAGTTTAACAGTCTACTCCTGGCAGTTGGAGTCAGAGTATTCCAAAAGGGAGTCCAAGTGAGTTTCAGTAATCTTATATACCTTTCATTTAGAGGAATCAAGTCTCCTCAGTTTTTTGACAGAGGACAGTTAATTAAAAAAAAAAAAATCCTAAAAGTTTCTCTCACTTCATTTGTGGAAATTACTTTTTGTTACCAGAACTCTAGTGACAGCACAGGTATTCCCTCTTTCAGCACCTTTACAAAGGAATTTAGTATCGAGTCGAGCTTAGTGCTATTAGCTCCATATTTCTGTGAGAAGTTTTACATCTTGAGTTTTTCTGAGGCTGTTGGCACTGATTCCATTTATCTCCTGGTTTCCATGGTAACCATGGAACAGTGGAGACTTCAGTGCTGTCATATGTTCATGGAATTTTCTCCAGGTGCAGTGTTAAGAGTACTTTGAGAGGCAGATTAGCTTATTCCGGAAGGTGGCTGGCTTCCAGCCTGAAGGTCACAGGTTCAAGGCTGGTTGTGCATAATATTAGAAGCTGTGGAACTCAGTTTTATTTCAGATGGGGCATATTTTACTTCGCATTCTCATGTTGCTTGATTTGACAACCAGTTGTTTGCATGGTTGGGACAGCTAGCACTATGCTTACGGTGCTAAAGGTTAGCTGTGTTGGTTTTCCACATCAGTTCTGCTCTCTGATATTGCACACTGACAGTGGCCAAAACTATTGTATACCAGCTCCAGCCACCACTGTATTTAAACAGCACCACTAGCTGTATGCCATAGTGTCTGTAAATGCTTCTGTTGTACGTTTGCACCTTTTAATTGTATTGGACAGCTAGTGATAGTAAAGAACTACTTCAGCCACTGATAATGCACAATGGTACAAACATCCCACAAGTATGGACTAATCCTTTGGAGATGCTAAGAAATGAAAAATTTGAGGAAGTGACGTCACGGGAGCAATGGCAGCATAAATGCTGAGCTCCTGCCTGCCCATAGCAAAAATAGAAAGATTCCCTACCATAATCAAAAATTAAAAAACATCTATCGGAGGGGGCAAAGCCTCTTGACAGTGCAGGTAAAAGGAAATTGGCACCGATCCACTGCCAGTAGCGAACTGCGGAGTTTTGCCCCGGGCGCTACGGAGAGGTGGAGGAGCGACAGAGGGTGAGATATCCAGCGGCTCCGTGTTAAGCAGGCGAACAGAGCGCGGGAGAACAGACCCATCAACACGAGTGCAAAGCCTCTGACAGTGCAGGTAAAAGGAAATCGGCGCCGATCCACTGCCAGTAGCGAACTGAGAAGTTTTGCCCCGGGCGCTACGGAGAGGTGGAGGAGCGACGGAGGGAGAAATATCCATCGGCTCCGCTTTAAGCAGGCGAAAAGAGCACGGGAGAGCAGACCCATCAGCACGAGTGGAAAACAAAAATAAAATAGCAACAGGGGAGAAAACAGAAGCGATGGAGCCCAGCGCTACGACGCCAAGCCTCTCCCAATTCGCATATGCGGGAGCCACGAGGCAGAACAATATGGCGGCCAGTGGAGAGGAAATAGCAGCAAGCGGGGACCGAAAACGCAATCCCTCTACCGAAGATATGTTCCCGACGCCAGAGCAAATGAATCAAGAGGAGGAATCCCTCCCAGAACTAAGAACTTTGCTGAATGAAATTCGCACTGATTTAAAAGCTATGCGAGCTGACTTAGCTAAGATGGGGGCAGATCTCAGAAGTGAAATCAAAGAACTTGGGCACAGAGTGGAGGAAACAGAGACTAGACTGGAGGAACAGGGGGAGAACATGGGGGCCCTGGACCGGAGAGTTCAAGATATAGACATGGGGCAAGAAGCACTAGCTGACAAGATTGAAGATTTGGAGAATCGCAGCCGGCGGAACAACCTCCGATTTCGGGGGTTACCGGAGTCACCCACTTACCAAGAAACGGAAAAGGTGGTACAACAGATAGTATGTGCATTGGTGGCAACTTCCGAACAGCCCCTGGAGCCCGAGCAAGTGCTATTGGACAGAGCTCATAGAGCCCTTGGGGCCACAAGAAACAACCTTCCCAAAGATTTGATCGCCTGCTTCCGGGATTATAAGCTCAAGGAGCGAGTTCTCCAAGCAGCACGCCAAAAGCAAGATTTTAAATGGGACACATACAAAATCGAGATATATCAGGACCTGGCGGCGGCAACACTGAGGAGAAGAGCAGACCTGAAACCAGTCACCAGGAGATTAAGGGAGATGGGGCTTCAGTACAGATGGAGGCACCCATTTGCCCTGGTATTCTATAAAGATGGGAGACAACATCAGATAAAAACGCTAGCAGAAGCACGGGAGCTGCTGCCCGAAGATATTCCAGCAACAGCATCCACGGATGTGGAAACGAGGCGCTCTCAGACGAACATGAGAAATTATCCGAAGTGGCAGCGAGTAGGCCGAAAACGCCTGCAACGCCAGCAATCAGCTGGACGCCTCACTTGAACACAAATGCCAAGGGTAATGTCAAGGACTGACATATTCAGTGGTTGATATGGTTAGAGATAAAGCTCTGTTTGGGGGAGTATAGCATATAAGGGGAAATGGGGATTCTGGAAGATCAAACGGGGGGAGGGAGGCAAGTAGGTAAGGGGAAAGAGCAAAGGGAAATGTTAGAAATACATAAGGATTGGAAAGGGGGAATCTAAAATGATAATTTCTAATCAGAGATGGGCAAAGGGGATCACTTCCTCTCTACAAAGCACCGTTTTTATTTTGAGATGAAACGGGTGCTCTGGATTTGGGAAAGGAAGATGGGGGGGGGGGGGGGGGGAAGTTCAGAGGGGGGAACGGGGGGAAGATAAACCTTAGGGGTATATTACAAGAGGGGGGGGGGAGGGAAAAAAGGGAGACAGGATGTTATGATGTTACAGTATGGTGATAAATATGTTGAAGGTTTATTATTACAAGTTGTAAAATGTTTAAATGTATAACACTAAATGTAAGAGGCCTCAATACATCGCAGAAGCGTAGACAGGTGTTTAGAGAATTGACCCGACAAAAGTCGGATGTTGTGTTTCTCCAGGAGACCCACCTGAGAAGAAATCATGAACACCTGATGAAACATAAGAGATATCCCACTGTCCAATGTGCTTCCAATAGGGCGAATAAAAAAACGCAGGGAGTCTTGATAGCTTTGTCGGGATCCCTCCCATGGCAAGTACATACTACAGTGAAAGATAAAATGGGGCGATATATATTGATGACAGTGTCACTATATAATAAGCATTATACTCTAGTGTGCATGTATGCCCCTAACGTGGGGCAGAGAGAATTTTTAGATACAGTGGAAAAGGTGATACAGGAAAATATACAAGGAGAATTGTTGGTGGGAGGTGATCTTAATCTCACGATAGATCCTAAATTGGACAACTCAGGAGGGAGGGTAGAATATGCAAAAACAGATAGGAAAGCCCTCATAAGGTGGATGGCCCGATGGGACCTAGTAGACATATGGAGAGAGAGACACGGGACAGAGAGAGATTACTCCTTTTTCTCTCCCAAACATAATACCTATTCACGAATTGATTACTGGCTAGGAGGCAGAGGGATGAGAAATGATATCAAATTAGTGGAGATAGAACAATGTAGCTGGTCTGATCACTCAATGGTGCTATTGGAGGTGATGGGAGAGGGAGGGAAGACAAAGAAGAGAAGATGGCGCCTAAATGAAACACTTTTGATGGACCCACAGAGTGTCCTAGAAATAGAAAACAATATAAGAGAATACATACAGTTCAATGATACTATAGAGGTTAAACCGACAAGTTTATGGGAGGGCCTGAAAGTAGTTATTAGGGGCCAATGTATAGCGAAGCAAGCATATATCAATAAGAAAAAAGCGGAGGCAGAAACCAATTTACGGAAACAAATAACGAAACTAGAGAACATGCATAAGAAAGACCCAACAGATAGTAAAAAAACAGAAGAAATACGCCAACTTAAAGCTCAACTTAATGAAATACAACTGGCGGATATAGCCGGACAGTTAGAACAAGTACAGCAGGAGTACTATGAATTTGGAAATAAAACAAGCAGATTACTGGCTAATAAGCTTAAAAAGCAGGCACAGCGCAATTATATACAGGGCATACACAGCCCCTCAGGGGAGCTAATAACACAAGCAGAGGAAATGGCAGGGGTATTTTGGGATTTCTATAATCAGCTATATCAAGCAGAACAAGATACATCAAGGGAGGACATGGAACAATACGTGCGGGACCTGGAGATGATTAGAGTCACGGGAAGGGAGCAAGAAGCGCTGTCAAAGGCCATAACAATAGAAGAGATAGAAGAAGCAATAGCAGATTTGCCAAACAACAAATCCCCCGGGCCGGATGGCTTCCCTTCTAGATTTTATAAAAGGTTTGCAAAAATACTAGCCCCAGTACTACTGAAAGCTATTGCTGCCTTCGAGGAGGCACAGGAGCTGCCATACTCATGGAGGATGGCTGAAGTGACCATACTCCTAAAGCCAGGTAAAGACCCGCTACAGTGTGGCTCCTACCGGCCAATATCTCTCCTGAACACGGACTATAAGATTTTTACTAAAATAATGGCACGCCGCCTACAGGAGGTAATGCCACGATTAATACATGAAGACCAGACTGGCTTCATTAGGGGTCGTCAAACACATGATAATACTAGGACACTGTTACATATCATACAACAAATACAGGATGAAAAAACACCAACAATAATATTCTCAGTCGATGCTGAAAAGGCATTTGATCGTGTAAATTGGGAGTTTCTATTTACAGTAATACGTCAGATAGGTATAGAGGGACGATTTATGACATGGCTGCGCCTATTATACACGAAACCGATGGCGGTATTAAAGATAAATGGGACACATACTAACATACTAGAGCTGCACAGAGGAACAAGGCAAGGATGTGCAATTTCCCCATTATTATTCGCAATATCAATCGAACCACTAGCGAGGATAATACAGACACACAAAGATATAAGGGGAGTAGTACGGGGGCAAAGGGAACATAAAATAATGCTTTTTGCCGATGACGTTCTCCTGACATTAACCCATCCATCACAATCAATACAAGAGGTAATGGAGGTGATGACAAACTATGGAAGGGTCTCAGGATTTAAAATTAACATAAATAAATCAGAAATATTAAATCTCTCGGCATCACCTAGGGAAATACAAGAGATAACAGATAAGTTTCCGTTCACATGGGCAAATAAGTCAATTCGCTATCTAGGGATACAGATTACACCGGAAATAGGGGGATTATATCAAGCAAATTATCCCAAAAAAATCAAAGAACTGTTTGAGGAAGTGGACAGATGGGAAGGACTTACTATATCATGGCTGGGAAGAATCCATGCTATAAAAATGATACTCTTACCAAAGATATTATACCTGTTCATGGCCATCCCAATACCTATCCCACAAAAGTTCTTCCAACAACTAAATAGGAAAATGTTTGCCTACATCTGGAGGAAGCGACCCCCCAGGGTAAATAGGGATATGATGTTCCAGCTGCCCGTGGAAGGGGGAATGGGAGTACCAAATTTCCACCTATATTATCAGGCAGCCCAACTAAGAGTATTAGCGGAATGGACTCCTAGAAATAATAAAAAATGGCTACATTGGGAACGTTCATGGTTGAGTACCCGCTATATAGGAGATATACTTTGGAGGAAGGGGACTGAAATTATGTCTCTAGCTAAAAGGGTGCCGGTGGGGATTGGCCTCTTACTGGAGACATGGTTACGGATACGACGAAAAGTGTTTCCGGAGAGGAGATATTTTTTACAAATGGCTATATGTGGGGCTCCGGGGTTTCCGTTAGGAGAATCAGATAGTGTATATAAAAATTGGGCCCGTAAGGGATTATACATGTTAGGCCAGATATGGAACAATGGAGAAATTAAAAATTTTGAAGAATTAAAAGAGGAATATGAGTTGGAAGAAAGGGATATGGCATATTATCATAGCTTACGGAACTATATAAAAAGACGGGCAGGGGAAGAGCTGGAACTTACAGAAACAGGGTTAGAAAGGGCAATTAAGGGAGGAGGGGGCAAAGGGGGAGTGTCACGATTATATAAGGCACTATTAAAAATGTCCAGCCCTCAAGATCACTATATGAGAAGGTGGGAGGGGGCCTTACAACAAACCTTTACAAGAGAATGCTGGATGAGGGGACTTAGATATTTATTGAAGGCCTCTATCACTCAGTCAGTGGCTGAGAATGGTTATAAAATATGGTACTGGTGGTACTATACACCGGATAGACTGCAAAAAATATACCATAAGATATCACCGAACTGCTGGAGGGAATGTGGTAATAGAGGTACATTTATGCATATATGGTGGGAATGTCCCAAGATACAGGCATTTTGGACTCAAATTCGAGCAATGGTATACCAAATCACACAGATAGAATATCCAAATCAGGCGGAATACTGTCTTTTGCACTTCCGGCCGGGAAGATGTAAGATACACCAACATAAAATGGCTAGCCAGATTTTTGCAGCAGCCAAAATGACAGTGGCAAGGGCATGGAAACAGATAGAGGTACCACATATTCAAGTAGTAAAGCATAAACTTGATTATCTGCATCAGATGGCGAAACTGACCGCATTGAGAAAAGGCCAATTACATAGGTTTCAACAAATTTGGCAACCTTATGAACAGATGAAAGAAACATGTAAATCACCACATTAAGAAAGGGGAGGGGGGGAGGAAGGGGGGAAGGATTGTTAAGAGTTTATTTGCAAATATTGTTATAGAAGAAGAGATAAATATGTTACACATATGGTGAGCGTTGCAAATATGTGGAGATGTATTTAACATGTTAAAATATAATAAAGAAATTTAAAAAAAAAAAAAAGAAATGAAAAATTTGTTCTTACCTGATAATTTTCTTTCCTTTAGTCCCCTAGGACTAGTCCAGAGCCCACATTTCTCTTTTCCTTCTGTTTTGTTGGGTTATTTGTTGATTTTCTTTTTTCTTCGGCTCAAGATTAGTGTTTTGTTGTTCAAATTTTATAAAAATTTATTAAAGAGGCAGGAGTTTTAATTTTTTTCCATTAACTTTTTACTGCTGGGCTCTCCAGATACCAAATGGAACCTAAGTCACAGCAGCCTTATATGGTAAAGTTCTAATTTACTCTTTATTTCCACCTGCTGGTAGATGGGTACAGCTTGCAAGTATGGACTAATCCTTTGGGAATAAATGAAAGAAAATTATGTGGTAAGAACTAGTTTCTCTATTTCCTTTTCTGGCTCACAGACTTCATACACAACAGCAAGCCAGGACGTTTAAGTCATATTTGGATGAGATAGTTGAGAAAGATTGTGTTCACACTAGAATTATGCCAGTACATTTTTTAACTTATGTTTTAAAACAAGATGATACGTTCTGCTTGTAGTATTGTGCATGTTCACAAGTCCTTAGGTGCTAAAAATACCCCAATTAGAAATGTTTCCTTTCAGGCCGACTTGGTGACTGTGCCAGAGCCGCGTGCTGGTATGCGGAAGGTCCTTGGTTTGATACCGGGGTCGGCTCTTTCGCTCCCTGGGCCGGCTGAGACTGGGATGCTGCGGAGGCAGCATTCACAGCCCCTGGAGGGAGGGGAGTTCCAGTCATCGCACCACAGTGACACCTGGTGGATGGATTTAGAGCCCATGATAGAAGAGTTCTGGAAGGAGCCCTAGTGTATGGTCCCTGGCCAAGGACTGTTGCTGCAATGACTGGACTAAAGTAGGTTGGGAAGAGAAAGTGGTTTGAGGGGGGAGGAACATCCCTATGTTGTTGCAAATGAAGGCTCATGGTACCAGATTCTGGCCCCAGTTCCTATTTGAGTTAGGAGACCAAAAGGAGCAGTAAAAAACCCGCCCCATCCAGTAAATAAAAAGCAGTTGTTTCCTTGCAAGCCTTTATGAGTAAAGGAATATGTTATTTGTTATGAGTGCGTGCCATCAGGCCACTTTCCTTAGCTGTGTGTGTCTAATATTGTGTTTATTTCCCTGTGTGCAGTTAGCAGGAAGAGATTCTCCAATCCGTGCAGAAATGCCAGGAAACTTACAGCATTATGGAAGGTAAAGTGTTCCTAATATTCTTGCATGCCCACACTATTCTGTCTAGGCTTTTTCTAACCATGGCCGTGCTTAGTTGGAATTCTCTGATTACTTCTTCAATCAGTAACAATCGAGTTTGATATAGCAAACATTGTGTTCACTATGCCCGAAAAATCCGGTTCTAAAAAGAAAATATCCATCACAGACACACAGTCCCAGTCATGATGTTTAAAACTGAAAAATGCAGTTGGATGTCACCAAGAGCCCCCAAGATCAGGAGCCAAAAGCTGAGAGAATTTCTAGAAGAAAAGCAGTTGAATGGAAGAAAAGATAATGAGTGATCCAATAAGAAAAAGAGAGCCACAGAGAAACATGCTCAAAGAGAAACTTGAGGGATTTCGGTCTGAATTGGCTAGAATCGAACAATCAAATATAGAAAAGCAATCACCAAGGTCCCCTAGCACTGGAAGGTGAAGGTGCAAATCACCAGTCCTCCAACAGAAACTTCTCAAAGGCACCACAGAAAGAGAGGCCTTCTTAAAAACAATTGCATCGTATTGTATACTTCTCCTCCTCCAGTCATACATGGTGCTAGAGGTGTGCACAGAGATGAGGAACAATGGGAAAAACATTGGGACAAAAAAGTAATTAGTAACATGGGGACAGGAGGAGACAGATCAAAAGTGAATGGGGACGGGAGGGAATGGGCACCTGATTATGTCCCTGTGCATACTTCAACTCGGAAACTTGAAACCAACATTTTAGCTAAAAAATAATCGAAAGAGAAGCTCACCTTGATGAAAACTGGTGCATGTGTTCAGCAATTTTGGAAATGAGGGAAACCACTGATAAACTGGTGAGAATATTTGTCCATTTTGTTTCGCATATTTTGCAGAGTATAATCTCCACCAAGCTGGTCTCATCGTGTGACCTGATAATGCAGCTAATATGAAAGCGCCTCCTGCTAGATATTATAATCATCTAGTTTTCAACATTAGTTTTAATATTGTTGGCTCCATCAGAATAATATCACTCAGCCCTTATCAGCTTATTAGCAACAGGGTGACCTCTTAATCATCATGATCCAAATTAGTCCATTTAAACAGCATTATAGAACTTATCTTTATTCCTTTTGTTTCTTTGTTATTAAATGTCTCCTGGCACATTTACAGCTGGCCTCCACATCTTACATTTAGGTGAGCACTGCAGTTTCATCATACAACTCTCTTTGGCAGATTTTCCAGTTCCCTTCTACATGTTTACATAAGCACTGCCACGCTGGGAAAAGACCAAAGGTCCATCAAGCCCAGCACTCTGTCTCCGACAGCGGCCAATCCAGGCCCCAAGAACCTGGCAAAAACCCAAAATTTAATAACGATCAGTTCACTTTTCCTTCAGAAATCTGTCCAGACCCCCTTTAAACTCAGCAAGGCCAGCTGCCGTCACTACCTTCTCCGGCAATGAGTTCCAGAGTCTAACCACACCCTGAGTAAAGAAAAACTTTCTCCAATTTGTTTTAAACCTACCACATTCTAATTTCATTTTGTGTCCCCTAGTTCTATTATTGTTAGAAAGCGTAAACAAACGCTTCACATCTGTCTGCTCTACCCCACTCATTATTTTGTAGACCTCTATCATATCTCCCCTCAGCTGCCTTTTCTCCAGGCTAAAGAGTCCTAGCCGTCTTAACCTCTCCTCATAAGGTAGTCATCCCATCCCTTTTATCATTTTAGTCGCCCTTCTCTGCACCTTCTCCAATTCCTTTATATCTTTTTTGAGATGAGGTGACCAGAACTGAACACAATACTCCAGGTGCGGTCGCACCATGGAGCGATATAACGGCATTATAACATCCTCATGCTTGTTTTCCATCCCTTTTCTAATAATACTCAACATTCTGTTCGCCTTCTTAGCCGCCGCAGCACATTGAGCGGAAGATTTCAACGTTCTATCCACGATGACTCCCAGATCCCTTTCTCGGTCCGTAACTCCTAAAGTGGAACCTTGCATGACATAGCCGTAATTCGGGTTCCTCCTTCCCACGTGCATCACTTTGCACTTGTCAACGTTGAACTTCATCTGCCATTTGGACGCCCAATCCCCCAGTTTCACGAGGGCCTCTTGTAATCTTTCACACTCCTCCCGTGACAAGACGACCCTGGATAACTTTGTGTCATCTGCGAATTTAATTACCTCACTAGTTACTCCCATCTCAAGGTCATTTATAAATATGTTAAAAAGCAGCGGTCCCAGCACAGACCCCTTCTGGAAGTTTTGATCATGATTAGGCCCTAGATTTCTACTTTGTAGAGCTTTAATTCAGCGCACTCCAACAGCTGCTAATGTAATGGTTCAACCGTACAGTGATTCATTGTAATTGACTGAGGATGGTGAGGGGATGGTAGCTTTAACGATGCTGCCACATATTTAAAAGAATGGAGATTGAATATAGAGTGCAGCCAGCAATGGGACACAAATTACAATTGTCTTGTCAATCTGTGGTGGTTGAATCTACTTTCAAAGTACAAAATGCTCAAGAGCCCATTGGAATACTGAATAAGTGGAAAGAGTTTTCGAAATACAGTGTTGAATTCAAGAATAGCAGCTCATCTGTTCCAGCTCCTGCCATTTCAATTGATATTCTTGAGAAAGTTCAGGATATGTTTATTGCTTCACCTCAAGATCTCGTGGACACAATGCCACCGACACTGATTTATAACAGCAGTTCTGCTGATCACTTCTTTTGTATTTTCAGATGACAAAGTTGTATAAACTACGAACTCACACATTAACCCAGGAAATAGATACAGTATATTTCAAATATTTGAAAGGTATTAATCCGCAAACAAATCTTTTCCGGAGATGGGAAGGCGGTAGAACGAGAGGACATGAAATGAGGTTGAAGGAGGGGCAGCCTCAGGAAAGATGTCAGGAAGTATTTTTTCACAGAGAGGGTGGTGGATGCTTGGAATGCCCTCCCGCGGGAGGTGGTGGAGATGAAAACGGTAACGGAATTCAAACATGCGTGGGATATGCATAAAGGAATCCTGTGCAGAAGGAATGGATCCTCAGAGGCCTAGCCAAAATTGGGTGGCGGAGCAGGTGGGGAGAAGAGGGGTTGGTGGTTGGGAGGCGAGGATAGCGGAGGGCAGACTTATACGGTCTGTGCCGGAGCCGGTGATGGGAGGTGGGACTGGTGGTTGGGAGGCGGGAAGTACTGCTGCGCAGACTTGTACGGTCTGTGCCCTGAATAAGGCAGGTACAAATCAAGGTACGGTTTACACATATGTTTGTCTTGTTGGGCAGACTGGATGGACCGTGCAGGTCTTTTTCTGTCGTCATCTACTAGTAAGATACCTTTTAATATGATGCCAGCAACATCTGGTTACAGATGGATGTTATTCATGGCACTCTCTAGCGGGAGGGGGCATGAAGGGTCTGGACTGCGTGGACTTGTGGCTGGATCCCCACAATGCACAGAGAAAAAGGGAACCAAAGAAATAACAAGGAAAGAGCTCAAGAAAAAAGTCACAGAAAGAGCTTCTAAACAAATACCAGTACATAGCTACAATTTTTCTCTGCCTAGCTCAGGTGGGGCAGAGCCTGGCTAGCATAACCAATCAGAACATGCAAACATATACAGAATGTGGCAAGGGTAACATATTTATGTACACAGAAAAAGGAATGCTTCTGACTCCCAGTCACCAACAGATAAGGGAGGTGAAGGCTTTGGTTGTGGCAGGGTGATTTCAGTACTGAAACAGTGTAAATAGGGCATGTAAATAGTTTCATATAAGAAAAACAGATGTGAGGTCAAAGGTAGGGCTTTGAATACCAAGGGAGAGGCCTTTGGCAAGCCCTGTTCACAGCCTATGTGGACTCAGTTTCCACTGACAAAGCAGGTTTTTTCCAATCTACATCATTCTTCTGACCAGGTCCCTTGTTCCTTAGTACCTTTTTGATTTTATTGCCTCTTTTGTTTGTTCTTCCAGAACATTAAGTGTCCAGAGTTTGTTCACTTCGACCAAGTATGATCTTCGTCTAGTACCAAATGCATTCACAGTATCCTGGAGCAAAGACCTTCTTTATGCACATCTCCAGTACTATTGATATTAAGAACAATACAGAAGACATTTCAAGATTCTGCATGCATCATACTTGGAGTACCTAACTGACCGAGACACATTAGTTTTCCTTGTCTTCTCCAGTTAGCACAGGAACCACCAATAAAGCTTCCGTGCATGCTGACACTCATCACCCAGGCTGAAACTCAAAACACCTTGCTTCTCTACAAAATCAAGCAATTGAGTTAAAACCACCTTCACTAAAACTTCAGAGAAAAAAGGCAGATTCATACGGACCTAAAATTACTTGGTTGACCATCCAATGTAGGTTTCTTCAGTATTGGATGAACCACTATCTTCCAAGCCGTAAGTACAATTCCATTTTTTTTTCTTTTTATAATCTTTTATTGAAAAATCAGTTAACATACTAACAACATAGTTCAACATACCAATCATCCACCAAACCTTACCCTCCCATTTCTGTCCCCTCTTGATAAGTACAATTCCTAACCTCAAGGACTCATTAACCAACAGCATCATAAACTTTTCTTTCATGGCCAATAATAGAGTAGAGGGGGTGTGGACCAAAAATAGAAACCGAAAGTCACAAAGAACCTAACAGTTTTTCTGAATACCACAGACAATCAACCTGTATCCAGGCATCCACTGGTAACCAGATTCATGAAAGGTTTATTTAATGCCAATCCCCCCTTTAGAAAGCCAATTACAGTTTGGGATCTCAACCCTAGTACTCTCCCTGCTCATGAAACAACCTTTGGAATCTGCACCTTGGAAGACCTCTCATGGAAGACGTTTTTTCTTTGTAGTACTTACCTCAGCATGCAGAATCAAGATATGGACGGTGGTGTATTGTTATGAAAATAGGGTGGTACTACGAAAACATCTAAAATTCTTCCCAAAGGTGGTTTAGAATTTTCATATTGACCAGTCTTCAATTCTCCACCTCCTACCAATGAGGATCAACAAAAACTCTGTACTTTGGACTGTGATAGAGCTAACACAATATATCTAGAGAAAACAGCGGAGAAGAAACTTATTACAACTTTTGTTGACATTGAACCCAAACGGGATAGGTCAGCTGATCAAAAGAGAACTTTTTATTCTCATTGTGAATTCTTTCTGTTGCTGTGACAGCATACCAGCTGAGATCTATGGTGACATACAGCACAGTTAAATTTCATATCCGTGGTCAACCATTCATGAGACATTATTGCCTAGAACAGAGTGCTAAAGTGGTCAGAGCTTTTGGATTAAAAGTACTCAAAAGTGCATGTTCCTGATGCTTCAGCCTACCTTCTTTGCCTAAACAGGTTGCAAGTATGGGATGCATCAGTTAGAATTAACGCTGTTCTTGGTTTGGGAGTCTCCACTTGTGCAGTTGTAGTGATCTTGCTTGTACATGGGGAAAGTGTAGTATACCTGTTACGGATGTTCTCCTTGGACAGCAGGATCCTACAGCCACACATTCCCACCCTCCCACGCAAGGTTGAAACTAGCTAATTGATGACAGAGGAGAAAGAACACCGCTGGAATGTGGAAGAATTTGGTGCTGGCTTGAAAAGTCTTTCACGAGTTTTCAGAGCTCTGGGAAAGGGTGTCTGACTTAGTTTCTTTCTAGTTACATCACCCACTTGTTGGCTATAGGATCCTGTTTTTCACAGAGAACGTCCATCACAGTATGCAACTATACATTCTGTTATGTGAAATGGATTGTTGTGTTGAAAATTGTTGCATAAATTAAAGTTGAATTCAGAGTTCTGCCCCATACATATGCTAAGCTGCTCGGTATATTTAAGTAAATAAAAAAAGAAGCAACTTAAAAAGTCTGTTTTCAAGATAATTTGAAAATATTCTAGCCTGGGTTTTGATTTCTGCAGATGAATAAAACTGAATTATTCATATTCCATTCTGATTTATTTAGATTCCTTACTGGACCTCTGAACCTTAATGATCCAGAAGCGAAATTCAGATTTCCTAAAATATTTGTAAACACAGAAGACGCTTTTGAAGAACTTCATCTAATTGTTTACAAGGTAATTGCTGCTCCAAGGACAAGTAGGACAATGGTATCCTTACATCTGGATGACCACTGTGCATGCGTGAGTGCCTTCTCGCCCAATGTGGGAGCACAGAACCCTCAGTAACGTAATAGCTGGAAAATTAATTCAACTCCTAGGGGAGGTGGGAGGGTTGTAAGGATACCTGTTCAGCTTTCCTTGGAGAACATCTACTACAGGTAAGTAACTTTGCTTGATAGTAGTAGAACCTGCTAATTTGAACCTTAACTCAATTTGAAGTTCCTGTTGCTGCCTATTTGTATTTATTTGCTTAGTGAGGGATGGAGGATAGCAACAAATTGGGGGAAAGGGCTGAACTTTGGTAAGGATCTTTTTTAATCCATGCATACAAAGCACTTTGCACTGCACAATACCTGGGGAGTATGCTTTCTGGAACATCAGGAAGAGAGACACAAAAGATAGAAAATTAGTATAGGTAAGAACATGGATACTGCTGTTAGATCTTTGAGTAAGTTTCAAATGTCTGAAATGAGGGAGGGGTCTGAGGTAAGACTTCTGTAATCTGCTCTTGACATTTGTAAAGATGGTTTTTTTATACTGTTGCTATTATATTTATGGTCCTGTTACTGTGCTAATGTCCAATAAAGAGTAATTTAACAAGAATCAGCTTTTGCCATGAATTTATCTTCTGTTTATTTCAGGCCATGAGTGCCGTTGTGTGCTTTATGATTGAAGGTGAGCATCCTTTAACATAACTGGGAGCAGATTAGCTAAAGGAAATGAATTTCACTGGATACTTTTCTCTACATCTGTGGGTATTCAGGCATTTGTAAAATATTTTCTTCCACTCTGTGCTCTACAGTGTGTGTATATATATATATATATATATATATATATATATATATATAGGAGAATTAGTCTGGAACAGAAGCGCATCCCCTGTATAAAGTGCCCAGTCATCAAACTCTGATCTCTTATGTTACAGTACACATTTTCACATTTCATTTTAAGTGATTTACTTTCTGATTTAAACATTTAGGGTACGAAATAGATTTGGAAACATAAGGTAGCCTAGGTTACAATTTTCAGTTTATAAGCATAGGTGTTTAGTTTGGGAGTAAAATTACAACTGACTAAGATATATTAGGATGGAAGGGCATGATAAAGATTTACGTTGGGAATGATTAAAACAGCATGGGTATTGAACAGATGGATAAGGGGTTAAAAATTAAAAGCAGCCTCAAAAAGGTGGATTTCTGGCCTGGATTTCAATAGGGCTAGGGATGGAGCATGACGCACCGACTCGGGAAGTCCATTTCAGGCAGACTGTATATAACCAGTTAAACTAGTGTTCTATAAAGGAAAGTAGCCTGCCTGCTTTCTTTTAATGAACAAACTGTAAATAGGGGCCCTTTTATAGAATTGCCCACAATTCCCCGGATTCTATATAGCACGACTTGATTCTGGATTTGCCTGCGCAAATTAATTAGTTTAACAAGCCAGTCAGCGCTGATAATTGAACTTAACAAGCAATTATTGATAATTAACATTAATTAGAATTTATGCACACACATACCTAAGCGTATTCTATAAAGTTATGCGTGCAGATTCTAAGATGCAGATCTGAAAAAGGGGCATGGCCATGGGTGGGTTATGGGCTCTCTTAGAATTTACACACACTGTTATAAAATATGCCCAATCCACGTGGAATTTAGTTGTTTGCATTTACACCAGTTTTTCATTGGCGTAAATGGCCGCGACTAAATTTATTTTATTTTTTTGTTGAACTTAACAAGCAATTATTGATGCAGAAAATAGGTGTTGGACATACTGTGTACACTACGCCTAGATTTAGGCTTAATCTCTAAACTTAGGCGCGGATTATAGAATATGCTTAGGCATTTTTTTTTCGCCAATTTGATTAGGCGTGATATATAGAATCTAGCCCAATGTGTGTATGGTGGTGTTTTGTTAGGTTTGTTTGCTTTGTTTTTTTAAACCACCAACAATCTAAATTTTCTTTCTGTGTCAGTGTGTTTTCTTTTGAAGTCCAGTTTGTTGAAATACTTCTTATATATTGTATTTGAAAGTTGGTAAGAATATGCTCACATATTTTTCTCCAACTTCTTAGCCTCAGTACAGCCATCACCAGACTTTTGCCGTAAACTGGACAGTCTTGTTGGGCCCCAACTCACCGTATTGGCATCAGACATATGTGAACAGTACAACGTTAACCGAAGGATATCAGGGTTGGTGCATCTAGAATATTGTGTTCTCAACTGTCTTGCCAAACTTGTATCTTCTAATGATCTATATGATAAGAGGTACCACAGACAGCAGCTGTTAGGTATTGCGCGGTTAAGAATCATTTTAGACCAGTTCTGTGGCTCAGTCCTGAGTTTGTGGGAGGACCTGGGTTTGATTCTTGGGTCAGGTCTTCCGTTGTCCTGGTTAGTAGGGGTTAAGGATGCTGTGGAGGTTGAATTTCTTTTTTTTTTTTTTTTTTTAATTTTATTAACTTTTCAAATAAGTTGAATTTCCAGGCATGAAATAGATTTGTATGCAGTTATGGCAATGTGTCTTTAAATCTCATACATATTCTTAAAGATTAGCCTCTGAACCTGACCGATATGCAGTGCAGAAATGTTAGAACTGGAGATTTCCCTCTCTTGGAGAAAGTCTTTAGAATCTGTAATTTTGGGTTAATTTACTCATGTAAGATTGCAGACGGTCTTTCCTGGTCTTTCAAAAAAATGCTGGAGGAGATGGCTGCATGGTACATGTTTATTGTGGAGGAGTGGCCTAGTGGTTAGGGTGGTGGACTTTGGTCCTGGGGAACTGAGTTCAATTCCCACTTCAGGCACAGGCAGCTCCTTGTGACTCTGGGCAAGTCACTTAACCCTCCATTGCCCCATGTAAGCCGCATTGAGCCTGCCATGAGTGGGAAAGCGCGGGGTACAAATGTAACAAAAATAAAATAGATACTATTGGAGATTCTACATGGAATGTTGCTACTATTGGAGATTCTACATGGAATGTTGCTAGCAACATTCCATGTAGAAGGCTGCGCAAGCTTCTGTTTCTGTGAGTCTGACGTCAGAAGCAGAAGCCTGCGTGGCCACATTGGTGGAATAGCAACATTCCATGTAGAATCTCAAATAGTAGCAACAGTGGAGGAGTGGCCTAGTGGTTAGGGTGGTGGACTTTGGTCCTGGGGAACTGAGGAACTGAGTTCGATTCCTGGCACAGGCAGCTCCTTGTGACTCTGGGCAAGTCACTTAGAGGCATATTTTCAAAGCACTTTGGGAGGCTAAGTTCCATAGGTTTCTATGGAACTTTGGGAGGCTAAGTGCTTTGAAAATGAGCCTCCATTGCCCCATGTAAGCCACATTGAGCCTGCCATGAGTGGGAAAGCGCAGGGTACAAATGTAACAAAAATAAAATAGATAGCCCCCATTATTACAACTTCCTGTTTCTGCTGGGGCAGGACGCAGGCGCGTGGCAGAGGAGACGCTTCCGGGTTAGAACGAAGCAGGAGGCAGCATGAATCGCTACCACTGCTCCGCTGCTGCAGTGCTGAGACGGGAGGAAGATACTAGATCGTGGCGGTGGTAGGTAGGCAGCGTTTGAGAAGCGCTGTGGGAGAGAGGGAGGCAGAAGCAGGATCGGACCTCAGCCTGCTAAGGGTGGTGCTGTGCCCCATTGAAGAGATGGAGAGTTGGGGGAAGGTCTTCTTAAGATAGATGCTGGAAGGGGGGGCATGAGGTGGAGAGGGGCAAGAGAGAGAGAATTGTGGGACATAGGGTAGAGAGGGGTAAGAAAGGAAAAAAATCTTGCATTGGGAGGGGAGAGGGACAAGAGAGGGAGAAATGTTGGACATAGGGGGGTAGTGGGGAAGGAGAAATGGTAAATGTTGGACTTGGACAGGGGGTGGTGAGGAGGAGATGGTGAAAAATTGGACATGATGGTGGAGGGCAGGAAGAGATGTTGGATGGGGCACAAGGGAGGGGGAGAGGCAGAAATGTTGGGCATGGCAGTGGAAGGGAGGAAGAGAGAAAATGCATGGGGGGAGGGGGAAGAGAAGTGTTGGACCCATGGCACAAGAGAGGGAGAAATGGTAGAAAGTGGGAGAGAGGGAGATATATTGGACCTGGCGGTGAATGAGAGGGAGAGAGAAACACAGGAGCTGGAGAGGGGAGAAAGGAGGAGATGTTGGATTCAGGAGCAGAGAGGTGAGGGAAGAGAGAGGGAGAAATGTTGGAACATGAGGGAGAGGGCAGGAGGGAAGAGAGAAGGAGCAGAGAAATGTAAGGCTGCAAGAGTGGGGTGGGGAGAAAGAGGGAGCAGATGCTGGGCTAGAAGGGTGGAGGGAAGGAAGATGGCGGAACCATGTGGGAGAGGCCAGGAGGGAGAGGAAGAGGGTGGCAAGGAAATAAATAAAAAGATAGTGATTACAGAGGATAGAAATATGGTAATGAAAGGGAATGGAGGGCTGAGGAAGGAGTGAGATAGGGAAATGGAAAAGCTAGTGGGTGAGAGAAAAAGATGAAAATCTGATAGGTAGCTGTAAACTAAAAAGGAGGAGAACAGTGAGAGGGTGAAATTTGAGTTGACAGCAAGGCAGAAAGAAGAAAAAAGAGAGGAAAGAGCTAAAAATAAGAAGTCAGTATGTCAGAAGCAGGTGTAGTGAAGGTAAAAGAAGACAAATGGACAGCAGCCGCTTGAAAGAGAATTAGAAGACGACAGACAGGAAAGCAGAAAAGAAACTGCAACCAACATGATGGAAAAATACAATGTCCAGACCACAAAGGTAGAAAAAAGCAATGTATTTTGAATGTTTCAAATGGAATATGTTGGCTTTGGGAAATCTACATAGCAAATGTGTTTGTATCGTGTTCAGGAGAAAGGAAATGCATTTCTGTTTTTATTTCTCCAGTGTTGAAGTACATGCTAAGTTTAACGTTTTGGGGTTCAGAGTTCAATTTTTGTCTAAATATTTTTATTTCTGATACGTGATCCCTTGTTCTGTATTTGGTGAGGGTCTGTTGGTGTGACAGTAATGGCAGGTTGGGAAATCGGAGGGCAGGCAGGGAGGAGAGGGGATCAGGGAGGGGGCCCTAGCAGGTCTAACACCAGTTCTGACCCTTGCTGTATAGCTGGTAGGGATCCCAAGCCTCCCCAGCTGAGGACTTCCTCCAAAGACGGCCAGAACTTCCTTCTACCAAGCTCTGCAGTCGGTGACAGCATGCTTGAGTCACCGACAGCTAAGCACGCATAGGGTGCTGGCATCAGTGGCTTACGGATGTTGCTGCTGCCTGCCAAGTTTGGTAAAAGGGAGTTCTGGCCACCTTCAGAGAAAGTCTTCAGCTGACAGAGCTTGAGGATCCTTATTAGCTAATGTATTTATATTTTGCGGTAGGGCAGGGCAGAGAAAATATTGTGCCCACCCACTTTGGGCTCAGGCCCATCCAAAATTGGCTGTCTGGCTACGCCACTGCTTAGGAATATAAGGGTGTCTCTAGCATTTAGTGCATGCTTAAAGCACTAGCACGCCTTTGTAAAAGGACCCTTAAGTAAAAAAAAACATTCCTATTCTGCCTTTTCGAAAATTGTGATTTAGATGTTTTGGTGAGACTTTGTGTTTGAGAATGAGTGCCATAGTTATCAACCATTAAGATAGGTTATTTTACCTCCACTCATGGTATTTTAGCGCAGATCCCATTTTATGCAGCGAGACCTAGTTACTAATAACTGAGGCAATCACATCTTACCATTGATAACTTTCCCCCTTGGTAAAATAACATGTCTGAACAGTAGTCCAAGTTGATAACTTCCCCCCCCCCCCACTTAATGTTCTCATGTTGATTTCCACATCTTGAGGATGTCTTTGTGGTACAGCATTGTTCCTCCTATGTTTATAGGTCTGAGAAGGAGCCCCAGTTTAAATTCATCTACTTCAATCACATGAACTTGGCAGAAAAAAGTACAATTCACATGAGGAAAACGCCTAGTGTCTCCCTCACGTCTGTGCATCCTGATCTAATGAAGATCCTTGGAGACATCAATACTGATTTTACACGGTGAGTTTCTCTCTCCTTTTAGTCTGGATCATCTTTGCTCTTAGAAACATTTCAGCTCCTAAAACTGCATTTACACTCCTCCGCATTTTCATAGCATTCACACATGTCTCTTCTAATCAGTAGTACAGCCATTACCTCTTATATCGTTGCTGTGTTAAGCCCATAAGCACATATACCGCTTATGGGCCCTAAAATGTTAGAGTGCCCGTTTCCTAGTTCTTTTTTATTGTAGCTGTGGTGTCTGTTTTTCTGTACTCCAAATCTCAGGCTACAGCTTCAGGAAAGGCTAAGTTGGAGAAATGCTCAGAAAGCCCACAAACGTGTGTTTATCTTCAGAAATGAAATTAAAAATTAGATGTGAAAAGACATCTTAATGGTTTTGTTTTGTGGATAGATTTAAAAAGGGTTTTAGGCAGTGCCGTTCTTTATGTTTCAACATTTTTATTGATGATAGATCAAAATAAACCACCAACAAACAGCAGATACCACAAAGTTCAAAACCAAAACATCTAAGCATGATAATAAACATATCAACATTTTAACACTTCCCCCCCTCCCCTTATCCAATCCCATAAACCACCCTGTCCCCGGTTGATACACAGCTAACCTATTGGTTAAAGTAACAATATCTAAAACATAGGCCATCATATTTCAAAATGAGCTTATGATACATGTTCAGCTAAGTGTCCAGACAAGAGGCTTTGTTTCTTATAGCCTCCCGTCTCCCAGTGACAAACACAACCGAAATGTTTACATATAAACCAGGGGCGTATCTGAGATTCGGCAGTAGGGGGGGCAGGGGCTAGACTGAGGGGGCACATTATAACCCCCCCTACCGCCGTCGTCGTAAACCCTCCCCCCTACCGCCGTTAACTCTCCCCCGCATACCGCCAACCCTTTCCCCGCCTACCGCCGTCACCTACCCCGAGGTCCGCTCCTGACGGTTTTTTAAACTATTACTTCAGCTGAAGCCCAGCCGAGGTCTTCTTTAACTTCATCTTCATCCTCGTGCTGTTAAAGCTGCATGATGCATCCTTCCAGTTGCACGGAGTTTGACGTCGCAGCACGTTGACGTCCGTACAACGTGCTGCGACGTCAAACTCCGTCCAACTGGAAGGATGCATCATGCAGCTTTAACAGCACGAGGATGAAGATGAAGTTAAAGAAGACCTCGGCTGGGCTGGCGGGGGTTGGGGTCCCCCGCCAGCTGAAGTAATAGTTTAAAAAACCGGCAGGAGCGGACCTCGGGGTAGGTGACGGCGGTAGGCGGGGAAAGGGTTGGCGGTAGGCGGGGGAGGGTTAACGGCGGTAGGGGGGGTCCAGGGCGAAATCTGCGGGGGGCCCAGGCCCCTGTGGCCCCACGCAGATATGCCCCTGATATAAACAAAAATGTCGCTTATCTAAGCTTTTGCACCTTTCCTCCTCCACATCCCCTATCCCTCCCCCCCTCCTCTGTTTTCCTTTATGTTTCAACAGTTTTTAGTTGCAACAAGTTTTATTGAGGATTCCACCGTACGTTCTCAGCAGGCTCAAATTTGTGCCTTAACTCGAAACCAAATCCTCTGAATCCGAGCAACGCAACAGGCTCATCCTCAACCTTTTACCGCAGTGCCGTTCTTTAAAGTTGTACATCCTGCCATATTCCTCTTATCTCTGAACACATCATTACCTCTGCAGGCCCCAGATGGTAATGCATTTGATATACTGCCTTTCTGTGGTACAACCAAAGCAGTTTGCATGTTACATATACAGGTACTTTCTCTGTCCCTAGTGGACTCAAATGTTTTGTACCTAGGGCAGTGGTGGGTTAAGTGACTTGCCCAGGGTCACAAAGAACCACAGTGGGAATCAAACTCAATTCCATTGGTTCTTAGCCCACTGAACTAGCCATTAGGCTACTCCTCCATTGCACAAGCTACCTGCAGAACCAAGGACATGAAACAGAGAAAGCCATTAGTTCAATAACAACTAGATGTTACAGTTTAAGATTTATAGAAATGTAAAGAGAGGTGAAATATGTTTTGAAGAAAATGGGGAGGAGCCAGCTGTCATGGTACATGTGGGTAACAATGACGTAGGAAAATGTGGGAGAGAGGTTCTGGAAACCAAATTTAGGCTCTTAGGTAGAAAGCTCAAATTCAGAACCTCCAGGGTAACATTTTCCGGTGCTACCCATTCCACGCGCAGGGCCCAAGGAACACGCAGAGCTCCGGAGTCTTAATGTGTGGATGAGGCGATGGTGTAGGGAAGAGGGTTTTAGATTTGTAAGGAACTGGGCAACATTCTGGGGAAGGGGGAGCCTATTCCAGAAGGATGGGCCCTACCTTAACCAGGGTGGGACCAGGCTGCTCTGGCATTTAAAAAGGAGATAGTGCAGCTTTTAAACTAGAACCTGGGGGAAGGTCGACAGTCGTTCAGAACAAGGTATCTTTCAAAGGTATCACCAAAACAGGGAAGATAGGGTATCCAGAAAGTGAGGTTGCAGAAGAGACCATAGTAGATCAGGTGTCCTTAAATAAAAATCAGACAAAAGATTGCAAATTAACACTGTCAACTACTGAGCATGATGTAAATAGGAACAACAAACATAGTTTGACATGTTTATATGCGAATGCCAGAAGCCTAAGAAATAAGATGGGAGAGTTAGAATATATTGCACTAAATGAAAAATTAGATATAATAGGCATCTCTGAGACCTGGTGGAAGGAGGATAACCAGTGGGACACTGTCATACCAGGGTACAAATTATATCATAGTGATAGGGTGGATCGAATTGGTGGAGGGGTAGCATTGTATGTTAAAGAGGGCATTGACTCAAATAGATTGAAAATTCTGCAGGAAACAAAATACACCTTGGAATCCATATGGATTGACATATGTAAAGGAGAAAGTGGATAAAGGTGTGCCAGTCCATATTGTGTATCTAGATTTTCAAAAGGCATTTGACAAAGTACCTCAGGAAAGACTCCAGAGGAAATTGGAGAGCCATGGGATAGGAGATGGTGTTCTATTGTACATTAAAAACTGGTTAAATGGTCATTCCATATAATCAAGCAGATCAATCCATAGACTGGTGGGTTTTGTAGCAGAATACACAACCCACCAGTCTATGGATTGATCTGCTATGATTAATGGAAAGAAAATTATCAGGTATGATACATAATTTTACCTTATTCTCAATGGAGAAGGATGGATAGTAGGGTTCCCCAGGGGTATGTGCTGGGACCTCTGTTTTTTAACATATTTATAAATGTTCTAGAGATGGGAGTAAGTAGTGAGGTAATTAAATTTGTTGACGACACAAAGTTATTCAAAGTTGTTAAATCGCAAGAGAATTGTAAAACAATTACAAGAGGACCTTACGAGACTGGGAAACTGGGCATCTAAATGGGAGATGACATTTAATGTGAGCAAGTTGTGATATTCCCCTTCTCACTCAGGGTGACCTGGTTCTCAATATGCAGATCATATGCAAATTAGTGTGCTACCCCTTCTCGCTCAGGGTGACCTGGTTCCCACTAAGCAAATTAAACAGGTCTCACCAACTGCATATTTCTCAGGCAACTCTTTATTCCAGCACCTGGGCACACTTCTTCTAGCTTACTACTTTATACTTTCATAGGTCTTCACACTGAGCCTCCGCACACAGATACATGGGCTTAGTACTAGCTTCAATATTTTGGGGACTCCCAACCCCAGGCTTTGCAGCCTGCTTCTCTCAGTACTTTGGACACACAGTCCTTCCTTTCAACACACAGTTCTTTACCAGTACTGGGGACACACAGTCCTTCCTTTCAACACACAGTTATTTACCAGTACTGGGGACACACAGTCCTTCCTCCTTTGAACACACAGTTCTATAAGTACTGAGGACACACAGTCCAACACTAATGCTTTAGGGACTTCTTACCCCAGGATTTTCAGCCTGCTTGTCTCCTTTGGACACACCGTCCACCACAAGTCCATAGGGTTAGCCAGTATCTTTCAGGAGGATCTCTCTTCTACTGCTGCCAGCTCACTTCTCTTCCTTTCACCTCTCAGGTGGGGTATAAAGTGGTTAATTAGCTACACAGGACCCAGCCCATAACCTCCTACACCTGTGGACCTCCCAGGGCTCTCCCCGGTCCTAGCGACCACCTATTCTTCTAGCGACCTCTAGTGGCCTACCCCGGATAGGACAGCCTCATACTTATCACAAAGTGCAAAATGATGCATGTGGGGAAAAGGAACCTGAACTAGAGTTATTTGATGCAAGGTTTCACATTAGGAGTCACCGACCAGGAAAAGGATGTAGGTGTCATTTGTTGATGATATGTTGAAACCCGCTTCTCAGTGTTCAGCGGTGGTGAAGAAAGCAAATAGAATATTAGGTATTATTAGGAAAGGAATAGAAAACAAAATTGAGGATGTTATAATGCCTTTGTATTGCTCCATGGTGCGACCGCACCTTGAATACTGTGTTCAATTCTGGTCACCGCATCTATATAGTGGAATTAGAAAAGGTACAGAAAAGGGTGACGAAAATGTTAAAGGGGATGGGACGACTTCCCTATGAGCAAAGGCTAAAGCGGCTAGGGCTCTTCAGCTTGGAGAAAAGACGGCTGAGGGGAAATATGATAGAGGTCTATAAAATATTGAGTGGAATGGAATGGGTGGACATGAATCGCTTCTTTATTCTTTCCAAAAAAATACTAGGACTGGGGGGCACGCAATGAAGCTACAAAGTAGTAAATTTAAAACTAATCAGAGAACATTTTTCTTCACTCAACATGTAGGTAAATTCTGGAATTCGTTGCTAGAGAATATAGTAAAAGCAGTTAGCTTAGCAGGGTTTAAAAAAGGTTTAGATGGCTTCCTAAAGGAAAAGTCCATAGATCATTATTAAAATGGACTTGGGGAAAATCCTCTGCTTATTGCTAGGTAAGCAGCATAAAATGTGTTGTACTTTTTGGGGGATCTTGCCAGGTACTTGTGACCTGGATTGGTCACTGTTGGAAACAATGCTGAGCTTGATGGACTTTCGGTCTGTTCCAGTATGGCAATACTTTTGTACTTATTTAAGGTCTGAAAACTTAAATTTTACAGGATGTGGAGTAATGCACTTAATGTTCAATTTTGCATTGGTCATCTGGAAAAGGGACCTTCAAACTGGGATGGTTACTGCTTGCATTGTATTTTGCAAAAGACTTGCTGCACACAGAGCCTTCTATAAAATACATGTAAGGCTGTACATATATTTTGCAACATGTACAATGTGAACAACCATTTTACAAAGAAACTTTGTTAGAGTGGCATCACTCAGGGCCTTTGTACGTGTAAGTGGTAAATATAGGTAACTATGTATGTAAGGGGAGATTTTGCAAAACTGCATATCCTAGGGAAGCCAGTTTAAGGATCTGAGCTCCAGAACTCCATTTTTGTTCTTTGTAACGTTTTTGCTGTTTCAGATGGTTTTTACCATCAGAATGGTAAGTATGATGTATTGCATTACAATAAAAAGGATGTTAGGAAACTAAATGAAAAATGCAACATACAATTGGTGGATGTGTATTATATATTCTCTGGTAGAAAACTGTATTTATGATTTACTTTCTTGTTTTTAGTGTTGATGAAGATGAGGAAATCATAGTGAAGGCAATGAGTGACTACTGGATAGTGGGGAAGAAGTCTGACCAGCGAGAGCTTTATGTTATTTTGAATCAAAAAAATGCAAATCTGATTGAAGTAAATGGTAAGTGTTGACTCCCTTGATCTTGTCACTGAAATGTTTTAAGTGAAGCTGATTTTGCATTTTTATCTGACACTGAATCATTTTTTTATTTTTTGGCCTGCCAGCTTTCTTCTACTCCTTTGGGTTTTGATCTTGATTGGAGCCCATTTCTGCTGGGCAGTGACACTACAAACCTTTATTTGCAACCAGGGGCGTATCTGGACTCCGGCGGTAGGGGGGGCCAGAGCCAGAGAGAGGGGGCACATTTTAGCGCCCCCCCCCCCGCCGCCGCCGCCGCCGCCGCCCCCGCCCCCACCGCCGAGCCCCCACCGCCACCAATGACTTAGTCTCTCCACCCCCCTCCCGCCGCCAACCCTCCCCCGCTGCCGTTCTTACTTTTGCTGGCGGGGGACCCCAACCCCCGCCAGCCGAGGTCTGCTTCCACCTGCCGCTGCCTTCAAAACTTCTTCTTCAGCCGGCGGGGGACCCCAAACCCCCGCCAGCCGCCCCGCGCTGTTTAAAATTCATCTTCGGCCTCCGTGGCCGTGCTGCTGGGATAGGCGGCGCTGTTGAAATCCACTTCGGAGTCTGACGTCGTTGTACGTTGTACGTGCTGCGACGTCAGACTCCGAAGTGGATTTCAACAGCGCCGCCTATCCCAGCAGCACGGCCACGGAGGCCGAAGATGAATTTTAAACAGCGCGGGGCGGCTGGCGGGGGTTTGGGGTCCCCCGCCGGCTGAAGAAGAAGTTTTGAAGGCAGCGGCAGGTGGAAGCAGACCTCGGCTGGCGGGGGTTGGGGTCCCCCGCCAGCAAAAGTAAGAACGGCAGCGGGGGAGGGTTGATGGCGGTAGGGGGGTCCAGGGCAAAATCTGCGGGGGCCCAGGCCCCTGAGGCCCCACGCAGATACGCCCCTGTTTGCAACTCTTTAGGGGGGGGGGGGTCCCTTGTTTTATATTTCCTCTCCAGTTTTAGTTCATTGTTGAGAAACATTTCTTGCATTACATTTATATGGTAGGACAGATCAAGTTACATAAAGATTTTGGTTTCTCTTCAACGCTTTGCATTGCAGCTAGATCAAGGAAACATCAATATTCAACACACAGTTTTTACCAGATAGTTTTAATAATTAATATGTAAACGTCTTGACCCTGAACATTAACAGAATTGCTCTGAGCAAATTTCATTCAGTAACAGTACAGTGTGAACATCTGTCACCCAGACCAGGAGCCTTCATTCAGTCCCACGACCAGAATATTTCTGATGCATTTCAGTGTAAGAGGTGGTAGGAGACTGAATGAACTACACATGTCTAGTAATGCTGTAGAAGTGATAAGTAGTAATAGTGTATTTGTTATAAATAATTAAGTTATTTGCTGTTTAATATATGTGTTTAGAGTAAATTTTAATCACAAATACACAGTTTTCTCACTGTTCATGGGACCAGCCTGGTAGCTCAGTGGGAAGCACTGCATGCTGTCTTGCTGAGGACCTGGGTTTGATTCCCAAACCAGGTCATGCTCACAGCCCCTGGAACAGAAGGAGTCCCTAGTCCTTGTGCACTGGTGACACCTAGTGGTCAGAATTAGGGTCTTTTCTGGTACATGGCTTGTAACTGACAAGTGGGAGAAACTTGGAAGGAGGTAGTTCATGTTGCCAGATCCCAGCTCTGGCTATTGTTGAACAGAAGGAAACCACTGGCTCCTCCTACTCCACCCAAAAATTCTTTCAGCACTGCTAAGGAATCTCTCTATATAAAAGGCAACCCCAACGTTCTGAAGCCTCCACGGAAGTTGAGGCACCCGAGGTATCCGGTGTGCCCTGGAGTGTCTGCACCGCCCTCGCGTCAAAACGTCATGACGTCGAGGGCGGAGCTATGACACTCGAGGCCCGAAACCGAAACGCCACAGCGAACTAACAAGGCAAGTAGCTCGGAGGGACGGAGGGAGGGGGCCCCTTGCTAGCGCCCGTTTCATTGCCCTCAGAAATGGGCATTTTTTCCTAGTTTTCTAATATAGCATGACAAAAATCTGGCACAGGACTGCTATAACCAGGAGTTCTTGAAAATTATTATTATTGGAATTATTTACTCATTGAAATTTTCTTTTTTGGAAGCTTCTTGGCGTTTTGTTGTGCTTGTGGGGAATCAGGTTTCTACCTGAGGCTGAATAGTTGGATCCCCAAATTCTGCAAAAAAAAGACAAACGGCTGCAAGTCCCCACAATTTTCTGAAAATTGTTTACACATCTGTAAGGAGACTGGTTCTGATCCCTTTCACATAGCAGTCAGACAGTGCAAACTACTACTACTACTACTTAGCATTTCTATAGCGAACTGAAATCTTTGCAGTTCCTTCAGATATTGCATCTTAAGAAACAGCCCAGAGAGATTCCAGTTATCCCTAGGAGCCATGCGCCAACTAGACCTCTGCTGCTCTACAGAGTAACAAGCTGAACAGCCCACTGCCTTTTCAGGATTTTCTCTTGATCCTTTCAGTGCCCAGCTCTTTTGGAATCTGTTCCAGTTGGGGCTATGCTGCCTTGAACATTATTATTATTATTAGCATTTGTATAGCGCTACCAGATACACGCAGCGCTGAACACCTGACGCAAAGAGACAGTCCCTGCTCAAAAGAGCTTACAATCTAAATAATACAGACAGACAAGACAGTTACGGATGCATTACCCAGGGGAGGAAAGGTTTCCCCATTTTTTTTACTCCCATCACCTTCCTTGAGCCCATCCATAGTGCAATGGTGACAGTTGACGGAGCTTGTACCACTTAACCAACAGCCATGTCATCTTATGGCTAATTGGTAGAAGCTGTGGCCTCTAGACCCAACGAAAGCTGGTTCTAGTCCCGTCTGAGGCAATACGTTCTCTCGTATTGGCTTAGAGTCTTGGACTGTGTTTACCAATGCTGCATTAATACACATCATCCTCGGCCCTGGCTGATCAGTGAAAGAGGCTCTGCGTTCGGCAACAATGACCCGATCTATAACGTCTGGGAGATCTGTATGCATCATTGCTCATACTGAAAGAAAAGCTCTAAACCAGATTCAGGCTTTATACGCTAGCAAGGGCTGTCTTTAATGTGAAGGGAGAAACTTGTTCATTGCTGGAGACCGGGAAGATGATAAAATGAGGAAACTCCACCTTTTGTAATGCTCTGCTAAGCACAAAGCAGTATTTTCTTTAGCAGACAATACTTTGTATCCCACATTTTCCTACCTATTTACAGGCTCAGTGTGACTTACAAAGACCTGTTATGGCATCGCCATTCCAGGGTAAAAGGTACAATTGGTGTTGTAAAGAGATCAAGGATGCTAGAGAAGAACTAAGCAGACAGTTATAGAAAGGCATCATTCAAAGTAAGGGTGGAGTGGGGAAGTGTTATAGTTAAGCTGTGTATTCTCGTGGTAGGCTTTGTTGAAAAGAGAGGTTTTCTCTGGGTATTTCAGATTGCAAGTGAGGGAAATAAGCTGTAATCAGTGTGGGCCGACACAGATGTAGAATGGGTCTAGTTGAAAAACCCTTAGCAGGCACACTCAGCATCCTAAAAATTCAGACACACTAAATTCATGTCAGCATTGTTACAGCCTGAGAAAATGTACATGAATTTGGATTTTTTTGGATTTAATTACTTGCCTCTCCAAGTGTGAGTGTACATGAGTTACAAATTCAGGTACAGTTAGGATAGGTCCTCATCCCCAGGGCTGTTGGAAGGTGTGGACAAGATGAGCAACCGCCAAGGGCACCAGGTCTGGGGAGGGGGAATCCAGCACCCCTCATCGGGGCAGTGTGTCAGTACCTGGTGCCATACGGCCGCTAGCTTCCTGCCGCTTCATCGGAAGGGAACACCAGCTGTTCAGTGGCTTTGTCCAAGGGAACCCATCCCCAGAATTCTCGGGGGCACCTGTAGCCCAACACTAGATCTGTGTGCCTCAGAGGACTTGCACTGTAAGTTTGTACCTGAGCCAAAGGAAAGTGAGGATGCAATGACTTTGTCCTAAATAACAAGAAACCAGTGGATCCAGTACCAGGTCCTGAAACTCACTAACTGCGAGCTGAAGTGACAGCCACCAAAAACACAACTTTCAAGGTCAAATAGTTCAGATGCCAGGAATTAAGTGGCTCAAAAGGAGCTTTCATCAGCTGCATAAGAACAATGTTGAGATCCTATGACACGGTGGGAGGATTGATGGGGGGGGGGGGGGGCTTTGTCAACAGCAAACTTCTCATGAAGTGAACAACTAGAGGCTGTATAGAGATGGGCTTACCTTCTACATGTTGATGATAAGCACTGATTACACTGAGAATGACCCATGACTCTTGAGAGGTGCAGGGGGTATTCAAGCAGTTTTGTGTAGGGCAAGTGAGGGGATCTAAGGTCTTGACCTCATACCAGACGGCAAACCTTCTCCACTTAAGAGTAACACCTCTTAGAGGAGTATTTTCTGGAAGTCAGCAATATGCGAGAGACACTCTGACAAACCCAAGGACCCGAATTCTATGCTCTCAACATCCAAGTTGTGAGTGCCAGGGATTGGAGGTTGGGATGCAGAAGGGATCCTTTGTTCTGAGTGTTGAGGGTCGGAAAACAGTCCAATCTCCACGGATCTTCAAAGGATAACGCCAGAAGAAGAGGGAACCAGATCTGCCTCAGCTAATGTGGCTATTAGGATCATAGTTCTTTGGTCTTGTCTGAGTTTCAGTAAAGTCTTCGCTATGAGAGGTATCAGAGGATATGTATACAGAAGACCCTCCTCCCAATGTAGAAGAAAGGCATGTGATGTTAGTCTGCAGTGTGATCTGAGCCTGGACCGAACTGGGGGACTTTATTGTTGAGATGAATGGCATAAAGATCCACCGAGGGAGTGCCCCCCTCTCAGAAGATCTTACAGGCTATACCCATGTTTAGAGACCACTTGTGCAGTTGCAAAACACTGCTCAGTCTGTCCGCCAGGCTGTTCTCCTTGCCTACCAGGTATATCCCCACTGCCTCCTGACACAAGGGGTAGGATCCCATACCCCCCTGCTTGTTCACATAGAACATTGCAACCTGGTTGTCTATTTGAATGAGAATAATTTGGTGTTAATAGCCAATCTCTGAAAGCATTTAGAGTGTTCCAAATGGCCCTGAGCTCAAGGAAGTTGATATGGTAAGTCTTTTCCCGAGCAGACCAAGTTGTGTGCTTCCCTTCATCTTTTTAATGTTAGAACTCTGCTGATGGTTTCATTTTGAGGTTTCCTTTTCACCCTAACAGTTTTTGCCTGCTGCTTTGGGCTTCCAAGCTTATTTGGACCCAGCCACTGCTGCATACCGTGAGTCTTCATTCACAACTGTAAAGTTTATTCTCTGCCTATGTTTATAACCTTCCTTAGCCCAGCCTTTGCAGTGATGGTGGTCCTTGGCAGGAGCTGCAAACCATGGTTTCCTCTTCTAGCCCACCCAGACCCTGGGACACATACATTCTAGTTCTACCCACTAGATATCGCTGTTCAGCAAGAAGTGAGACTCTCTGCAGGTTCCATAGAACTCACTGGCCAGTACAAGGAGCAAAAAAGCCAGAACTGGGAATTGATTCAGGAACTTCTGTATGGTAGTGCACAGCACATGATGCTGAGCCAACAAGCTGGACCAAGGAATCGAACCCAGATCTTCTGACTTATTTGTCACACGCAAAAGTTTGATCATGTTTCTCCCCTGTTTCAAAAATTTCATTAGCTCCCAATAGAATAATGAATCACATTTAAACTTCTTACTCTCGTTTTCAAGGCTCATAGAATTGGTCTTCTGGATTACCTTTCTACACTCATAATTCCATATTTACCGCCACAACTTCTCCGCTCGATAAACGATCATCTACTCCCCCCATCCAAAATGGGTGCAGCTCGAAAGCCCTCGCCATCTTGCATTTTTATTTGTAGCTCCTGCTCAGTGGAACCCACTTCCATTGTCCTTAAGGTGTGAACTATCTTTTAAAAGCTTTAAAAAAAAACCCTGAAAGCCTGACTGTTCAAACAGGCATTTCAATAGTCAGTAGAATGGGTATCATACTGCATTGACGTTTCCCTTCCCGTTCCCTTCTTTCCTATCCTACATTCTAATCTGTTCATCCCCCTCCCCCCCCCCCCCCCCCCCACACACTTTCACCCCCAATCCCCCCCCCCCCCAATCCCTTTTAAAGATTCTTAGGACTCCTTTTACTAAGCTGCGGTAAAAAGTGGCTTGCGATAGTTTAGGCGCGGCTTTTGGGTGCGCGCAGAAATATTTTTCAGCGCACGTACCAAAAAAGCCTTTTTAAAATTTTTGCCGAAAATGGACGTGTGGCAAAAATCAATTTTGCTGCGCGGACGTTTTGGGTGTCTGACCTTACTGCCAGCCATAGACCTAGCAGTAAGGAATCTGCGCGGTAAGGACCTACGCTTGTCTGATGCCACTTGGCGTGCGTCCGCAAATAAAAAAATATTTTCCAAACATGCGTCAAAAATGAAATTACCACAAGGGGCACGCGGTAGTCAAGTGGTAAGTTCATTTTGGCGCACATTGGGCGCTCGTAGAGCCTAACGCGGCTTAGTAAAAGGGGTCCTGAGTGTCTGGTAGTGCTGAGTGAAACTGCCTTTCCTATCAACATATTGTAGTTCCTTTTCTGAATTTTACTTTTGTAAATCGCTCAGCTCTGCAAGTCAGCTTGGGCAGTATAGCAAGTGGAAAGAAACTATAAACTAAAACTACAATATCTCTTTTTACTTTGCAGAAGAAGTTAAAAAACTTTGTGCTACGCAGTTCAGCAACATTTTCTTTCTGGATTGATCTATACAAGACTGGAAAGATGTCTGTAAAATGGAAGATATGACATTCTATGTAAGAAGGATGTTGGTCATATTAGTGACTGGAGTGAGGACCTACACAATGATTGTAAGAATCAAATTTCTATCTGTAAGCTAAATGATTATAAGATTTTTAGACATTAAATATTTATCAGAATTAAAAGTCTACTTATCTGTACCATTCCATTTCTTTCTAATATTATGTTAATATTTGAGTGAAAAATAAAGTGATTTAATAATAAAAATTCAGAGAATTGCTTTTTTTTTTTTTTTGGTAATTTGCCCTGGAGTAAAATTTTTCTTTCTAAGAATGCCCTTTTACTGAAGTGCAGTAAAGTTTTGCACCTAGCTCACATTTTGGCACCTGTATCGAAATCAAACTAATGGAATCTCTTGTTCCGTCACAAGTTACATCTTTTATGGCGTCTTTTCACTGTCTGCATTATTCACAGCACGGTTTCAGAGCCATGCATAGTACTGAATCACTTAACCTTAGTATCAAAAGTAAAATTATTGTTAAGTCGGAAAATATCATCAGTATTATTACAATTTGCCATATCTGGGGCTTTTGACAAAGTCTGTCATTCTTTGTTGTTAGGCTATTAGACCTAGGTATTTCTGGAAAAGTATTAGGGGGTTTCTTCAGCTCAGGGAATACTGTGTTAAAATGAACAATGCTTTTTCTGGCTGTTGGAGCTCAGTTTACAGGGTTTGCCACTATCACCGATTTTTGTTTTAATATTTTTATGAGCATGCTGGGATCTATGTTAGAATCTTCTATCATTTATTTTCTTATGCAGATGATATTTTTATTTTAGTTCCATTATATTTGAGCACTGAGGTCTCCCGACACTCTGATTTTGGAATGTATTGAGAAAGTTCAGGCTTGGGCATCTAGTAACTTATTGAAACTCAATACTGAAAAAAACGAGTTTATTATATTTCAGTAATTCCCTGTTTGAAGGTTAAAATCAGGTGAACAAATTGATTACATGATATCAGCTAAGGTATTAGAGGTCATTTTGGACACTCAACCATGGAAAATCAGATTAATAACCTTAGTAAAAAAAAATCTTTTTTTACATTCTGCCAATTAAGATCTGTAAGACCTTTCTTTTACCCAGAGCATTTTCGACTTTTAGTTCAAGCTATATTATTGTCCCAGGTGGACTATTGTAATGTTTTGTATGTGGGTACTGTTCACAAGATTAGAAATAGAATTCAGCTCTGGCAGAATACAGCTGCAAACATGATTTTTGGTTGTAAACAATTTGACCATGTGACCCCTGCTATTGAGGGATTTGCATTGGGCTGCGAATAGATATTTGCATTAAATTTAAGATGGCATGTTGGGTTTTCAAAATAATTAATGGCTGCTGCCCTCAAGCCTTTGTTCAGTTAATTACTTTTCCTACTGTTCATTTTGCCTCTCGCTTCATTAATAAGATTGGATTGTCCTTCTGTAACCCAAGTTTACTATAATTGCATTCATGAAAGTTCGTTTAACTTTATCTAGCAGGATTTGGAATTCTATTCCAGTTCAGATACGTATACTTCTTAATTATATGATGTTTAGGAAAGCATTGAAAACCTAATTATTTTGCAAATATATGGAAAGTGTGTATTACATGCTTGATGCCATATTAGTAGTTGTTTTATCTGGATGTAACCTGCTTTGATTCCAGTTTGATTAGGCAGAATATAAAAACAGGAATAGAATTAAATGCAAAAATTGATGCACGGTAAGTGGAAGGCCTATGCACTAACTCTTGGAGGTAGTGCCAGCATGCTCCCTTAAAGCTACCACACATACGGTTCTTTATAGTATATTAAGAGTATTCACAGTTAGCACAGGTGCACTGGCAGCCATACTAACTGCAACAGTGACAGCGCACAGTACTTCTGTGAAAACTGCAATATGCAATCCACACCTACTCTCCACCTATAACCTGCAGTTATCTGTAAATTAGCACATGCTGTCATGAAAGTGCAGTATCAGTTAGCGTTCTCATGTGCTAACAGCGCTTGCTAATTGCTTAGTGTACTTTAGTAAAAACGCCCCTAAAATATTCTAAAGCAAAACCTGGTAAATGCGGATTTTACAACCTTGAGAATATGGAAGGAACATAAAATTGTTTGGTTTTAATAAGCAAGCCCAGGGCCATAGCTTGCAATGTGCGTCTGCACAGGGTGCATGGAACCTGGGGTTCTAAACTTGTACCCTGTTCATTGGCTTCCCTCGCTGACACATCACTAATGGGCGGAGCAGAAGCGTTTGGGGGCATCACACAGGGCACGTTCACGGCTTGAAACACTCCTGAGCAAACTCCACACCTTTTCATTTCCACATTTATTTATTTATTTATTTATTGCATTTGTATCCCACATTTTCCCACCTTTTTGCGGGCTCAGTGTGGCTTACAATAGGATATGAATAATAGAAATACATTTGTTACAATTTGGTTATGGATTACATTGTGCAAAGGTATAAGAGACATTCAAATATCAGATTTGGAATATGACAATGGGATATCAACATAGAAGTAATTGGAAGGGGGGAATGGGAAGCTAAAGGGTAGTGTTAGACAAAGACATATGGTGTCCATAGTTCCGTGGATAGGTGCGTGATAGATTGGGGTGCGGGATGAGGGATCAAAGTGGATGTAAAATGCATTGATGAATAGTGAGTGTGGACTCTATGTGAGTTGGCTCTTTCCGTAAGTTTGTTCAAACAGGTGAGTCTTTAGTAGTTTACGGAAGGAAGCTTGATCGTCAATCCTTCTCAGGTTACGCGGTAGTGTATTCCATGCCTGCGTGCTCTTGTGGGAAAAGGTTGACGCGTGTAACGTCTTGTATTTCATGCCTTTGCAAGTGGGGAAGTGGAGGTTTAGGTGTGTTCGGGATGATCTTTTAGCGTTTCTGGGTGGTAGGTCTATTAGATCAGACATGTACGCTGGGGCTTCGCCGTAGATGATCTTATGGACTAGTGTACAAACTTTAAAAGTAACGCGTTCCTTGAGTGGAAGCCAATGTAATTTTTCTCGTAGTGGTTGTACCCTTTCATATCTTGGTTTTCCGAAGATGAGCCTGGCTGCTGTATTTTGGGCTGTTTGAAGTTTCCTCAGTATTTGCTCTTTGCAGCCCGCGTATAGTGAGTTGCAGTAGTCCAGGTGGCTGAGGACGAGGGATTGCACTAGGCTGCGGAAGACGTATCTTGGGAAGAATGGTCTTATTCTTTTCAATTTCCACATGCAGTAGAACATCTTCTTGGTTGTGTTGTTTGCGTGGGTTTCGAGTGTTAAGTGGCGGTCGATGGTGACTCCAAGGATTTTTAGCGTTTCTGAGACTGGAAGGTTTAGGGTTGGTGTGTTTATTGCGTTGAATTCATTTGTGTTATATTGGGAGGTGAGTATCAGGCATTGGGTTTTTTCTGCATTTAGTTTCAGGCGGAATGCATCTGCCCATGTGTTCATGATGTGTAGACTTTGATTGATTTCGTAGGAGATTTCTTTGGTATCTTGTTTGAATGGGATATATATTGTCACATCGTCGGCGTATTCTCTTGCTATAAGTACTTCCTTCCTTCCTTCCTTCCTTCCTTTAAGCCTGCAAAGAGGTGGGATACAAATGCAACAAAAAGATCTTGCAGACGCACCTAAAGCTTATGACCTCATGGGACAGTTCCTCATGTAAAAGATCACTAAACCAGGTAAAGCAAAAGAAATCGCGGGCTGCCTCAGACTCACACACATACACCCCATACATACTAAAAAAAAAAAAAAAAGTGTATACATATATGTATTTGTATATGTAGATCCTGTGCTTGTCCTCCCGCTGACGATACTGGGCTTGTTTCGCAGGTGGAGGGGGGGAATCATGTTGCTAAAACGGCCCTCTGTACTGCTGAGTAGAGACTGTTCAGGGGATTGAACGCCGGAAGCCCCATGTTGAGATGATCCTCTGTGCGACTTGTGGGGTCTGGGGGCTGCTAAGGCACCATGTGCGCATGGGGCTGTGTTTGTCTGTAGCTGCTAGTTACTCACTTGCGTTCCTCCAATTGAGTGTCCTGGGTTGGATCCGGCGTTCACTGCCGGGATGGGTCAAGGCGGTAAGGTATCCAGGAGCTTGCTGCGGCATTACCTTCCCGTCTGTGCCATCTTGGTTATAAAATCATCCCGCATATTTCTTTAAAAACAAGGTTTTAAGCTGCTTACAAAATATTAAATAATCTTGTAAAGAAAGAACTGATGAGAGAGAGAGAGATTGAAGCTGCTTGATTAACGAAGACGATAATAGTCTAAGACCTCTAACCAGTTTCACAAAGGGAAAGCTTAATACCATCTGTTTCCATAATAGTTGCTTATGGAAAAGCAGAAAAAGATCTATCAAGTATAATGAGGCATTTCCATATAGTGACTTGAAAATCAAAGTACATCATTTAAACTGAGCTCTTATGACAACAGATAAACCAATGAAGCTGATAAATGGTAAAGGCAGCAGGCAGATCCCCCAAATGCACCACCCTGTCCAAAAACTGTTAACTACATACATTCTCTATTTAATTTCTCAGGGTATTTATTTATTTATTTATTTATTTATTTATTGCATTTGTATCCCACATTTTCCCACCTCTTTGCGGGCTCAGTGTGGCTTACAATAAGATATGAATAATGGAAATACATTTGTTACAACTTGGTTATGGGTTACATTATACAAGTTATGCGAGACCATCGAAGTATCGTTAGGAATATGGATTTCATGCTTATTGTTGTCCATATGAAGGTTATTGGTAGAGTGATAAGGAGATTGAGGAACGTGTACACAGGGAATGTTCATATATTCAGTAAGGCAGGACAGGAGTTGGGAATAAGGGATCAAATGACAGAAAAATACAAAAGAGGAGGAAGCAAAGTAGAGAGTTAAAGTAAGATAAGATAAAGGGGGAATGGTCACAATAGCAGGATGCTGAGCTAAGACGCTAAGGGAATGGTCCTGCTAAGTCTCTCTCTGACTTCCCAAAAAATGTATCTATAATGCATGTGAGACTTCTGGAAGAATGGGTGGTAACCCACAGCATACATACATCTTTCTCAAAAAATTATTAGTGAGTTTAACATTGGAGGAAGCATCTGATTCAGCCCTGTTCACACTGATTCTAAAGAAACGCACAGAACAAGCTTTCACTTATAGTTTAAAAGCTGTGTTGAGATATGGTCATAAAAACATAGGCCCAACGTACAAGCCATTTACTCTGATAACGGCTGCTGTTATCCACATAAATAGTTTGTCAGACCTATCGGCTGATATTCAGTGACACTATCTGCATAGTGCTACTTAATATCATTGCTGACTGCCTAATAGCGGGGTAGTAAGGGGATGGAGCTGGAAGTTATCTGGTTAGCGACAATATTCGATCCACTAACTGGCTAACTAACCAGATAGTTAGGACATCAAAATAAGCTTCCCTGACTTAATCCAGATAGCAGGCTGAATATTGCTACTGTCTGGGTAGCAGCACCGCTCACTTCTGTATTTGGATATTCAGTTCTGGCCACTGACTGAATCCTGGAGGTGAATATCTGGATATATTTTTTTTTTTATGTTTAAACTGTTTTATTGATGTCACAATCAACAACATATATTGATCAATAAACATATACTTAATACAAATCTCTGTCTTCTTTAACATAACCTTTAACTTAAGTGTCATCAAACGTTTCTGTACATGCCCTTCCCTTCCCCCCACTCCCTTTCCCCCCTATACCCTTACCAGAATTCTCATATCAACATAATTCAGTAAACATATGAATCCTTTGTTTTAACTTTCCTTTCCTCCCCCTCCCGTGAGTGTGTTCACCAATAGACTACGAGCTCTGCCTGATAAAGCCTGCACATACGGTTCCCAAATTTCCCAGAAACGTAGTTTACTTCTAGGGCTACTGTTCATAGCACGCGCTTCCATCCGCACCAGGGAGTGAAGCGAATTCCTCCATTGCCAGAAAGATGGGCCTATTTCTTGTGTCCAATATTGTAAAATACATTGTTTCCCAACAATAAGTGCCTTATATACAAATAGGCTTTCTTTGTAGCGCATAATTGACACACTTCCCCTCAATCCTAGCACAACAGTTTTAGTCTCAAGCCGAAGCTTCTTATGTAGCAGAGCTTCGCAATATTCCAACACTGGACCCCAAAACTTTTGAATAACAGGGCACCCCCAAATCATGTGATACAGTGTTGCTCTCTGATAATTACATTTACTGCAATGTGGTTCTTGCAATCTACCTGCATAATACGCCTGTATGGGAGAGAAGTATGCTCTCAAAATGATTCTAAATTGTATCTCCCTATATCTGGCACTAGCCACTTTATGTACAATCTCCTTTAAGGACTGGGCTATATCTCCACTTCTGATCTCTACCCTCAGATCTTCGGACCATCGTCTAGCCACTGCCTCATAGCTACGGTGCACGGCAATCAGGCTTAACTGTTTATGCAGTGTAGACACCGTAGTCTGTTCTCTTCCCTGAGGAAGAAACAAATTCACCAATATCTCATACATTCCTTTATCACATTTTTCTCTATGTATATTCTCAATATAACTATGGAGCTGATAATAATCATACCATGTCACATTCTCCGCTCCCACCATATCCTCTAAAGCCTCCCTAGTTATAACCTTCCCCGTGTCTTGCATCACATCTGCCACCAACACTACTCCTTCCTGTGCCCACTTGATAAATTTCGGGTGAGTGTTCCCTGGTTCAAATGCTCCATTCCCTACTAATGGGAGAAGATCCGTGCATCGTGGGTTCTTATTTAGTCTCCTCAATATGTACTGCCATATACTGCGCATTGGGTGTAATAAAATATGATGCCGCCATTCTTTGGGTAACATTTTACCCCCAACATGCAACAAATAATAGGGATGATATGGGCTAAACAATTTACATTCAATGTTCCATGCCGTATGCTCTTCTGTTTCCAAAATCCAATCTGCTAGGTGCCGAGCCAAACAGGCCCAATTATATTTTCCTTAGCGTCCCTCCGGACCGGCCCAGGATTGGACTGATGGGTTGTGCACGCCTACCAGCAGGTGGAGACTGAGAAAAAAACTCTGACTCTAGAGAGCCAATGAGAGCCCTGGTCATGTGACCCTAGCCCCAGTATTTTCTCAGTCTCCCAGCAGGTAGGACGTGAGCCTATTAGTCTCTCTTTTTGGTATTTGTAGATATTTTCTTTATTGGTTCTTCTGTGCCCAGGAATTTTATTGAGGTCATTCCTGATACTAAGTGCCTTAGTGTTCAGCCTCTGGGGTGTTAAACTCGGGTGCCCCGAGTCCCTCCCCCCTATTTCCTCCCCATCTCCCTTCTGGTGTATCCTCAAACAGCATTATTAATAATTAAGGGAAGGGCTACCCTTTCATTGTAAAGGAGTATTGCCTTTGGGAGAGGCAGCCAGTGCTTTAAAAAAAAAAAAAAAAAAAAAAGAACTGAACAGCTGAGTTATCTGTTCCCCGCTGACTTAACAAGCAGGCAGCTCTGTCAGGCAGCTCTGTGTTCAACTCTGTGTGGGGTTTTTCAGCACCTGTTTAAATAAAAAAAAAAAAACCAGTACCCTTTTATTGCTCCTGTCAGCCCTCGGGGTTTTTTAGCTGCTAATTAGGCTGTTTAAAAAGGCGCGAACCGCGTTGCCGCTTTCTCGCGAGTGCTCGCTTGTTTCCGCGATGGCGGAAAAGTTGAAAAGATGTGCAGTCTGTCAGCGTCGGGGGGGTTAATGCCTCCGGCGCCTGTAAATTTTGTACAGCGCTTGACATGCCCGCTGTTTCTCTTCCTCCGCCGACTTTGTCTTCGGTTCCGTCGGGGGTTCCGATTTCGCCGTCGCGCTCCCTCGCTCCTAGTTCGGAGGCCTCTGGCTTAGTTCTTGAAGCGCCCGCGGCGAAAGTGGCGCGAACGGCGGCCATTTTGTCTCCTGCTCCTTCAACGTCGGGTGCCGCGTCTGGCCCTTTAAACTCCGCGATTTTGGGAGATTTCAATACAGAGGCCCTGGTACATTCGACAGCCACTCAGGGAGGAGGTTTTCCCCCTGAGTTTGTTATTCAGATGTACCAGGCCTTCCTGATGCAGCGAGAGGGTCCAGCAGCGGGGCTGACAGGGGCTACAGCGGGGCTGTCAGGGGCTATGGGCAGTTCGGGTCCTACTGCAGCTAAGCCTAGGACATGTGAGTTTCCTTCAGATCTGGTACCAGAGCATAGTTCAGACATGCCTTTTTTGGAGGAAGAGGAAGACTTAGGACCGGCACTTAATGAGCTGGCTTGGGAGGATCCTTCCTCTTTAGATCCTGACACTGTTCCTTTGGGCCAGGGGGAAGATCCCTCGGTGGCTAGAGTGTTTCATAAGGAAGATTTACAGGATCTTATTGCTATGGTGGCTACTACTTTAAATTTTGATGATCAGCCTCCAGCTTCACAAGTCCGAAAGGTTGATTTGTTGGTTAAGGGCTCTAGGGCTTCCAGCAAGACCTTTCCTATGCATGAGGACATTTGGGATGTCATTAAAGCGCAGTGGGAGGTCCCGGATGCTGCTTTTCGGCCTACTAGATCTATGTCTCGTCTATATCCGGTGCCCGAAGCTGATAAAGCACTTCTTAAGCTCCCAGTAGTTGATGCTGTGGTCTCTGCGGTTACTAAACGCAACACAGTCCCAGTAGATGGAGGAACAGCGCTTAAAGAGACGCAAGACAGGCGTTTGGACTCTCTTTTGAAGCATAATTTTGAGGTTTCCTCTTTGGCAGTGCAGGCGGCCATTTGCGGATCTTTAGTGGCCAGGGCCTGTTTTCGTTGGGCCGAGAGAGTCCTGGATAGATCTTCAGATGATCTTGCAGCTATAGATGTCGAGGTAGCAAAGATTGAAACGGGCTCTGCTTTTCTAGCCGATGCTCTGTATGACCTGTTGAGGGCATCTTCTAAATCTTTGGCCCTGGGAGTTGCAGCTCGCCGCTCTCTTTGGTTGAAAGGTTGGTCGGCAGATGCGGCCTCCAAGTCTAAGTTAAGTAAATTTCCCTTTAGGGGTTCATTTTTGTTTGGAGAGGATTTGGACAAATTGGTTCACTCCCTAGGAGACTCTAAAGTGCCTCGTCTCCCTGAAGATCGGCCTCGCCTGTCCAGTCGGGGTGCCTTGTTTGGACGTGGTAGGCTAAGGTCTTTCCGTAGATTTCAGCCTGATAAAGCTTCTCAGCCTCAGAGATCACGTTTCTTTACCAGGAACCAGTCCTTTCGAGGTTACCGCAGAGGAGGCAGATTCTCAAGCGGCAATTTTCGCTCCCCTGCGCGTACTTCCCAATGAAGGTGCGAGGGCCCCTTCTCTGGTACCTGTTGGAGCTCGGCTTTCTCAGTTTTATCAGAGGTGGGCCCACATTACATCAGATCAGTGGGTCTTGGAGGTGGTTCGAGACGGATATGCCTTAGAATTTGCAAGGCCTATTTCAGACGCCTTTCTGGAGTCTCCCTGTCGCTCTCCCCTCAAAGCGCGTGCGGTTCGGGAGACTCTACAGAGGCTCTTAGATCTTCAGGCGATTTATCCAGTTCAACACTGCTCCCTCTGCTTGCTGAAATCCAAATGGCGCTGTGTCTCCCTTCACAGCCCTTCTTCACCCCTCCTCCCTACCCGCCCCTTTACCCATCACCCTTCAATCTCTTATCCTTCCTAACCCCTCCCACTCCTCCCTCCCTCTCCCCCCCCCACCCCAGGTTCTTCCTGAGCCTTCAGCCCGGTTGTAATCGGCTCCCCTTAAAGGGTGAGCCTTTCCATTTTCTTTGGGTAACATTTTACCCCCAATATGCAACAAATAATAGGGATGATATGGGCTAAACAATTTACATTCAATGTTCCATGCCGTATGCTCTTCTGTTTCCAAAATCCAATCTGCTAGGTGCCGAGCCAAACAGGCCCAATTATATTGTTTAATATCAGGCAACCCCAAACCTCCCTCTGCTCTTTTCCCATAAAGATAATCCAATTTAACTTTAGCCTTTTTCCCACTCCAACAGAACCTAGTCAGCATTCCTCGAATCTTCTTTATATCTTTAGTCTGTAAAACTATAGGTAACTGTCGCAATACATACAGCCATTTTGGAAAGAGCATCATCGCATACAAACCAACTCGCCCACTTAATGTTATAGGTAGCCCCTCCCATACTGCTAATTTATGTCGCGTATACTGCAGTAATTGATCAACATTCTGTCTATATATTCTACTCAGGTCTCCTGTGAGTGTTATGCCTAGGTATTTAAATTCCTCATTCGCCCATCTCAGTGGAAACTTTCCCTTCCATTTCTCCCTTACCGTATTAGTTGTGGGCAACCCCTCTGACTTTTGAAAATTCAATTTAAATCCCGAAAAGGCCCCATATTCTTCAAAAACCTCCATCAACACCGGCAGCGAGCTCTCCGGTCTATCTAAATGAACCAAAATGTCATCGGCAAACGCCGAAATCTTAAATTCTCTGGTTCCCAATTTTATACCTTCAATCTCAGAGTTACCCATAATTTCCCTGACCAAGGGGTCTAACGTAATAGCAAACAGTAATGGGGACAAAGGGCATCCCTGTCTGGTTCCTCTATTAATTACAAAGCTTCGAGAGTACGCTCCGTTGACCAGCACTCTCGCCATAGGGTTCTTATATAATATAGAGATTGCTTGTGTGAAATAGCCTTCAAAACCATACGCCCTCAATGAAGCAAACAGGAACTCCCACTCGACCCGATCAAACGCCTTCTCGGCATCAAAGCTGATCAAGAGGGATTCCCCACCCCTCCTTCGCACACTCTCCATTGATGCCAAAATCAGCCTAATATTTTTCCCACTCTGTCTCCCTTGCACAAAGCCTACCTGAGGGGTCGCAACTATGCTAGGTAACACTTTTGCCAATCTCGAGGCCAAAAGTTTTGCCAACAACTTAGCCTCATAGCTAATCAGAGAAATTGGTCTATAAGAGTCTGGTAAGGTCGGATCTCTCTCAGGTTTCGGGAAGACCATTATGTCCGCTAGTCGCAAAGACTGCGGGAGTTCCCCTAATTCAACTGATCTATTGAAGGCCTTAGTCAAGGGGTCTCCTATGTCCTGCATTAATATTTTATACAATTCAGCCCTATATCCATCTGGCCCCGCAGCCTTATGTAATGCACTGTCTTTTATTTCTCTAAGGACCTCCTCAGGCTCAATCGGTTTATTTAGCTCCCTCTTCTGTTGCTCTGAAATTTTTGGCTTGTTGACATTCTCTAGGTATATATCGGGATCTAAATCATCATCATCATCCTTAGCATATAGCCTAGCATAATAATCCCTAAAGACATCTCTTATCTCTGTATCATCATGTACCAGTCTTCCCCTCTGTGTCTTGACCACCAACACTCTCCTCTTCCCCTTCACCTTCCTCACCAGACCTGCCATCATCTTCCCTGGTTTATTACCGAACCTATGTAGTTGATATCTATAATATTCAGCAGATTTACTGGCTCGCTGATGTAACAGTTCATTTAGGGCTACCTGGGTGGCTAATAATTGCTCTCGAATATGATTTGCGGACCCTTGTCCATACGCCCTCCTCAATTGCACCAACTGTGCCCCCAGCCTGATGATCTCTCGATCTCTCTGTTTTTTCTTTCTGGCACTGTATGCTATAATCTCACCCCTTAACACAGCCTTCCCAGCCTCCCAAAACAGTATTGGTGTATCTTTATGAGATGCATTATATAGTGTATATTCTTCCCATTTCCTCCTAATATATGCCCAAAAATCCTGATCATAATAAAGATCCAGGGGAAATATCCATCTAAACTGTCTACTTTGTGTATTCTGATCTTTAAATTCAATATATATTGCCGCATGATCCGATATAATCGTAGGATCAATTGCAGCCTCTGAGATTCCTGCAAAGCTGTTTTCATCTATCAATAGGTAATCTATTCGTGATTGCGTGTGGTGGGCTCTAGAGTAGTGCGTATAATCTTTGGTATTTGGGTTAAGAACCCTCCACACATCAACCACTCCCAAGGCTCCACACAACAAATTGATACCTTTATCCATTTCCCCTAGCGCACCTGCTACATTATGTGATTTATCCAAGGTGGAATCCGCTACCACATTAAAGTCCCCCCCAATTATCTTCTGCGGGATATTAAATTGCTGCATCTTGCTTATGAGAGTATGGAAAAATTTCTTACTGTACACATTAGGGGCATATATATTACTAATAAGGTAGGTATTTCCATTCACCTTGACCTGCGCCAGAATGTACCTCCCTTCAGGATCAATACACATCTGCCCTATCTCTACCTGGAGGGATTTATGGAACAAGATCACTACTCCGGCCTTCTTCCCCACCGCAGGGGCCTCCAACACTGTCCCCACCCACCAGGTTTTGAGTTTATCATGCTCCTGAGACGATAAATGTGTCTCCTGGAGGAGTGCTATGTCTGCTCTTTTCTTTTTAAGACTATGTAATATTTTCTTTCTCTTAATGGGAGATGAGATACCTCCCACATTCCAGGAATATACCTTTAGTCCCATCAATCCCCTATATCTCACTCTTGCATCAACATTTGTTCCACATCTATAAATGTGCAGTCATGGTGTCCCAGCAGCACCACTCCTACTATTCTTTTCAGCAGCCACTCATCATTCAACTCACTCACATATCTCTTCTGACTCCATATACCTAATTGAAATTCTGGTAACCAAGCCCTATATTTCCCCCTGCCTCCCACCCCCCCCCTCCCACCCCCCTGTCGCCCATCCTTCTAATCCTCCCTCCCTCCCTCCCTCCTGTTCCAAGAACTAGTTACTTGATAACACCTGCACTCACCCTACAATTATCATTGTCATTTACCCATCCAACTCTTCCCAGGCCCCACAGCCTACCCATTCACAATTTTACAGGTCACTTCTCATATACCAGTCTTTAATCATCTTCTTTTGCAACATCCAGGTAATAGTTCAGCAGCTCTATGCAGGGTCTTAATTCTATGCGGTCATTCTGTCTTACTCTGCAGTTCACCTCCATGCCCATAAGACCATAGTAATTCAATATTATATTCCACAGTCCACTGCTGTTTCCCCTGCTGTCGTAGTATGTATTATCTCGTCCATAAGCTCCCCTATCTTCAATCTCTATTCATATCACAATTAAGTCACATTTCAAACAATCAGTATTCAAGACTTGAAAACTTATAGCAGTTCCACTGGCGTAGCTTTCTATATTAAGAAAGTCTCAAGTAATCCTCTGTCCCGAAATTATCCACACAATGCTTCTATAGTTGTATCCTTCCTTCTGGAGGTTCTATTCACCCCCATGTTGTTGAATATATGCTTTAGCTGCTTCAGCTGTGACAAAAACTGTTGTGACTCCATTGATCATAAGGCGCAGCTTAGCCGGATATAGAAGCACAAATTCTATTTTTTATTGAAAAGGTCCGTACATATAGGCGCAAAGGACTTCCTCCTCATTTGCCCCTGCTGAGAATACTCCTGAAAACAAAGGATCCCATACCAGTCTTTGATCATCGTCTTTTGCAGCAACCAGGAAATAGTTCATCAACTCTATGCAGGGTCTTAATTCTATATGGTCATTCTGTCTTATTCTGCATTTCGCCCCTCCATGCCCACAATACCGTATTAATAATTCAATATTATATTCCACAGTCCGCTGCTGTTTCCCCTGTTGTCATATTCTGTATTGTCTCGTTCATAAGCTCCCCTATCTTCAAGCTCTGTTCATATCATATTTAAGTCACCTTTCAAACAATCAGTACTCAAGACTCGAAAACCCACCACAAATTATCCACAAAATGCTGCTATATTTGTATCCTTCCTTCTGGATGATCTAGTCACCCCCATGTTGTTGAATATATGCTTTAGCTGCTTCAACTGTGTCAAAAAATTTTGTGACTCCATTAATCGTGAGGCGCAGCTTAGCCGGATATAGAAGCGCAAATTTTATTTTTTTATTGAAAAGGTCCGTACATATAGGCGCAAAGGACTTCCTCCTCATCTGCACCTGCTGAGAATAATCCTGAAAACAAAGGATCTTCTTATCTTGGTAGGTGAGGGTACAACCTCCTCTTATCGCGTCCAGAATATATTGTTTATGCCGAAAGTTCAGAGATTTTAATATTACTACTCGCGGCCTGGTCGCTGGCTGTCGCGGAGGCCCAACTCTATGAGCCCGTTCAATACAAAAACTCTGTAATTTGTCCTCGATGTGTAAAGACTTCGGCAGCCATTCCTCCAAGAAGGAAGGTAGGTCTTTATCCAAGAGCGTTTCTGGAAGTCCAACCAGACGCAGGTTATTTCGCCTGCCCCTGTTCTCCAAATCATCGATCTTTGTCTCCAGATCCTGTACCCGCCGCTCTAGTTTCTTATTAATCTCCTTCTGCGCCCCCACCGTCTCCTCCATCTCCGAAATCCGCTGTAAACCTTCATCTAGCTCCAGATTCATACTATCAATACGCTCATGAGCCTCCTCCGTCCGGTCAAACAATTGCTGTAGTTTCTTATCTAGCGCCGCCTCAACCGCTGCTGTTACCTCGGCCGTAATCTCCGTCAGCCATGCGGATCCCACCGCTAGCTCTCCGGGATCTCGCTGGTCGGCCATCTTGTTATCTGGCAGTTTCGATTTATCTTGCTCTCTCCTCACCGATTTTGCTGCCATTCTGTGGTTCTCTGCCTGATCTTTACTCACTAGCCGCTCTCTCACCTTATAGGAGCAATGCTGTAGCGTTTCGCACCCTGGGTAAGTCAAATTATCTGATTTTCGGGTGAATGTGCGCGGAGCCTATCTTTCCAGCGTCAGCCCCGCACCATGGCGTCACGTGACCTCTATATATATATATATATATATTTTTTTTTTTTAATAGCCACGGCAGCCAGCATTTTAGGATTAAATCTTTCCTCAGTGATCCTCCAGATTGGGCAAGACGCTTGGATTATGCACTCCTACCAGCAGAGGGAGACTTGCAAACACTGAACTTTGAACACTGCATATGTAACCTGTGCAGAACCCCAACTAGCCAGTATTTCTCAGTCTCCAGCAGAGGGTAGATGTGTAGTCTGACTAGTCTGGTAGGCCTGGGGTTTTTTTCTTGGTAGGCCTTTGGTTATAATAGAAATTAAAAAAAAAATTAAAAACCCAGAATCCTGTACTGGTTCTCTGTGTGCTTCGGGGGTGCGGATCCGGTGGGGCTCGCATTTTTCTCTTTGGGGTGTCACACCTGGTTGGCCAGGTCCCTCCCCCTGTGCTGCTCTCTCCGATTTAGACAGCCTTGTGCCTCAGCTCCCGTGTCAGGGTGGGAGCCTTGAGTGCCTCTTCAGTCAGCAGCAACCAGGCTACAGTGTGCTTGTTTCTTTAAAAAAAAAAAAAAGACGAGCAAAGCAGTTCTTTCTGGCTGCAGTGCCTGCTTTACTGTGCTGTTCGGAGGAGCAGGTGCCTTTTGTTAGGCAGCTGGGGCTGTTAGCTAGGGCACAGGATCGGTCCTTGTCTTTCTCCCTCCTGCCGTGCTCATGTCCGCAGCCAAGCTCCTTCGCTGTCGCACAGTGGTATAGAGGGGCTGGGAACTCCTTGTTGGTTCTGCGGGGAGCCAAAACAATCGTTGGCTGCGCCTCCGGAGCTAATCGCGTAGGTTCCTTTGGCTTCTACTTCAGGTGCTGGGGGATCCGCAGAGGTGAGCTCTCTGTCGGGCTTGTCAGCGGCGGTTCCGCCATTTTTAATTCTTCCTGCCTGAATGAAGCATCTCCTTGTGGGCAGGTGCCTCTTTTTCCTGGTCAGCCGAGTCAGGAGAATGCAGGGGGGATGGGTTTTCCCCCTGAATTTGTGTGGACATTATATCAGGCATGGAAGTCGGGGCCTTCGCCGTGGGGGGGGGGGGGGGGTCGGTCCAGTAGTGTCTAAAAGGCCCCGGCTGGACTGGGTAGATGAGGGGGAGTGTTACTTTCCAGGCGCTTCGGATGGTGTCCTCAGTGAGCTTGGGGAGGATGACCCTTTGGACTCTGCTGCAGAGCAGGATATTCCAGGGGAGGATCCTTCGGTGGTCCGCATCTTTCATAGGGAGGAGCTGTCAGAGCTTGTTGATCAAGTGGTCTCTACTCTCAAGTTTGAGCCAGCCGAAGCTCCTGCGGGGGAGATAAAGCAGTTAAGGGCATTAGACGTATTTCACGGTCCTTCCCTATGAATAAGGATATCAGAGAGATGGTTTCCCAGGAGTGGGCTTCCCCTGACTCTCCTTGTAAGGTGGCACGGGCAATGGCCAGGCTCTATCCTTTACCCCAGGAGGATAGGGATTCTCTCAGGGCCCCCACAGTGGATGCGGTGGTTACGGCGGTCACTAAAGCTACGGCTATTGCCGTAGATGGTGGAGCATCTCTCCGTGACCCCCCAGGGTAGGAAGTTGGAAGCGTTTCTAAAGCGTAGTTTTGATTTATTGGTGCTGGCATTGCAGGCGTCAGTGTGTGGGGGATTGGTGGCTCGAGCGTGTTTTCGTTGGGCCAAGAAGCTTCTGGATGACTCGGCAGTGGACAGAGCTTCTTGGATTCAGGATTTAGCTAAGTTAGAGATGGGCTGTTCCTTTTTATCGGATGCTCTCTACGACTTGCTGCGGGCTTCATCTAAGAATATGGCCCTAGTCATGGCAGCACGTCGGGCGCTTTGGTTACGAGGTTGGGTCGCAGACGCAGCCTCTAAGTCTTAAGTTGTGTTCGCTTCCCTTTAAAGATTCTATGTTTTTGGCAAGGATTTGGATAAATTGGTCCACGGTCTTGGGGATGCAAAGGCTGCTCGGCTCCCGGAGTTTTGTAGCAAAGCAGGTGCGAGAGGGGCTTCGGTGCGTGGCCGTTTTCGGGAAGCCCGTTGGTACAGACTGGGTAGATCTAGCGGGGTTCCTAGAGGTCGTTTTTTCAGTGCACTCAGTCCTTTGAGGGGGTTGCAGTGGAGGGTGTGATTCCTCCTTGGGGGGGGGTACAGATTCGGTGCGCAACCCTCAATGAAGGTGTGGGGGGTCCAGCCTCTGGTGCATGTAGGCGCTCGGCTGGGACAGTTTTACCAGAGGTGGGTCCTCTTTACATTCTTTTGTGAAGCATTATAGGATTGATGTTCAAGCAAGGGAGGAAGTGAGCTTTGGAGCAGCAGTTCTGACCTCTGGCCTTCGGGGGTTCCACCCTTAGATGTTTTCAGCTTTGGTACTTCCCAAGCATCTTGACCGGTCTGGAGGGTCACTGAGGAAGGTGAAATTAGGCCTTACCTTCTAATTTTCTTTCCTCTAGACCCGCCAGACCGGTCAAGAACCCGCCCTGTATGTATATAAGATTAAGAGATATTCGGGTTTTGCTTTATTCTTTTGAGCCTGTTTTTTTGCTGTGACTGATGATTGTTAGTCAAGTTTATCCAGGCTGGGGTTGCCAGGTGAAGTTTCTGGTACAGGTTTTGGGTGCTGATTATGTCCAGCCTGTGGAAGCACTACATTCTTGGTTTGAGTTTCCATGTACAGGGTTCTGTGAGGTTGTTTGGTTATTTCTCTGCTTTGTTAGCAATATACTGGCTAGTTGGGGGTTCTGCACAGGTTACATATGCAGTGTTCAAAGTTCAGTGTTTCTCAGTCTCCCTCTGCTGGTAGGAGTACATAACCCAAGCATCTTGACCAGTCTGGAGGGTCGAGGAAAGAAAATTAGCAGGTAAGGCCTAATTTCACCTTATTAAGATATAGAACAGATGTGGGCAACCTCGATCCTCTAGGGATGCAACCCAGTCAGGTTTTCAAGATTTCCTCAATGAATATGCATGAAGTCTATTTTAATGCACTGCTTCCATTGTATGCAAATAGATTCATGCATATTCTTTGGGGAAATCCTGAAAACCCGATTGGGTTGCAGCCCTCGAGGATCGAGGTTGCTCACCCCTGATATAGAACATAACATGAAACAACAAATAGATGAACAAACTTTTTGTCTTATAGAATTCCCATCCCCCCCAACACATTGAATAATACAAAGAAGCCCATATAGGAGGTCTGCACTCTTATACACTAATATAATATATCTTCAGTAAAAATCAACCAGCAGAGAAAAAAATCCACTTATAATGGACCAAAACCCAAACAACCAATAGTGGAAAAACAAGTTCTTACTTTTCACCACAAAAGCTCGGATGCTATATGGACCCCTTTTTTCTTCAGGAAATGGCTGTGTGGCAAGTGCAGCACTTGCCACACGGCCTGTGAAGAAACAGTGTGTTTTAAGCCTGTAAAATGTATTGAATATTTTCCTGCATTGATTATGTTCTGAGGTGTCTCTCTCCTATTTGGCCAGCAGGTGGTGTTTCTTTGCTGCAAAACTGTTAAAGAGAACTGAGTGTTTTTTCTTTAGTTTGACACAAACAGGAAACAAGAAACAGTATATATTTGAAATCTTGTTGACTGGGCTCTGATTGGCCCAAGAGCTCATCTCATTTGGATTTTACTGGTTTTGAGTTCAATCTTAGCCAGGGAGGAAAAAGTGACAGATCTCTTTGCTGAGGCTCGGTGAATTATATGTCCTGACCTGTCCAGGTACTGTTTAGACAGTATATAGATGTTTAGTTAGTGTTATCATTGATCCATATTTCAGTTACCTGCTATTATTTGCTGATTGCACATTTTTTGTTCATTGTTCCAGTGTGACAATAAACCTGTTTAGTTTGTTGACTCTGCTGTCTGGACTGATTAAGAATTCTGGTAGTTTGTGTGTTGGGTCTGTGAGTGCTTTCCAGGAACTGTGAGACCACTGGGAGTGTGGCCCCCAGTAACCTAGAAATCACTGGGGATAATTTGAGAGCAGGAGACTCGCCCAGAGGCAGTAGTGACCCAGTCGATAGGAGGAGGGTGCTAGTGCAGGCGGACCTGAGCTGTGTTAGGGATAGACCTTCTAAGTGGCCGTGGGGTAACCCCAGGCGAGTGGCTAGGCGTTTCGTGACACGGCCATTTCAGGGGAGGGGAGCCCTTACTGCCACCCATAGAGGTGGTGGTAAGGGCTCCCGCACTAACCCAGCGGTAACCATGCTAAACATATTTTTGTAGCACCTGATATGACGATATGTTGGAGGTGGGAACTACTGCCGGGCTGCTGCGGTAGCCCAGTGGTCCTTCCTTTTTAGTGAGGGGTAAGCCCGAGTTGGGCTTATTACCACTTTGTAAAAGGGCCCCTATGACGAGTCAAAACAACGCAAGTTGCCAACTTTGGAAAAATATAAATCTTTGATGTTAATTAAAGTAAAAATAGGAGGAAAAAGACCTCAGCTGGATGTGGTCGTCAAATGACGATATAATCGCTGTTTCTTTCAAATATACCAGCTACTTCATAAACACAGCTCACGGTTTCATTCATTGGTCAAAAAAACCCTCCCGTAAAACATCGAGTATCTCTTGTTGTGCTGTCTTCACAAAACAATCATGTCTTTGTGCTAAACATGTTCTTTTTATAAAAAAATATTTTTTTATACATTTTTCATTTGCATATAACTTGTAACTATGCTTCTAATTATGTACAGCAGAAGAACACTTACCTTCAGTAGCCAGCATATTTTAAAAATGCCTATTGCCAAGGATGAATATCGGCCGAATAGTATTGATCTAAGAAGCCAATATGAAGCTATGAAGTTTGGGAGTGTGTTTTTTTTTTTTGTTACATTTGTACCCCGCGCTTTCCCACTCATGGCAGGCTCAATGCGGCTTACATGGGGCAATGGAGGGTTAAGTGACTTGCCCAGAGTCACAAGGAGCTGCCTGTGCCTGAAGTGGGAATCGAACTCAGTTCTTCAGTTCCCCAGGACCAAAGTCCACCACCCTAACCACTAGGCCACTCCTTCAAATGTACGAGCAATCCTCTGCATGTATACTGGGTCAAACGGAGCATCTCCTGGTGTGGCAGTGCTGGAGGCAAGGCACCTGTCTGAACCCAGCTCCATAAAGTGCAGGGGCTTGCAGGCCAAGATATGCTGACTCCACTTATTGAACTCCAAGGCCATGTGCTAATATCTGCAGGCTGCAAGATGAGGACCAGCTGAGAGAGGATACCCTACCCCCAGTGCTTCCTCAGGTAGATTGTTTACTGCACTCCATACCCACACCTGCAAGTATCTATTTGTAATGATTATTTCAAAAATGTTAAGGTTTGTAAACCACCTAGAGCAACTTAGGGTCCTTTTACTAAATCGCGGTAAAAAGCGGCCTGTACTAGTGTAGGCACGTGTATTGGGTGCGCGCCGGGCCAGTTTTTAAAGTCTGCAAAAAAAGGGGGCTTTTTTTTTAATGGGACGGGAAAAGGGCATATGGTAAATCTGAATCCGGTGTGCGTCCAAAACCGGCCTGAGCCCTTAATGCCACCCATTGATGTAGTGGTAAGGGCTCACACACTACACGTGCGGTGACCGGTCGGCGCACGCCAACTGCCAATTACCACCGGAAACAACGCACGTGGGAGGAAATAAATCATCCAGGTGTTATGGGCGTGCGCCAAATCTAAAATTACCACCAGGGGGGCGCGATAGCTTGGCGGTAGTCCTGTTTAGGTATGCACTGCACGTGCGCAACGCCTAATGCACCTTTGTAAAAGGATCCCTTAGTGCGGTAACTAACATCTAGAACTGACCTGTGGAAGTGAATTGCCTCTGTTCTTACTTCCTCCAGCCAGTGCACAAACTGGCAGTAGATAGATTGTTAATGTGTGGGTTTATCACTTTTTATTGAAATGTCCTGGTTTTTAGGGAACATTAGCATTTTGATTTTGGAACAGTAAAAAAGAAAAGTATGTGATGAGGGTAGTACTTGAACAGAGTCTATCTTTCTCTTTTCTTTCTTCGACCTGTCGGGGCTTTAGCCGCTGGTGCCGGAGCTGTGTCTCTTGGTGGAGAGGGATGCAGACTGGTTCTTCTTGCATCTTCCTTTTGAGTTTTTTGCTGTGTCGGCTCGACCCACAGTGTGGCTAATGCTTTTGCTGCTGCCTCTTTTTGTTTTTGCTTGGCTGCTACCTCTGCTGCTTTAGCTTTAAGTCTGAAAAAAGAACAAAATAAGGGAGGAGTGGAATTTATATGTACTAAAGAACAATGACCACAATCACATTTTTTTAAGTATGGGCATTAATTACACGAGCTATGCAAAACAGTGTTTTACTATGCAAATGATATGATGTAATACTGGTTCATTACACTGACTGTTTTCCCTGATATTTCAGTTTCAAATTGACTTGAATAGGATCTCCTTCAGGCTTCACTAGAATTGCTTAATTCTGAATCATTTGAAAACTGTAGCTGTTTGGATTACAGGCCTATCCCCACTTCCAACTCTTGTTCCTCAACTGTATGGTTCTTCTCTCAGTCTTGTCATGCACTTTAAGTATCTTAACATAGTAAATGACGGCAGATAAAGACCTGTATGGTCCATCCAGTCTGCCCAACAAGATAAACTCATTTTACATGGTATGCGATACTTTGTATGTACACCTGAGTTTGATTTGTCCTTGCCATTCTCAGGGCACAGACCATAGAAGTCTGCCCAGCACTCTTTTACTAAAAGTTCTGAAGCTAGTGTCAAAGCCCCTTAAAACTTACACTCAAACCCATCCATATCTATTCAGTAACGATCAGGGAGTAGACTGTAGAAATCTGCCTAGCACTGATTTTGCTTCCGAATTACCGGTGTTGCCACCCAATCTTTGCTAATCAGAGTGGAGGAGTGGCCTAGTGGTTAGGGTGGTGGACTTTGGTCCTGGGGAACTGAGGAACTGAGTTAGATTCCCGGCACAGGCAGCTCCTTGTGATTCTGGGCAAGTCACTTAACCCTCCATTGCCTGCTGCATTGAGCCTGCCATGAGTGGGAAAGCGCGGTGTACAAATGTAACTAAAATAAATAAATAAGATTCCGTGGATCCATTCCTTCTAAACAGAATTCCTTTGTGTTTATCCCACGCATGTTTGAATTCCATTACCGTTTTCACCTTCACCACCTCCTGCAGGAGGGCATTCCACGTATCCACCATCCTCTCCATTAAAAAATACTTCCTGACATTACTCCTGAGTCTGCCCTCCTTTAACCTCAATTCATGTCCTCTAATTCTACCGCCTCCTCATCTCCAGAAAAGGTTTGTTTGCGGATTAATACCATTCAAATATTTGAACGTCTATATCATGTCACCCCTGTTTCTCCTTTCCTCCAAGGTATACATGTTCAGGTCGACAAGTCTCTCCTCATATGGTTTGCAACGCAAATCCCATACTGTTTTTATAGCTCTTCTTTGCACCGCTTCCAGTCTTTTTTACATCTTTAGCAAGATGCGGCCTGCAAAACTGAACACAAAATACTCCGACGACTTGTAGAGGGGCATCAACACCTCTTTTTTTCTGCTAGTTATACCCCTCTCTACGCAGCCTAGCATCCTTCTGGCCACTGCCATCGCCTTGTCACATTGTTTCTTCACTTTTAGACCCTCAGACACCAACACCCCAAGGTTTCTCTCCTGAGTCAAGCTTACTAATCTCTCCCCTCCTATCTGGTATCTCTCTTTTAGGGTTCTGCACCCCAAGTGCATCACTCGACACTTCTTGGCATTAAATTTTAACTCTACTATTTGGGTGCTAAGCTGCTATAAACTGGTATGCAGTACGTACAAATGTAATTCACTGTTACTATCAGAATTACTAATGTATCACATCGAAAGCTTTTGGTACTTTTTTTTTTAATATTTTTATATTGCAGTGCTCAGTATGTGTGGCTGTGCCTTATACCATTGGTCACGGTAACTGCTAACAGCGCACCAACTTCAAACATCACCGCACTGGGCCTGCCTATCCTCCTTAGTACATGGTCATAACGCTTCAGTTCTTAATGTAAATTGTACAAACATTAAAAGTGTAAATCATGTCTTTCCACTTGTCTGATATAATGTTTGTTCAATGCAAGTCCCTTGTGGTGCTATGCTCTCTTCCGCCAGTGTAAGTGCTCTTTTGTGATTAAAATCAATTCTGAAGGTAGGATGTCTTTCCCAACATGAGACCATGTTTCGTCATTACGGCGTCTTCAGGGAATTAAAATAACCAACATAATATTGAGTTCAAAATCGTATACATGACTATTGTTAAAAGCTATTGCATGTTCATTACCTTCTTAACTGTTCTCTCTAGATTCAGTTATTGGCTCGAAAGGCAGCTGAATCGTTGCAAGCCCTTCCCTGTAGTCAGAGCAAAAGCGCATGCTGTCTGAACGTCAACCTTTTGTACTAATTCACCAGTTGTGAGTTCAGGCTACTCCCTTATCTTAACGCAAACACTCATTTCTTTATTGAGGCCTTGGGGCTGAACTGTGCCCCATTGAAAAATGAATCTCTGTTCAATGTTTGCTAAAATGGCTGATATATCACCCCTCAGCGCAAATTCACCCGGGTCAATATCACATATTTTAAGTCTGCTATTGAGTGCTGTTGCTATCCCCAATGTTCTACCAGCGGAGCTTCTCTCTTGTTGACCTGTAGATTACTAACGTGTTCCCCTATGCGCTGCTTAACTTTGCGCTTGGTTTGGCCAATGTACCATTTAGAGCAGGGGCATTGTATCCCATAGATAACTTGGGCCGAATTACAGTCTGTGTGGCCCCGTGAGAAATATCGCTTGCCGGTTTTAGGATTGATGACATTATTTGTCTCCATGGCATAAGGGCAGTAGATACAATTCAAACACCTTTTGTGACCTTCATCGTTGGCCGCATCTGCAGATCCAGTATCTCGAAAAACAGATAGCAGTTTGCCCATATTTTGGGCTCTTTTAAATGATATCTGCAGTTTTATTCATAAGTTGAGGATGTAAACGCAGTATAAGCCAGTGTTTGTAGATGATCTTTGTCACTTCTTGTCCATAGTTGGAATAAGGGAGAACACATGGAATGTTGCTTTGGGGATGCTTGTCTTTTAATCGAGGAGCTAGCAACCACTGTCTATGTGTGTTCTGCGCCCTCTTGTATGCTTTTCTTATAACCCTGGATGGGGGGGGGGGGGGTATCCACGTCGTTTAAATTTGTTTATCATTTGATGTGCTTGTTGTTTAAAGGTATATATTTTGATCACTGCATAAACGCTTAACTCGCAGGAATTGTCCAACGAGAATCCCATTTTTCAAGGCCATAGGGTGACAGCTGGTGTAGTGCAATAAGGTATTCCTGTCAGTAGGTTTTTTAAAAAGTGAAGTAATAAACTGTCTTTGATGCATGATGATGTGTACATCCAAAAAATCAACACTTCGATCCCCGACATTAAATGCAAACTGGATATTGGAGTCACAGCTGTTCAAATATGTTAGAAATTCATAAAGAGCTGCCCTGCTTCCAGTCCATATCAGGAGCACATCGTCTACATAACGTTGATACTTTTATGTGAAGTTTGTATATGGAGGAATCCACATGTTTGTTCTCATATTCTGCCATATACAAACATGCAATGGTCGGAGCTACTGTCGCTCCCATTGCTACCCCCTTTTGTTTGCCAAAAAATAAGACTCTTCAAAACAAAAATAATTCCTACTCGGCACAATCACAAAAGAGCACTTACACTGGCGGAAGAGAGTCACGGCTGCAGACAACATAGTACCACAAGGGACTTGCATTGAACAAACATTATATCAGATAAATGGAAAGACGATTTACACTTTTAATGTTTGTACAATTTACATTAAGAACTGAAGCGTTATGACCATGTACTAAGGAGGATAGGAAGGCCCAGTGCGGTGATGTTTGAAGTTGGTGTGCTGTTAGCAGTTACTGTGACCAATGGTATAAGGCACAGCCACACATACTGAGCACTGCAATATAAAAATATTAAAAAAGAGTACCAAAAGCTTTCAATGTGATACATTAGTAATTCTGGAAGTAACAATGAATTAAATTTGCCAGACCCTCGACCATTCTTCTAATGTTTGGAGATCCCTTCTCATTGTTTCTGCTCCCTCCAAGGTATCCCACTCTATTGGCTATTTTCATGTCATCCGCAAAAAGGCAAACTTTTCCTTTTCGCTTTACTCATACTACCCCTCTCCTCAAGTCGCTTCACTGGCTCCCTATCCGTTTTCGCATCATGTTCAAACTTCTTCTACTGACCTATAAATGTACTCACTCTGCTGCTCCCCCAGTATCTCTCCACACTCGTCCTTCCCTACACCCCTTCCCGTGCACTCCGTTCCCTGGATAAATCCTTCTTATCTGTTCCCTTCTCCACTACTGCCAACTCCAGACTTTGCTCCTTCTGTCTTCCTGCGCCCTATGCCTGGAATAGACTTCCTGAGCCCCTACGTCTTGCCCCATCCTTGACCATCTTTAAATCTAGAATGAATGCCCACCTCTTTAACATTGCTTTTGACTCGTAACCAGTTGTATCCACTCGCCTCCACCTACCCTCCTCTCCTTTTTCCTCTACACATTAATTGATTTGTTTGCTTTATTTTTTGTCTACTAGATTGTAAGCTCTTTGAGCAGGGACTGTCTTTCTTCTATGTTTGTGCAGAGCTGCGTACGCTTTGTAGTGCTATAGAAATGCTAAATAGTAGTAGTAGTACTTCCAACCCTTCAGCAATATCTCCCATAAACAGAATCAGCCCCAACATTGACCCATGAGGAACTCCACTGCTCACCTTCCTTTCCTCCAAGCAGATTCCATTTACCACCCCCTCAACCAACTGTCGGTCAACCAGTTTCCTATCCAGTTCACCACTTTTGGTCCTAAATTCAAGCCTTTCAGCTTATTCACGAGTCTTCTCTGGGGGACCGTATCAAAGGCTTTGCTGAAATCCAAGAAGATTACATCTAGCGCACGTCCTTCATCCAGTTCTTTGGTCACCCAGTCAAAGAAATCAATAAGATTCGTTTGGCAGGATTTTCCTTTGGTAAAGCCATGTTGCTTCGGGTCCTGTAACCCGTTGGCTTCTAGAAAGTTAACGATCCTTTCAGCAGCGATTCCATTATTTTTCATACCACCGACATGAGGCTTACCGGTCTGTAGTTTCCCACTTCTTCCCTGTCTCCACTTTTGTGAAGAGGGACCACATCCGCTCGTCTCCAATCCTGCGGAACCTCTCCCATCTCTAAAGATCTATTAAATAGTTTATCGTTTATTTATTTACTATACCGTTACTTCTTACATAGGAGATCAGAATGGTTTACATATTTAAAAATATGACATACAATACAAATAAAAACAACAATATTCTAACATAAAAGAAATCCATTTATGATGGGACAGCTCTAACAAGACTTCCATACCAAAGAAAACAAACCAATTACATATATCACTCATACATATCACATTCAAATAATGTGCTACCATTAACCTATTGGTTTTCTCCAATAAATGACACTGAAATTCTCCTTATAAACAGCACTAGATGTCAAAAGCTATTTGAAAGAAGTAAGTTTTTTAAAGCTTTACGAAAGAGCATAAATGATTCTTCTACCCTAATATATTTGGGAGTGAATTCCACAATGATGGTGATTAAAAAAAAAAAAAAAAAGCTGAAGCTCGCGTTGACTCCCACCTAGATCTTGAAGGCGGTGGGATTACCAACTTGTTATCAGTAAGTGAACGTAAAGTTCGTGATGGTGTGTAAGGAATAGTTAAATTTGCAATATATGATGGTGTCGATAAATGTAACGCTTTATATTTAAGAATGAGAATCTTAAAAGAAATTCTCAAATGAATCGGAGTCCAATGTAGTTGACATAATAGAGGCGTAGCCTTATCATATCTTGAAGCTCTACATATTATACGAGCAGCTATATTTTGAATAGTTTGTAAGCGTTTCAAGTTAAATTTTGTAATGCCTACATAACAGATGTTACAATAATCAAGGCGTGTCATAATGTACACATAGGCCAAGATACGCAATGAGTTATTATCTGTTGCATTCCTAATGGAACGTAGTTGCCTTAGATAGTAAAAAGATTTTTTTACTACCTCTGATATCTGATCATTGAACGATAAAGCTGAATCTATGATCACACTTAAGTATCTGACAGATATGTACCAGGGCAATTGGCCTGTCAAATAAAATAGGAATTAGTCAGTATTGAACTTTGACCTGTTATCCAACAGGCTATTGTTTTTTCAAGATTTAGTAGTAGTTTATGCTCAAAGAGCCAACTGGCAACCTTTAAGAGGTCCTGCCAGGATGTTTTCCCTGATCGCAAGTTAGCAGCCCTTGTAAAAACCTGTTTCTTCGATCTAAAGATAATTCCCATTCAGTTTGCTATTTCCTCTATTAGTCTTCACAGATGACCCTTCTCTATGGTCTTCTTTTCTCCAGTCTGGATTACTGTAACACAGTATATTCAGGTCTGCTACAATTGCTTATTTGACAAATGCAATCGGTGCAAAATAGTGTCATAAGAATCCTTTCACACACCGCAGGATTTGATCATGTCACCCCTTTGTATTTACATCACCAGGGTTCTACATTCCCTCAACAACTGCCGTCTACACATGCCTTCCGTTTATGCAGCCAGATTGGAATCCACTGGACAGAGCGCCTTCTACTGTATCACACCCTCTTTATTGAATTCACTTATATCATTCCTTTTACTGAAACCTTCTTTTGTAAAATTTAAAACGTATTTATTCACTAAAACTTTTGGTGAGAATGTCAGAGAGGTTGTGGTTGAGTTGAACTAACAGGTTTTTACCCGTGTCTGACTGAAGTTTCTCTTCTGACTGAATGTGTACCAATATTGCCCATCCTGCTGCATCTGCCCTTTGTTCTCTTTAGATAGCAAGGCAGTGTATAATGACTACAGGAAATAGAGGCGTATTTTCAAAGCACTCCTCTCCTTCTTCTACCCTAATTTAACCTCTACACAACATTAAATGTATATGTCACCTTGCAATGACAATGTTAACAAAACTCTGTAAGCCACATTGAGCCTGCAAATAGGTGGGATACAAATGAAATAAAATAAATAAATACAAAATTACGTGGAGGGGCATTTTCGATAGAATGTCTAAATCTGAATTTGATGTTTTACACAAAATGTCCAAATTCTGAGCAGAAAGAAGGTAATTTTCAAAAAAGAAAAATATCTTTTGTTTTCGAAAATACTATGGACATTTGTTTTTCATTGCTCCCTTACCTTGTGTGCTGAACACCCCCCCCCCCCCCCCAAAAAAAAAAAAACCCACCCCAAACCCACTACCCCCCAACTGTACACCACTATCATAGCCATTGCGGGTGAAGGGGGCATCTATATGTGGGTACAGTGTGTTTTGGAGGGCTCACAGTTTCCTCCACAAGTGTAACAGGTAGAGGGAGGTAGGAGCCTGGGTCCACCTGTCTGAAGTGCACTGCACCCAACACTAGACTATTCCAGGGACCTTCATGCTGTTCTAATGGACCTGAGTAGAACATCTGAGGCTGGCATAGAGGTTGGTAAGTAATGTTTTTCATCACATTTTTTGGGGGGGGTGGGAGGGGGTTAGTGACCACTGAGGGAATAAGGGGAGGTCATTCCTGATTCTCTCCAGTGGTCATCTGGTTATTTAGGGCACCTTTTTGTGCCTTACTCATAATAAAAACAGGTCTAGCTCAAAACATCTTAGTCCTGACGGTTTTATTTTGTTCCATTATGGCTGAAAAATGTGTCTTAAGTCTTAGGAACGCCGAAGCCCCGCCTTTAACACGCCCCTTGAGATTTAGACGTACTTCTGACTGACATAAAGGAATCCTGTGCAGAAGGAAGGGATCCTCAGGAGCTTAGCCTAGAATGGGTGGCAGAGCTGGTGCTTGGGAGGTGGGGCTAGTGCTGGTCAGACTTATACGGTCTGTGCCGGGGCTGGTGGTTGGGCGGCGGGGATAGTGCTGGACAGACATATGGTCTGTGCCAATGCCGGTGGTGGGAGGCAGGGATAGTGCTGGGCAGACTTATACGGTCTGTGCCAGAGCTGGTGGTGGGAGGCGGGACTGGTAGTTGGGAGGCGAGGATAGTGCTGGGCAGACTTATACGGTCTGTGCCGGGGCTGGTGGTGGGAGGCGGGGTTGGTGGTTGGGAGGCGGGGATAGGGCTGGCCAGACTTATACGGTCTGTGCCCTGAAGAGGACAGTACAAATAAAAAAGTAGCACATATGAATTTATCTTCTTGGGCAGACTGGATGGACCGTGCAGGTCTTTTTCTGCCGTCATCTACTATGTTTACTATGACTTCAGAGGAAAAACGTTTTAAAAAGAGGTTTTGAAAATACTGATTTGGCCGTTTTTTGTGAGATAAACATCCAAATGCAGACATGTCACTTTTTGGACGTTTTTCTCTTTTGAAAATGAGCCCCATACTAACCTATGTAACTCTGTTAAGTGTAAGGGCACTGAAAATAAGCCCCACTCCTCTTTAAGCTATATCCCTTTGGTCTGTAATCCTTCTTTCTCTAGCACTATCTCTTGGAAGCGCATCTTTTTCTTTCACAACTTTCCTGAACAGCCAAATCTCCCCTGCTCGTCTTGCACTATCGCCTCCATATAACCCATATCTACATTTTAAGGACTCCAGTTTCTTTTGCAAAACAAATTTTTGTTCAATTTTTAGCCCTGCATTCCTTGATTCTGGAAATTTATTCTTGCCTACCATGCAGTCATTTCTTTGAAAATAAAAATACAAAACTAGAAAAACTTTAATTTTTTTGTTCATAGACTGGGTATAATAGTTGAGTGATAAGATTTCCTAGCAATATATGGGGTAAGGCAAAAAAAAAAAAAAAACTTCCTACAGTTTTTTGCAGTTTTCTCAGCAACTGCTTTGAATTTCAACAAGAAATTTAATGTACTTATTTAGTCATCATACTTATGTATTACTATTAAACAACATTTAGGGCCTCTCGTACAAAGTTGTGTTACCAATTCTCGGTGCGGCAAATAAGAGGAAGCCCATTCAGTTCTTATGGGCTTCCTCTCATTTGCCACTCGGCTTTGTAAAAGAGGCCTTTACCCAGTGATTTTTGCATGTTAAGGGCCATGTTTACTAAACTGCGCTGTAGGTGCATTTGTGTTTGTGACGCACTCTAAAAATTAGCACACGGTAATGCTAAAGACACCCATATATTCCTATGGGTGTGTCTAGTATTAGCGTGCACTAAAAACGCTAAAGCACCTTAGTAAACATGCCCTAAATGTTTGAGCTAAAACACAGTAAGATAACGTCACTTGAACGATACAGTTAACAATGTGTCAGAATTTTGCAGTCACTGTGAATGCTCAAAGTGACCACCCCCAGCTATAACACAGGCCTTCCTTCAGTCAGTTCTTAACAGCCTTGTCAGTCGGTCCCTGTGGCAGTCTGTCCCAGATCATCTGCAGCACTTCCTTGAGTTCGGCAATTGTTTTCAGCTTTGAGTGGAGCTTGTGTTAGGCCTCCAACATTGCTTCCCAGTTAAAAGTCTGCATCACTGTGATATCATTTAACAGTAAGCTCCTGTTTTGTTTTTTAATCAAATAATGGTAGTTTTACAGTGCAAACATTTTTGAACATGCGAAAATCACTGGGTGGTTACACTAAAAAGTCTGTAACTTTGCCATATTTAAAGATAATATCGTTCCACTCAGCACCTAAATGTAGATAGTAACGACAAATAAAGCTGTAAGATTTCATGTTGAAATTCCAAGCAATTGCTGAGAAAACAGCAAAAAGACTCTAGGGTGGTTACTTTTTTTTTTTTGTCATCTCACCCAGTACACATAAATTTAGAGGGAAATTTTAAAAGCAAATATACACAGATTTAAAAGACAATTTTTAAATGCTGAAACGGCTCATACAGTCAGTAATGCTTATAAAATTGTGTGCGTACAATGTAAAGATTTTCTAATTAAAATTTTGGTAAGTAAATGTAAGTGTATGAATTGCCTGGGATAATTTTCAAATGGAAGTATGCACATATTTTTTTTAATTAGCCAGTACCCCCACAGGGAAAAGTATGTTTACACTATTAATATATGCATGTTATAAAATTATTTCCATAAAGGGTTATTTTAATAATTGTTTTACATCTGGAAAATGTCTGTTATTCATGTGCACTTGGCTACACCCTTTTATAAGTATGTGTGCCATGTGCAGTCATTCCTGCTGGCATACTTTGAGCAGAATTGTAAAGTACACACGCAAACACCTTTTCTGGAACACGTGTAGAATTGTGCTCTAGTTTACCAAGGGTGGGGCAGTGGGAGCAGTCCGCACGGGTGCAGGCAGCAAGGGTGTGCGCGGATCAGGTACATGGATCAAGCATGCAGCTGTTGGCCCCTTTGACATCAACTTTCTGTTCCGGGGCAAGGGACTGGCAGATCCGACAGCACCCCCTTGCACAGAGGAGGGAATGCGCCACTGGGGGAGACCCTGCTCCGTCCCGGGTGGCAACTAATGTAGGTACGCCACTGGATTTGTGCACCATTTGATCTGATTCTGGAAGCCTATTTTATAACTTGTAAAAAATTGGATATAGGCAACCACCATATATCTGATCTTGTTAGATATATATAACAAGATCAGATATGGTGGTTGTCTATATCCAGAAAGTTATTCCCTCAGTGGTCACTAACCCCCTCCCACCCCCAAAAAATGTGATGAAAAACATTACTTACCAACCTCTATGCCAGCCTCAGATGTTCTACTCAGGTCCATTAGAACAGCAATGCAGGCCCCTGGAATAGTCTAGTGTTGGGTGCAGTGCACTTCAGACAGGTGGACCCAGGCTCCTACCTTCCCCTACCTGTTACACTTGTGGAGGAAACTGTGAGCCCTCCAAAACACATATATACATATATCTTTGTGGGTACAGTAGGTTTCTGGTGTGTTTTGGAGGGCTCACAGTTTCCTCCACAAATGTAACAGGTAGGGGAAGGTAGGAGCCTGGGTCCACCTGTCTGAAGTGCACTGCACCCAACACTAGACTATTCCAGGGACCTGCATGCTGTTCTAATGGACCTGAGTAGAACATCTGAGGCTGGCATAGAGGTTGGTAAGTAATGTTTTTCATCACATTTTTTGGGGGTGGGAGGGGGTTAGTGACCACTGAGGGAATAACTTTCTGGATATAGACAACCACCATATCTGATCTTGTTATATATATCTAACAAGATCAGATATATGGTGGTTGCCTATATCCAATTTTTTACAAGCTATAAAATAGGCTTCCAGAATCAGATCAAATGGTGCACAAATCCAGTGGCGTACCTACATTAGTTGCCACCTGGGGTGGAGCAGGATCTCCCCCCAGTGGCGCATTCCCTCCTCTGTGCCAAGGGGGTGCTGTCGGATCTGCCAGTCCCTTGCCCCGGAGCAGAAAGCTGACGTCAAAGGGGCCACCAGCTGCACGCTTGCTCCATGTACCTGATCCATGCACCCTCCTTTTTTTTTCAATCTCATGCTGGACCACCAGAGGTGGCACTTAGAATCAGGTAAACTTTCACCAAGGATTTCTCACCATATTCATAACTTCAAATATGTTTTATGATTTTTAATCAATAACTAAATTAATACATATTTATTTACAAAACCTAATTGTATTTCTATTTCAGACTTTTAATATAAATGAAATACTCAAACAAGTCTAACAGATTGCATTGAAAAGATGAACATTTCATTTATATTAAAAATTTTAAATAGAAATATAATTAGTGAGAGATTATTTAACCGATATTTTATAACTTGGACACAGGCATCCAGTTATAAAATGACCCCTTCCTGTCCATTTAAAGTGAAGGAAAGAGAGCCTACCGTGCTTTCTCCTCCTTCTGGATCTTTAGCACGCGAAAAGCTGTGGCCCGCCAAGCCCTGGTTTTGGGGATTTCCTGCTGTACTAGGACGTCACGTTCGTAAGCGGGAAACAGGAATTGTAAAAAGAACGTGTGGATTTGGTCGATACAACGCTCAAACTGCTTCTGCTGAAGTGTGACTGAATCAATTTGATCTGTAACAAAACAAACCTAGTTAGGATTTCCCAAAGATAATTCTGCTTTTATATTACAAAACGAGATGAACTTTGGCCTCCCTGGAAGGGGGGGGGGTAACTAATGTACAAAAACTAATAGAGTAGAATAAAAGGCAGCAGCAACAGGTGAATGTAGCTTCTTCCTAAAACACCGCTATGGACTCTGGTCGTTCCCTAAAGCAGCCCCTTTACTTCTGTTTATAGAACATACTGGTAGCACCCAGTGGGAGTAATGGGAGGAGTGAAAGGACATGACCAGCCTTGCTGCTAAGGGTGCGTTCTTTCACTGCAGGACTGTCTATTACATTTATATTTATAAATCACTTTTATCAGAAATAAACCCAAAGCAGTCCTGTGTATGGGAGAAAGAACCATTATTATAAAAGGAGGCTTGTTGAATTTCATGATTGAAAAACATCTCTTGTCTACTTGATTCCATACATGAGTGCAGTGCAGCATTCTAGACTATCAGCCATAAGGCAGATACACACGCATATTTAATTTTTACTGGGCTCCCTATTGCAATTGTGCTGACTAACCACAATTTTAATTCCATGAATTGACTCGGCATCATACCCTAACAAGAGGACATGCTTCCATGTTTCTTTGTTCTTCTTGTTACCCTTCATTTCCAGATGTAAGTCGGTGCTTCCATGTTTGTTGGTCCTTAATTCAATTTTAGGAATGGTCCAGAGTTTAGAAGCTAACCCAACAAAATGTATTCCCAGCTAAATTAAGAGAGGTAGCCCACTGCGTCCAGGTTCCACCCCCTATATCCCACTTATTTAATTCCATAAACCCATCTTCTAAGAGTAAATTGCCTAGATCCAGACCTCTTCTGAATCAAGGTATCCACATCAGTTTATTTCAAAGGGAATTTTCTATCTTAATTTTAATATATCCATATCAAACAAGAATTCTACTAATCCTATCCCCAGGGATCATCTACTTTGAGAACTCTCAACTTTACTTGTTCCAGTTCTCCTCAGCAGGTGCTGAACTACTCAAAACACTCAAAAAAGTTCTGAGTTTCTTCTGGAAGCCTTGGTAATGGAATTCTATTATTAGCGGTATCTGCTTGTAGTTCCAAAGTCATCTCTCCCATAGCAAGATATTTCCACTGCCTCTCCGAGCTTACCTAGTGGCTTCTTCGGGGCAGGGGCGTAGCCAGACTACAGATTTTGGGTGGGCCTAGGCAAGAAGTGGGTGGGCACCAAGTGCTCTCCCCCCCCCCCCTCCCAACCACCACCAACAAAAATATCTCAGCTTACGGGGAAATGCTTCGTTCCACCATAGAAGTCTGCAGGACGCATACGCTGAGCATGCTCAGGTGCTGGTATCGTGTAGTGTTTTCGTTAACATTAGGGGGATGTCTTCAGCTGGCTGAGCTTGGGATCCCCACCAGCTACCACTAAACGTGTGGTACTATTGGGTGGGCCTGAGCCCTAAGTGGGTGGGCCCCGGCCCCACCTGTGGCTACGCCACTGCTTCGTGGCAGGAGCGTCCCTTGTTGCTCCTAGCCCCGGTGGCTCTGTGTTCAAAAATGGTGGCTGCGTCTTCCCGCAAATTGGGAATAGCATAAGCAGGAACAAGTCGCCTGCTCATACTATTCCCAATTCCAAAATGGTGGCTACAACCTCCCGCAGCAGTCACAGCCACCATTTTTGAACATGGTGCCACTGTGTGCAGAATCATCATGGGAATTGCTCCTGCCCCAAAGAAGCCAACAGACAGGAAGGGCCTATGTGGAGGGGGAGGAGTGGAAGGGTGAAACTTTTGGGGGTGGGACTGGTTTTTTTTCTTCTCGAGGAGGTGGGAGGCTGGCTGGGGGACAACGACGCATTTTCGGTTTTGGTTCCAGTTTCAACCAAAACCAAGACCATCGGTTTCAGTTGGACTATAATGACAGATTTAGTATGATTATGAAAAAGGAACTATAAAACCAAAACCATTTTAAAAATTTTGAATGTTGTTATCTTTACAGATAGAGGGCAGGATAGTCTTTTGCTACCCCCATGTGGTAAGTCTATAAAACATAGCATTTCTAAAATCATCGTTTAAAAAAAATATATAGCAAGGTTTCCCAAATCTGCCATAGGACCATATAGCCTGTCAGGATTTCCGGATCTCTCCACAACAAATATGCATGAAAGAAATTTGCATATAGTGAGTTCACAGTGTGTCATTTTCTCATACACATTCATTCTGGATATCTCACTGAACAGCCAGGAAGTATTCTCAGCAGGCCAGCCCCAACTGGACAAAATTACGTACAGTCATACAACCACAGCATACTAATGCTCAGCATCCACATTACCTGATTCATTTATGGGACTGCTTATTGATTCTTGTCTCGTCTTCAGAGATGACAAGAACGGTATTATTCTACCTTTATTTTCTGCTTCTTTGCTCTTATCTTTAAAGGGTAGAAAACATGGAGCAGAGATGAGATAAGTATTTGGAGGTACAAATGAAAAAAGTTACTTTCTATGTTAATAAAACAATAACATCCTTTCACAAATATTATGCTCATGAGCAATACCCAAAGCTGCTTGTCCTTTTCTGAAAGGTGAACAGGTTATAAACTAGTCTGACTCTTGATGCTCTTCATCATTTCATGCACACAGAAAATGGAGATTTAGCAAAGTTGCTTACACGTAATGGAGATTCACCATAGTCAGCAGGGGAATGTTGCCACACTTCTTGGTAACATCCTCCAATGTCAAAAGATCACAACTATTTTTTCTCAACTAGAAGACTTGCAGCATACTTGTTCAGGCTGTCAGCTAGACCAGCATGTTCAACTCCACCTGAATTTTTATTATCTCGTTTACTCAGCTTATGCTTGGGCAGCCCCCAAAGCAGCTATAGCTATCTGCACCTGGCTTCACAAGCATTAAGCTTAATAGAAGATCTACATGATCATCTAACAGATGCCCCCTCCCTCAGGGATAACACCTACGAGCGGTCAGAATCTTACTCATAAAAGTACTCTCCTGGAGAATCTACCTGCCTCACACGACTGACACCCTGGTCAGGCTTGGAAGGGGGGCGTTGTAACAGGGATCCCTGGTTCACTGAGGAGAGTTCCCCTCCCTTCCCAAGGGGCTTGAGATTGACACTGGTTTGGTGCAGACCCGCCCTCGAGGCCTCAGAGTTGATGTGCTCCCTACAGTGCATGGGTCTCCAAGACAGGCTGGAGCTCTTGAGAAGCCTGCACTGATACCCTCAATGCCATAGCCTCTTGAAGCTAATAGATGCTCCATTTTGAAGCATTGCCCTGAGCTGCTCCTCGAGGGCTGCCATTGATTAAGGCTGGTGCTTAGTTGAAGTAGTCACATCCTTCAAAGTCATGCCCTGTCTGCTTCCTAGGAGGGTGTGTGGCCCTCACATCAAGGTTGCTCCGAGGGCATTGATGATTTCGATGCCTTGGTGCTTTTTGGCTTCCACTGGACAGATGGAATCATCAACGCTAGGAAGGGACAGGAGGATGCCAGTGTTAAGGAAGGTGAAGGCCCTCTCAATGTCAGTGCTTCCCCAGTGTCCAACACAGCTCCCAAAGCCATAGAGACTGATATTTCCAATGCCACAGTCTCAGTGCCAAAAATTCATTCACACAGCTTTTCTTGACCTTTAATACCTCTTCTTGACATCTGTGATCAGAGTTTACAAGAAAAGGAATTATGATCAGACTCCAGGCACTGCAAGCTCCAAATATGGGTGTCCATAAGAGACATAGTCCTGCTGCACTGGGTGCACCTTTTAAAAACCACTGGAAGTTTTCTGGGATATGGGTGCAAAAATAGCCAAGGTGAAATCAACTAGCTTGGTGGTAGAAAAGTGTTTGACTGGGTGCCCAAGGCCTAAGGAGACCTAGTGGGCTGTGGAAAAACAAAGAAAGCTTGGAAGTACCAAAAGATCCTGACTAAATGAACTAAAAAGCAGAGAGCGAACACTGGCCCTGTGTGAGACACTTATACACGATTAAAGCAATTAATACCACAAACAGCAATGAAGAACACACGCTGAGATGTGGATTGTGGGAAGGAATTACAAAACATGTCCACACTGCTCTGCAGGAAAAAAAGAGGACTGAGCAGGTCCTGCACAATGATAGCAGGCAGGAAGACGTGTGTATGCACAATGGGATGTTCCCAAACACTTCTAGAAAGAACGAGGTGGAGTGCTTACCCCACCAGGCTCCATCAAACGATGTCACCCATAGCCAGAATGGAGCTGATTATTTATTTATTTCATTTGTATTTTAAATCACATAATCCAAAACACATTTACTGCAATATACAAAAGTAAACAATAAAATAATTCAATACCATCAGTAATACCTCATTACAATAAGAGATCAATAAAACTGTTTAAAAAAAATAATCGTAATAAATAAAATAATCAAAACACAGGTTTACATAAAACTGAAACTAATACCTTGAAACACAGAAAATACTGCATATGTTCTAGCCAAGCGTTTATTCCATCACTGGAATTACTTACAAGCAACGTGAAGCTGGCCAGACTTCTGCAATGCTGAAGATGCTCTTCTTGTATTTTCAGATAGCTTCAATGTTTCATTAGTGCTTTCTGACAAATTGTCCTTTGATTGAAGGTTTTGTTCAGAAAGAAAAATGTTATCATGAATGAAAATCTTTGCATTTTCCTTAACATTTCAAATGCCTTTGGCTACTTAATTGTATCAGTAGAAGAAGTGGCCTAGCAGTTAAGAACATAAGCATTGCCATACTGGGTCAGACCAAAGGTTCATCAAGCCCAGTATCCTGATTCCCAACAGTGGCCAATCCAGGTTGCAAGTACCTGGTATGATCCCAAAAGAATAAAAACAGATTTTATGCTGCTTGGATTTTCCCAAGTCCTTCTTAATAATGGCTTATGGACTTTTGTAGGAACGTATCCATCTGTAAAAAAAAAATGTCAGCACCCCTAATCATTTTGAAAGGTTGGCTGCTATGAGTGCAGGTATGGAGGCAAACTACAGTGTCCTGTGGGAAATTTCCACACCGTGGTCCCAAGGCCCAGTGAGCCCATTCACTACCTGTTGTCCATCCAGGCAATGCGCTAATATGGCTGCAGCCATATTAACGCATAAGCAGCCATATGGCGCAATGAGCTTCCATATTTTCATCTCTTGGCTCTGGGAAGCCCCCCTCTCCCAGCGTAAATTGCTCCAGTGTGATTTGTTATGAAGATCTTCCAACTTTTCACTCCATTTTCTCTGCATACAGCTTAACTATATCCATCCTATCCTTCTGGTTATTAGTTTGGTGCTCCACTTCCTCAGCCAAATCATTCAGGCCTGATCACAATTTCTTCAAGAGCTCCTTAAGCTCAGTCACACTCTTTACAACAACAACAACAACAAACATTTCTAAAGCGCTACTAGGGTTACGCAGCGCTGTACAATTCAAACATTGAAAGGACAGTCCCTGCTCAAAGAGCTTACAATCTAAAAGACAAGAGAACAATCTAAAGACAAGTGAACAAGCTAGAGGACGAGTGAACAGTTAATCTGATAGGTTGGATGGATTGGGGCATTTTATATTTCTCGAGCGGTTAGGCGCCGAAGGCAGCATTGAAGAGGTGAGTTTTGAGCAGAGATTTGAAGATGGGTAGGGAGGCGGCAGGGGGCATGGTGTATGGGTAAAGGAAGATTTGGGTAAAGGAAGATTTACTACCTCAGTTTTCATTTCAGATTTGAAGCAGCCTAATACCTCATGGAGGTCTGCTTTTGTGAGGGGCTCCTTAAGAGGGCTGTCAATCTCTGTACTGCTTTCAACCTCTAATAGTTCTACTGCTGACAGTGCAGGACCCCAATCCAGTCAGGTTTTCAAGATTTCCACAACAATTAGGCACGAGATTTATTTGCGTACGATGGAAGCAGTACATGCAAATCAATCTCGTGCATATTTATTGTGGAAATCTTGAAAACCCGACTAGATTGTGGCCCTTGAGGACTGTGGTTGCCCACCCCTGCTCTACTGCATCTGTAAGCTCCATCATATTATCAGCGCGCGGCCCTGCCATGGCCTCATGAGCTAAAGTTGGAAAAAGGGTTTAATATCGCTAACCATCTTACTCGCATTATCAGTCACTTTACAGGTCATTCTGTTGCACTGGGAGACCATCACGGTTATAAGGGGATGCCACCCAGAACTCAGAGTTCAGCTGCTGATGTCACCAGAAATCCCTATTCTGCAACGTTAAATGATATTAACAATCACATGTACAAGTCCTTAACAAGGGACAAATACAACAAGATGCATTATTCATAAAACACATTTCAAGCCTCTGATGATTATATAGCAACTAGTAAAAGAAGCCCGTTTCAGAGCAAATGAAATGGGCGCTAGCAAGGTTTTCGTCGCCAACACCCCCCCTCCCTCCCACCCTGGCCAACCCCTTCATTGTTCTGCCATTGCTCCGCCCCTATCATGACGTTTGACGCGAGGGCAGGGCCCGGAGCGATTCCCCGCCTCCCCTCCCTGCCAACCCCTTCGTTGTTCTGCCATTGCTCCGCCCTCGAGGGCGGGGCACGGAGCGATTTCCCACTCCCCCCGCCTCCCTGCCTCCCTCCCTGCCAACCCCTTTGTTGTTCTGCCATTGCTCTGCCCTTGAGGGCAGGGCCCGGAGCGATTTCCCACTCCCCCCGCCTCCCTCCCTGCCAGCCCCTTCGTTCTTCTGCCTTTGCTCCGCCCTCGAGGGCAGGGCCTGGAGCGATTTCCCACCCCCCCGCCTCCCTCCCTGCCAACCCCTTAGTTGTTCTGCCATTGCTCCGCCCTTGAGGGCGGGGCCTGGAGTGATTTTGGTGGCTTCACCACCACGAACCTTCAAACCTTTTTGAAGGAAGTCAGAGCTTGGCTTCACTGACATCAGTATCCTCAGAACGTTGAGGGTGAGTTTTATTATAGTAGATTACAGAAGTAAATAACATAGGAGGTGACATTATTTTGCACTGGTCTGAATATCCCTCTTTCCTGACCGGACCACAATGGCACCATGACATGAACAAGTGTCATCTAAGTTCAGTCCAGAAGCCATAGCAGAAGTATTGACATGTTCTTTACTGTCAGATTCCTATGAATCTGTGCATTCTGCCTCGTCACTGACTTGTAACAAAGACATGATGAGAGACTTGCAAAGCAATATTATCATTTGGCCAATGAACTTCAGAGCATTTAGCAGCCTCAAACTTGTTTAGTATGTCAGCTAGTCGCCCGGATGAATGATAAACCTTCAGAACTTGCCTCATGTAATGTACAAGCATCAACTGCTTCTAAAAAAAAAATCATCTATTTTTTGAAGGAGATATTTAGAAATTATTATTAGTGTTTACTATACATCACAGATCCAGAGAAAACAGAGTATGGAAATGGTGGTAAAACAGAAGTGCTAATGACCTATTTAGTTGTGTACAGTTCTTTTTTTTTTAAGATTTGTTTATTGAGTTTCAAAGAGAATACAGCATCAACTGGCTACAAGCCAACTATAGGCATATTACATCAAAATAACCATAACAAACCACACAATTATTATCTGCATTTTGTAGTGTTCTCCCTCCCTCCCCCTCCCCTTATACTACCTCCCCCCTCCCTCCCACCGTCGATGTATGTTATCCTGCCTCTTTACAATCCTTTCCACTTTTCATAATATTCCCATATTTTTTGAAATTGTTGTAGCTGCCCCTTTCGCATAGCTGTCAGCTTCGACATTTGGTATAAGTAGTGTAGCCTATTCTCCACCACCTGCATAGCAGGGGTCTCCCTTTGTTTCCATGCCCTTGCCAGCGCCAATTTCGCTGAGCCAAGGATATGTACGACCAGTGGTGTGCTGGAGCCGGCTCGCACCGGCTCACAAGAGCCGCTTGTTAAATTTTGACAGCTCTTGCGAGCCGGTTGTTGTAGGGGGCGAGCCGGCTCCATTGCACGAGGTAAGCATGGCAGGAGGGCGCCATGCTTACCTCCCCTCCTGCTCCCATCCATGTGTAGCGATGTCCTTCGCCCCCCCGTCCTCCCCTGCCGCTCCTATCCGTCCGTTTCAATTACCTGCCTCGAAGCGCCGCATTATCTAAAGCCTGCCTGCTGCCCGACTCCAGCTGCCTGTCTTCCCTGCTTGCTTGCTTCTCAGTTTGGTTCGCGCCCTTAGTCCCGCCTTCTGACGTCATTCTGACGTCATTTCCTTTTCCCGCGGCGGGACTAAGGGGCAGGGCGCGAAGAACCGAACTCCTGAGAAGCAAGCAAGCAGGGAAGGCAGGCAGCTGGAGACGGGCAGCAGGCAGGTTTTAGATAATGCGGCACTTCGAGGCAGGTAATTGAAACGGATGGATAGGAGCGGCAGGGGAGGATGGGGGGGTGAAGGACATTGCTACATATGGATGGGAGATGGAGGGCAGGGGAGGGAGGAGAACTGCTGGGCATGGATGGGCAGAGGGGGCAGGGGAGAGAATTGCTGGGCATGGATGGGCAGAGAGGGGCAGGGGAGAGAACTGCTGGGCATGGATGGGCAGAGGGGGGCAGGGGAGAGAATTGCTGGGCATGGATGGGCAGAGGGAAGCAGGGGAGAGAATTGCTGGGCATGGATGGGCATAGGGGGGGCAGGGGAGAGAACTGCTGGGCATGGATGGGCAGAGGGAGGCAGGGGAGAGAATTGCTGGGCATGGATGGGCAGAGGGGGCAGGGGACAGAAGAGAATTGCTGGGCATGGATGGGCAGAGGGGGGCAGGGGAGAGAATTGCTGGGCATGGATGGGCAGAGGGGGCAGGGGACAGAAGAGAATTGCTGGGTATGGATGGATAGAGAGGGGCAGGGGAGAGAGGAGAGTTTCAGGACATGGATGGAGGGGAGAGCAAGAGAAATTCTGGACATGGATGGAGGGGGGGAAGGGAGAGAGAAGAAATGCTGGACATGGAGGGAAGATAGAGGAAGGAGATTAGATGAGGGAAAAGGAAGTGAGGAGAGAAACTGCACATGGATGGAGAAAATAGGCAGAAGCTGGATCCACTGTACAGTCAAGTTTGCGGAGGACCAGAAATGAAGAAGAAAGGAGGAAAGAAAAGAAATAAATGGAAAGAAAGCCCTGGAAACGGAGTCAAGAGAACAGATAGAGAGCAGCAGAATCAGATACTGGACCTGCATGATCAGAGAAACAAAGTCACCAGACAACAAAGGTAGAAAAAAAATAATTTTATTTTCATTATAGTGTTTGGAATATGTCCACTTTGAGAATCAGGTGCTGAACGTTAAAAGTTTATGTTTATTTACTTATTTATGGCATTTTATGCCATATTAAACATGAATTAGATTGGAACCTGGGATCATTTAATTTTTTTTTCCTGGAGAGAGTAATGTGTTGGCCGCGGCCCCCCCCCCCCCCCCCCCCCCCCGGGGTTTAGCCAGCTCTGCAATTTTTTTTGGGGGGGGGGGCGCAGAGGTGGGTGGGGGGGGCGCAGTGGTGGAGGGGGGGCACTGAGGTGGACCGGGGAGAGAGCCTGTTGTTAAAAATTTACCAGCACACCACTGTGTACGACTAACTTATGGCAATGTATAGGGGTCTTTCGAGGCCGTATATGTAATAAACAGTGTTCAGCCCGCTTTGGATAAGTGATCTCAGTCATTTCTCTCACTCTGCCCAGAACCTCTGCCCAATACACTTGTACTTTGGGGCACTCTCACCAAATGTGCCAGAATGTACCTCTCCCCCCACATTCCCTCCAACAGTCTGCTGATAAGTGCGGACAGAACTTCTGTAAATGACTCGGGATATAGTACCACCAGTAGAAAATCTTATATCCATTTTCAACCAGTGGCTGGGCGATGGAGGGCTTCAATAAGTGCCTGTAGCTACTTGCCCACCAATCTTCCAAATAAGTGGTCTGTAACTCCGCCTCCCACCTTCCAGTGTAGAAGTCCTGTGGGGAGGAGAGCAGTAGCAACGCTCTATATATCTTAGTTATGCCACCTTTTCCCCCTCCCCCTCCAATAGCCTTCTGTTGTGTACAGTTCTTAAGAAAGTAAGAACACAAATCAGTTTTGCTTTTTGTGTGCGTTCTTTGAGTAACTGACTTACATTTGTAATGTTTCCAAGCATTCTATTATATGTTAGTCTAGCTGCTGACTCTTTCAGCAGATCATCATTAACGTAGATCACAGCACAATCCAGGAGTGCCTCAAAAAACTCAAGAAATGTCATCTGGAGGAAAAAAAAAGACATCATATTACTACAGTTCACAATTTTACAAGAAAGACATGAGAAACATTATAGAATCTCTCTGTAATTCTCAAAGGACAAATTAGGGAGTGGCCTAGTGGTTAGGGTGGTGGACTTTGGTCCTGGGGAACTGAGGAATTGATTTTATTTTTGTTACATTTGTACCCTGTGCTTTCCCACTCATGGCAGGCTCAATGCGGTGGGCAATGGAGGGTTCAGTGACTTGCCCAGAGTCACAAGGAGCTGCCTGTGCTGGGAATTGAACTCAGTTCCTCAGGACCAAAGTCCACCACCCTAACCACTTCAGGCACAGGCAGCTCCTTGTGACTCTGGGCAAGTCACTTAACCCTCCATTGCCCCATGTAAGCCGCATTGAGCCTGCCATGAGTGGGAAAGCGCAGGGTACAAATGTAACAAAAATAAAATAGATACTATTGGAGATTCTACATGGAATGTTGCTATTCCACTAGCAACATTCCATGTAGAAGGCTGCGCAGGCTTCTGTTTCTGTGCAGGACGACAGACTCACAGAAGCAGAAGCCTGCGCGGCCACATTGGTGATCTGCAAGGGCCGACTTCTACATGGAATGTTGCTAGTGGAATAGCAACATTCCATGTAGAATCTCAAATAGTAGCAACAGTGGAGGAGTGGCCTAGTGGTTAGGGTGGTGGACTTTGGTCCTGAGGAACTGAGTTCAATTCCCACTTCAGGCACAGGCAGCTCCTTGTGACTCTGGGCAAGACACTTAACCCTCCATTGCCCCATGTAAGCCGCATTGAGCCTGCTATGAGTGGGAAAGCACGGGGTACAAAGGTAACAGCAATTCTTGAGTCCCTCCAGTTTGGTCCAGATGCATGTATTTACACTCTCTTACCAACTGGGGGCAAGGGAATTAGAAGGGGTGGGGGATGTATCCCATAGTCATCATGTACCAGCAGAAGGAAACTGTTAGCCTTATCTGTCTCTGTTGGTTTATATTATGTTATAAGGGACGTTTTTCCCTTCCCCCCCCCCCCCCCCCCCCTCTTCTTTTTTTCTTATTTGGTCCTGCCTTAGTATTGTGGACTAAAAGTTTGTGCTTATTTTTTCCTTAGTTGTATTGCTGAATGTGATTGTTTTCTTTCTTTCAATTTCAAGTGTAACTGCTTGATATGTAGGTAAAATAGTCATAAATTAAAAAAAAAATGTTTAAAAATAAATAAAAGTAAAGGCCACTTAAATTGGTCAAAATGGGTTCTGGACTGGATTGGAGGGATTCAAAGAAAGAAAATTTCTCCTTCCTCATTGTCCATCCAGTCCAGTCTAGATGCATGTAAAGTGATGAATGAGGGAGAGGGAGAGACCCTGACAACACTGTCTCCAACACATCCTATCTAGTCTGAACATCCAACCTATGATGACATACAAAGGAATGTAAGGATGAGCATGAAGAAATAGCCCAGGAAGATGCCTGAGCCCTGCAGGAATGGGCCAGATGTCCCTGGGGGCCCCTCATAATCCTAAGCAATGTATGCCAATGCAACCGCTTCCTTAATCTACTGGGCTACTGTCGCCTTTGAAGCTGCCTCATCCTTCCTGAACAACTGATCCAGCCTCCTCTGAACTACCTTGACCTTCCACTCTCTGAAACACCAGCAGAGAAGATGTGTTGTTTAAAATCAATAAAAGTCTACAGTTAAGTTATGGATTACAATTTTACTATGAAGATTGGGAAAACTGTTTTTGTGTATACATATTCCATTACCACTGTAGCCATGTACTTCTCAGGAGCCCTGACCAAGTCATACAAAGCATTAGCCAAATAGGTGGAGCCCGCCTCCAGGATGCTGCTTCAGAAACTCCTCCAATGACCCCATTGCAGACAGGCCCTTACCACATAATCTCCGCAGACTGCCACTTGCAAGGTCAGAGAGGATGCCTCAAATGACTGCTTCAGCAGCACCTCCATCCATCAGTCCTGTGGATCCTTAAACGCCACCCCATCTTCAACTGAATTGGCATCCATAGGCTCTTTCTCAAGCTCAGACAAGTCACTGGAAGGCACCTCCAGAGGCTCCACCTCATCCTGGTCCTATACTGACTCCTTCCTGGGCCTCTTTGAGGCCCTTCACGAGACTTTAACTAACTGAGCAGCCACCAACACCAGGGAGAAGGCCTGATGATTCACAAGAACAAATTCTGGTGCAAAAAAAAAATGGCAGCCATAGTATCTGGGCCCTTTAAGAACCCAATGGGGTTTTCTGCCTCCGAGCCCATAACAGGCTTAAAATGGGTGGGGCTTCCACCTGGTCTTGCGCCAAGGCTAAAGTCGTGGCAGCAATTCCACCAAAAAAAAAAAAAGAAACGTCTTCTCTGTCTGCCTAAGCTTCTCTCTCCAGTGCAGCCCTGCCAACACCTCTGCTAATTAAAAACTGATCTCTGGAGACCGTAAAAACATCCCAATGCTGCTGCTGCTCCTCACAAGCACAGCAGTGGCCCACTTCGTTGAGCAGGGAATGCTATCACTGACTGCATGGCCTGCCCAGAGATCTCCTGTAGGATCCCCAATCTGATGAACATGCTTCATCTCCCTCAGCATCTTAACATCTGAAGTCACTCTATCAAATTCTAGCTAAAGATGTCTTCCAATGAAATTACATAAAAATTACATAGTTTTTTTTTCTCACATTTGTACCCCGCGCTTTCCCACTCATGGCAGGCTCAATGCGGCTTACATGGGGCAATGGAGGGTTAAGTGACTTGCCCAGAGTCACAAGGAGCTGCCTGTGCCTGAAGTGGGAATCGAACTCAGTTCCTCAGGACCAAAGTCCACCACCTTAACCACTAGGCCACTCCTCCACTGTTGCTACTATTTTTCTACATGGAATGTTGCTATTGCACTAGCAACATTCCATGTGGAAGTCGGCCCTTGCAGATCACCAATGTGGCCGCACAGACTTCTGCTTCTGTGAGTCTGACATCCTACACGTAGGTGCAGGACGTCAGACTCACAGAAACAGAAGCCTGCGCAGCCTTCTACATGGAATGTTGCTAGCAACATTCCATGTAGAATCTCCAATAGTAGCAATATTCCATGTAGAATCTCCAATAGTATCTATTTTATTTTTGTTACAGTTGTACCCCACGCTTTCCCACTCATGGCAGGCTCAATGCGGCTTACATGGGGCAATGGAGGGTTAAGTGACTTGCCCAGAGTCACAAGGAGCTGCCTGTGCCTGAAGTGGGAATCGAACTCAGTTCCTCAGGACCAAAGTCCACCACCCTAACCACTAGGCCACTCCTCCACTGTTACTACTATTTGAGATTCTACATGGAATGTTGCTATTGCACTAGCAACATTCCATGTAGAAGTCGGCCCTTGCAGATCACCAATGTGGCCGCTTAGGCTTCTGCTTCTGTGAGTCTGACGTCCTGCATGTAGAATCTCCAATAGTAGCAACATTCCACCTAGAATCTCCAATAGTAGCGACATTCCATGTAGAATCTCCAGTAGTATCTATTTTATTTTTGTTACACTTGTACCCCGCGCTTTCCCACTCATGGCAGGCTCAATGCAGCTTACATGGGGCAATGGAGGGTTAAGTGACTTGCCCAGAGTCACAAGGAGCTGCCTGTGCCTGCAGTGGGAATCGAACTCGGTTCCCCAGGACCAAAGTCCATCACTCTAACCACTAGGCCACTAAAATCTTTCTTAGGAAGAGAAATACCGATCTTGCATTTTCTACTATATACTAGAATTCAGTTTATAACTATGCTCTGTATAACAAAAATATCAAAGAACAAAAGACTTGACTTTTGTATAATGATTTTTTTTAAAGCTGTTCAGACTACATCACACCATGCATCTTCTGGTACTCTGTAATCATTTATTGACATACCTCCAACTCTAAGTTAATATCATCTCCACTACCGCGTACAGCAGGATTGTCAGCTGCTAAAATATCCACAATTTTTGTTGTGTTTAGGTCTTTGTTTATAAGATTAAAATCCTATATCAGAAAAAAATATATATACCATTAACCAGCAAGAAGTGGCCATGCTGCAACATAAGGCATCTCTGCTTGAACAATTATTTTGGGTAACTATTGACTATTTGGACCTTACAATTTAAAAATAGAGAGGAATGCATTATGTATGTTGTATTTAGAAATTACAAACATGTCAAATTAGTTACAATGTAGTGCACAAGTGTTCCAACACAAATTGGGATTGTTAAAATTCACAGCTAGCTCACGCTATGATACTGGATTACAATAACAAAGCTATCGAAATGGTATAACATGGTCAAGAATTGTAGATGAAGAAAAACATGGTGTTACCTGCTAATTTTCTTTCCTTGAGTCTAACCAGACCAGTCCAGAATTGATAGGTTCATTTCCCTCTACCAGCAGGTGGAGACAGAAAACAAAAGCTTGTAAACTCTGCCCCATATGGCACCATGCAACCACCTGCTCGTCTGTATTTAACAAAACAAAGAATGACTTTCCAAAACTCTTCTCCCCCCCGCCCCCCCCCCCCCCAAAAAAAAGGAAGGAGATGAATATCAAAACATTCACTTACCTTTCTACAAATTTCCCAGAAGACTCCAAGAATTTTAAACAACATTTTATATAAAGTAGCAAGTTGCCAACCAAGCACAAGGATAAGACTTTGAATGAGTCTCTGGACTGGTCTGCTTTAATCCAAGGAAAGAAAATTAGCAGGCAAGACCAAATTTTACTTCCTTATCATCTACCAGACCAGATAAGAAGAGACAGAATGTACAATAGCAATCTCTCAGACTGGGTAGGACTGTGTCCCCATTCCCCCTCCCCTGAGCAACTTGCTTCAATAGCCGCTTTATCAAGACTATCCAGTCTAAAGTGTATCACAAACGAATGCAAGGATAACCACATTGCTATTTATGACTGCTAGAGAACTGTTCAATAAATTTTTGAAGGAGATTTTTAAGTATCCAGATGATTCGCTTCCTCCTTTGCAGAAGCTATATTACCTTAAATCTGGGAAAAGTTCTCAGTTGGATTCTACTCAGTTACAAGCACCTCCTGAATCATTGGATATATCTGAATTCTTGGAACGATCTCAAGAAGAAATCAAGACTCGTGCAACTTTGATAATTTCCTTTGTCTTTATACAAGACAAAGAAGCATTACTGAGACAGTATTTCAAGAACTTACAACCTCAGTTTATGGGAGATAAGATTTTGATCTTCCCAGATATTTCAAAATGGACTCAGCAAAGAAGAAAGAAATTTCTGGAACTGAGGCAAAAATCCTTGGAAATAGAAGCTACTTTTCAGTTGAGATTCCCATGCAAATGTTTAATAATGTTTAAGAATACTAAATATATATTTTATGAACCTGAACAATTGTCTAGATTTCTGGTTGCGCAAGGGGAAAAACACCGGCCAAATAAATATTGGAATTATGGTTCAAATGTAAAATGATACCACCTGCTCTAAATTTAAATGGTTAATTATTTCCACTTAACCAACTTCCCTTTGTGAAAATTGGATTCTCCTTATTTTGTGGACTGTTGTAATCAATGTTTGTTTATTTTGGAATTAGAAATTTAGTATAATTTCCTTTAAAGACGTTACTTAAACATTGATGTATCCTTCAAAGAGTGTTATCTTTGATAAAATGTGAAATTAATAAAGAAATAAATTAAAAAAAAAAGGATAACCACATTGCTGCTCTACAATCTTTCCCAGAGAATTCACTTGTACCTCCACTCATGTGATTCCCAAACCCTTGGGAAAATTACCTTGGAGACCCTCAGAGCCTACCTGTCCTTTTTTCTTAAGTCCTCCGAAGAAAACAAATAAACAGGAGCTCTGCATTTGTGCTGATCACTAGTCCAAAAACAACCTCTGCAATGGATGCATATTACATTTTGTTGCTTCTATAGTGCTACTAAACATATGCAGCACTGAGCACATACATGTAAAAGACAATCTCTGCTCAAAACAGCTTAAAATCTATTCAAGCAGTGGCGTTCCTAGGGGGGCTGACACCCGGGGCGGATCGCCGATGCGCCCTGCCCTCCGGGTGCAGCGCCCCCCCCCCCCCCGGAACAGCGCGACGCTGGGGGGGGGGGGGTGCCGCACGCCTGCCGGCTCTTCGTTTTCATGCTCCCTCTGCCCCGGAACAGGAAGTAGTAACCTGTTCCGGGGCAAAGGGAGCATGAAAACGAAGAGCCGACAGGCGCGCGGCACCCCCCCAGCGGCGTGCACCCAGGGCAGACCGCCCCCCCCCCCCCCCCCCCCCCTTGGTACGCCACTGTATTCAAGACAGACAAACAGGACAAATAAGAGATTAGAAAGTTTCATTTGTTATGGGAATGATTAAAACAACAAGGGTGTATAACAGGTGAATAAGATTTAAAAGCAGTCTCATAAAGGTGGGCTTTTAGCCTGGATTTGAATAAGGCCAGAGATGGAGCATGATATACTGACTCAGGAAGTCTATGCCAGCAAGATGGAAGGAACAGAGTCTGGAGCTGGCAATGGAGAAGAAGGGCACAGATAACTCACCCGATAAACAAAGTTCCCATGGAGGGGTGTAGGAAGAGACAGGAGAGCTACTGAGGAATGAATGCACTGTATGTAGAAATGGATAGACTTAAGGGGTTACGTGAATGTAGTGACACTGTCAGAAGATTGGGATTTGATGAAATGTTTTTGGTAGCCTCTTTAGATGGAAGGACAGCTTTTGATACTGTAAACTATAACATTCTTCCTACTAGATTGGCAGAATAGGTTTAGGTGGTTCAGTAATGTCCTGGTTTCGATCATACCTCTCTGATAAGATCCAAAGAGTAGTTTTGAAAAATCAGCCTCCCATTTGTCTTCTATATCTACAGGTCAGTGGCGTAGCTACATGGGGCCACGGGGGCCTGGGCCCCCGTAGATTTGGCCCTGGACCCCCCTGCCGCCGACCCTCTCAACCCCCCCCCCCGCCGCCAACCCTCTCCCGTCCCCTACCTTTGCTGGCGGGGAACCCCAACCCCCGCCAGCCGAGGTCCTCTTCTTCCGGCAGGACGTCAGACTCACAGAAGCAGAACGAAGCCTTGTAGATCAGCCAGCGGCCGCATTGCTGGCTGATCTGCAAGGCTTCGTTCTGTTTCTGTGAGTCTGACATCCTACACGATGTCAGACTCACAGAAACAGAACGATGACTTGCGCCGGAAGAAGAGGACCTCGGCTGGCGGGGGTTGGGGTCCCCCGCCAGCAAAGGTAGGTGTGATGGTGGTGGGGGGGACACAAAGTTGTTGGTGGTGGTGGTGGTGGTGGCGGCTCTGCAATGGCAGGGGGGGGGGGGGTCGGTGGGGGGGGGGCTAAAATGTGTCCCTTCACCTCAGGCTCTGGACCCCCCTCCCGCCGAAGTCTGGCTACGTCCCTGCTACAGGTGTTCTGAAAGGTTCTATACTCTCAGCTACAATATTTAATATTTACATGCAATCGGTCTATACTTTACTGCAGGAATTCGGTGTTATTTATAGGCTATATGCAGCGCTGCGTGCATCTGGTAGCGCTATACAAATGCTAATAAAAATAATGATATCTTATTTTTGTTTTCTTAAAGACTGCCTGGATAATGCATTTTCTAGAGCGAAAACCAGTTTGCAAAACATACAGTTGTGGATGGAAACATCAACTGGCCTTAAATACTCATTTGTAGTAGATTACTATTATCTACTTTGCCTGACTTTCTTGAAAGTCATAGTATTCAAATTCCTCTTCATACATAAATAAAAATTTGGGGGGTGATCTTGGACCTCATTTCTTTCTATGAAGCCATTTATTAAGACATTGATTTCTATTTAATATTATAGATTACACTTGTGTCACAAATTGAAAAATATTTTAACTCAGTCTGATTTCTGAACTGTTTTACAAACATTGATATTAGTGTGGCTGGATTATGTAACTTGTTAGTTTTTGAGTATGTCTTCAACTTTAAGGCTTTACAATTTAGCCAAAATTCTGCCGCCAGACTGTTGGTTAGTGTAGCGGGTTTTGGACGTGGGGAACCAGGTTCAATTCCTTCTGGAGCTCTATGTGACCCTGGGCAAGTCACTTAACCCCCCCATTGCCCCAGGTACAACAGTAGTACAATGTACCACCTAGAATGTGAGCCTGAAAGGGACAGACCCAATACCTGTAAAGTGAAACTGTAAAACGCTTAGGTCTAAGCGGTATAAAAATACTCAAATGAATGAATGAATCTCATTTTAATCATATCAGTCCTGTTCTGTATTCTTTTTTTTTTTCTGTTCTGTATTCTTTGGCTTCTGATTTTTTGAAGAGTGAAATTCAAAGTGTTATGTTTAATATATAAATTATTTTTTGTAGAAGTTCAAACTTATTTTCTCTCCCAGTTATACTCCTTTACGAGCTTTGTGATCTAAAACTCAGTGGCGTACCAAGGGGGGGGGGGGGGGCGGTCCGCCTCGGGTGCACGCCGCTGGGGGGGTGCCGTGCATCTGTCGGCAACGCTCGTTCCCTGCTCCCTCTGCCCCGGAACGGGTTACTTCCTGTTCCGGGGCAGAAGGAGCAGGGAATGAGCGAAGCCAAAAGGCGCTCGGCACCCCCCCAGCAGGTAAAGATGCACCCGGGGGGGGTGTCCGTCGTTTCGCCGGGGGGGGGGGGGGGTCGCATCGGCGATCCGCCCCGGGTGTCAGCCACCCTAGGAACGCCACTGCTAAAACTTCCAAAAGACTCAACTACTCAGCTCTCAGAGACAGCTTACCCATTAGGCAGACTAGGCAGTCATCTACAACAGCAGCTTCTGGTGGGGGGGCAGCAAAGAACTGCTGAAGGCAAAGCAAAACAATAGGACTTCACAGCCAAACTCAAAGAACTATCAGTGCATGCTTTTGCACTTTTATGCATTTTTATAATATAGTTTTACAGTAATGCTGTTAAGATGATTATTATCAAAATCTTGGAAAAGAAGGACGAGTCTGTAGGTCTACAAGTTAATTGAGGGGATCTAAGCTGAAGGTTTGCCTAGGCTTGCACTAGCCCTGGAAACGTGTCTGTCTGCCCCCTGTACAGCTAAACCTACCTCCACAACATCCCCTAGTCTCTATACGGGCCACAGTGCCATTGGCCTAGTGATAGTTCTGGCTTTGGAACTGAACATTATCCTGTGTCATAATATTACAAACGCAGCAAAAGAATATGGGTCTTACTTTTAAAATCCAGACAAAAGGTCTCATTTTCATCGTATGCCGAGGAAACCGGCAGGCTTTGGTACATAAAAAATTGTATATTTCCCAACATTTTTCAGTAAAAACAGCTACATGGATAGTTTTTTGAGAATCAGAAAAGAAACTTCCTAAAAAGAGAGAGAAAATACCTCAATAAAAAACATTTGAAATAAATTGAATAACATTAATGTTCAACAGCAAAGACTCACTTAACACGCATATTTCTTCTTCTACATACCTTTTATATTACATGCATTGGGAATAATGTTTTCTGTCATAATTTTGGAGAAACATTCACTCAGGGAAAGAAGTTTGTTTCTGCAACAAAACTAAGAAATATTAGTTTGAAAATAGTATCTATATGTACAGCTTATGAGCCATTACCATATTGCATCACCAAGTATACAGAATGGAGTGTACCCTGACCCAGTGGCAGACAGCCAATTTTGGATGGGCCTGAGCCCAAAGGGTGGGCACAATATTTTCTCTGCCCTGCCCTACCGCAAAATATAAATACATTAGCTAATAAGGTTCCTCAAGCTCTGTCAGCTGAAGACTTTCTGTCAAGGTGGCCAGAACTCCCTTTTGCCAAACTTGGCAGGCAGCAGCAACATCCGTAAGCCACTGATGCCAGCACCCTATGCGTGCTTAGCTGTCAGTGACTCAAGCATGCTGTCACCGACTGCAGAGCTTGGTAGAAGGAAGTTCTGGCCGTCTTTGGAGGAAGTCCTCAGCTGGGGAGGCTTGGGATCCCTACCAGCTATACAGCAAGGGTCAGAACTGGTGTTAGACATGCTAGGGCCCCCTCCCTGATCCCCTCTCCTTCCTGACTGCCCTTCGATTTCCCAACCTGCCATTACTGTCACACCAACAGACCCTCACCAAATACAGAACAAGGGATCACGTATCAGAAATAAAAATATTTAGACAAAAATTGAACTCTGAACCCCAAAACGTTAAACTTAGCATGTACTTCAACACTGGAGAAATAAAAACAGAAATGCATTTCCTTTCTCCTGAACACGATACAAACACATTTGCTATGTAGATTTCCCAAAGCCAACATATTCCATTTAAAACATTCAAAATACATTGCTTTTTTCTACCTTTGTGGTCTGGACATTGTATTTTTCCATCATGTTGGTTGCAGTTTCTTTTCTGTCTGTCGTCTTCTAATTCTCTTTCGAGCGGCTGCTGTCCATTTGTCTTCTTTTACCTTCACTACACCTGCTTCTGACATATTGACTTCTTATTTTTAGCTCTTTCCTCTCTTTTTTCTTCTTTCTGCCTTGCTGTCAACTCAAATTTCACCCTCTCACTGTTCTCCTCCTTTTTAGTTTACAGCTACCTATCAGATTTTCATCTTTTTCTCTCACCCACTAGCTTTTCCATTTCCCCATCTCACTCCTTCCTCAGCCCTCCATTCCCTTTCATTCCCATATTTCTATCCTCTGTAATCACTATCTTTTTATTTATTTCCTTGCCACCCTCTTCCTCTCCCTCCTGGCCTCTCCCACATGGTTCCGCCATCTTCCTTCCCTCCACCCTTCTAGCCCAGCATCTGCTCCCTCTTTCTCCCCACCCCACTCTTGCAGCCTTACATCTCTCTGCCCCTTCTCTCTTCCCTCCTGCCCTCTCCCTCATGTTCCAACATTTCTCCCTCTCTCTTCCCTCACTCCCACTGTCCGGCACCTCTCTATCACCCTTCTGCTCCTGAATCCAACATCTCCTCCTTTCTCCCCTCTCCAGCTCCTGTGTTTCTCTCTCCCTCTCATTCACCGCCAGGTCCAATATATCTCCCTCTCTCCCACTTTCTACCATTTCTCCCTCTCTTGTGCCATGGGTCCAACACTTCTCTTCCCCCTCCCCCCATGCATTTTCTCTCTTCCTCCCTTCCACTGCCATGCCCAACATTTCTGCCTCTCCCCCTCCCTTGTGCCCCATCCAACATCTCTTCCTGCCCTCCACCATCATGTCCCATTTTTCACCATCTATCTTCTCCTCCTCACCACCCCCTGTCCAAGTCCAACATTTACCATTTCTCCTTCCCCACTACCCCCCTGTCCAACATTTCTCCCTCTCTTGTCCCTCTCCCCTCCCAATGCAAGATTTTTTCCTTTCTTACCCCTCTCTACCCTATGTCCCATAATTCTCTCTCTCTCTCTTGCCCCTCTCCACCTCATGCCCCCCCCCCCCCCATGCAGCATCTATCTTAAGGAGACCTCCCCCCAACTCTCCATCTCTTTAATGGGGCACAGCACCACCCTTAGCAGACTGAGGTCCGATCCTGCTTCTGCCTCCCTCTCTCCCACAGCGCTTCTCAGACGCTGCCTACCTACCGCCGCCACGATCCTGCATCTACTTCCCATCTCAGAAGCAGCGGACCAGCAGTAGCGATTCATGCTGCCTCCTGCTTCGTTCTAACCTGGAAGCATCTCCTCTGCCACGCGCCTGTGTCCTGCCCCAGCAGAAACAGAAGTTGTAATAATGGGGGCGGGACGCGGCAGAGGAGACGCTTCCGGGTTAGAATGAAGCAGGAGGCAGCATGAATTGCTACCGCTGCTCCGTTGCTGCAGTGCTGAGATGGGAGGAAGATGCTAGATCGTGGCGGCGGTAGGTAGGCAGGGTCTGAGAAACGCTGTGGGAGAGAGGGAGGCAGAAGCAGGATCGGACCTCAGCCTGCTCCCTCCACTGCCGAAATTGAAGCTCTCCACTGCTGGGTGGGCCTGAACCCCAACTGGGTGGGCCTAGGCCCACCCAGGCCCACCCTTGGCTACGCCCCTGCCCTGACCTTTGGCATGCACATAGAATTTCAAGAAAATATTAGCAAAATCTTAGGTTAGTAGTAAGGTTCACTAGCATTTGTCAAACCTACTTTGCATATTTTTGACAGGTGCCCACTTCCTTTCATGTGACCCATATGGCAGAATTGAGGACCTGCCCAAGCTACATCCACTCCCTATATAAGCCATGCCTGCTCTCTGCCCAAGCCCTACCCTTACTTTGCCCCTTTTGATGACCTCATCGGAAGTGATATCATAACTCCTCTCTAAACCCCATTTCTTTGTTGGTATCACCAGATGTTATATCATGCATAGGCATCGACTCTGTGGGTGCTCGAGCACCCCCAATATTGCACCCACCGGAAGTTCTTCCCTCCCTCCTCCCTTCGAGTTCCAGGCCCCCTCCCTCCAAATTTTAAAAGTCATCTATTTTACCTCGTCAGGGTTAGGGCAGCAGCAGAGGTAAAATCTATGCAGCCTCGGCTCGGTGCTTAGTTAAGTTTTCCCTTCACTCTCTCTCAGCTCTGGTCCCGCCCTTGCGTAAACAGGAAATGAGGGCGGGACCAGAGCTGAGAGAGAGCGAAGGGAAAACTGAACTAAGCATCGAGCCAAGCCTGCATGGATTTTACCTCTGCTGCCGCCCTAACCCTGACGAGGTAAAATAGATTACTTTTAAAATTTGGAGGGAGGGGGGACCCTGGAACTCGAAGGGAGGAAAGGGGACCCTGGACCTCGAAGGGAGAGAGGGGGGACCCTGGAACTCTAAGGGAGGGAGGGCGAGAAGGGGGACCCTGGAAGGGAGAGAGGGGGACCCTGGAACTTGAATGGAGGGAGGGGGACCCTGGAACTCTGAGGGACCGGGGGACCCTGGAACTCGGAGGGAGGGGGGCTGGAACTCGGAGGGAGGTGGAGGGGGGACGAGGGAGGGGGGACAGGAGAGGGGCAGAGGGAGGGGAGTGGAGGGAGGGGATGAGGGGGAAGGGTGGACGGAGGGGAGGGAGATGCACCACCTGTAAAAAAAAATTCAGCACCCCCAATCATTTTGAAAAGCTGGCTCCTATGATATCATGCTGCTGTCCAGGCCATGCTTCTTTTCCAAGATGGTGGCATCTATGCATTGCACAAATCCTTGAGGGTGGCACCAAAGAGATTTGATAACAGAAGACAGCAAGATGTCACAAGGCTGAAGTCGGTCTCCACCCACTCCACCCAAGGAGGTTTTAATTCTCCCCAATGCAGCTGCTGTCATCTTGGTACACCCAAAACATTAAAACTGATAGGGCGACAAGCTCCACATACTGGCTTCAGCCCACATAATGGGCCAGATAAGCAAATAAACCTTTGGATGCACTTACTACTTGCTTGCCTTGGTCATTTGGAACTTTCATCACTTTCACCTTGTTGTTTTTTTCCAGATAAGCTCATCCCATCTCCTGTTATCAAACCTCCTTGGCGGCACCCATAGTGTCACTTCTTGTTTTACACCACTTGTCACTATCTAGGATGAGTGACATCACAGGAAGTGATGTCCATCATCAGATACCACCCCCTACAGCCTCAGAGGAGCATGTGCCCAGAGACCTGTGTGAATCGTGGCACATTGTTCATGCAAGTAAAAAAACAAAGAAATAGTATTAAATGTATTTTTTTTACTGCACAGATATACTTTTGCAAAGTAAGTGGTGAGAACAGAGATAATGAGATTTGATTAAATAGAGGGCTGATGGTCTTTTTAAAATGCGCATGCTCAGTGCATGTGCAAATTACGCAAACTGCCCATTCTCCTCTGAGGCTGTATGGGGTGGTGTCCGGCAATGGACATCACTTCCTGTGACATCACTCATCCAAGATGGCAATGCCCACAGCATCACTTCCTGTTTTACACCACTCACCACCATTTTGGATTTGTGCAACATATGGTGCCACTATCTTGGAAAAGGGGCTTGCCCTGGGTGGTTATAGCATCATTTGCGGTGACATTGGAACAGGAGAACTATGTATTCTACAGCAGACGGTGCAAGCTTTGTATATGCAGCACCAGGATTTCGTTGCTGGGGATAATGTTGTTTATCTTTCTTGAATCTGGTTGTTAAAAAGGGTATGACAATTCATGCTTTTCTTTAAGTCTTATGGGTATACTATTACGGAGGTTAAATATAAAGCCTCCCTTCAGGAATGCAGCCTTGATTTTCCTCCAGCTGTTTTTGTCACGCTATGTTAACTTTCAACTTTGTGATTTACTGAAAGGTGCGCGAGCAAAAGATAAAACACATGGAAGTAAACAGGGTAAGAATACAAGGCCCCCAAACAGATAGACACCGAAAAATATTAATTTATTCCACCACGTGCCCCCAAAGAGAGAATCCCACCAAGCATAGATGTCCATCTCTGGACGGGAACATGTGCAAGCTTTCTAATGTCATTAGCTATATTTAGTACCGCAGCTGCAGTATCATCAATGGTCAGGCAACATTTGGAAGTATTCCACTTCCCACAGATCCCGCCTTCTTCCGCAAGAAGGTAAGGCTTCGTTACAACATCACCAAAAAGGGTGAGGTTTAGGGAGGAGTTATGATGTCACTTCTGGTGATGGCATCAAAAGGGGTGGGGTGGGGCAGGAGGTGCAGGGCTTGGGTAGATAGTGGGAATGGCTTGAGCAGGGAGTGGGCAGAGCTTAGGCGGATCCTCAATTGTGTCACATGATGCTTGGGTCACGTGACCAGAAGTGGGTGGGGTCACCTGCCTAAACATGCAGTTTGGTTTGACAAATGCTAATGAACCTTAGTACTCAGGTTTAAGCATAATTTACAGAGTCTGGTTCCTGCCAGTTAAATTTTATGGCGTTCACACAGTGCATAGAACTAAACTGTAAGTGGTGGATGCATGAAGTACCTCCTCGGTGCAGGTGACAGAGTCAAAAGCAATAACAGACATTATGAAAGCTTGGGATAACTACAGAGGATCCCTAGTTGTGAAGTAGGCAAAGAAAGCTAGATTTCAATTGGCATGTATGGCATTGTACCAGGAAGCAAACTGGACAGACTAGATGAGCCTTACAGCCTTCGTCTGACATCATAGTTTATGTTGTCTCCTAGGAACAACAAAAGATGGTGCATGATGCAACAAGCATTCCATTTAGTTCTTTCTTTTTATTTTGAGGTATCCAAGCTCAAATTTCATGTCTTTTTGACCTATGAGGAGCAACATAATCTTTTGAGTGCTACCTCATTTCTGAAACTTGGTGCATTACTTACAGAGGGATAAGCTCTTACAGCAGGGGCGTAGCCACGGGTGGGCCTGGATGGGCCCAGGCCCACCCACTTTTGCTACAGGCCCGCCCCGCCCGCGACAGCCCCCTGCACTGACCTGAAGCGCGTTCTCCCTCCAATCCAGCACCGGCGATCATTGCCAGCCTTCTACCACGTCCAGCAGGAAGTTGCAGAGTAGGCGGGACGCACCTGAGAAGAAGCTCCGACGACGCACGCTGGACGTGGTAGAAGGTTGGCTATGATCGCCGGTGCTGGATTGGAGGGAGAACGCACTTCAGGTCAGTGCAGGGGGCTGTCGCGGTCGCGGGTAGACACAAAATGTGGTGGCGGCGGGCGGGCAGGCGGTGGACGGTGGAGAGGAAAGAGGTCTGTGCCCACCCAGTCCACCTCCAGGCCCACCCAAAAATTAATTGCTGGCTACGTTACTGTCTTACAGAGTAACTCACTTGATACACAGATTAATCCCATAAGCAAATCAAGATATTTATGATAAAATAATACCATGTTGCACCAGTGATGCATTATACACAGGCTGGATGTTAAAGAAATTCGCAAAACACAAGTCTTGCAAGTCCTAGGAAATTTGGAATGCTCTAAATATGGCTGCCCTAGGAAACTGTCATTTCTGCCAGGTTACATGTTTGTTTTATGTTTATCAGATTCTTGATATATCGCCTTTCTGTGGTACAAGCAAAGCGGTTTACATGTTCCATACAGATCCGGTTCTCAGTCCACTGCACTAACCATTAGACTATTCCTCCACTCTTTAGTTATTTAGAGACCTTTTTAGACTGCCTTTCGAGCATTTATAGAAAAATAGATTGCAATCTAACCAGAAACAAGGATTATTTTGTTCACTATCAATTGCAACATTTCAATCCTAATACTTACTGGTGATCTTGGTGGTAAATATGGAATGCCAAATGGATAATATTACTCACAAATGTCCTTAATAGCAAAGTTTCATGTGGCAAGTGCAAGTCTTTCTCTGCCTTCTGATCTACTAAAATTAAAATAATAATATTGAATTAAAGTTGGAACCAGATTATGGACATTTCCAAACAGGAGTAAAAACCTGGCTCTTTCCCTATAAGTAGGGTTGAGGTGGGGTGAGAGTTTGTGGTTTTGTGGTAGGTGCTGGTTAGATGCAGGACTTTGTCTAATACTGTTCCTGGAAGATTTTTTTGAGGATTTGTTATGACTTTGTATATGTAAATCTGTAAACAGAAAAGAAGAAATGGTGATTTTCCTTGTGCGATATATGAATGTTATAAATAAATAAATCCTCTTTCTCAGACTAATGTGGTTTAATCAGCAAGTGAAAGGTATTCCAAAATAAATAAATCAGGAACCTGTCTGTGCACATCATGAGGGTAATAGCAGAACAGGTTGCTTAAGTTGTGTGGGAGGTATGAGCTAAGTTACACCAGTTTTTTTAAAGGAAAGTATGTACAATTTCTCTTTGAGAATTACCCTACAGAAATTATCCACACCAGGGCCGTGCCAAGGGTCTGTGGCGCCCCCCGCAGACGAACAGTTGGCGCGCACGTGCCCCCCATGAAAATGATCGCTGCCCTCCCATCCACGCTCCTCTCTCCCCTGCCCTCCCGCTCCCATGTCCCAACTGCCCGCCCTCTTCTCCCCCCCCCCAAGATCCCTTTTAAATTTACCTCCGTCTGGCAGCGAAGGCGCAGCGTCAGTGAAGGAGGCGGCGCTCCCGACGTCTCTACTAGTCTTCCCTTCGCTCAGTGTTCCGCCTTCTTCTGACGTCAAGGAAATGATGTCAGAAGAAGGCGGAACACTGAGCGAAGGGAAGACTAGTAGAGACGTCGGGAGCGCCGCCTCCTTCACTGACGCTGCGCTTTTGCTGCCGGACGGAAGTAAATTTAAAAGGGATCTTGTTGGGGAGGAGAAGAGGGCGGGCAGTTGGGACATGGGAGCGGGAGGCCGAGGTAAGCATGGTGCGGCGGGGCACCCCCCAGAGGACGGCGCCCTCCTGCCGTGCTTACCTCGCTTACCGTGTTGGCACGGCCCTGATCCACACATATTTACACCTGCTATTGAGTACATGTCTATTTTCCAATTTATTTGTGCATATTTGATAAAGTATGTGTGTAAATGATACCTTCCCAACTTCACCCCAGGAACAAGGTCTGTGTGGCACACACATTTACATGCATATCATCTGGGGCAATTTTTATCCAGACACGCATATCAGATGCACGCCAAAAATGAAATTATCACAAGAGCCACGCGGTAGCCAGACAGTAACTCCATTTTGGCACACGTTGGGTGCATGTAGACGCTTACACTACTTAGTAAAAGGGCCCCTAAGCGCATAGGGCTAGATCTCTATAAGGCACCGGAAAAATCAATGTGGAAAAATAAATATGCCTAGGTGTATTCTCTAAAGTACGCCTAAATTTCAGCACAGTTTCTAGAATACGCCGAGCACCCATCTGCATGAGTAAATTTAGTTGCGGGCAGTTACCCCAAATAAAACTTGATGTAAATCCCAAAGCCTAAATTAGGTGCAGATCAGGTGTATTCTAAAACAACTCGCATAGATCTGAGAAACGCTCGTGACCCGCCCATTCCACACCCGTGACCACGCCCCCTTTTCAACTTAGAATTTACATGCATCACGTTACAGAATATACTTGGACAGTTGTGTGCATATATTCTAATTAATGCCAATTAGTGTTAATTGCTTGTTAAGTGGCAATTATCAGAACTGATTGGCTTGTTAATTAATTAAGTTGTGTGCGCAAACAGCTAGCCGCGAATATTCAGCACATTGCTGGCTAAGTTTAGCAGCCAAATCGGTCTGCCTAAATATTTGGCTGCTATAAACTTAACCGGCCAGCGCTGAATAGTAACCTGGCCAATTAAGTTTAAACTGGACAACCTCCCCCCATCCCCACCAGATAGTCAATGCCAGTCACAGAAAATGACCCGGCATTGAATATCTGAGCTCAGTGTTCATTGCGGCACTTATGTGGGCTGCCTCCTGCAGTCTAAATATTGACTGGACTGTATTAAAAAAAACTATACAAATCTTGTTTTCTGCATAATTCTGTCAAAACATGACCAATTTCAATAAAATTTGGGATATATACAGTGGGGGAAATAAGTATTTGATCCCTTGCTGATTTTGTAAGTTTGCCCACTGACAAAGACATGAGCAGCCCATAATTGAAGGGTAGGTTATTGGTAACAGTGAGAGATAGCACATCACAAATTAAATCCGGAAAATCACATTGTGGAAAGTATATGAATTTATTTGCATTCTGCAGAGGGAAATAAGTATTTAATCCCTCTGGCAAACAAGACCTAATACTTGGTGGCAAAACCCTTGTTGGCAAGCACAGCGGTCAGACGTCTTCTGTAGTTGATGATGAGGTTTGCACACATGTCAGGAGGAATTTTGGTCCACTCCTCTTTGCAGATCATCTCTAAATCATTAAGAGTTCTGGGCTGTCGCTTGGCAACTCGCAGCTTCAGCTCCCTCCATAAGTTTTCAATGGGATTAAGGTCTGGTGACTGGCTAGGCCACTCCATGACCCTAATGTGCTTCTTCCTGAGCCACTCCTTTGTTGCCTTGGCTGTATGTTTTGGGTCATTGTCGTGCTGGAAGACCCAGCCACGACCCATTTTTAAGGCCCTGGCGGAGGGAAGGAGGTTGTCACTCAGAATTGTACGGTACATGGCCCCATCCATTCTCCCATTGATGCGGTGAAGTAGTCCTGTGCCCTTAGCAGAGAAACACCCCCAAAACATAACATTTCCACCTCCATGCTTGACAGTGGGGACGGTGTTCTTTGGGTCATAGGCAGCATTTCTCTTCCTCCAAACACGGCGAGTTGAGTTCATGCCAAAGAGCTCAATTTTTGTCTCATCTGACAACAGCACCTTCTCCCAATCACTCTCGGCATCATCCAGGTGTTCACTGGCAAACTTCAGACGGGCCGTCACATGTGCCTTCCAGAGCAGGGGGACCTTGCGGGCACTGCAGGATTGCAATCCGTTATGTCGTAATGTGTTACCAATGGTTTTCGTGGTGACAGTGGTCCCAGCTGCCTTGAGATCATTGACAAGTTCCCCCCTTGTAGTTGTAGGCTGATTTCTAACCTTCCTCATGATCAAGGATACCCCACGAGGTGAGATTTTGCGTGGAGCCCCAGATCTTTGTCGATTGACAGTCATTTTGTACTTCTTCCATTTTCTTACTATGGCACCAACAGTTGTCTCCTTCTCGCCCAGCGTCTTACTGATGGTTTTGTAGCCCATTCCAGCCTTGTGCAGGTGTATGATCTTGTCCCTGACATCCTTAGACAGCTCCTTGCTCTTGGCCATTTTGTAGAGGTTAGAGTCTGACTGATTCACTGAGTCTGTGGACAGGTGTTTTTCATACAGGTGACCATTGCCGACAGCTGTCTGTCATGCAGGTAACGAGTTGATTTGGAGCATCTACCTGGTCTGTAGGGGCCAGATCTCTTACTGGTTGGTGGGGGATCAAATACTTATTTCCCTCTGCAGAATGCAAATAAATTCATATACTTTCCACAATGTGATTTTCCGGATTTAATTTGTGATGTGCTATCTCTCACTGTTACCAATAACCTACCCTTCAATTATGGGCTGCTCATGTCTTTGTCAGTGGGCAAACTTACAAAATCAGCAAGGGATCAAATACTTATTTCCCCCACTGTATCATCCTGAATAAATTTGCAAAAAGTCTATATTCACGCTGGCCACCTCACCTAAACAACATCACCACTATCAAATGATTATCACCATGATATGCGTAGACACCATTTTGCTTTACACATAAACACCATGGTTTTCAGTCAGGAGGATCTGATCCTTATTAAAAATTTGTATCTAAAAAAAGGTTATATAATTCTCATAGCAGTGGCGTAGCCAGACCTGACATTGTGGGTGGCCCTAGAGCTAATATGGATGGGCACTATAGGCTTGATATCAGGGGCGTAGCCACGGGTGGGCCTGGGTGGGCCTGGGCCCACCCACTTTGGGCTCAGGCCCACCCAGCGACGATGCAGAGCGACGACAAAAGAATTGATCCCCCGCCGGCACGCAGGCCTTCTTTCCCCTCCCTCCCTCCCCTTCGGGCAGCGCCGCTGTCTATCGCTACAGCTGAGCAAAGCTGCAGCGCACCGGGTTCGTCTCCGTCCTGCCGCTACTTCTGCCCTCTGGCTCCGTGATCTTTGTTTGCTTATCTGCAGCGGTTCCGGATCTGTGCGCTCCCAGGGCTGTCTGTGTATGCTGCCTGCGACTGCTTCCTCTGCGCTGGGCCCCGCCTCTTCAGAAGAGTAGGCGGGGCCAGCGCAGAGGAAGCAGTCGCAGGCAGCATACAGACAGGCCTGGGAGCGCGCGGATCTGGAACCACTGCAGAAGAGCAAACAAAGATCACAACGGAGGCGGAGGGCGGAAGTAGCGGCAGGACGGAGACGGACCCGGTGCGGTGCAGCTTTGCTCAGCTGTAGGGATAGACTGCGGCGCTGGAGGGGAAAGAAGGCCTGCAGCCAGGTGCCAGACTGTCGCTGGGGAAAGGGAGGGAAAAACGTGTGTGTGTGTGGTGGTGGTGTGTGGATGGGGGGTCGGGGAGAGACAGGAGCACTGTTGGGATGAGGGAGTGAGACAGGGTAGAGCTGGGGAGGGACGGAGAGATGCTGCAAGGGGAAAGAGAATGAGAATTGTTGGATATGGGTGGGATGGGGAGAGGGAGAGAAAGGGCATGAAAGAAAAAAACATTTTGGACATGGAAGTGGAAGGGAGAGGTGAGAGGGGAAATGTTGAACATGGCATGAGGGAAAGGAAGGATGGAGAGATGATGATGGTGGTGGTGGGGGGCAGAGAGAGATGTCAAACCAGGGGCTCAAGGCAGGGAGAGGGAGAAAAGTTGGACATGAAGGTGGAGAAGAGGAGAGGAAAGGAGAGATGCACAAGTGAGGGAGGGGAGAAAGAGGGAAGATGGATCCAGGGAGAGAAGATAGACAGTGGATGGTAGGGAAGAGAAAGGGAAAATGCTGGACAATGGGGGAGGGAAGAGAGAAAATTTTGTGCCCACCCACTTTGTGCTCAAGCCCACCCAAAATTGGCTGTCTGGCTACGCCATTGCTTGATATTCAAAACTATTTAACTGGCCAGGAACGGCTCCTGGCCAGTTAAAAAGTGTTTTAGCACCTAACTGCGGATATTCAGCTGGAGATAACCGGTTACCTCGTGCTGAATATCCACAGTAACTGGCTATATCATGCAACATAGCTGGCTAGGCACAGGTGTTCAGTGCCAAACCGGCTATGTTTAGCAGTTAAAATAGGCTACATAAATAGCAGGCCTATCTTCAACTGGTTAGCGCTGAATATTGGATTAACTAGTTAAGTTGCCGTAGTTGAAAATGAAACCGGATATTCAATGCCGGTACACCCTCCCCCCTCATGTAATGGTGATGCCTGCCCAGTGACCCTGCGGCCCACCTGCACCAGTCTGCCACAGCTCGGATCTCCCTCCACACCATCATGAGCACAGCACTCGACCCTGAGAAAATCGATTTTGCCGCAGATTTTCTCCAGGTCGAGTGCTGTACTCATGACGGCGTGGAGGAAGACCCGAGCTGTGGCAGACTCGAGCAGATGGGCTGCGGGGTCACTGGGCAGGTGTCACCATTACATGAGATCTACAGCAGAATTAGCCACAAGGATGGAGTGCACCACCCACATCATCTGCTGAAGCAGGTCCCCGTCCCAATGCCCGACTCCCGATGGACTTCCAGTAAAGATAGGAGGCAGGAGAGCTGCTATGCTGCTTGTTTGCTGGACCATCCTGGAGGCTGCCTTGCACAAATGCACGTGACTGAATGCGGTTGTGCAGACAGGCCCCGATTAACAGTCAGACTGGGTGGGCTTGAGCCGAGATTAGGTGGGCCTGGGCCGTAGTTACACCCCGTCTCATAGACTGGTGCAAATGTTTCCAGAAAAGAAGTGGATGAGGGTAAGCATAGAATATGTTTTGAAGAACGTGCGAGAACTGGGCTCAACTGATTGCCAGTCAGGAAGCGGCAGGGCTGAAGAAAACACTGCGACAGTTGAAGAACCAGGTAGTGAAGTGATGTCATTTAGGTGAGGTGGCTGGCATGAGTGTAGGCTTATTGCAAATTTATTCAGGACCATATATCCCAAATGTTATTAAAATTGGTCCAAGTTTTAACAGAGTTATGCAGAAAATAAGCTTTGTATAGTTTTTTTTTTTTTTTGGGGGGGTGGGGGGGACACAATGTGTTTGTGCTTAGGCTCTGGAAAATGGCATAAGTCTGTCAGACACTGTACTGCAATCATGGGGGCTTCTGCTATCTACCTAGTGATAGCGAACTGTATGGGCTGGTGGCTCAGAGGAGCAATTTGTCTGTAGCTGTGAGGTCAGTGTAGTGAGGGCTGTTTACACAGGGAGGAAGCATCCCGGTGTGAATATGGGGCAGTGGGGGAAAATGTTGGGTACAATGGTGGCAAGATGGGAAGGGAAACTTCCTCTGGTGAATTTCACCAATTTATAATAAGAATAAATATAACATATTTCCATGTGAAGTTCTGAAATAAAAAAGTAATTTATATTGACAATAATCTTAAATAAATTCTACCATTCATTATTCTGTCCATATCAGAAAGCGTCAAACCATAGTGATGAAATTTGCAGTCTTTCAGAAATCTCCACAGCTGGATATAGGTCAGTATGAAGGTATTGTCAACAGAATTATCACATCCTAGGCTGCTGTAAAAACTGTAGATTCTTCTTAATTCAGAAATGTGTCTCAATACAACATGTTCCACCTGAAAAAGAAAGCCTGATATGTTATTTTGCAAAGAATGAAAGTGAGACTAGCAGTAGCTGCAGACATATCTGTAACTAATTGGCATATCAGTAAAGCTCTATATCATCCTGTGGGGGGGGGGGGGGGGGGGGGGGTTCCCACACTTTCAGCCATAGAAGCCAAGTTTTCAGAATGATTGGGGGTGCTAAACCCATCACAAATGACTTCTCTTTGAATAAAGTGGAGGTATTTGCTCAATACTGGGGGTGTTCAAGCACCCACGGAGCTGGCATCTGTCCTTTCAGCAGCCTGGGAAGACATACAGGGGGCACCAACAGTGGCATGTGCATGTGGTCTAAGCACTAGACTCAAGATATAGCAAATGTCTATGACGCACAGCCAGAAGACTTTCATTAGCTTTGCTAAAACTTCTTCGGTTTCTCCATCTAGTCAATAGACTCCTTCCGCTATCTAGGAATTATCTTCAACTCACGTCTTAAATTTGCGCTCCAAGTTGCCCATGTTTGTAAAAGAGGGTTCTTTGTCCTTCGCCAACTTCGTACAGTGTGTCGGTACTTCAGTTCAGTGGTTTTCCATTCACTGATTTTGTCACTTCTTACTTCAGGACTGGATTATTGCAACATAGTCTACCTTGGCTGCACCCAGGCTACCATTAAGAGATTACAATCCTTAAAGAACACAGGTATCCATTTGTTAAGCCATGCTCACTGCCAAGACCACGTTTCCCCTCTATTCCAACAATATCATTGGCTTCCCATACAGCAGTGCATCATCTTTAAATTGACTACACTCACTTTAAAGGCATATAGGCTGGGGCTCCCTGAATACTTATCCACCCTCACCATCCCATATTCACCAGCCCATCTTCTCCATTCTCTGAAAGATCACCACCTAGTTTTACCTGGTCCCAAGTTAGCACAATTGGAACCTACTAGACATCGTGCTTTCTCCTTTGCTGCCCGCTTCCATTAGAACTCACTCCCTTTGCATCTCCGTGCAGCGCCCTCATTCAAGACCTTTAAAGCAGATCTAAAGGTCTGACTCTTCACACAGGCCTTTGGTTCATCTGGCATATGGCTGTTATGGACTGGACACTGTATCTTCTTCTCCTCCCCTGTGCTGTTCTCTCCCTGCTCTTCCTTTCTGTTCCCCTCCCTCAGTTCTCTCTTTTTTTTTCACCCTTCCATTTCCTCTCCTTCCTCCTCCCTCTATCCAGTGTGGTTAATCCTTTGTATGCTTGTTACTTTCCTGTGGAATATTGTAGTTCTTTTCTGTTTTCTGACGATCTTCTTTTGGTTTTATTGTACACCACCTAGATCTGCCAGTTAGGCTTGGCGGTATAGCAAATCTGAATAAACTATAAAATATAGGAGGGGGAAGTGACGTCACCGGGAGAGATGGCAGCCTAGCTTGGAAGCTCCGTCTCCTCGCGCTAGATTTCAGCTTTAAACAGCAATAAAAAACGGCAGCAAGCGTGAGAAAATAGCGATATCAGCTTATTAAATCCTCCCTTCAACAGAATTGGCGATGAGCAAAACTCCCGCTACACGCAAAAAAGAGAGTGAGCGGTCTGAGAAAATCATGACGGGAAAAAGCGCCAAACGCCACGAGACACCAGAGCGAGCCTCGCATTCCGACTCCGAATCGGCCCAGTCTCAGGCTGAGCAGCGACACCCGCCCTCCAAAAAAGGTATCCCAACTGAACTGCGGAAGTTCTTAGCGAATATTCAGGCAGAGATAAAGCAGTCGAAGGACGAAATTCTGGAACGCATGGATTCTCTGAGCACAGATCTCCGTGAGTTGGGGGGGCGGGTGGAAGATGTAGAACTTAAACTAGAAGAACAGGCAGAGACACTGCTTAAACATAACGAGAAGCTGCTTGAACTGGACAAACACCGACTGGAACTAGAATATAAGATAGATGATTTGGAAAATCGAGGGAGGCGAAACAACCTTAGGTTTCGGGGGGTGCCAGAAGGTGGAGAAATAGAGAACGTTACACAGATTGTGCAGACGATATGTGCCTCTTTACTTGGCCCAGAAGCTGGAGAGAATACCGTGGAACTGGACAGAGCGCATAGAGCGCTTGGAGCTCGCAAAGAACAGCAACATCGAGACATTATTGTCCGCTTCCACAAATATGAAACCAAGGAATTGATCATGACAAAGGCGCGGAAGGCGCAGAATTTGGAGTTTGGAGGCGCAAAAGTATTGGTGTATCAAGATTTGTCGCAATATACCCTGCAGCAACGACGACAAATGAAACCAGCCCTAGATATTTTAACAAAACATCAAGTGCAATACAGATGGGGCTTCCCGTTTTCTTTGAACTTTACCCTGAAGGGTAGCAAATATCGTGTGCGATCCTTACAAGAAGCATGGGAGGCCTTGCACGCGGCAGAGCTGGTGAACTCGGCTATCCCACCAGGTGAGCTGGCATCATCCACCATGGCTAAGCTTCAGGGCTGGCAAAGAACATCGGGGCGACGTGGCAACAATAAGAGATGATTGGACAGATTCCAGTTCAGAAAAAAAAAAGACATTTGGACTGAGTAAATGGACATAGATATATGTCATTGTGCCTGGCTCCCGTTGGTCTGCCAGGAGCTGTTCAAACAGGCGACCAAGTCTGGTGGATGACCAGCTAATTATTGCTGTGAGGTGAGGGTTATGGGATTATAAGTTTGATTGAATTGCACGAATGACATGATGTGGTTGGCCGAGGCTGGAAGTATATAGATACACTTTATAGGAACTAATACTATGTTGAAGGGGGATGGACAGGGTTGTATACCATAACGGTTGAATGCTGGAATGCAACTGGGCGGGGGGAGGGGATATCTGGCTGGGGTGTCGGGAGTGTTGTGACCCACTTACTCGGAACCCATCTAGGGGTTTTACACTCCTGGCTGGTGTAACAGTGGGGAGATGTTGGGGAGGGACTGGGGGAACGAGACGAGGGAGGGTTGTGGGGGGAGGGAAGACATAGGTAACAATTATTGCTATACTGACCTGTGCTGCTCACAAAGGGGATGTACATTGCTCTTATTCTCTGCAGACCTTAGCTCTTCTTTACACACTATGACACGTGTCCTGAGCTGAAGATAGTCTCCTATAATGTCAAGGGACTTAACATGCCTCAAAAAAGACAGAAGCTCTATGGGGAACTCCACCGTTTAAAACCACACATAGTTCTATTGCAAGAAACACACCTGCGTCGCAAACACGAGAAATTTCTCTCCTGCCCTGGTTACTCAGGGGTCTACTGCGCATCCGGGGCGGATTCAAGGAGGGGAGGAGTGGCGATACTGCTGCACTCTTCACTGGGGGCCCAGGTGACGCAGACTAAAAGAGACCCTGGGGGGCGTTTTTTATTTTTACAACTTACGCTAGACCAAGTAGTCCTCACGGTAGCATCAATATATGCCCCAAACTCTGGACAAGGGGAATTTTTTAATAAAATTCGAACTTTATTGGGGACCTTTACCACGGGGGCGCTTATACTTGGGGGTGACTTCAATGCCGTTATGAATCCAGGACACGACCGCTCTGGGGCAGTTAGGACGGAGGAGCACAAAGAAGCGCGATCGCTGGCCTCGTTGGCTTATTCCCTGGGACTCATAGATCTTTGGAGACTGACACACCATACAGAAAGGGATTACACTTACTACTCTCCGGTACATGAAACATACTCCCGTATTGACTACATCTTCCTAGACACCACATTAGTGGAATTAGGCCCGGATGCTGGAATTGGTAGTATGACAATGTCTGATCACGCCCCAATATGGGTCACTCTCCCAAACATTCAGACTGAAGTGAAAGACAGACGCTGGTCTCTGAACGCGAGCCTGTTGCAGGATGAGCAGGTGGTGGAGGGCTACAAACAGGTGTTTAAAGATTACCTCGACCACAACTTAGCTTCTGGCCCACCATTGCATGTGGTGTGGGACGCTTTAAAGGCGGTGTCCAGAGGACACTTTTTGCAATTGGCTAGTACTCGTGCAAGGGCCCGTAGAGCTCGCTTAAACGCATGCATAGGACGTATACAGGCACTGGAGCAACAGCACAAGGCTGGTCCCTCGTCACAAATCTGGGATGCTCTGTGTAGGGAGAGAATGGCGTTGGATTCGATGTACTCGGAACAACTTGAGCTAATAATGGCGAGACAGGGTGTACAATCATATGAATTAACTAACAAAGCTGGGCGCCTATTGGCAATGCGATTGCGAAGACAGAAAGTGGATAGAATGATTAAGCAGGTGAAAGATAGAGGGGGTGGTTTGTTGCGTCATTCGGCACTTATTCGCCAGCGCTTCAGAGAGTATTATCAGAAGCTCTACGAGCAGGAGATTGAACCTCCTAGGGAAAAAATAGATAACTACTTGCAAGACACTGATCTCATCCCTTTAGCTAAACAACACCAGGAACTGTTAGAGAGGCCTGTTACACCTAAAGAGGTCCAGGAGGCGATTGGAGGTATGCCCTCAAACAAGTCTCCGGGGCTTGACGGTTTCCCCAACGAGTTCTACCGGACATTCGCCATTGAATTGGCCCCCTTGCTTGCAGATATGTTTAATCAGGTAGGGGTGGGAGGAAATCTGCCACGAACAATGCTGGAGGCCTGGATAGCGGTGATCCCAAAGCCCGGTAAAGATCCCACTGAATGTGGCTCTTATAGGCCTATATCTGTATTAAATGCTGACGTTAAAATCCTGGCTAAGGTCCTTGCTAATAGGCTGGCACCACTCATGCCAACCTTAGTGCACCCTGACCAAGTGGGCTTTGTTTCCTACCGAAAGGCGATGGACAATATCAGACGCACTTTAGATCTTATATACTTGGCCAAGCGAAACCAGAGACCATTGTGCCTCTTAAGCCTAGATGCAGAAAAGGCCTTCGACAGGGTCCACTGGCCCTTTATGTATAGGACCTTGGAGACTTTGGGGTTTGGCACACGGTTCAGGGGCTGGATACAAGCATTTTATTCCTTTCCCAGAGCTTGCATTAAGATTAACGGCAGTCACTCAGATTCATTTTCCTTGCATAGGGGCACAAGACAGGGTTGTCCTCTTTCCCCTCTTTTGTTTGCTATTGTCATGGAGCCATTTGCCTCTAAGGTTCGGAAAGATCCGCTGATCGCAGGGCCTACTGTGGCAGGGAGAATGCATAAAATGGCACTCTTTGCGGACGATGTTTTGCTGTATATTACCCGCCCCCACGACGCGCTCCCTAGGCTTACTCAACTTATTGAGGAGTATTCTGTAGTATCGGGCTTTAAAGTCAACATGACAAAGTCTGAGGCCCTGAATATCTCTCTACCGGAAGATACAGTTGCAGAACTTAAAGCTGCTCATGCTTTTCGGTGGGCGGGAAGACACATTCGATACCTGGGGGTGAACCTCACTTCCAACTTGTCTGACTTATTCTCCGCTAACTATAAAGGCCTGGTTCGAGCACTTGCGGCAGATATGGAACGCTGGGGTGATCTAGAGGTCTGGTTCGGGCGTATAGCAATTCTTAAGATGAACGTCTTACCTCGAATCTTATACTTATTCCAGGTGCTGCCTGTAATGATGCCCAGACGATTTCTTGCCTCTTTGCAAGATAGAATTGTGCGTTTCGTCTGGGCAGGAAAACATCCTAGGCTGTCTCGTGCCCTGTTGTATCAAGGGAGACGTCGGGGAGGCCTGGCGGTCCCAAATGTCTTCTGGTACTACCGGGCGGCCCAAGGAAAGGTAGCTTTGGAATGGTATCAGGGATACCCGGACAGACAATGGGTGCACTTGGAACAACACTCTGCAGGTGCGACACCGCTGGGAGCGCTTATGTGGCTACCAAAGCCATTTCGCAAGCTTTCTGAGAGCGTCTGTCCCTCGGTGGAGGTTACCCTTCACTATTGGGATAAGTTGTTTCCGGGGGGCAGGTGTACTTTGACACGTTTGGCCCCTATAGCACACAACCCGTTATTCCTGCCTGGGACGACGGAGGGCTCGGTCATGAGGTGGTACAGGGAAGGGCTACGAACATGGGACCAGCTGTTTGATGGAGACACTCTCCTTCAATTTGGAGAGCTGCAGTCACGAAACCCTGGGGTGTTGAGAGACGATTTTGCATACTACCAACTAGCTCACTTCCTTCGCACCAAGGCCGTTACTACGGTAATTAAGCGGACCAAAGGCTACTTAGAGGAGATATGTGAAAAGTTAACCACTTCTAGAGGCTTGATAGGCACACTTTACAAATATATCACTACGCAGAACCCTGTGTATGAGTGTCATAGGAGGGCTTGGGAGAGGGATCTGGGGATGACACTGGATGTGCCGGGGTGGGAGAGAATAGAACGTGAAGCGACAAGGGTCTCCATACACGTCCCGCTAAAGGAAAATGCTATGAAGGTGCTATACAGGTGGTACCTTACTCCTGACCGCCTCCAGCGCATATACCCAAATACATCAGGTCTTTGCTGGAGGGGGTGTGGTATGAGGGGGACGATGGGACACCTTTGGTGGAATTGTCACAAAGTGAGAGCTTTCTGGAAGGTGGTCCAAAACAGGCTGCAGAGCTGGTTACAAACACCCATTCCTTGGACCTCGACGGTGTTTCTTTTTGCCGCAAAAGTAGAGGGCATGCCGGCTGCGCAGCATAAGCTGCTGAGGCAGGCGGTATGTGTTGCCCGAGTGACAATTGCACAGCACTGGAAACAACAGGGTGTCCCGTCGGTTAAGAGATGGCACAATAAACTGAAATATGTGTGCGAGATGGAAAGACTCTTGGCAGTCAGGAGACATCAAACGCACAAGTGGCATGACATATGGCAGTTCTTTGTTAACGCAGTAGGTAATGTTTAGAACAGGCACATGTGAGAAGTGTGAATGAAGCATAGTGAGACAGTCGTGAAGGGCAGGGAAATAGAAGGGGGTGGGAGGGATTGGGTAGGTTTTAATAAAGGATGGGGGCGGTTGTTTAGATGGGGGAAAGGGGGGGGGAAATGTTTTCATTATTAAAACAAAATAACAAAAAGTTGAAGTTTCTACAGTTATATTTCACTGTTGTACTGTGTCAGCAAACTGCACTATTCGGGTCTCATCTTGTCTGGACCACATTGTAAACATACCAGTGTAGAGCGATGAATATTGTATATTGTTTATTGCAAATTTTCAATAAAAGACTTCTTACAAATAAAAAAAAAAATAAAAAAAAAAACTATAAAATATAAAGGGCAAAGATCCAGCTGCCATAAAGAAGATGCTTCAGCTTTTAGTTCTCTTTTCCCTTCAAAAAGGGTGATGAGTGGGACTGTAGTATCTGATTGGGAAGAAAACCCAAGAGTCACGGGAGGCTGGCTGTCAAAAAAGTATAAAAAAATTATTTTCTCCAATTATGTTACCAAATCTTTTCACAATGACCCTCATTTTACAAGCCTTATTTCTGTTTGATATGTGTGTAAAAGGGCACTTCGACATTTATCTTGCATAAATGTCTAAATCCCTATTTTACAAGGTTGGGATACGTACGTATCAAACCCAGGTGCGTGCAAATGGCAAGAGGGCATAGGTCAGGGCACGTCTTAGTCAATAGACGGATGTGACAAGTTCATAGATGTTTATTCTCCATTTCAGAAGGGAGACTAAACAGCTATGTTCTAAAAACTCAACATATTTAGGATTTGGTAAACAGCTGCTATTGAGAAGCACTCCACTGGAAGGAGGGGGGGTTAAACCCCCCCCCCCCAAACGCCAAAGGGGCAAGAAAATAGCATCGGGATAATAACCAGTTTTGTGGTGGCTTTGAACCCGTCAATTTTTTATACATCTATTTTTCTAAAATGGATGTTTCAGCTGCACACACCCAGTGCATAAACATTAATTTCTCCTGTATTTCAGAACAGCCTCTACATTGGCTGACCTGAACATGTATACCCTGGAGGAAAGGAGAAACAGGGGTGATATGATACAGACGTTCAAATATTTGAAAGGTATCAATCCGCAAATGAACCTTTTCCGGAGATGGGAAGGCGGTAGAACTAGAGGACATGAAATGAGATTGAAGGGGGGCAGACTCAAGAAAAATGTCAGGAAGTATTTTTTCACGGAGAGAGTGGTGGATGCTTGGAATGCCCTCCCGCGGGAGGTGGTGGAGATGAAAACGGTAACGGAATTCAAACATGACTGGGATAAACATAAAGGAATCCTGTTCGGAAGGAAGGGATCCTCAGGAGCTCAGCGGAGATTGGATGGCAGAGGCGGGGCTGGTGGTTGAGAGGCAGGGTTAGTGCTGGGCAGACTTATATGGTCTGTGCCCTGAAAAAGACAGATACAAATCAAGGGGCTGGTGGTTGGGAGGCGGGGCTAGTGCTGGGCAGACATATACGGTCTGTGCCCTGAAAAATACAGATACAAATCAAGGTAAGGTATACACAACAAGTAGCACATATGAGTTATCTTGTTGGGCAGACTGGATGGACCGTGCAGGTCTTTTTCTGCTGTCATCTACTATTGGCAGATTTTGTTCTGAAATACTGATGAAACTTGAGACGCACTGACCTGCATGTCTCAATTTCTACTTCTATGACCTGTCTAAAATGAGGCTGAATATCTATAAAGGAGAAGCTCATTTCCTACTCAAAGCATTAGTGATTTTATAAATATCAAGCACGAGAATGCATAGGCGGTCGGTGGCCCAACTGTTTGGGGAGGCTAAAGGGGGTGGGGTTAGGGGTGGGGCCAGGGGCGGGGTTCACATCCATAATTGTCTGACAACACACAGAAAAAAATAAGTACAAATAAAATAATCACAATTAATACCTTTTATTAAATTTAGATATTAGATATGTATCATATGTCAAAGAATAAAGTGGTTGCTCAAAGCATACACTAACCACAATCGCTCAACTGCAAAACACTATGCACAACTTTGTGCAAAAACACACTCGGAACCTTACTGTACCATGACAGTACTGAAAAGAGACAAGCTTTCTATTGTCTCCATAATTTATGTACCAATTCTATTAATTCCTGAGTTTAGCAGCTAAAAAAGGTGGTTTAATTGCTCAGAAAGCTTGCTGGAAGCAGTACAGAATGTGAGAATCTGTGGCAGTGGAAAAATAAGACAAGTTTGGTGTATATATGGGGGCAACAGAGACAAATATAGTGGGTGTGTTTGGAGTGGGGGGGATCAGCAGAGAGATACTGGTATACTGAGTGTTTGTGAGGGGTGCATGCTGGAAAAATCTGAACATGGTGCCTCTGTGTGTATGTGGGAGGGGAGGGGTACTGCAAAGAGGAACATGCTGCCTGTGTGGCTTTATTCATGGGTCACGTATAAGGCATCTCTACTTAAACGCTCTAGCTGCAGAAGCTGCTCAAAATCGTAGCTCCTCGGTATTCCAGGCTACGAGTCTCATTTTCGAACATATCCCAACATAAACTGGATTTTAAAAAATAAAGTGCATTGATTTCCACTGGTTCATCCACTTGAAATCCAGAGATCGAAAGTGAAAGGTGTGTGTGTGTGTATTCTTAGATTTAATTATCAAGATAACAGAATAGGTAAAACAAAACAAAAACACCTTATATCTGCAAGAGAACTAGCTGTTGCTGGTCGTCGTCAGAAGAGCAGATTATTAACAAAAAAAGTCAAATTTCAGTTCTTACTCACGCCAGCATCTTATTACAGCTTGCTTCGGGGCTTCGGCCTGACTGCATGACGTGCCCCGCCTCCTCTGACCAAACTGCTTCCGCGAGGGCTGGACGAATCAGAAGGAAGGCTGGTCAAAGGAGGCGGGGCACATCATGCAGTCAGGCCGAAGCCCCGAAGCAAGTTGTACCGGCGGCAGCGATGGGCGATCATCTGAATCACTTTGAAGGGAGTGAGAGGGATAGAGACGCTGCATCGAGGGAGGGTGAGAGTACTGTAGCGCCGGCGATCTAATCAAATTATAGGGACTGCAGGGAGGGAGTGCGAGAGATAAACGGTGCATCGGGGGGGGGGGGGGGGGGGGATGAGAGAGAGAGATGCTTGGGGCTTGTGGCTGGGGAGGCTTAGCCTCCCCAAGCCTCTTATACCGGGCACCTATGTGTGAATGAGATCATCATGCCTCCATCATTTTGTGTATCACCTTGTATACACTGCACTACTGATAACTGACAATCATTTAACAGAACTCTAAATCTAACATGCAGACTGCAAAAAATAACATGATGCTTCAACAGAAAGAACACCAAGTTTAAAAGTTATACAGTCAAAAGGAAACCAATTGTATGACAGCCCTGTATATTATAGTCTGTTCTATAGATTTTCTTCAAATGTTGTGCAGTGCAATTATATATTAAACTAAAAATAAAAGAGGGGCATTTTCAATATGATGTCCAAATCTGATTTTGGTTGTTTTGCAAAAAAACATCCAAAAATCCACTGCCAAACATGGTCATTGAACCCCAAAAATGTCTATCTTTTTGGTTTGAATATCACCATATTTTAGACTTTTTTTTGCTCAGTGCATCTCTCTTTAAGGGCCATTTTCAAACAAAAAACATCCAAGGGAAAAATGCACAAAAACAAGCCATTGTGCAGTCTGGGGGCCGGCAGTCTTCCTGGACTGGCCACACAGATATCCCATCCCAGCAGGGCAGTGTGGCAGCCTAGGGGGCAATGCAGTGAATTTCACATAAAAGGTCCCAGGTACACATTACATCATAACCCCCTTATATTGTATGGTGAACCCTTCAGGAATAGCAAAAGAAAAGTACTGTACCCAACTGTACACCACTACGACAGTTGTTATGATTGCAGGTATCACCTATATATGGGTTCAGTAGGTATTTTGTAGTTTGGGGGGCACTCATACTTTCCATAAGTGTACCGGTTAGAGTGGGATATGGGCCTGGTTCCCTTTCTCTATAGTCCACTGCACTGACCACTAGGCTACTCCAGGGACCTGCTTGCTGTTCTAAGATGAATGGCCATAATATCTGCAGCTGTCATAGAGCCTGGTATGTACTGTCACCTCTTGGGGTGGGGAGGTGGAAGGGGGTAAGTGACCACTTGGAGATTAAGAGGGAGGGTCATACCTTTATCACTTCAGTGGTCATCTGCTCAGTTTGGGCACCTTTCTGGCACTTAGATGTTACTGAAACAGGTTCTATTTTTTGCCCTGGACGGTTAGAGTGGGATATGGGCCACCCCTTTAAGATTTAGATGAACTGTGTAGAAAAACGTTTTTTAAATGAGTTTTGAAAATAGCGATTTGGATGTTTTTGTGAAAAAAAAAAGTCCATCTGCACTTTGTGCCATTTTTTGGACGTTTTTCTGTTCTGAAAATGAGCCCCAAAGGGACTGTAACCAGCAACAGAAATGAGCTATCACTATCAAGTTTATTTACCTTTCTCATTTCTTCTTGCCTTTCTTCCTCAGGATACTGCTCAAAGAGTGAAGATAAATTCAGTTCAATGTCTATTCCCAGAATGGAGCCAGTCCCAATAATAGTTCCTACCAAGTGAAAAACACATATAGGGCCAGATGTATAAAGGAGTTGGTCCCCTTTTGTTTATGTTAGCCATAACATCTACTTGTCTATAGACACTGGGTGATCAGCACCAGTGATATATTACAGCTCTACCACCTTTCAAAGCAACCAAAAATGAAGCAATACTTTGCCTGTATTGTTTTGAAAACTCTTTAAACTGCTCCATTTACAATGCCCCATAACCTTGAAAGAAAACATATTTAGAAGCCTGTTGCAAATTATCTCCTAGAGAACAGACATCTAACTGGTTTATGCCATGTGCAATGTTATATGTGAAATTATACTTTTTATGAACCAATCAAATCCAGTACAAGGATGTAATCAGCATTGTTCTTAGTGGCAAGGCTGTACCCAGAGCTTTGAGGGAGAATTGCAGGAAACCGTTTAAAATTATTTCACAAAAATTACATTTCTGTAGGAAGGAACCTTAAAATCCTTATTTACCCGTTCTATTTCACTTATGATTTTAAAGACCTCTAGGGGAAAGGGGAAATGGGACTTGATATACCGCCTTTCTGTGGTATTTTGCAACTACATTCAATGCGGTTTACATATATTCAGGTACTTTGTACCAGGGGCAATGGAAGATCTACCAGATCTCCTCTCTGTTTAGAGAAAAGAAGACAGGCGGAAGAGATATGAAAGAGGTCTACAAAGTCATAAATGGGGTATCATTATAATAAGTAACTCACTATGGGGCTAATTTGATAATAGGTTGCCTATGCCCATGTTCCAAAAAGGTACCTAGTGGGGACTATTTTATGAGGTATAAAAGCAACATAGTTTGTCTGTATGCCTTTATGAAATAGGCTTTAAGAATCAGCCCCAATAATGTAAGCAAAGTTATACTTACCTGTAACAGAGGTTCTCCATGGACAGCAGGATAAGTCAGCCACATAGGTGACTTGGACTTTGTTCTCCTAGAACCCAGAAAAACTTAGAAGGTTTTTCAGAGCATGTGTAAGATCTTCCACCTTTGCATTTCTGTTAGTGCCCTCAGTCCATAACAGCTTCAGCCAAAAAGAGGATGATGGGCAGGTTTGGGTGGCTAATTTATCCTGCTGACCTTAGAAAACCCTCATTACAGATCAGTAACTTTGCTTTCTCCAGGATGATTCTCAAGCTTAGGGTGGCAGGATTCCAAAAATGTGTAGAGTTCTTGATTATCTTACAACCTGTGTGTGCTGTAGTAGGATGAAACTGTTGACATGCTTCATACTATAGCTTGCAAACCAATGCTTCTTCTTCCCTATGCAGGCCTTGTACTTGGAACACTTCTTAATTATTCCATAAAGGGACATCACTGCTTTAATTTAACAGAGGAATTCCATAGGATGTTCACACTATATTAATTGATGGTGAGATACACTGGGAGGGAATGGCAAAGTCAGTTTGGAAAGGAGAAACAATGTCCCATCCGTACTTACCATTGTATATTAGGAAAACAGGAGAGGATGGTGTTATCTTCCCTTACTCCTACCCCCAAGGGAGCATTTCTTTTTAGTCTGAGTGATCTAAAGTTACTTACCAATTCCAACAGGGCTTTGCGTAGGAAGGTCAGTAGGGTCCGGACAATTCATTGCATCGAATGTAAAATCAGGAAATGCTGCAATACGATCGTTTACAAACTGTCCCTCATATGTACGTCCATTCTTGAAAGTTATCTTCCCCTAAAGATAAATAAACATATTTAAATATTTTGGATGTGGACTTTAGACTTAAATTACTACTACTACTACTACTATTAAACATTTTTATAGCGCTACTAGACTTACGCAGCGCTGTACAAATTAACATGAAAAGACAGTCCCTGCTCAACAGATTTTTTTTTTTTTTTTTTTCTAATTTTTTTTAGAAATCCAAGCACAAGATGAGTTACAATTCAGATATAGTGGTTAGTAAAGGAATCCTGTTCAGAAGGAATGGATCCTAAGGAGCTTAGCCGAGATTGGGTGGCAGAGCCGGTGGCGGGAGGCGGGGATGGTGCTGGGCAGACTTATACGGTCTGTGCCAGAGCCGGTGGTGGGAGGCGGGGCTGGTGGTTGGGAGGCGGGGATAGTGCTGGGCAGACTTATAAGGTCTGTGCCCTGAAAATGACAAATACAAATCAAGGTAAGGTATACACAAAAAGTAGCACATATGAGTTTATCTTGTTGGGCAGACTGGATGGACCATGCAGGTCTTTTTCTGCCATCATCTACTATGTTACTATGTCAGTTCCCTTCCTAAAGGACTTTGCACTCAACGGTGTGCTTGAAGCAATAGAGGAGGACGTGTCTTGCCCAAGGTCATAAGGAATGTTTGTAGGAAAGGCCGGATTTGAACCCTGGTTTACCTTGTTTTCAGCCCATTGCTCTAACTAGTGATCTACTACTACTACTACTACTACTATTTAGCATTTATATAGCGCTACAAAGCGTATGCAGCGCTGCACAAACATAGAAGAAAGACAGTCCCTGCTCAAAGAGCTTACAGATCTACTTCTCTTATACAATTAGTGGGCAATCTTATAATAGGTCACCCAATTTGGTGCCCCGCGGCTGTCTGGGCCCCTGCCGAGGGGATGCCGAGCATTCATCTTCAGATCAATAATGGTGGCAAAGAAAACAATCCTGGTGGCATGGCTATCGGCGGAGGGCCCCACGCTGCCTCAGTGGAGAGGGCAACTGATCCATTTACTACGAACTGAGAGAACGAGCTTGAGAGCTCGAAAACCGACCATCACCAAAGCTTTCTGGAACTGCTGGACCCCGTTCTGGCTGACACTAACACCCCAAGCCAGGGGGCAAATAATGAACATCTGACACAGACGCTGACCACCGGCAGCTAGAGTATGAGGACTGCGAAAAGAGACTGTGGTAGAGAACGGGAGGGAATGGGAATAAGGGGGGAGGGGAGGGGGAGAGGGAGCGAGGGAGGGGGATAAAATGTAAAAAATCTACTGGAGAGACCATTGGGACGGTGGTGATAGGCACCGAATCCTCTGATGTTGAATGACATACTATGTTTTTCTAAACCTAAGGTATTGTAGCAACCTATGTTAGACATATAAGTAGACAAGTACTGCAACGAATGCTCATTTGTGATTTCTCCAATAAAAATTATTGAAACATAATAGGTCACCCAGATTGTGAGGGTACAAAGATGTCTATTTTTGCCTATTTTATAAAAGACCCAAGCACCCAGTGAGTAAACTGGCAATAACTGCGGCTAGATTGAAGCTGTGGACATTTACGCCCGCTCTGGAGCTGGTCTAAATGTACACATGTACAATCTGTGCGACTGTGTGTATTATCTAAAGAAAGTACATACTTCAACACTACACCCACGCTTCACCCAAACTAAAGTCCAGGACATGCCTACACAGTGCACACACGTGACATAGATACTTGTACACATATACCCCATGGGGTACTTACTTCATAGTGCACTTTGCACCATAAGTGGTGGCTGTCTGCTGGCAGGCAGCAAGGTGCATATGTGTGCATTGGCTCTGACAGATGTGAAGTCTTTAGTGTCAGCAGTGCACAGGACACTAGAGTCGTGAGACCATGGTGAGATCATGTGTAACAGTGCATGGGAGGTAGTGAACCATGTGGCCAAGGGATTGGTGGAAGGTTCAGAACCTTTTCTGTTCTGCTATATCTTTTTTTTGTTGGAATGGGATAACAATACTCAAGATGTGGTCGTGTCATAGTAAATGAGAGTATGAAAGACCCATCTAGTCAATCCAGTTGAAATTCCTCTATGTTTGTCAGATAAGCATAAAAGCAACCCAACACCAGTTCCAGCCCCAACCACATTTTAAAACTTAACCTTCAACCCTTTTCTTACCGCTGACCTCTATATCAGTCCTGAGCGTGACCAGAATCTATTCATGTACTGGCCTCTATTACCCTCACTAGTAGGTCATTTCAAGTCATTAACTTCTTTGATTCTTTTCAGAGTTCCTAGAAGCCCAATACAATCATACCACTACTGATAGGATCACAGCTTCCACTTTGTGCGGATTACCTTAATTTATTCTTGCAAGCCAGAAGTGGACTTACCAAGGCTATAAGGATCATAACCACTGTTCAGGTTACCCCAATGCTTTCTTAGAAACCTCATGCAGACATTCCTCTGCTGTCAGGGCTATAATAGGCACTCTGTGCAAATTAGTCCCATTGGCTACCCCATGGCCTGTGGTTCTACTAATTCGTGCTTGCAAGGAGATACTTCCTCAAGCTGATTGTGGATGTTTGAATGCAGGTTACACAGAACATAGCGAGATTCCAGCTGAGCTGTGTATTTCCGATTCTTTTCTATCTGAATACTAACCATGCCATGCTTCTTATTGTTAAACCATTCTCCCTCGTACATTGCTCCACTTGAGTAGACGAACTTCCCACGTCCATAGCGAGCACCATTGATAAAATACCCTGTGTATTCATTTCGCAAAGGATACTGAGAGCCATGTATTCTCTTAAGAAACCAAGTGTGGATTCCATAACCATTCTAAGAGAAAAGAAAAAGAAGTGTCCAACGAGAACTAATACTTTCGCAGCAATAGCATAGAGCATTATTGAATACAAATTAATAAATTGGCATAGGTTTTTTTTTTTAATATAATGCATAGAGGGCCTGATATTCAGAGTGCGGGATGCAGCCCGCATATTCAATGTTGGGCCGTTTCCAGCATTGAATATCTGGGGTTTTTTGGAGGCCAGCTTACACTTGACCATCTAGGGGGCCCTTTCACCAAGCTGCGCCAAAAAGGGGCCGGCGCTGGTGTCGGCGCATGTTTTACATGCGCGCTGATTCCCCCTTTTACCGCAGCTGGTAAAAGGGAAGGTCTCGCTTTCCTGCAGGAAATGGCCGGGCAGCAAGTAAAGCACTTGCCGCGTGGCCATTTCAGGGGGGAGCCCTTACCACCACCCACTGAGGTGGTGGTAAAGGCTCCCACGCTAACCCGGAAAGGACAGCGTGGTAGGGGTGGGAAGTACCGCCAGGCTGCTGCAGTAGCCTGGCAGTACTTCCATTATAGCGAGCGGTAAGCCCACGTTGGGCTTACCACCGCTTAGTAAAAGGAGCCCTAAGTGAATATTCAGCGCTGACTGGTTAAGTTTATAGTGGCCAAAGATAGGACTGCTATTTAGGCGGTCCAATCTGGCTGCTAAACTTAGCCGGCCAGCGCTTGAATATATTCACGGATAGTTGGCTCATATTGCTCAATATAGCTGGTTAGCTGCTGTGTGCTAAATGGAAATATCCGGCAGAGATAACTGGCTATCTCTCGCTGAATATTAGCGGTTAGCCAGCTAAATGGTATTTAACCAACCAGTAAGTAACCACTTTTCTTGGCTCAGCACAAACATGCAAGTAATTTCCATGCTGACATTGCATTTCTCACAATGTCGTCTCCTGGGTCTGCGTTTAGTGTTGGTAAAGCTTTTCTCACAAGCAGATTTACGGAGCACTCCTTGTAAGTAATTTCTTCTGTGAATAAAAAAAAAAGTCACAAATGGCCTTATTTCCATGCTTCTAAAATGGCCTGCTTAGACTGTTCAAGATAACTCACCTGAACATATGATTCCATAATTTATTAAAATATCCTGTAACTTAAATCATTTAGGGGCCCATATTAAGCTGCAGTATAAAGTGGCCTTAGTGTACCCTTACACAGGGTTTTTCTGTGTGCTAAGGCAATTTTTACCACAGCCATAAAAATGTCCTTTTTCCAATTTTGAATGAATGGCCATATGCTAATGTTGCTTTTAGCATGTGGCCCTTTAAGAAATTAGCGCATGAGCCCTTACCGCCATCCATTTTGTAGGTGGTAAGGGTTAGCACACTATTCTTGCACAGGAATGCCCACTTTATGCCCCAGGACCTGCTCCCTCCAAGAAAAAAATTAAAAAATATTTTTTAGCGCTCGACTAGTGCACACTAATTTGGCTGTTACTGCAGGACACCTGAGCCATTTTCAGCTGCATTAAGCATGCAGTAACACTTAACGCTGCTTAGTAAAAAGGCTCCTTAGTAGAGACAGAAGTGGAAAAGGCAATGAGACAAGGAGGGGGTAGGGGTGGCATAACAAGGATATATAGAGCTCTACTTCTGCTTTCTTCCCCACAGGGTTTCTATACCAGGAAATGGGAGGCGGAGCTCCAGCTTAACTATGCAGACGAATGGTGGACACATAGCTATAGGCACTTTCTGAAGCCCTCCATTGCCCAGCCACTGACAGAAAATAGGTATAAAATCTTATACTGGTGGTATTATACCCCAGTTAGACTACAGAAGTTCTGCCCGCAACTATCGACACATTGTTGGAGGGAATGTGGAGGGAGAGGCACATTTTGGCATATCTGGTGGGAGTGCCCAAAGGTTCAAATGTACTGGACGGAGATTCTGGACAGGGTGAAGGAAATGACTGGGATTAGCTACCCGAAAAGGGCCGAGAACTGTTTATTACATGTAAGACCTGGAAAGAGCCCCATACATTGTCATAAGCTGGTCGTCCATGTCTTTGGGGCAGCGAAATTGGCGCTTGCACGGGCCTGGAAGCAGCAGGAGACCCCAGCTATGCAGGTGGTGGTGGGTAGGCTACATTACCTATATCAAATGTCAAAATTGACAGCTTTGCGAAAAGGTCAGCTTCAAAAGTTTCAAAAAAATTTGGGACGCTTATGAGCAATGGAAAGGAGTGGGGTGAGGCAGGATGGCATACACCCGAGTAGGGGGGGGGGGGGGGGATGTGGAGGGGGGGGAGGAAAGGGGAAGAATTTAAGCTGAAAAGAACTGAACAATTGAGCTGTATTATATTTTTGTTTTTAGTTGATGTAATAGTTTTACCATAACCTTGTACCAGTTGAGGCTGTTTATTCTTGAAAACCAATAAACAAATAAAAAAAAAAAAAGGCTCCTTAGTGATAGTCTTATAAAAGTCTGATATTTAAATGAAATGGCACCTTACCTGTACTCCATTTATCCACTGCCCTGTATACTCCTCATTGGATGTCAGCCATCTCATTCTTCCTTCACCATGACGAGCATTGTTTTCCCACTGGCCCTCAAAGATATTGCCAGATGCATAGCTTTGAAAATTAAATAAATAAAAAGCAGAAATTCATAAATGTATCAGTAACTGCTCTGTCTTGCATTTTCTTTGGCCTAGCAGCTTTCCTTTAATTCTTGGGCTTCTAGCTCAGTCAAAACTTGCTCTTACTACATCTATGGTACCAGAAGCCTTCGTGCACATCTGGCCAAAGGTGTCTCTATACTGTGAACACAAAACCCTTTTGATGCAAAATCATTTTAATGAAAAAATGTTCCAAAAAAAACGTTCACTCTATTACATAGCAATCACTTATCTTTCAACAGTGTCGTCCCATTGTCAAATTGTCACTTCAGTAGTTTCACATCAAGAAAGTGAAGCTGTGTAAAATATGGCACTTACACATACAAGTACCAGCATCTACATGTGTAAAGAGCAAGATCGGCACTTACACCTGGGTCACCACTTGCTCATGCCGATCCCTAAGCGATGGTGATCTTTTTTGAAATGTGTTTCTAACTAAATGGCCAAAAAAAAAAAAAAAGCTCTCACATTAGCTGTGGCACAGAAAAAAGTACTTAAATCTGACCCAATAAAGATTCTGTGGAATGTGTCTGTTCTAATTTTGAAAGTACAATAAGGGAAAACCCTCAGAATTCCCCAACCTCCAGCCTATATGTACAAGGCTTCACTTTGAGAGCCGTAGTGCTCTTCTAATATCGGAGGGGGTTGTCATCACAGACAGAAAAACCCTTGTGTTTCAAAAGGTAAGGGATACTAAAAGAATCCACAGAATCAAAAAAACGGGGGAGGATCCATATCGGAAAAACTAATATAAACAAGTTGAATTTAACTTTTTTGTATCAAGGTGTGTATTTACCACACATTTAAACACAGGTATAATTCCTGCTTGTTAAATTTGTGGTAAATACACGCCTTGATACAGCGATTTTTGCGAAACTGAGGCCTGAGTCGGTGTGTTTGGAACCCTTGACACTTCTTTATCCATACCTGCATGTGAAAAAGTTAAATTCAACTTGTTTATATTAGTTTTTCCGATATGGATCCTCCCCCGTTTTTTTGATTCTGTGGATTCTTTTAGTATCCCTTACCTTTTGAAACACAAGGGTTTTTCTGTCTGTGATGACAACCCCCTCCGATATTAGAAGAGCACTACGGCTCTCAAAGTGAAGCCTTGTACATATAGGCTGGAGGTTGGGGAATTCTGAGGGTTTTCCCTTATTGTACTTTCAAAATTAGAACAGACACATTCCACAGAATCTTTATTGGGTCAGATTTAAGTACTTTTTTCTGTGCCACAGCTAATGTGAGAGCTTTTTTCTTTTTTTTTTTTTTGATTACTTGGTAGTATTGAGGCAGTGGGCAAAAGAAATTGATTAATTCTGAGAAATCATATGAAGGGTTAAGTCTGTTTAAAAATCTGGGGTTTAAAAGCTTGGTGATTTGAATTCTAACTTTTTACCTTGCAACTAAAGTGAAGGAATGCCAGATGGTTCAGATTATTTTGAAAGTCTAGCTTGCCGAGCTAAAGGTTAGAAAGGTCAGTGAGAAATGAAACTCTGTCCCTTGTGAATGATGAAGGCTAGCTCAACATCTGTATACTATTAGGCATACTGAATAGTTTTGCAAGCAGGCATGAGCCAGACATATGACATATTGTAGTTTAAGAATAGGCTGAAATACTATTTAGAAGTGCTTAATATGTAGATATTCCTGATGTTTAGATTTGTTTTATAGGGAATTTGATTATGCTTATTTTAGAATATGTATTCTGTGTAGTTAATATGTAGGAAACCTTTTTAAATTCTGTATCATTCTTTGTCTGACGTTCTAAGTAAGATTAGACTGCAGTGAAGAGGCCAACATGTGTTTTAAGTTATTCTGCAGTTCTGGCTGGTTCAATGTATAAGCTGATAGGTGAAAGAGGTCAGGACTAGTCAGCTCTCTTCTCCTTGATTAATTATAGGTAAAATGTACGAATGGTCTTGAAAGTAATAACTGATATGTATGCCATTAAGTAAGACTGGCCCTTGACCCCTTTAATGAATGCCAGAGTTTAGTTAGCAGTTAGTACTAGGAATATGAGAATAATAAATGTAAGAATATCCATTATCCTCTAAGTGAACCCAGGTTAAGCTATAGATGAGAAATCAATCATAATAACATGTAGGAGTTCTGGAGCCCAAATGTCTAGCTTGAGGGGCCCCCAGGTCATAGGTCAGTTTAGGATGTCTGGAACCTATGTAACTGATATTTGTATAGAGCTGATTGGTTGAGGCAAGGTAATCAATCTATTCCTTAACCAATTGGAGAGTAAGGGGGGCTAGGCTAGGCTAGATAGAACTGTATTTAAGTGGGAGCAGAAGCAGCATACGTCAGAAGGACAGAAGGAACAGACAGAAGAAGGAGAAGACAGCATAAGAAGAGAAGCAGCTGAGACAGAAGCCACAAAGACACAGAGAGCTGAGAAAGAGAGGAAGAGACTTAATGCTGATGTTCTACTTTGTTTGCTGGCAAATAAAGAAGATTTCTCTCTCATTCTGGTGTGCTGTCTGACTCCTGAAGTATCATAAATTCATGCATCAATTCCTGCAACAATTCTTGGTGGCAGCGGTGGGATCCTGAATCCTGCATTAATCCCAGCACCCAACTGACTGGAGAACATTCGCCGGGTATGTATTCTGTATTCTGTATTGTAATCCTAGCTAGGAAATTGTAAACCAGCCCCTCAAAAATTGGGGGAAGGAGAGTCTGATCAACTCTCAGCGAAGGCCCTAGTACCTTCTAGTCTAGTGGAGATTAGAAGCGAAAACGCTTAAGCTTATCTGTATCTGAGAAATCTGAAATTGTTGGGTGGGATTTTCTGTACTGAATGAATGTGTGATGCCTGAATGTTAATGAGTGCGGACTTCTTATAGCTGCGTTTCCAATTAACGCGAGTTCAATTGGCCAGCAACGGAAGGAAGCGATTGTTGTCTGTCTACCATTTTGTTTCTGGATCTGCGGACCCCTTACCGCAAATCCAAAAAAAAAATTCCCCCCCTCTTTGTGTGTTGTAACTGTAAGCATTATGGGAGGGAAATCGTCTAGACAAATTGATACTCCCCTAGACTGTATGCTTAAGAACTTCAAAAAAGGATTTTTAATTAATGACTATGGACAGACTTTAAGCTCAAGTACTTTAAGAACCTTGTGCGAAGTTGAGTGGCCATCTATGGGAGTGGGGTGGCCCCCTAGTGGCAGCTTAGATATTGAAGTAATCCGGAAGGTCTACAGCATAATTGTAGGAGAACCAGAATATTCTGAACAACTCCCTTATATAGATTCCTGGGACAGCCTTGTGACTGACCCTCCCTCTTGGTTGAAAATTTATATGGGTTCCCCAGTAAAATTCATGTTAGGCCATGCTCAAAGAAAGATTAGAAAATCTAAATTGGAAGAGGGAAAGAGCCCTAGGAAGCCTACCACCCAATCGGTGGCTTCCGCCCCTACCCTGTCTGAGAAACCCATACTCTCTGATGACCCCTCAGACCTTGAGCCACCACCTTATGGCCCATTGTTGGGGTTCCGTGCCGCCCCTAGAGATCCACGCCGCCCAGCCCAAGCTTCTCCAGTACAGGCTTCTCCGGATAGTTCCTCCCCCACTGTGCGAACCCCACCACATCCTAGGTTGGACTTTTCAGCCAGTCTCTACCCTCCTCTGCCACATCCTTCCCTGCTAACCTCTGTAGACCCGCTTTGGGCTCCACTCCCTGACTCCTCAACTCCTGACAGCCCAGCCTCTCCTTCTAATACCCCTCCCCACTCATTAGGGGCCCGGCATCCCTTTCAATGGACTGAATCACCTGTGACCACCTCTCAGTCTATGAGTACCCCTCCCCATCCCTCAGGGTTTCAACCTACCTCTCCTGAATGGGTTAGACCCGCTGCAATCACTTTTGAGCATGATAGGAGGGTAGCTCCTAGCTCTACCTCAGATTCCATTCCCACCTCCTCGAGAGTTCTGCCACTCCGACAGGTAACCATCACTCGACCGGATCCTAATAATCAGGGTCAGGTTATACAGGCACAGGCCTATCAGTATGTACCCTTCACAACCACCGATCTCCTGAATTGGAAGACGCATTACCCCTCTTATACTGAAAAGCCTCAGGCAGTGGTGGACCTAGTGGCTAGCATTATGGCCACCCATAACCCAACCTGGACTGATTGTCAACAACTTCTCCTGACCCTCTTCACAACTGAGGAGAGGCGGAAGATTTTGCAAAATGCTGAGGCCATCACGCGAGAGCGTTTCCCCGGGGGGACACAGGACCCAGAGGGATGGGTTAGAGCTCGGTTTCCTCGCGCAGCTCCAGTTTGGGATCCAAATGATGGGCAGCACTATGAACTGTTGTCTGGCTATTGCCGGGACTTGCTGGAAGGTATGAGGAAAGGCATAAAGAGGCCCATTAATCTGGCAAAGGTCTCTGAAATTCTCCAAGGGGCAACTGAATCCCCTGGGGCCTTTTTAGAGCGACTAATTGAAGCCTACAGAACGTACACCCCATTTGATCCTGAAGCACTAGAAAACCAGAGAATGGTGAATAGTGCATTGGTGGCCCAGAGTATGCCAGATATCCGGAAGAAGTTGCAGCGTCAGGAGGGATTCGCAGGGATGAATACCACCCAGCTAATTGAGATCGCAACCAAGGTTTTCATTAATAGAGATCAGGAGGTGCGCCGAGAGGCTGACCGGAAGATGCAGAAGAAGGCCGACCTTTTAGCGGCAGCCATTACTAATTCCACCCTTAATCGAGGTCGACCTCTAGCTAATGGGAAGCCAAAGTGGGACCCCGGACCACCAGCCAGGCCCCGAGATTCCTTCAATCAATCCCGGCCAAGGGGGGAGAATCCCAGACCAAGATTGGAGAGGGATCAGTGTGCCTACTGTAAGGAAAGAGGGCACTGGAAAGATGAATGCCCCCAGAGGCGCCAGGGACTGAGAAGGGGACCAGGAGATCGAGGAAGCCGAGGCCGAGTTCGAGAGGGAAGATATGAGCCTGCTGAATCTGACATCATCGGGATAGCCGAGATGGCAGAATGGGACGAATAGGACAGACCGGGTTCCTACAAACTGGGCTCCCAGGAACCTATGGTCAAGTTAACTATAGGGAGCCGCTCAATTCCATTCATGATTGATACAGGAGCTGAACATTCTGTTGTGACGGAGCGATTAGCGCCTGTGTCTGGAAAAACTGTCCGAGTGGTGGGAGCCACGGGGGTGCAGAACCGGAGGCCCTTCCTGACAACCCGTAGATGCCAATTAGGCTCACACACAGTCACTCATGAATTCCTGTATATGCCAGACTGTCCAATCCCTTTGTTAGGTCGAGACCTGCTGTCCAAGCTTAGGGCCCAAATTTCCTTTGACTCTGATGGCCAGACTTCGGTCTCCTTTCGGCCCCCGATATCCAGCCCTAAGGGTATATTGAGTTTCTGCTGCCCCCTTGAAGAAGAATGGCGGCTGCATCAGTCGCAGGGCCAAGTTGACCTACCCCTGGCAGACAGCTTTCAGGTCAGTGGGGTATGGGCAGAAGATAATCCCCCAGGGTTGGCCCGAAATATTCCTCCTGTCCATGTAGACTTACTTCCAAGTGCCCGGCCAATCCATCTTCGCCAATACCCAATTCCCAGAAAGGCTCTGGAAGGGATCCAAGCACACCTGAATCGTCTGTTATCCCATGGAATTATTCGTCCTTGTCAGTCTCCATGGAATACGCCACTGTTGCCAGTTCAGAAGCCAGGGACTGAGGACTACCGGCCAGTCCAAGACTTACGAGTGGTCAACAAATCCACTATCTCATTACACCCTGTAGTGCCTAACCCATATGTCCTGTTAGGATTGATACCTTCTGGAGCTACCCATTTCACGACACTAGACCTAAAAGATGCCTTCTTTTGTATTCGGGTGGCCCCCGCCAGTCAACTGCTTTTTGCCTTTCAATGGGAAAACCCAGTAACAGGAAGGAAGCTTCAGTATACATGGACCCGCCTGCCACAGGGGTTCAAGAATTCCCCCACTATTTTTGGGACTGCCCTAGGACAAGACCTTAAGACTTTTAAATCTGAGCCTTCCAGGCGAGTTTTACTCCAGTATGTAGATGACCTCCTGATTGCAGCAGTGACTCAGGAAGAGTGTTTTGAGGCTACCAGAGAATTGCTGGAGCTACTCTTGGATGCAGGCTATAAGGTCTCACGCTCAAAGGCCCAACTTTGTCAGTCAGAAGTGAAGTATCTGGGCTTCTGTATTTCCCAGGGAAGTCGGAGACTGGATGTCAGTAGGAAGCAAGCAGTTGCTGCAATTCCTCAACCCAAGTCCAGAAGAGAAGTTAGGGAATTTCTGGGAGCAGCCGGATTCTGCAGAATTTGGATTCCAAATTTTGCACTGATGGCGAAACCCCTTTACCAAGCCACAAAGGGGGGTGAAAAGGAACCATTTGAATGGGGACCTACTGCTCAACAATCCTTCATTGCCATAAAGAAAGCCCTACTCCAAGCCCCTGCGTTAGGCCTTCCTGATGTGGAGAAACCTTTCTCATTGTATGTCCATGAGCGACAGGGGGTTGCTCTGGGTGTGCTGACCCAGATGATGGGATCCTGGCAGAGGCCTGTTGCATACCTGTCTAAACAGCTGGATGGAGTGGCTAAAGGATGGCCAGCCTGCATGAGGGCCATTGCAGCAACAGCCTTACTGGTCCAGGAAGCTGACAAGCTGACCTTGGGGCAAGAACTGGTTGTTAAAGTCCCCCACGCAGTTCTTACCCTCATGGAGTATAAGGGCAACCACTGGTTTACAAATAACCGCATGGTTAAGTACCAAGCTAGCTTATGTGAGAATCCACGGATACACCTGGAAACGGTGGCTACATTCAATCCCGCCACTCTTTTGCCAGCATCTGAGGGACCACCGGATCATGATTTTATCCAAACCATGGATGAAGTGTACTCCAGTCGACCAGATCTTAAAGATGTTCCGTGGAGGGACCCAGATGTAATTTATTTTACAGATGGAAGCAGTTACGTGGAGAACTCCAAGCGATTGGCAGGCTATGCTGTGGTGACAGAGGACAAGGTGATAGAAGCAAGAGCCCTGCCCCAAGGAACTTCAGCCCAGAAAGCAGAACTTGTGGCCCTCATACGAGCTCTGGAGTTAGCAGCAGGACTGGTGACCAACATTTATACTGATTCCAAGTATGCCTTCACAACTCTACATGCTCATGGAGCTTTGTATAAGGAAAAGGGACTCATAAATGCTGCAGGCCAACCTGTTAAGTATGGACCTGAAATACTTCAGCTGCTAGAGGCTGTGTGGGCCCCTAAGAAGGTAGCTGTTATTCACTGCAGGGGACACCAAAGGATAGATACTCCAGTGGCCCAAGGGAACCGCCATGCTGATCGGGTGGCCAAGGAAGCTGCTCGAGGACCCCCAGCAAGTACTGTGACCCCCGTGTTCCAAATTCGATTGCAAGAATGGACGCCTATGTACACCCAAATGGAAGAGAAATGGGCTCAAGAGGAAGGTGCAGTAAGGAGACCTGATGGCTGGTTACATCTCCCTGATACCAGAGTTCTGGTGCCACGCCACCTAGCTTGGCCTGTAGTGTCTCAAGCTCATGACCTATCACACTTAGGGAAAACAGCACTAGCCCGCCTACTCAGTCGAGTAGTGGTGCTGGAAGGATTGGATAGTCTGGTTGCCACTGCCTCTGCCCGATGTACTCTCTGTGCCCAGAATAATGCTCGTCAGGGACCCCGTATTCCACCAGGAGTTCAGTCTAGAGGACTAACACCCTTTGAGTCCCTAGTTATAGACTTCACAGAAATGCCCAGGAGCGGTAGGCTCCGATACCTCTTGGTCATGGTCTGTACCTTTTCTGGGTGGGTGGAAGCATATCCTACAGTCACTGAGAAAGCCACAGAAGTAGCTGGAGCCCTCCTTAGGGATGTCATCCCCAGGTATGGATTGCCCCTTGCCATAGGTTCAGATAATGGTCCCGCCTTTGTTGAAGCTACACTTCAGGCCCTGTCCCGCGCATTGCGCATTACCTGGAAATTGCATTGTGCTTATCGTCCCCAGAGTTCAGGGCAGGTTGAGCGGGCAAACAGAACCTTGAAAAATAGCCTAGCAAAGATTTGTCAGGAAACCCAACTGAAATGGCCACAGGCACTGCCACTAGCCCTCTTCCGCCTCCGATGCACTCCAACTAAAGGAACAGCCCTCTCTCCCTTTGAAATTGTGTATGGGAAGCCCCCAGCCATTTTGCAGGGAATTAAGGGAGACATAGGGATTTTAGGGTCTGCCCGGGTGCAGGAGCAGGTAGCCCTCTTGGGCAAGATAATTTCTGAGCTTCAGTCTTATGTGAGAGAAATAAACCCTGTCCCCTTCCAGGCTCAGGTACATTCCTTCCTGCCAGGGGATAGAGTTTGGGTGAAAGACTGGAGGCTCCAGCCTTTGGGGCCCCGATGGAAAGGACCTTTTACTGTTTTGCTTTCTACCCCTACAGCTGTGAAGGTCGCAGGGATAACTCCATGGGTCTATTGGTCTCGAATTAAGTCTGCTGACCAGACTGAGCCCAGCACGGATCAGACGGAGCCTAGACAGTGGAGAGCAGAAAGTGATCCAGCGGAGCCACTGAAGTTGCGCCTGACCCGAACCAAAGAATCTACTAGCTGAAAAGAAGGGTCAACTGCATACTGCAGGAGCTGCTGAACTTCGGCTTCACACTGAGACTCTTTCTTGCCCAGATTCTGGCTTTCTTGGAATTTGAGAGCTTGATCCTTGTCAGTTGAGGGTCTATCCCAACTGGTATAAGAACTCAAAGACTGAGAACATTATATGAGAGTAATCTGTGATTAGCACAGACTGTTGAAATATTATTGCTTAATTAGTTTGCTGTATTTGTTTTAGATTAGGAAGAAAGAAAATGTTAGTAGTTTGGATGCTTTTGTTGTTTTCTACTCCTTGCCTCCTTGTTCCTAAAACCCCAACTCGCTCCAACCTTTGGTTACACTCTGTCCAGGAACTAATTAGCCAGGCAAAGATTACTTCCCCTTGTATTGTGTGTTCCCGATTTTCTCCTTATACTACAGATGTCCCAGCTGTTCCTGTCCCTGTGCAGCTCCCAGCTCTTATACCTCCCTACTTTTCGAGTTCAGGTCCTTGGAGCCAGGATTATACTTGGTGGTCCTTTTATAATGCTACTTCCCCCTCTGATTCTTCTCTAAGGCCAGTTTTTACGTCTCCCTATCCAGCTTCTGGAGTGTTTTGTTTAACAAGAGACATCTCAACTGTTCTTCCCATTCCCTGTAACTATACTAATGTTCTTCCAGAGAAGGAGGAACCTGTGTGGGTAGTTTCTCCAGGTACTCCTATGTGCCCTACTACCATACCTGCAGATTATGACCAAGGTAATTATCTGGCTCCTAACTATACTACTGAGAAGACTATAGTGTCCCATCCTATTTTCTACTTTCATAAGTCCCCGGGGTATGAAGGGGTTGCATCATATGAGCGGTCTGTTACCGCTCATACTACATCTATGGTACCAGAAGCCTTCGTGCACATCTGGCCAAAGGTGTCTCTATACTGTGAACACAAAACCCTTTTGATGCAAAATCATTTTAATGAAAAAATGTTCCAAAAAAAAACGTTCACTCTATTACATAGCAATCACTTATCTTTCAACAGTGTCGTCCCATTGTCAAATTGTCACTTCAGTAGTTTCACATCAAGAAAGTGAAGCTGTGTAAAATATGGCACTTACACATACAAGTACCAGCATCTACATGTGTAAAGAGCAAGATCGGCACTTACACCTGGGTCACCACTTGCTCATGCCGATCCCTAAGCGATGGTGATCTTTTTTGAAATGTGTTTCTAACTAAATGGCCAAAAAAAAAAAAAAAGCTCTCACATTAGCTGTGGCACAGAAAAAAGTACTTAAATCTGACCCAATAAAGATTCTGTGGAATGTGTCTGTTCTAATTTTGAAAGTACAATAAGGGAAAACCCTCAGAATTCCCCAACCTCCAGCCTATATGTACAAGGCTTCACTTTGAGAGCCGTAGTGCTCTTCTAATATCGGAGGGGGTTGTCATCACAGACAGAAAAACCCTTGTGTTTCAAAAGGTAAGGGATACTAAAAGAATCCACAGAATCAAAAAAACGGGGGAGGATCCATATCGGAAAAACTAATATAAACAAGTTGAATTTAACTTTTTTGTATCAAGGTGTGTATTTACCACACATTTAAACACAGGTATAATTCCTGCTTGTTAAATTTGTGGTAAATACACGCCTTGATACAGCGATTTTTGCGAAACTGAGGCCTGAGTCGGTGTGTTTGGAACCCTTGACACTTCTTTATCCATACCTGCATGTGAAAAAGTTAAATTCAACTTGTTTATATTAGTTTTTCCGATATGGATCCTCCCCCGTTTTTTTGATTCTGTGGATTCTTTTAGTATCCCTTACCTTTTGAAACACAAGGGTTTTTCTGTCTGTGATGACAACCCCCTCCGATATTAGAAGAGCACTACGGCTCTCAAAGTGAAGCCTTGTACATATAGGCTGGAGGTTGGGGAATTCTGAGGGTTTTCCCTTATTGTACTTTCAAAATTAGAACAGACACATTCCACAGAATCTTTATTGGGTCAGATTTAAGTACTTTTTTCTGTGCCACAGCTAATGTGAGAGCTTTTTTCTTTTTTTTTTTTTTGATTACTTGGTAGTATTGAGGCAGTGGGCAAAAGAAATTGATTAATTCTGAGAAATCATATGAAGGGTTAAGTCTGTTTAAAAATCTGGGGTTTAAAAGCTTGGTGATTTGAATTCTAACTTTTTACCTTGCAACTAAAGTGAAGGAATGCCAGATGGTTCAGATTATTTTGAAAGTCTAGCTTGCCGAGCTAAAGGTTAGAAAGGTCAGTGAGAAATGAAACTCTGTCCCTTGTGAATGATGAAGGCTAGCTCAACATCTGTATACTATTAGGCATACTGAATAGTTTTGCAAGCAGGCATGAGCCAGACATATGACATATTGTAGTTTAAGAATAGGCTGAAATACTATTTAGAAGTGCTTAATATGTAGATATTCCTGATGTTTAGATTTGTTTTATAGGGAATTTGATTATGCTTATTTTAGAATATGTATTCTGTGTAGTTAATATGTAGGAAACCTTTTTAAATTCTGTATCATTCTTTGTCTGACGTTCTAAGTAAGATTAGACTGCAGTGAAGAGGCCAACATGTGTTTTAAGTTATTCTGCAGTTCTGGCTGGTTCAATGTATAAGCTGATAGGTGAAAGAGGTCAGGACTAGTCAGCTCTCTTCTCCTTGATTAATTATAGGTAAAATGTACGAATGGTCTTGAAAGTAATAACTGATATGTATGCCATTAAGTAAGACTGGCCCTTGACCCCTTTAATGAATGCCAGAGTTTAGTTAGCAGTTAGTACTAGGAATATGAGAATAATAAATGTAAGAATATCCATTATCCTCTAAGTGAACCCAGGTTAAGCTATAGATGAGAAATCAATCATAATAACATGTAGGAGTTCTGGAGCCCAAATGTCTAGCTTGAGGGGCCCCCAGGTCATAGGTCAGTTTAGGATGTCTGGAACCTATGTAACTGATATTTGTATAGAGCTGATTGGTTGAGGCAAGGTAATCAATCTATTCCTTAACCAATTGGAGAGTAAGGGGGGCTAGGCTAGGCTAGATAGAACTGTATTTAAGTGGGAGCAGAAGCAGCATACGTCAGAAGGACAGAAGGAACAGACAGAAGAAGGAGAAGACAGCATAAGAAGAGAAGCAGCTGAGACAGAAGCCACAAAGACACAGAGAGCTGAGAAAGAGAGGAAGAGACTTAATGCTGATGTTCTACTTTGTTTGCTGGCAAATAAAGAAGATTTCTCTCTCATTCTGGTGTGCTGTCTGACTCCTGAAGTATCATAAATTCATGCATCAATTCCTGCAACAGTATTGCTCTCTTTCTCTTTTGTGATATCTAACTAAACGGCTACTGCCACCGGATGTGCTGGGACTTCCACGTGCACTCCCGCGAGTCCTTATATGTATTTAACAAAAGACCCCACATTCGGTGAGCCTTTTATAGAAATACCCAGAAACAGTAATCGCCTCAACTTGGATGTCCCGTTTCCCCACATACAGAGCCTATGCAAAATGGGGATTTTATACATACCATCTTACACCCCAGCCACTTCTGATGTTATTCACCCAGTCACCCTCATACCAAGATGTCCCTTCTTCATTAAAATAAATGGTCCCCTAAAAAAAAAAAAAATCAGTATTATGAACTGGTTTTATCCAGATTTTAATAGAAAGGGTACATACCCTTAATTTAAGTAAATACTGATTTTTAAAAAATTGGTAATATATATTTGTCATTACATTTTTAATAGGTGACCCACCTAGGCTTAACATAGTTTTCTGTCAGAGAGCAAAAAAGTGAAGATTCAATAATTAATGTTATTGTTCTGCTAGGATTTCTCCAAAATGCTTACAAAGAATGAACAAATAAATACTGCTACTCTTTTGACCTTAACCCAGTGCTATGAATTGAGTCTGTTCAGAGAATTAAATCCGGGGCTGCTATTGCCAAGAAGAGACTCCACATAAAGATTGAGTCTGTGTCTGTGATGGGCCTCTCTGCCAGACAGGAGGAACTGTCAGTGGCTAGAAAATATGGTTCAGCCAAAGCAAAAGTACTTTTCCAAGTACAAACAAATTTCACAGAATGCACATCCCTAGTATTCAACAACAATGATGCTCTGACCTCAAAGCCCTTAATGGTCGATACACAGCAACAACTTCTTTAAAAAAACAGGGAACTGAGTCTGCATACACTGCCTGGCGAATCAAACATGCAGTCTTATACAGAATTATAAACTGAATGGGCAACCAAGGAAAGGAACGTAGTGTAGGTGACACACGTTAAAAATGGTTGGTGTTGCCCAACAAACTTGAATAACCATCGATAGATGATTATCTACCTTTATTCCCAATATCCGTGATGAAGTTTCTTACCTAATTTTGGTTTTATCAAATTAATGAGAAGACAGTCTGCTGAATATCTTGTGAACCAATCCATAAGAACTTTGTCTTATCCTTATTCAGTTTATGAGATGAGATCCAATCTTCTATCACACACTGCTGAAATTTCTGAATCATAACTGTATTATCATCATTTAAAGAAAATAATACCGTGATATCATAGGCATAAATGAAGGATTTGATCTGAATTTTATCTTAAACAAGTCCTTTTCATCATTAAGCAAGAATCCGTGTATCACTTATTCTACCTTTTTGTAAGATATGGGGGTCTGGGAGCAGAACAGATTGTGAAACGTTTGGCAACTAATGTGCTGAGATCAATTGAAAGATTTTGGGTCCTTGTGGCAGGTGTTTTGAAAAGAGGCACATTCCGAAGCTTTGTGTATGCAGATTAATGCTGCCTTGCGTTGACTAGGGGATCAGGGGATCAGGGTTGGCAGCATCAAAGACCCAAACTGATGGAGTTGTATTTCTGCACTCTGGGGCTGGGACAAAAGTGAATTTTTCAGATAAACAATATTTTATTGAATGCCATCTTGATCCTTGATGCACTTTGTGATATCCCCTCTTCACTCAGGGTGACCTGGTTCTCAATATGCAGATTTATATGCAAATTAGTGTGCTACCCCTTCTCGCTCAGGGTGACCTGGTTCCCACTAAGCAAATTAAACAGGTCTCACCAACTGCATATTTCTCAGGCAACTCTTTATTCCAGCCCCTGGGCACACTTCTTCTAGCTTAATACTTTATGCTTTCATAGGTCTTCAGACTGAGCCGCCCCACACAGATACATGGGCTCAGTACTAGCTTCAATACTTTGGGGACGCCCAACCCCAGGCTTTGCAGCCTGCTTCTCTCAGTACTGGGACACACAGTCCCCCCTTCTTTGGACACACAGTCCTTCCTTCTTTGAACACACAGTTCCTATAAGTACTGAGGACACACAGTCAAACACTAATGCTTTAGGGACTTCTTACCCCAGGATTTTCAGCCTGCTTCTCTCTTTTGGACACACAGTCCACCACAAGTCCATAGGGTTAGCCAATATCTTCCAGGGGGATCTCTCTTCTTCTGCTGCTAGCTCACTTCTCTTCCTCTCACAACTCTGGGGTATAAAGTGGTTAATTAGCTACACAGGACCCAGCCCCTAACCTCCTCCATCTTTGGACATCCCAGGGCTCTCCCCGGTCCTAGCGACCTCCATTATTCTCCTACTAGTGCCCTCTAGTGGCCTACCCCGGATAGGACAGCCTCATACTTATCACAACTTCAACAAATAGTGATGCAGTGGAACATAGAACTGAGTATGTGTGTGATTTTTTTTTTTCTTTTCCTAGACTTGGTTCCGTATTGACCTTGTTATTGTGGTCGAAGATGTAATTTCATTTTTTCTTTTTTTGTTGTTGCTATTGTTTATTTCCTAACCACCCCCCCCCCCTTGTTTACCAAGCCACGTGGCAATGCTGATATAGCCCATTCAAAGTGAATGGGTTGTGTCAGCATCAGCACACCAACAGCCATTAACGCAGCTTAGTAAACAGGGTGGTAAATGTTTTTGTGTATATTTCCTTTATCATGATTATGTTGGCCAAACTATGAGGACACTCTTCACTCGACTAGTGGAACATAAAAGTGTGATCAAGACAGTAAAAAGCACTTCTCCTTTAGCCCTACATTATGAAGAATACCGGCACCAGTTTAATACTCTTCGCTGTCTGGTTTTACAACAGATTACTGGACAGAATGGCTCAGTAAAACGTCGGACCCTACTTCGCAATGAACAGAAGTGGATTTTTAAATTAAAAGCCTCTGTTCCCAATGGGTTGGATTTCTAAAATTGAATGGATCCATTTTCTTTAAATGTCTGATTTAAGCGCGACATTCGACAAAGACCTATGGTAACGTACGTAGGAGGGAACGTAAGAAGGACGTAAACACGTCCACAGTCCTTTAAATAAACCCGCCATTTTCTAGGAAGGATGTCTCAGTAGCGACCGCCGGCTAAATTGAGCAGAGGTAGGCACATCAGATTAAAATTGAAAATAGAAAAATGCCGTTCAACTCATAACACTATGCTTGTTTCAATTTTCAGAATAATTGGCCTGTGATCCTGAAGCAGAAGCAATCATTCGAAACGCTGGCCGCCGTAGATCACAGTCACTGTCTGGAGAAACACATTGAGACCAAGACCATAAAGCTAAGTCTGAAAGTTATGTTAGAACGTCATTATAGTCTAGAAATTTGAAATACAATTAAAAACTTTTCGAGAACCCCATCTAGGAGGTTTTCTGCCGATGATGAGGAAGTCCAACTCCTATCAAACTATATGTTGAACAAATAGGGGTTTGCTCGAGGCTTTTTCCTCCTTAGTAAATACAAGTGTGCATTATTATTTAGAACCCTGAGTAGATTCATATCATGATTATGATTGACATTATTTGAAATTAATAAATATACAATTTAAAAAATCAAAATTATTATATATTTACAAAACAGTTACTGAACAGATCTAGCTGTTGATTATAAGTATTTTCGATTTCTGAGAAAGACTTACTTTTTTTACATTTAACTACAAAGCATAGGAACATGTGGTCCATTCCCACAAACTCTCTCTTTTCCCTTTTGGCTCCAAATTTTCACTATCAAAGGAAGACAGACATCAAGAGCCATTACCTTTCCATGACGAATGCTGCAGAACCACTGACCAACATATGAAACAGGTTGAGTGCCACATTTGTACATGCCAAATCCATGTCTAATTCCATCCTTCACATCTCCTTCATATTTACTGCCATCAGGCCATGTGTAAGTGCCGTGTCCCATTGGCACGTTCTTGACAAAGTCACCCTGAAAACATTGAATTATAAAAGATAACTAGGGCACATACCGGGGTGAATTCTATATATGGCACAAAAAAAAGCTCTATTCTAATAGCCGTGCTTAAAGTTAGGCACGGTTTATGAATAGTGTCAAGGGCCACCGAAGGGAGGGGGGGCAGAGGGGCAAAATTCCCCGTGCCCGGCCTCCAAGGGGGGGCCCAGCACCAGCAAGGCTTCCAGACGTAGGCAGAAGGTTCTGCTCTCTCAGTCTGTCTCTCTCTTGCTCCGTGTGTCAGGACATGGGTGATTGCGTTAATGTGATAAATAACCTCCCGGCACACAGAAGCAGAAGAAGCAGATGCAGGAAGATAAGAGGGCAGGAAACAGGGGATGGTGGTGGCTGCGGCAGCTTTGTTCCGGGCCCGGCTCTGTCTCTAGGCGACCCTGAATAGTGCTTACACCTGGGAATCGCAACTAAGTTTAGGCACAGCCATTTGCACCAACTGAAATGTGATGCAACACTACACACCTAAATCAGGCATGTATCTCCCCTTATTCTATAACAATGAGTGTAAAGCAAGGAACGCCCCCATTCTACACATGACCCTCCCATTTCCACACCCCTTTTTTTTTTACTCGTCTGTAAAATCCAATTAAATCTAATTGCTTGTTAAAAAGTCAATTATTGGTGCTAATTAGCTCATTATTTAATTAAATTGCACACACAAATCAGGCTACATATTTTCAGGTGGCATTGACCATGCTGCAGGTTCATATTTATTTATTTAGATTTATTAACTGCTTGTATTAAAAGATTAATCAGGCCAGTGTAAAACAGCTGCACCTTGACATAGGCAACTTACATTATACTAAAAGTATAATTACAGAAAAATAACCAAATGGTGTAACATACAATTAAAACAGTGAAGTAAACTTGAAAATAATCAAATTAAATTAGATAAAAGCAATAATATGATACAGTGTCATTAAAAGAACACAGCAGAACATTTGCTGAGCAGTGGGTTTCAATGTATCATCAACGATGACACCTAGATCCTTTCCTTGGCAGTGACTCCTAATGTGGAACCTTGTTTCATTTAGCTATGGTTTGAGGTTTCTCTTTCCTAAATGCATCACTTTGCACTAGAGAACTGCACAGGAATGGAGACTGTGGGAATGCCACTGGTATGGAAGAAGTTGTCACAGGATTCCCGCGAGGATGAAAGAAGTTGCTTGGGATTCCCACAGCAGTGTAATTAAAATCTCTGGTGACTCTTGCCAGAATGAAGCTTAGAATGCACTGAGAAGCAACTGGAACACCAGACTGATGCCTGGAGCACTCACTGGTTGAATAGTGAATACCATCCAAAAGACCATGGGAGGCTGTTGAGGTTGGGAGGAAATAGAGGGCTGCGAGCAAATAAATAATAGCATTGACTCCTATGGGTATAAGTGAGGATCGAGGAGATTAATTGTGGGGATGGGTAGGGATGAAATGCATCATAGTGAGTACAGGTGACCACGTGTTACATTCCATTGGGGATTGGCAAGGATGACAGCATGGAATGTTGCTATTTGGGTTTCTGCAGAGCACAAAGGAAAGGGAATCCAAAAGCGCAAAAGCGAGTAGCCAAAGATGCACAAGGAGCCTTCAAGAGTGGGGGTATCTCAACTTTACTTTATTAATTTACTAGCCGTTGAGCCCGTTAAAACGGGCTACTATTGGAATGGGGGTTTTCCGAGCCCCCCCCCCCCAAGGTCGCCGCTGCCCCCTCCCCCCCCTGAGGTTGCTGGTACTGGTACCCCCCCCCCCCCCGGAGTCGCCGCCGCCACCCTTCCACCCGGCCCGGGCCCTCTGATCGTAATTAATTCAACTTACATCTCGGCAGCACGCAGATCAGCTGAGCTGCCGTCGGCCTGGCCTTCCTTCTCTGCCTGTGTCCCGCCCTCGTGTGACATACCGTTGGCGAGGGCGGGACACAGGCAGGGAAGGAAGGCCGACCGGAGCTGAGCTGATCTGCGTGCTGCCGAGATGTGTTGAATTAATTGCGATCAGAGGGCCTGGGCCGGGTGGAGGGGTGGCGGCGGCGACTTGGGGGGGGGGGGGGGTTACTGGTGGCGGTGACCTCGGGGGGGGAGCGCAGTTTCCCTCTCTGTCCCGCCCCCATCATCACATATTGACGCGGGGGCGGGACAGAGAGGGAAGTCTCTACTGTGCATTTGCGAGTGAGTTCGGTCACTCACCGTTTATATGTTTGATTAGGAGAAACAGGGGTGATATGATACAGACTTTCAAATACTTCAAAGGTATAAATCCGCAAACGAACCTTTTCCGGAGATGGGAAGGAGGTAGAACGAGAGGACATGAAAGGAGATTGAAGGGGGGCAGCCTCAGGAAAGATGTCAGGAAGTATTTTTTCACGGAGAGAGTGGTGGATGCTTGGAATGCCCTCCCGCGGGAGGTGGTGGAGATGAAAACGGTAATGGAATTCAAACACGTATGGGATAAACACAAAGGAATCCTGTTCAGAAGGAAGGGATCCTCAGAAGCTTAGCTGAGATTGGGTGGCAGTATAGCACTGCGCGAGTCTGGTAGCGCCTTGGAAATGTTGAGTAGTAGTAGTAGAGACGGTGGGGGGAGGCGGGGGCTGGTGGTTGGGAGGCGGGGCTAGTGCTGGGCAGACTTATACGGTCTGTGCCCTGACAAATGCAGATACAAATCAAGGTAAGGTATACACAAAACGTAGCACGTATGAGTTTATCTTGTTGGGCAGACTGGATGGACCATGCAGGTCTTTTTCTGCCGTCATCTACTATGTTACTATGTTATTAATCAGACCCTCCACCCCCAACTGTTAGTCCAAATATTATTCTCAGGTCAACTGGCCCCCCGTGTTCCCTTCAAACGAGGAGCCATCTCTTCTTTACCCTTCCCTCCTCTCCTGGAGTCTGAGTAAGTGCCTTGTCTTTCAGTTCTTTATGGATCCTTTCCTTTGGGGACCAGGCCCCTGGGTTTCCAGCATGACTTGATCCATCCATCTCTATCCATCTATCCAGATCTCTCTCTCTCTCTCTCTCTCTCTCTCTTCCTTTCAAAGTATCTCTTTACCTTCCTTATCATTACTTTGTATTTGCCACCATCTGCGGTAGTAACAGAACACAGTAACTGACTGTGCGCTAACTGTAATCACTGCCCAAGCCTCTTAGTTGCCTGTGCTATGGCTACACAAATTAACAAGGGGTAAATGTCACAGATGTGCAATACCTGTTTCTGCATGTTAATTCACGTAGTAAATGTTTATGCGCTTTTGCAAACAGGCCTCTAATCTTTATATATACCTTTTTGACTCATAAACTTAAACAATATAGCTACAATAGTTTGAATTAAAAAAAATATATACTTTTTATTTAAAATATATTGTAGCAAGGCAGGCTTTATGGCAATGCTTGCAATACAGAAGTGGAAGTGTGTGAGGAAGTACTGCTGAGTTCAGTGTTGTATCCCTGAGTTTCTATGCCTGAAATTGATTCTGCAGTTTAAGAACTAAACATGACCAAGCTCTGGATGGAAAGGATTTGTACAGTGAAGAAGTGAAGACAAATCTGAATATTAAGCAGAGTCTGCAGTGGTGTAATAGGAAGGGAAACAAGCAGATCTGATAGGTCTTACAAACTTTACCAGTCAGCATAGCCTGTGTTTCTACATAAGTGCCGAAAGGAGACGGGACCTACAGATGCAGTCAATTTCTATGGGGCCATTTTACTAAGCCGCGTAGGTGCCTACGTGCACCCAACGCGTGCCAAATTGGAGTTATCGCCCGGCTACCGCGTGGCCCTTCCAGTAATTTCAATTTCAGCATGCATCCGCTATGTGTGTCTGAAAAATATTTTATTTTCTGGCTTGCGGCAGCTATGCATGTCAAGTGGCATTTGACGCGCATAAACCATTACCACTCAGTTATCGCATAAGACCTTACCACTAGGTCAATGGCTTGCAGTAAGGTGTCAGACCCAAAATGGACGCGCAGCAATTTTCATTTTGCTGCACGTCCGTTTTTGGCAAAAATTTTAAAAAGACATTTTTTTGTAGGTGCACTAAAAAATAATTCTGTGCGCACCAAAAACACGTGTCTACACTACCACAGGCCATTTTTCAGCGCACCTTAGTAAAAGAATCCCTATGTGCCCTAAATCTGAATATTTATAAAACTGTTTTTATTTAATTTAAAGGACAGCAAACATCAGACAATATATACATATATTATGTTATGTAAATTATAAGAAAAAAAATACTCAACTTCATACTTGATTCCATCATACCAGGTATAAGTGCCCTTTCCATGCATAAGACCCTCAGAAAACATACCCTTAAAAATCAAGCAAAAATGTTAATTTATCTAAATATTTAGGTTCAGGCTAATATGAACAAGACCAAGCTATATAAAGATATATTTATTGAAAACTTATGAACGTGAAATTAATAGGATTAAAGGGGCAATGGGTTGATCAATAATGGTCACAAGCAGCCTTCATACCAATCAGGTATTTTATTTATTTTGGATTTATTTTATATGTTATTACTGTGATTATCCTATTACGTGTAGAACTAAACCATCATGCATAAGTACATATATAAGTGCATAAGTATTGCCATACTGGGAAAGACCAAAGGTCCATCGAGCCCAGCATCCTGTTTCCAACAGTGGCCAATCCAGATCACAAATACCTGGCAAGATCCCCAAAAAGTACAAAACATTTTATACTGCTTATCCCAGAAATAGTGGATTTTCCCCAAGTCCATTTAATAACGGTCTACGGACTTTTCCTTTAGGAAGCCGTCCAAGCCTTCCTAAAGGAAAAGTCCTTTTACAAAGGTGCTCTAGTGTTTTTAGCGCACGCTAAAAATAAGCACACGGTAAATGACAGAGATGCCCGTATATTTCTATGGGCGTCTCTAGCATTTAGTGTGCGTTAATCACTAGTGTGCACTAAGGCCCCCCTTTTCTGAGATGTGCTCACATTTTTAGCGCATGCTAAAATTGTGGGCGTGATAAACGTTAGAGACGCCCATAGGAATGCATTGGCATCTTTAACGTTTAGCGCGCCCACAATTTTAGCGTGCGCTAAAAATGTGAGCGCGTCTTAGTAAAAGGGGGCCTTAAACCACTAGCACGCCTTTGTAAAAGACCCCCATTATGAAGTAAAATTAGAACTGGCTCAGTTTGTTCCCCTGGACATGGAGCTATTTACAACAGTTTTTTTTCTATAGGTACAAAATAAGGGAACATCTTTATAGAAATCAAATTTATCCCCCTATATCCCTCTGTCGGTAGGCCCAAAGGACAGGAGGCATTGACATCACAGCCAAACACAAAGTTAATACTTATGTAATCAAATATATAAAGCTAAAAAAGATATACTCACTGAGTAGACATTTCCTTCCTGAAAGTATGCCGTGCCTTGACCTTCATATAACCCATGGAGTGTCTCTCCTTCATATCTACAAACATAAAAATGAAACAAAAGTAAAAGAAAAGATTATTTAAAGGCACACTAGGTTATCATTACCACCTACCCTATGTTTAAGACTTCCAATCTAAATGACTTAGGTGCTCATAGAAGGCACTCTCAGGACTTTATTTACTAGTGTTGTAACATTTATTTATTTATTGGGATTTATTAACTGCCTTTATGAAGAGATGCACCCAAGGCAGTGTACAGCAGGTACAGCTGAACATAAAACTTACAATTTTGTTAACAGCATGACAATAGTAAAACTGAACACAATAAATGAGGTCACCTTGAGAGTAGCAAATTAAAGACTACCATGAAACAATATCAAAATTATACACAGTTAACAGCACTGATATTCAAATAAAATACGTCAGCATAGTACTAATGAAACATCTAACTTAGTTGCCTTGCATTTACTGCCAAGATTAAAACACTGTAACTGCAAAATGTCTCTGTTAACTGTTGGAGGGACCTCCAGAGGGGGCGTAACTTTTGGGCACCGCTGTTCAGGTGCTCGTAACTTCTGGGCAATGCTGGCTTCATACACCTCACAAATCCTCAGTACAGAGGCAACGGAAGAGCTGTTACTGAGCCCTGGGACAGTCACCTGTCCATCCAGCAGAAAGCTGAAGGGGAGTAAGGGGCTGCTAGTCACCTTGTTGCTAGGTAACAGAAGCAGCAGTAGCTGCATTTGCACTTCCTTCAGCTCCTGCAGTCTTGGAGGGTAGTTGCTGCCCCCGCTGCTGCTCTCTAACTTTCTGCCACTGCCATCATCGAGTTCAGCCTCTGACTCAGCCAGCAACCAACAATCTGGCCAGTTCTCAAGGGCCCAGCCTGTCCTTTGCTCTCTCTGGTCCCAATCTATCCCTACTACTAATCATTTCTATAGCGCTACTAGATGTACGCAGCACTGCATACATTATGGGGGAGATTCTATACATGGCAACTAAAAAAAATCAGTGCTGAAATCAGTGCCAACTAAGTATATTCTATAATCACACCTAGATTTAGGCACCAATTACATAATACTGTGAAGAAACTGTGTGTTTTAAGCCTGTAAAACATATTGGATATTTCCCTGCCTTAATTATGTCCTAAAGTGTATTTCTCCTATTTGGCCAGTAGGTGGTGTTTCTTTGCTGTAAAGCTGTTACAGAGAACTGGATGTTCTTTTCTTTAGTTTGACACAAACAGAAAGCAAGAGTATATATTTGAAATCTTGTTGACTGGGCTCTGATTGGACCGGGACCTCATTTCCTTTAGAGTGTGCTGGTTTTGCCTCCAGTCTTAGCCAGGAAGAAAAGAGAGCAGAAACTCTTTGCTGAGGTTTAGTAAACAAACAGTTACATATCCTGATATTCCCAGGTACCTTTCAGAAAGTAAGCAAATGTTTAGTAAGTGTTATAATTTATCCATATTTCAGTTACCTGTTATTGCTTGCTGATTACACTTCTATTGGTTCATTGTTCAATTTTTAAAGACAATAAACATTCCTTTTCAGTTTATTGCCTCTGCCTGTCTGGACTGATAAAGAATCCTGGTGGTTAGTGTGTTGGGTCTGTGAGTGCTTTCTGGGAATTGTAGGATCACTGGGAGTGTGGCCTCCAGTAATCACTGGGGATAATTTGAGCGTGGAAGACTAGCCCAAAGGCGTTTCTGACCCAGTTGGTAGGAGGAGGGTGCTAGTGTAGAACACAAGTGGCAGGTGCAGGCGGACCTAAGCTGTGTTGGGGATAGACCCTCTAAGTGGCCACAGGGTAGCCCCAGGTGGGTGGCTAGGTGTTTCATGACAAATACGCTTAGTTGATATTTCAGCGACTAAAACTATGCGCATCAATTTACACCAACAAAAATGTGGTTTAAATCCTGGCTCAAAGATTTAGGTGCAATGGACCATATTCTATAACTAGGTGCGGAAATTTCAGAACACCCACAAAATGCCCATTCCCCGCCCATAGCCACATCCCTTTTTGCCTGTGTACGGTAAAAGTTTGGCGCACATCATTACAGAATACGCTTAGTGAATTGTGTGCCTAAATTCTAATTAGTGCTCATTATTGCTTATTAAGTGCTGTTATCAGCGCTCATTAGCTTGTTGTTAGGTGCACTGTTAAAGAATCCGCGCCGATTTCAGAGCGGATCTCTAGGCACGCTATATAGAATCCAGGGGTATATGCAGGTACTTTCTCTGTTCCTAGAGGGTTCACAATCTAAGTTTTTGTACCTGGGGAAATGGAGGGTTAAGTGACTTGCCCAAGGTCAAAAGGAGCTGCAGTGACAATCAAACCCAGGTTGCATTAACCATTAGGCCATTCCTCCCAAGCCAGGCTCAACCCCTTGTGCAGGCCAGTGACTCCCGTCCAAATCTCATGGCTGAGCATGCTGCCCACTACCTTTGTGCATGCCTGCAGCAAGGTGGTGATGGTCTAAGTCAACATGTAAGACAGCTCCCCCGAGTCCAGCTTGCCCCTGCTCCCTCTGATTCCTTCACCAAAGCTGCATCTCTTATAGGGATCCTTTTACTACAGCCTAGGGTACACTAACAGACATCAGCATGTGCTAAATGGTGAGCAACCTATTTTATGTCTATGGGCCACATGTTCATTAGTTCATGCTAAACTTTAGCAAAAGGGCCCAATAGTTTCTAAGGAGCAGGACTTTAAATAGAAAAGGGAGAAATAAAGGGAAATAAATTAAGGGAGAAATAAAGCGTGATAAAAACAGCTGTGGTCTAACAGAAGGGACGGAGAACATGCAGGCAAAAGAGTGAAGCAGGACTTTTAAGGTGAATTATAGCAGATAATGGCAATCAAATGGATAACAATATAACAACAGAAACCTAGTCCCTGATCCCCTTTCCCCCCAACTCCCCCTTCCCTCCATCCATGATATAGCTCCATCATAAACATCCTAGGACAAAACAGTACATGTGAAGCAATGACACTGGAACCATCGTTAATCAGAAATCGCTATTACTAAGTCAATGTGTTCAAAAAGATTGAACCGACACAAGTAGACATCGTATGCAAATACGGCAGCAAATATGAGGGAACAGCTTCTTGGCTTTTGCACTTTTACCTCGGGATTCTCTATAGCGTGACTTGCTGTGCACGTAAATCCAGTTGTATTCTGGATTCGTGCACGCAACTTAATTAGACAAGCCAATCAGCACAGATAATTGCGTTAACAAGCAATTGTTGACACTAATTGGCATTAATTAGAATTTACGCGCAGAACTGTCCAAGCGTATTCTATAATGTGATGCATGTAAATTCAAAGTCACATAGAGGGGCGTAATTGAACGGCGCTGGCCAAATCGATGGTCGGCCATCTTTGGGGCCGGCTCCGTGATGGGGCGGAGCCAAGTGTATTTTCGAAATGTGCTTGGCGCCGGCCAAATCGCTCGCCGGGATTAGAGCAGGACCGTTGGGTTTATATGAGATGGCTGGCTTCGGTTTTCAGCCATAATGGAAACCTGGCTCGGCCATCTCAAACCCGGCGAAATGCAAGGCATTTGGGCATGGGAGGAGCCAGCATTTGTAGTGCATTGGCCCCCCTCACATGCCAGGACACCAAATGGGCACCCTAGGGGGCACTTAAAATTTTTTAAAACCCCCCCCAAAATAGCTTCCAGGTGCATAGCACCCTTACCTTGGGTGCTGAGCCCCCCAAATCCCCCCCCCCCAAAACCCACTCGCCACAACTCTACACCATTACCATAGCAGTAAGGGGTGAAGGGGGGCACATACATGTGGGTACAGTGGGTTTTGGAGGGCTCAACATTAACCATCACAAGTGGAACAGGTAGGGGGGGTGGGCCTGGGTCCACCTGCCTGAAGTGTACTCCACCCACTAAAAACTGCTCCAGGGACATGTATACTGCTGTCAAGGAGTTGGGTATGACATTTCAGTCTGGCATACAGGCTGGCAAAAAAAGTTTTTTTTTGTTTTTTTGGGGTGGGAGGGGGTTGGTGACCACTGGTGGAGTAAGGGGAGGTGATCCCCGCTTCCCTCCGGTGGTCATCTGGTCAGTTGGGTCACTTTTTTCAGACTTGGTCCTAAAAATAAATGGACCAAGTCCGGCCGGCGAAATGCTCGTTCGAACCGGCCATTGTTTTTCATTATAAGGTGAAGCCGGCCATCCCGTACCCACGCCCCCGTCCCGCCCCCTGCCCCGTCTTTGCTACCCTACCAACACGCCCCCTTGAAGGTAGGCCGGCGCCACGACGAAAAAGCAGTTGAACCCGGCCAAAATCGGCTTTCAATAATATCGATTTGGCCGGGTTCAGGAGATCGCCGGCCATCTCCCGATTTGTGTCAGAAGATGGCCAGGGATCTCTTTCGAAAATAAGCCTGATAGCTGAAAAAGGGGCATGGCATTGGGCGTGAAATAGGCAAGTCGTAGGTGTTTCCAAAATCTATGCAAGTGTTATAGAATACACCCAGTCCGTATATAATTTAGGCATCAACATTTACACATTACGCCCTTAGTATTTTATTTATGTGAATTTCATTTACTTTGCAGTTGATAGTCCAATTAATTAAAACAAATTTACAAAAGTGATAGTAGCACGTAAGATGTGGAGCAAAGTCCTGGATCTGTTTTTTTGCACCACACCTTACAATGCTAAATTTGTAATAGAAATATTTATTATTCTGAGGCTGCGCATTAATGGCATTCTATTTAGGTTTTAGAAATGGTTGTACCGTTCCACAATAAGCCGGGTGAGTATAGGTTCCTCATAACATACAGGTGCATTATCTGTGACCAAAGAATCTGCTTCTTTCAGTGATCCTTTCTGGGATGCTGTCTCACTTGGGACGTGTTCTGCTTCTTTTATAGAAAGTGGTGGTGATGCCGATGATCCTTTGGAGCTGGTCTCCTCATCTTTAACCACATCCAAGGGCTCAGGAGCTGGATGCTTCTCGGCCTTCTTGCCCTCACCTTTTTTCTTTTCTTTAACCATAGCCACTAATTTTTCAAGAGATTCTTTCTCAGCATGAACAAATGATTTCAAACTTCTAATCAATAAATTATTTGTAAAAAGCTTCACCATTTAGCTGTAAAAGAAAACATAAGAACAACAGTTTTATCAAATCTGATGCTTATTTTTTTAAATCATATTTTCAACGTTTCGGAGGCAATTTTATAAATGACCTGAGTACATGGAACAGCATTTTACATGCTCTAGTACAAGGGTGGGAAACCTTGGTCCTCAAGGGCTGCAACCTAGTTGGGTTTTCAGGATTTCCTCAATTAATATGCAAGAAATCTATTTGCATAAAATGGAAGCACTGCATGCAAATAGATTTCATGTATAATCAATGGGGAAATCTTGAAAACCCAACTGGGTTGCAGCAACTGTTCCTGCTAAACTGAGTGGGAGTCCTCCAGATACAGTCCCTGCCAGTGGGTGGTGCTGTTTCATTATCACATTTTCAAATGTGAGGGACAGACAAGTTCTGCAGAACTCCAGAGAACCTGCCTGTTTCTAGCAATTGAAAATACAATATTGAAGCACCACCCCTACTGGCAGCAATGCAGTTGGAGGACTCCCGTCAGTTTAGAGGGAACAGTGGTTGAGGCCCTCGAGGATCATGGTTGCCCACCCCTGCTCTAGCAAGTGCTTGCAAAACTGCCCCAGTGTATACACATTAAAGTAAGTGCTAGGAAAACAAAGCTCCTAATTTTATGTGATGGGCAGAACAGGGGTGAAATCAACATATGAATTTGCTATAAAATACATACAAAAGTGCTGATTTTTACCAGCACATACATGCATGAAGTTACTCCTGCACCCTTCGAATGTGGTTGTCCTGATATTGTCCCCATAAAGCACCAACAGAAACATCCTTTACAATACATGCCCAAAGTAAAGCATGGTTGCGTCACCCTATCTTGCTCTATTTTTAATCTGCGGTCTGTCTTTTGCCACCCTTATATTAGCATGATTTAGGAAGTCTTGCTTTTCCCCATAAACAGTGAGAAAGATCATTTACTAAATATGGTAGTGTAGTACATAGATTGACAGCTCACCAAAATTAAAGACTTGTCCTCTGCACATCTGTACACTACTACTACTTATCATTTCTATAGCGCTACAAGGCATACGCAGCGCTGCACACCATACACAAAAAAAAACAGTCCCTGCTCAAAGAGCTTACAATCTAGATAAGACAGGCAGACAGACAGACAGACAGAACATTAAGGGAAAGGGAATAACATAGTAACATAGTAGATGACGGCAGAAAAAGACCTGCATGGTCCATCCAGTCTGCCCAACAAGATAAACTCATATGTGCTACTTTTTGTGTATACCTTACCTTGATTTGTATCTGTCATTTTCAGGGCACAGACCGTATAAGTCTGCCCAGCACTATCCTCGCCTCCCAACCACCAGCCCCGCCTCCCACCACCAGAGGACAGGGCAAGTGAGCAGTGGTTAGGAGTCAAAAGCAGTGGTAAAAAGATGGGCTTTAAGTTTGGACTTGAAAACGGCCAAAGAGGGGGCAAAATGTACAGGCTCAGGAAGTTTATTCCAGGCGTGAGGTGCAGCAAGATAAAAGGAACAGAGTCTGGAATTAGCAGTAGGAACAAATAAGAGAGATTTATCAACAGAATGGAGTACCTGAGGGGGCAGGCGTATGGAGAGACAAGAGTGGAGAGGTACTGGGGAGCGGCAGAGTGAATGCACTTATAGGTCAATAAGAGAAGCTTGAATTTAATGCGGAAACGGATAGGGAGCCAGTGAAGTGACTTAAGGAGAGGCCTAATGTGAGCACAGCGACTTTGGCGTAAAATGAGTCGCGTAGCACAGTTTTGGACCGATTGAAGAGGAGAGAGATGGCTAAGAGGGAGGCCGTTAAGAAGCAGGTTACAATAATCAAGATGAGAGGTGATAAGAGTGTGGATAAGGGTTCTGGCAGAGTATCCAGAGATGAAGGGACGGATTTTGCTGATATTATAGAGAAAGAAACGACAGGTTTTGGCAATCTGCTGAATGTGAGCAGAGAAGGAGAGCGAGGAGTCAAAGATGACCTCAAGGTTATGAGCAGATGAGGCAGGGAGAATGATAGTGCCATCCACAGAAATAGAGAAAGGAGGGAGAGGAGAGGTAGGTTTAGGGAGAAAGATGAGAAGCTCGGTTTTGGCCATGTTAAGTTTCAGATGACGTTGAGACATCCAGGCAGCGATATCAGATAGGCAAGCTGAAACTTTGTGGTCTGGATGGTGGTTGGGATTTCGGGGGTAGAGAGGTAGATTTGGGAGTCATCAGCATAGAGATGGTATTGAAAGCCATGGGATGATATCAGAGAGCCAAGGGAAGAGGTGTACACTCTGTTTCATTAGAAAAGAAATTTAAATTTAATTACTTGACTTTCCAAATCCAAGCAAGATGAGTTACATTCACGTACAGCAGGTATTTCCAGAACCGGATTCAAGCATGAGGCAGGTGAGGCACTGGCTCAGGACACCAAAGATTAAAGGATGCCAAAAGCCTGCCTCACCGGTTCAACCTTCACAGTAGCGAGAAGATTCAGTTCTGCTGTCACCTGTGCTCTCCTCCTTGTGCTGCCAAAAATTACAATGTTACATGTAAGAACAGATACTTCCTGTTCCTACAGTCAGTGGCGTTCCTAGGGGGGCTGACACCCGGGGCGGATCGCCGATGCGCCCTGCCCCCTGGGTGCAGCGCGACTCCCCCCCCGCGAAAGAACCCCCCCCTGGGTGCACGCCGCTGTGGGGGGTGCCACACCCCTCTCCGCTTCGTTCGTTTCCATGCTCCCTCTGCCCCGAAACAGGAAGTAACCTGTTCCAGGGCAGAGGGAGCATAAGGTGGCGAACGTAGCGGACAGGCGCGTGGCAGCCCCCCAGCGGCGTGCACCCGGGGCGGACTGCACCCACCGCCCCCCCTTGGTACGCCACTGCCTACAGTACTCCCTTTGGGGAACCTCAAATCCATGGTAGTATCGTGGGACCTAGGCGATATCCCCTTCAGGACCTGTTGAAGGCTAAAGTGTAAGCTTGGCCCTGAAGCCCTTCCCATTTACAAATCCCACCCCTTCTCCTAACACCTTCACCCCCTGCATAATTTGAACTGGCTGTCTTGGTTCTCAACCTGCTGCTTTAACAATTAGGCGTCATCGTTAATAGTACGTTGAAACCCTCTGCTCAGTGTGTGGTGGCGGCGGCTAACAAAGCAAATAGAAAGTTAGGTTTTATTAGGAATGGAAAACAAAAAGAGGACAATATAATGCCTTTGTATTGCTCCATGGTGCGACTGCACCTCGAATATTGTGTTCAATTCTGGTCACCGCATCTCAAAAAAGATATAGTGGAATTAGAAACGATACAGAGAAGGGCAACAAAAATGATAAAGGGGATGGGATGACTTCCCTATTAGGAAAGGCTAAAGCAGCTAGGGCTCTTCAGCTTGGAGAAAAGACGGCTGAGGGGAGATACAATAGAGGTTCTATAAAATAATGAGTGGAGTGGAATGGGTAGATGTGAAAATACTAGGACTAGGGGGCACGAAATTAAGCTACAAAGTAGTATATTTAAAACGAATTGGACAAAATATTTCTTCATTCAATGTGTAATTAAACTCTGGAATTTGTTGCCATAGAATGTAGTAAAAGCAGTTAGCTTAGAGGGGTTTAAATAAAGGTTTGGATGACTTCCTAAAGGAAAAGTCCATAGACCATTATTAAATTAGACTTGGGGAAAATCCATTGCTTATTTCTAGGATAAGCAGCATAAAATGTATTGTACTTTTTTGGGATCGTGCCAGGTACTGGCCACTGTTAGAAACAGGATGTTGGGCTTGATGGACCTTTGGTCTGTCCCAGTATGGCAATACTTATATATGTACTTATGACACAACGTTAAGAAGCCGTGACCGAACAAAACTAAGTTTTATGTCAAGCTTTACCTGCTGTACACCACCTTAGGTGAATCTCTTCATATAGGCAGTTAATAAATCCCAATAAATGAATAAACGTTGGTGCACTGCTCTAATGCAAGCTTATTGCTTTGGCCCCCAATTTTGTAAAAAGGCACCATTATAAGTTGTGAAATAGACCCCTCCGAAGGGACACCACCTTGTAGTGGTAGAGGGGCTTCTGTGTTTTAGTGACTCAGAGGGCTATGCTGAAGGGTTACTCATATCAGACAGGCCTCTGAGGAGAAACCACACAAAGAGTGTCCCAAACTGGGAGAGTGGTAAGATGGCGACCTGAAGTTCGTATGCCCAATGGCCCAGCTGCCCTCTGAAGTTTCGTCTTCTTTACGTAAATTTCCTCTCTGCAATTGCAGTTACCTTATCTGAGAGGAAGGGGACAACCGGCGGTCAACCACCGATGGCCAGCAATTTGTCCCCTGAGCAGCAAGTGCGGGACTGCTGTGCGACGAACTGCCCACAGATGAAACGGTTGGCGAGTCCTTTGATTAGCGCCGGCGAAGGAGCGTCAACACTCTTGGACCTGGAAAAAACAACTCCATCGCTCCGGAATTATTCAACCACCATGTCCATAGGAGTGGAAGAGTGAGTTAGAGGCATATGCTGAAATGGAGGATGTTTACAGCAAAACCCAAATCAGCGGAACCACTCCTAAACACCTAAGAGAAATCAACTTGGAGTTTTTGGCTCCCGTGGAGGTTACATTGAATATCATCTGGAAGGTGCTTTGGGACCTAACGGTGGAAGTAAATAATCTTGTTTCAGATATAATTTTATTAGAGAGTTACATGGACAATTTAACTGAACCCTTTGAGAGTGAAAAATTGATATAACAAATGGTTCTACATGAGCAAGAAGTGGTTATGATCTTGAAAATGATGATAGACCAGAAACTTTGACTAATAAAATGAACATTATTATAGATGATTAATATCGAGATTATTGTTTTTCCCAGAGTTCCGGGTATGAGTCCTAAAGTTTTCCTCAGAAATATTTCCTCAATTATTACTTTAAAAGGAGTGAAGCCTGTGAAAACTGGGATTACTTTAATCAGCGGGATCTGAATTAGAGACTTAAGTATATGTATTGTTAAATAATTTCTGGCTTTTAAAAGAGAAAGGATGTAATCAGATCTATTATTTCTAACTAATATTGGACAATAAGTACGTTTTCAATTAAAAGATTTGACTATACACCGTATTGGCCTTGAAGAAGCCAACCAGATGATCGATGTGGAATAATGAATTAGACGAGTAATATCTGGGGATAATCAGGTTAATACCACGTTTTTTTTTCTGTTTACTGTTTAATTGATCTCCTTGTCTTTGTTTCACTCTTCCTATTTAGTGGTCTAAGGAAGAGAATAGAATTACCTGACTGAAATAATTCCTATATATTACTTTCTCTGTATTTCTGGCAAGTCAAGATGGCGGCACGTAGTTGACCGAGCTCTGCACCGCTCGGAAATCGGTGCTTGGAAAAAAAAGTGTATCTTCTAAGTTATGCCATATACCAAAAGAAAGGGTATAGTCCGGGGACAAGCCTCGATAACCCGGACTTCCTCCCCGCATCAGGCCTCGATAGAGCGGTTCATCTCGTGAACTTCCACCCAAAATACCGAGAGGAGCCCGGCAGTCCTCCAGGAAGGTTAAATCCTGGAGGATTTGGGCCTAGATGTCACGCTATCTCCTCTGGTACTCGATCCACCGCCCCATCCAGAAGGACGCCAAAACCAGAAGGGACCCCTGGAGACCGAAGTGGTTATTGCCGGGGCCTTGTTCGAAGGCACTGGTAAGGCGCAACCCGACGAGATGCAAAGACCAGAGGGCCCGAGCATTGACTGAAAGCAAGTAAGAACTGCTCCTGGGACAGTGTCGTTGGAAAACGTCTGGATAGTTCTCCAACAGTTGGCGGTTACCGTTGACAAATCCACTAAGGAACTTTCCTCTCTAGTAAGTACGATGAACAATTTTTCTGTGTCTTTGGCTGACATTAAAAAGGAATTTGCTACTCAAACAATGAAGCTTAATCAGGATGTGAAGAAGCTACAAGATTTATCCTCAGAGTTAATAAAAGACAAAATTATAATAACTAGAAAGATTAACCAAATTGAAAATTATAATTGGAGACTAAATTTGCGCATATTGAATTTTCCGAGAGAAAATGGAATTCCACCTCTGGATGCATTTAAAAAATACTTGGTTGAAGTTTTACAATTTTCCTCAGACTTGTTACCTCCAATAAATAAAATCTACTATATAAGAAAAAGTATTTCTGGCAAGTTGTTTTATCGCTTGTAAAAATTTAAATGGTTATAAATTTAAAAAAAAGTTGTGAAATAGAAACAATAAGAAATGAACTGCCTGAATGTCACACTGGCACCCTGTGGTCACAGGTAAGCAATTTCACTCTGCTAGCAAAGAGATTTTCAACCTTTTTCGTCTCACGGCACATTTACACAGCGCTAAATTGTCAAGGCACACCCCCCACACATGGTCCAGCATTTTACCTTCTATCCCACCCCCATCCCCACACTTGGTCCAGCATTTTACCTTCTCCCCCCCGCCCACTCACTCAACCCCACTATCATACCCACACATGTTCCAGCATTTCCCCTTCTTCCTCTCCCACCCACACATGGTTCAGCATTTGACCTTCTTCCCCTCTCACTCATACCTGCACCCCCACACAGAGTCCAGTATTTTACCTTTACTTCCCCCCCCCCCACCCTTACAAAGAGTCTAGCATTTACCTTCTTCCCCCCGCCCTGTTCCTCACAAATAGTCCAGCATTTATTTTCTCTTTCCCCCACACCCACAAAAATAGTCTAGCATCTCTCCCTCCTGTCATAAGTACATAAGTATTGCCACACTGGGATAGCCCAAAGGTCCATCAAGCCCAGCATCCTGTTTCCAACAGTGGCCAATCCAGGTCACAAATATCCCGAAAAAGTTCAATATATTTTATGCTGCTTACCCCAGAAATAGCAGTGGATTTTCCACAAGTCAATTTCATAATGGTCTATGGACTTTTCCTTTAGGAAGCCGTCCAGATCTTTTTTTAACCCAAGCTAACCACCTTTACCACATTCTCTGGCAACGAATTCCAGAGTTTAGTTACACGTGACCAGGCATCTCCCCTTGTCTCTCTTGACCCCCTCCCCCAAATGTACCTTTGAAAAGTTTTCTTGTCTCTACTGGTCGGCGGCAGTGAGCAGTGATTCATACAGCCTGCTTGTGTCAACCTTAGATCCTTCTCTCTGATGCTTCCTGCCTATGTGTAAGCAAGAAGTCATATTGTAGAGAAGGCTCCGAGGTTGGCACAAACAAGCTGTATGAATCCCTGCTCCCTGCCACCGACCACTGGAGACAAGAAAACTTACTGGCACAAATTAAGTTGGCCCAACTCCCGTGGCACACCTGAGGAGCAGCTGTGGCATACCATTTGAAAAATGCTGTGTTAGCACTTACGGATTTAAAAGTGAGGTCCCCAGCACCCCCCCCCCCCCCCCACCACCCCAATAGAAACTCATCAATTATAAGGCCTCCACATTTTTGAAATATTAACTGTGTTAAAATTTTTCCACCTTGTTACATTAAAACAAAATTCAGTTGAATGCATTCTAGGTTGGATGCACGAAGCATTTTCATCACTGCCATAAATAGTTTAATAGCTTTAAAATACTTGATATGCAACTCTACTAAGAAAATAGCCACAGTGGTTTACAATTTTAAAATAAAATAAAAGTCAGAAAAGGACATCAATATAAAAACAGGACACAACACATTCACCACTTACACAACCAAAATAAAATCTGGCCAATCATCTAACAGGTCTGAAATGATGCTTACACGGGTTAGCTAACTGACCCAAATGCTTGTTGAAAAGAACACGTTTTTAGCTTCACCTTAAACAGTCTGAGAGACACTTCCTCCCACAATTCCTGGGGGAGCTGATTCCACAAAAGTGGCGCTTGCCAAAAAAAAATGCACTCTCTTGAGATACC